>NC_042621.1:208143164-208871029 GCF_901001135.1 Rhinatrema bivittatum
TCGTAGCAGGAGTATGCAGTTGGGATATAAACCGCTGGCACTGGCCCGACACGGCGCGTGTTTCTGTCAAAAGCTTCCTCAGGGGCCGCACAATGCCAATACTGAAAAATAACAAGAACAAGGTAATGAATTCCTTGCAAAATGACATTTAAATTCAAGTCACAAACTGCTGAATACCTACGATTCCCAAACACTGCCACTGAGCTCTGCTACTAGGCTGCAGCTTTTCTCGGGCAGCGGGATCCGCCATTTTTGCACAATGGTTATGTACCTACCGTAGTAGGTGGAAACAATTAATCATGACGTCAAAGTAATTAACTTGAAAACGGATAGAATAACTCTAGGAGCAGTTATTCTATCCGTTTTCAAGTTAATTACTTTGACGTCATGATTAATTGTTTCCACCTACTACGGTAGGTTCATAACCATTGTGCAAAAATGGCGGATCCCGCTGCCCGAGAAAAGCTGCAGCCTAGTAGCAGAGCTCAGTGGCAGTGTTTGGGAATCGTAGGTATTCAGCAGTTTGTGACTTGAATTTAAATGTTGTTTTGCAAGGAATTCATTACCTTGTTCTTGTTATTTTTCAGTATTGGCATTGTGCGGCCCCTGAGGAAGCTTTTGACAGAAACACACGCCGTGTCGGGCCAGTGCCAGCGGTTTATATCCCAACTGCATACTCCTGCTACGATAAGTGCTTTTCACTGCCTCTATTGTAGTAAATTGACACAAGTTGTCATTTTCTCAAATGTGCATACATTAACAGAGAGACCGATGATTTGAATTTCTTGACGGTGTATTTGCAAAATCATCACCGCACAACCTTGATAGTGGCGTTCCGAGGGCACTCACACGGTGAGCCCGCCACAATATATGAGGTCTCACTGTTCACAAAAATACAGGCTACGGCGACTATAGTCGGTTTATGTTGATGGTATTTAGAAATTGGGTATTATAAGATTCCATCACTCGTTCGTACAGTTTTGATTTAAAAGAGTAGAGGCAGCGGCATCTTTGTAAGGTAGCAAACAGGGACCAGAAGAGGCAGCCGGAAAAGGGAGCAGAGCAGGAGACCTGGTGCCAGCAGTAAGGCTTTGAATAGGTGCTGCAAGCCCAACTGTTTAGTAGCAGCGCTGGGGCGAGTCTATGTCAAAATCTCCTGCTTTCTCTGAATTTGGCCAAATGCAATCCGGCTCCTCCCCGCTTCTGGAGAGACAGAGAGAGAAAGTGACAGTGATTGAGATATGGGAGGAGAGAGAGAGAGACTGGTCTGGGGGCAGGGGGTGACACACAGTGACTGAAGAGAGAGAGAAACTAGTCTGGGGGCAGGGGTGACTGACTGGCAAGAGAGAGAGGTAGGCTGGTCTCAGGATGGGAGTGACAGTGACTGGAGAGAAAGAGAGAGAGAGAGAGAGAGAGTCTGGTCTGGGGAGAGGGGATGAGAGTGGTGAGAGAGAGAGTGGTCTGGGAGGAGTGACATTGAATGGGGAGAGAGAAAATCTGATCTGGGGAGAGGGGATTACAGTAGTGAGAGAGAGAAGGGTCTGAGAGGAGGCAGTGCAAAGACAGAGCAAGAGAGAGACTGGGCTGGGGAGGGGGTGATGTGACTGGAAAGATAGAGAGACTGGTCTGGGGTCACAGTGACTTGAGAGCTAGAGACTGCCTTGGAGCAAGGGGATGACAGTGACTGGTGAGAGAGAGCCTGGTGAGAAAGAGACATTGGTCTGGGAGAGTGACAATATCAGAAGTAAGAGAGAGTGAAGAGAGAGCTTAATGTGGGGCAAGGGGTGACACTGACTGGAGAGAGAAATAGGTGCACTGGTCTGGGGGAGGTGTTACAGTGATTAGAAAGAGCGAGAAAGGGAGAGAATGGTCTGGGGAGAGGTGACAGCAACTGATGAGAGAGACTAGTCTAGGGGGAGAGATTTACAGTGACTAAGAGCAAGAGAGAAACTAATCTGGGGTAGGGACAGGACATTGTCTGGTGAGAGATTGGTCTGGGAAAGGGACGGTGACAGTGAGAGAGAGAGACAGGAAGAGACTGGTGTGTGAGCAGTGTTGATTTTTGAGTAGGATGTATCTGGCAGTTGCTCTGAACACCACCAGCATCACCTATCCTGCTGGAGCCCAAAGAGAGGCCCTGGGGGCCATGACAAACCCCACTCAATGTGACTCGATGATATGGGGAGGCTCTCAGAATGAGAGTGTGTGTGTGTGTGTGTGTGTGAGAGAGAGAGAGTTTGTGTGTGTAGGTGTATGAGAGAATGAACATGTGTAAGTGTGTCTGAGCCAGAGGATAAAGTTTATGCATTCCCCTCCCCCAATGCACATCTCAGAAAATGAAAAAATCCCAGGTATGGAGAGATTTTTAAAAATCTTTATTAGTTTTAATTACTGGGTGTTATTTGATGTTTCTGCTGTTTTGAAATATTTTATTGGTGCTTTTGGAAATTGATAACATTTTTGAATTATTGGATGTTCTATTCATCAGATGTTTTGAAATATTTATTCTTTTTATTAATATGGTTTTATTATGATTCATAATATGGTTCTTGATTATATTGATTGATGTTTTATGAAGAATTGTAATGTTGCTCTCACTCTCTCACTTTCCCTGGTTCAATCACTTCTCCCTCCATCCCACTCACTCACCCTGGTTCACTACCTCTCATTCACCTTGGTTAACTCTCTCCCCTACCCTACAAACTCTTCACTTAGCCCAATTAACCTCCATCTCCAATTCACTCACTCCCCCACTTTCCCTGGTTCTCTGAGTTCCCCTCCACAGTCAGTATTCTCTTCCCCTTACCCCACAATCCCTGATTCACTCTCTCCCTTCCCTCCAGACCTTCTCAGTCACTGGCTCCTATTGACTGAACAAGAGGAGGAGAAGGAGGATGACAGCAGACTTGCAGTGTTTTCAGTACATCCTCCCTCCTCCCTGCTTGGCCCAAGCATCATTCACATGGTTCAAAGTGTGCCATTCAAGCCCTGGAAAGGTACCAGGGAGAATGTGTCAGAGGCACTGTAAGGCTGCGGTCCTCCTCCTCTTCCTGTTTGACCTATTGGAGTTAGTTATTGAAGGATCGGGGGGGGGGGGGAGGGGAGGTAGATTGCACTGTTTACTGCCACTAATATGTCGCTTCCAGATGGGCTCAAGTTCCATACAGAGAGAGAGGCGGAACTGGACAGTACAGGGAGGAAAGGGTGGAACTCAATTTCATATCAGTGATGCAGGCGTGGGGCAACTTTCTTCGATATATATCATGGGTGTATAGTGATGGATTTATATATTTTTTTCAGGCTATTGAGCATCATATGTCTAATTTTGCAATATGAGATGGTCTTCATTGTATACATTTAAGTAACAAGTAATCTTTATATCAAAACGTCACTGTCCGACGCAGCCGGACTGACGAAACACGGGGTCCATGTTGGGGGACCCTTTCTAAAAATTAATTCACTAAGTGGAGTTGCCATATTGGATACAATAAACATTTTGGTGAACTGTGACCAAAGAAGTCATCTGCACTTATTGTGTTTTCACTAATCGTGCTGAGTGCAGCATTTGCTCCAGTAGCTATATATTACCTTTGAGATATGTCATGTTAAACCAAAGTGATAGTTATTGTTCTATTGCACTGTACTATAATCAGATTTATTTCTTGCCAGAATGAGATTGGATACCTGTCTCATCCACACTCTTGCTTTCAGGAACCATATCCTCCAGGAGCTTGACTTTTTCCAGAAAGGCAGTCATTCTCAACTTTATCCAGGAGGCATACTTAACTGGTCTGGTTTTAAGGCTATCCATAATGAATTTGCATGAGAGAGAATTGCAAATTATTAGTCTTCAAAGTATGCAAATTATTATATTTACACATTTCTGACTGTTATTTCTCTTTAGTTTCATAAGACTAGGACACACTCACCAGATTGTGGGGGCTAGGTTTATTCCCTCTTGGCTCACTTACAAAAGGTGGACAGGACTCTGTTTCAGTATAATGCATGTATCTTTATACTGCAAGTAATATTACAAGAAGAAGGCTATACATAGTGTATGCTCTAAGTAGGTATTCTGGCTTTCATTACAGTTTATCAGACTTACTGTATATATTGTTTCTATATAGAAAATTATGTATTCCAAGCTTTAACTACATCAATTGCCTCAAGCCTTATGTTTGGGTTACTAAAACAGTTTATATATCACATGTCTCTATCTAGCATATCTATTAAAGACAAGAGGAGCTACACATTCTTGCTTAATCTCTGAGACCTTGAATGAGACTTGTTCCCATGGCCTGCTAAGAGGAGAACTGGTAGTTTTATGCTAGGTTAACTCAGAAATATTGATCTGCGTCTGATGAAGTGGACTCTGTCCTTGAAAACTCATGCCTCAATAAATTTGTTAATCTATAAGATGCCAACCGCCTTCTGTCATTTTTGCTATACCAGATTAATACTGCTATCCCTCTGAAGATCTGATCTGCTACATAGTGAGCTAAATTGAACTGAGAGGTGCAATCACAGGTCCTAACACCTACCAGAATCTCTATGAGATTGAGACTCAAACTTTATTCAAAAAAGCAAATATCTCTGCAGCTGAAAATGAGGTAGCTAATACTGAAGAAAGTACACATCTCTTTCTATTTCTCAAATACACTAGCGCTCCCAAGGTGCCCTTATAACATTACAACCAACAACCTTTTTATTTTTTTCACAGAATTAGTTTTATTTATATGGTTTCAGACTATATTACTTCATATGAGGTATATACATGCCCCTTCCTTTCTAAGTTACAAAGCCTCCTTCCAGCACTTAAACTGCATTGAACCTAATTAATTTAACACCAGAAGTTAAATTCTGCTACTGCAGAACTGGGCTATTTTTGCTTAGCATCAGAATGATACATCAGCTACTTGGTTTCCCTGTTCTGATCATCTGAAAAAGATAGCTGAGCCATTTAGCAAGTAGTGCTTGAACTACTCAGATGAACTGTTTGCAAATTAAATAGTTATAAGGAGGCATATTTGAAATTCCTGCATGGGTTACCGGTCCTCTCCTACTTTGTAACTGCAAACAAATATTTAAAGCAAAACTCCCCTCTGAGTTTCTTTTTGAAAAGTTTGGGCCAAAATGGACTGCAGTGCAAATATGAAAGTGCCCATAGATCTTGCACCTGCTTTATTTTGGCATCAGTTAGGAGTGGACATTTTCTAAAATTCTAGCATGCATCTTATTTTGACAGGTGTGTTAAAATTATAAATCTCAAAAGCTATGTCTTCCTGATTAATACAAAATTTCCTTCATGGGGGTTACCTAGACTGAGACTCTTGGGGATAAACCATCTGAGGGTATCGTGTGTTTAAAAAACGATGTCAAAGCATGGGCACAATCATTTATTGAGCTTTCTGATCCCTATTCCCTGGACCCACAAACTGATCTGAAATAGAGGCTGGTAGAATCAGATAGGCTGCAGATATCTTTATTTAAATAAAAATAATACAATCAACCAATAGTTGATGAATCAATGAGAACTATAAACGGTGAGGTCAATATTCTAAAGTCCTTTTTGGATGAATAACTGAAAACATATTTGTCTAAATGGCTACCTGGCTATATTCAAGGCTGTATGTGACTAAATTCTAGCCCCATAATGACTTATGTGGCTAGAATTTATCCACATAAGGCATGGGCATTCCAGGGGTGGGCGGCAGGCATTTCTGGGCGGAGCAGAGTTAGCCACATAAGTTATGTGGTTAACTCTAATATTCAGAGTTCCCAACTTAATTTATGCGGCTAACTCTGGTCTCATCATAGGGCTGTCCTAAACTTAGCCGGATATACTTATCCACCCTTGAATATCTCTGTTATGTTAGCCAGATAGCTATATCCAACTAACGTATCCCTAGATTTATCAAAATGCTATAAATATAGCAAAAATAGCACCTGCGATAAAAAAAAAAAAAAAAAAAGGGGGGCATCGTTAGGCCAATTTTCCTGTTACCTCATCATTATTTTCCAGAAGGCGCAATATATTGATCGCACCTGCCTATTTTTCACTTCAAGTGCTGATTAATATATACTGTGGATATGTTACTGAGAAAAGGTTTTAATGCATATGGAGAGAGAGAGAGAGAGACAACAGTATGTCACTCTACTATTTATATCACTGTAAGAGGCGGCACTTTTAACTTGGGGTAGGTTTGGGGGGGTTTACATACAAAGTAGGGGGCATGAACAGCAAAGCTGACATCACTGAAAATTTTCTGCTGTTTGAAATGATGAAAGGTACAAGAGGTATTGATTTCTTCAATGCACTCTCTACCTAGCTTGTTTGAAGCTAGGTAGAGAAAATCTTCAGTAATGTGAACTTTGTTGTTCATACCTCCTACTGTGTATGTAAACCACCCCGCAAACCTACCACCCCCCAAAGCCCACTCCGAGTTAAAAGTGCCCCCTCTTACAGTGGTGTAAATAGTAGTGGCATATTGTTCTCTACAGAGGTGTTCTCTCTCTCTCTCTCTCTCTCTCTCTCTCATAGAAAATACCACATTTCCATTCCTGGCATGATCCACTCATATACAAATTGCTGTCATTGTCTACACCGTCAAAGTTGGTTGTACCTAGGGTTGCCAACTAGCTTAAGATTTTCACAGCAGTTGTTAGATTAGAGCAAGACTCCATGTCCTTGCATACAATGGGGTTATAACTGGGACCAGATCAACATGTTATGAAAATCTGGAGCCAAATGGCAACTCTAGTCATACTTCACTCTGTCCTGGCTTGGTATATTCAATCTAATCACACTTTTTGATATTACTGAATATGAAGTAGGTGGTACTGTATCCTCAGTCTGCTTGCTGGCCAGTCTAGCTCAATAACCTGCCTGCTGTGATTGTCTGGCTAATAGACTTTCTGCAGTGCCAGGAGGTCATGTTACTCACTCACAAGCCTCACTGGCCACTCATCAGCTCCATTAATTGTGTCATCTGAGGAAATGAACATACTCGGTTCACTGGATCATTTACTTATTTCCGGTTTATCCTTGTACTGAGCCTGGAGAGGGTGGTGGATAGTGACATTACCTGTAGCTAATTAGCCTAAATTTGCTGCTACAGAAACTTCCTCAGCCCTTACTTTGGATTAAGGCTTCTCCCTTAATATCTGAAAATACCAGAAAAATCAGATATAAAATCACACTGGGTGGGAGGAATTTCATGCTGGTGTAGTAGGGGGAGAAAGGTTGATATCCTGATAAAGATAGGCTCTTACCTTTCTTTAGACCTGTGAGACCTCACTCCCCATACACACTTCAGAGCTATAGATAGCATGTCTACATCCTTGGTTTGCTCCTCTGCATAATCTTTTGCATTTGGCACCTACAGCTGCACCATTTCCATCCCCTCTTTGACATACAGTGGGCTTGATGATAAGAAGGCTTGGCTGCTGATCATGCTAGCTATCACGAACCAGCCCAACATGAGCATGGGCATCTCTTCAGCTCATCCTACCCTTCTCCCAATACCTAAAAACCTGTTCCTGAAACAGAGAAGGTGAACACAAACAGGCTTCATCTTTCTTGTCATATACATATAATAGAATTAGTAAACAGTTTAGAAACAATTAAGTCATAATAATGAGGTGTACATTTTCAAAGAATTGATAACCTATAAATGCAGCTAAAATTAGAGTTAACTTGTGTAAGTTAACCATATGTGGGGGTTGGGTTTGCTAGTGCTCCCATCATGGCTAAGTGGATTTTCAGCTGCTTAATGTTATGTGCATACTTTAGGGATGTGCAGAGTAAAAAATTGTTTTGTTTTGTTCATTAATTTCTTAGATCAGTCATTTGTAAGTTTGTCTCAAACAAAAAATAAACAGTTTTGTGAGTTCATCCCACTCCTTTTTTACTTTTTCTTTGAAGTCAAAGGGAAAAGTAATCCCAAGGCCCCATTGTAAAAGAAAAAAATGGATCTAAGCCTAGGCCAATTGCCGGGACCTGACCCAAGGTTGGGTCTAGTCGCTGAGGCCCAGGCCGACACAAGGTCACAGCACCAAGAACTGGGCTTAGAACCAGTCCTGATGCCATGGCTTAGATCAAAGCTGAGTACAATCACCAAGGTCCAGATCCAATACCAAGGCCTGGCCAGAAGAAGGTCCTTTTTCTAAGACTAAGGCCCAGGCCTAGGCCACATGTCAGGTCCCATCTTCAAAGCATATCCCATCACCAAGACCCAGGTGCTGGGCCCAATCATTAGGCACAGGCCTAATGATTGGGCCCAGCTGAGGCTTGGTCCCATTGCTGAGACTTGGCCCTGATGTTTAGGCCTGGGCCCAAGGCATAGACTCAGGCCTGATGACAGGGTCTGAATGAGACTGGAACCCATCTCTGTGGCAGAGGCCTGAAGCATATGCCCAGGTATGAAGCCTTAGCCTAGGCCCAGGCCTGAATCTGAAGCTAGGTACCATCACCTAGGCCCAGGCTCAGCCATGCCTATGCCTAGATCTAGGTCTAGGACCAGTCATAGAGCCCCTGGACCAGACCTTTTACCATTTTCTTTCTTCTGTCAATGAAAAATGATGCGTCTGCTGGAAGGATGTGCCTCAGTGACATCACTGCTGCACCTTCCTCCTGACCAATGGAGCCAAACTGATGTACGGCCATTGAAATGTATGGGCGTACAACATTATGGTGCCATTCACTTGAGAGAAAGGTGCCAAGGTGATGCTTCTGAGATCAGTCCTTCCAGCAGATGGCATCATTTTTCACTAACAGAAGAAGAAGGCATAAGACTTGGACCTGGGCCTGGGCCTCCATGTCTGGTCCTAGGACTAAGTTTGAACCACTGTAATGGGATATGGCCTCTGGCCTGGGTGTGGGCCTAGATCTCATTCTTGGGTCTCACTGATGAGACCCAGCCTCAGCTGGGGCCCAGTGTGGACCTATACCTGAGCCTAGGCCTTTTGCCAGGGCCTAGGTGATTATGGCCGGGTCAAGATTGGGTCCAGTATTGGGTCCAGTATTGGGCCTGGGCCTGGGCATAGGCCTGAGGCTCAGAAATTGCATTCAGCTTCGGATATTATCCGGGATTGGGCTTGGGTCTGGGCCTAATCCTCAGTTTTGGGCCTAATCCTCAGTCCGATTTTATAACATGCACACATCACCATATGAAATTTACGCACACAGGCTTTTTAAAATTTGCACTATTTTATGCAAGGACCTGCCCAGGTTTCCTCTCCTATTACAATGAGCTGCTTTGCATGTGATTGCATGCATGATTAATGAAAATACATGCAAAGCATCTCATTTCTAGACAATTTGATGTTAATATTTTATCGTGACTGAGAAAGAGGTCAGGCAAGATAAAATAATACCACCTCCTTGAATTTTGAGAAATGAAACATTAGAACCCTGGGTCCTTAATACCTTGTGACCTATGTCCGATCACCGGTTCTTGCCCCATTCACATGACTGATGCAAGGTCAGCTTGGCACCATTTTGAAAAATGATACTGCCCGAGGCCCCATTGTGGGAACTTCAATTATTTATTTTAAGATTTTGGGGTGTGGGAGGGGGTCAGGCAGATGGGGAGTGTGCCTGGGGGGTTCCACACCACTACCAATTAATTCTTTTATACTTTTGGGGGATGAGGGATGGGGAGGTTAGGCACTATACTACTAATGATTTGGGGGGTCTGTTGTGGTGGAGGATAGGGAGGGGGCACTGTCTCAATGGAAAAGGGGTGAGGGCATGGACTTAATTGAAGACAGGGTTGTGGGGCCATCATCGTAGGTGACAGTCCTGACACCCAACTTAGCTTTTTCTTTTTGCCATGATACTTTTTTTTTTTTTTGGCAGTGGCCCTTCAAATCGATGGCGGTCCCTTGAGGTTGGGGCCACCATTACACCTAAAGGTCCTTTGGTGTTTTGTAATATGAGAGAGAATGCGCCATCAAGTCGAAATATTTTTTTATGGGGGGGGGGGCCCACTTTTGTGACGCCAGCCCTCGCAATAGTGGGACTCCTCCCGTGACAAATCATTGTGGCTTGATGAATCCAGGTGATAGATTGTAAGCCCTGTGGGAGATAGGGAAATACCCACAGTATCCGAATGTAATCTGCTTTGAAGCACCTGGAAAGTAGAATATAAATCAATAAATAAACAAATAAATAAATAAATAGTACTGATCAATAACCACGACTAGTGGACAATGCAAGGTTTTTATATAATTACTCTCACAAAATTGTAGTTTTATGTTTGCTGGCTTTTTGGAGATGTCTTCATTTTATTGATGATGGGGCTGCATTATAGGGACACAACATATAATACCAGTTGCACAGCAATAGTAATTTGCATGTAAGAGACATTCTTCATATCCCAAAAATCTTAGGACTTTCTGAGGCTTATTTTATGTAAAATGCTAATCAGCCAAGTTCCACCTCATCCAAGAAAACATTCAGTACTCTAATGGCTGACTCTCTTATTTATTTGAATACTTAAATATTTAAAAGTGGGCGATGGTAATTCCACACTTAGCCATTAATGGTACCAACCAGGTTACCTTAACTCATTTCTCATAATCAACTGCCACCTACCTACCCACCACCAGAAATATTGTCTAGTTTACATTATCTAAAAATATTTGACCATTATGAAGCACATTAAAATGAGATCTAACATGATTTGTTCATTCTCTCTTATTTCTTTTAGGATGGGGGCTTTTTTCCCATGTCTGTGGATATTCATTTAGAAAACTGTTTGCAAGATTTAACAAAGCTTATCCTAATCTTTTTTTTTTTTTTTTTTTTTTTGCCCATTTGCTAATTTACCAGATGTTTTCTTGAATCAGGGCACAAAAAACTCCATAAAACCCTTGATATTTATCATACATTGATGATACTACATAATGTTGACTAACAGATTTCAGCAACAGGTTACTGCATGTTTTCTATACATATAAGACTGAATTTTCAAAGGAGTTATACATGTAAAAGTAGCAAGTCTCAAAAGTGTAGTTATGCACGAAAAGCCCAGTTTTATGCACTTACATTCATAGAGCCCACAGCCCAACTTTCAAAACTGTCCACTGTACACCATTTGTGCGTGTATGTATACCTGTGGGGATTTATGCTAATATTTTATTATTTATCTGGCAGGAGCCACAAATTTTATAAAATGCCATATATTTCTTCCCTTAAAGTGTACATGTACTCTATATTTCTGTGCCCACACATATATTTAATGCAGGAACACATACTTTATCCATTTGATAATATTACATACACATTTTTATGTGGGTAATCACCACAATAATGCATGCAGAGGCAGGAATTTTTGTAAATAGTATACATGTACTTCCACTTCCTTATTTGCACATCTGCTTGGTGTCACCAGTTTGCTGATACATCCACCAGTTCATGCAGACATTCACCAGTTCACCTAGACCCTCCAGTTCACCTAGACCCTGAACCCTTGCCATTTCACCCTGATTTCCCAAGTAAAAGCCACAGACAAAAGACAAGTGTGTACCTCTGAATCCCACCCTGGAACACCCCTAAACCACACCCTTTTCCCCCCTTTCACATTTGGGCATGATACTGCAAGTTTTCAAGTACTCTAGTGGTTTAGAGACTAGCATATACATGCGTACATGCTTACTTATATGTGTATTTGCTAAGTTTGTGTGTGACTCCCACCTAAGAATCTAAGATATGCCATCCTGTGTCAGACAAAGGGTCCATCAAGCACAGTATCCTGTCTCCAACAGTGGCCAGTGCAAGTAGCAAGTACCTGGCAAGTATCCAAACATTAAATAGATTATCTAACTCTTAAATTACCTCCATAGAGAGAGTTCATGTCCAAAAATTCATCAGTCACAAAGCATTGCTGCCTGAGCCATGAAGCAAATGCTTTAATAAAAAAACAAACAAGTTAAGATATTTTCCTTTACCTTTCTCCTCTCCTCCTAACATGCATTCATTATGTCAGGGGTTCTCAACTGAGTTCTTGACACACCTAGCCATTCAGGTTTTCAGGATATCCACAATGAGATGTACATGGAGGCAGTGCATGCACATTTATCTCGGGTATATTCATTGTAGATATCCTGAAAACCTGACTGGCTTGGTGTAACCCAAGTACTGGGTTGAGAATCTCCTGCATTAAATTAAGGTAGAATTAGTGTTTCCATCTTTCTTTGTTGTTAGAACTAATTTGTTCATTATACAGATATACACAGTGCCCTTTTATGAGTGAAAAGACTGTAAGCTAAACCCATTAATTGTTTGACATTAAGGATTTTCTAGAGGTCACAAATGTAATTCGGAAGATGGCATCTATACTCTAGTAAAGTTATTTGATTTTACAACTGACCTATAAAATTATATTTTTTGTGATTTCTATCAAATAGGAATAGACAACTCTGTTCCTCAAGAATCACAGACAGTCCTGATTGTTACGTTATCCTTAATGAATACACATGTGATTTATTTGTATACAATGGAGACAGAGTATGCATATCTTTCTGACACTTATTCATTGTGGATATCCAGAAAAACCAGACCTGTTTGTGGCTCTTGAGGACCAGTGTTGACTACCCGTGCCACAGAAAATGGCTTGAGTTACATGCGAATAAAATTGTTGTCATATACTTCTGAGGATAAGCTGTGAAAAATTTGGAGTCCTGTATTTTCCATTTATCATGATTTAAGGCTGGAAAATAGAGGCGTGTGTAAATGGAATGTAGCTATCAGACCTTGTATGACTTGGTTTAAAAAAGCGTGTGAATGACAAGTCTAATATTCTGCATAACATTGTGTAAGAGAAGCAATTACCATTTGTGGAAAGGATCACCAGACCCTGAGACAGTTAAATCTTTAGATGATTTAATGTAGGCTGACTCCGAAAGAAATTACTTTTGACAGTGTTGGCTCAATTTGAGAACTAAAATACATAGATTTCAATAACTAAAAATGGGTGGGGGGGATGATTCTTTGTTCTCAGAGTTATACTGGGATGCTGCCTGTAGGCGCTATAATATATGTTTTAAATTGTTATGCAAATCAATGCAGCTTAGGAACTGAAACAGTCCATAGTTTTTGCCGTATTTGTTGCTGAAACTAATAGGTTTTTGCTTGGCAATGTCTTCCTTGTTTACAAGGTTCAATGGCCTTGATGAAACAGTGCATTCTGTTTGCAGTCTGTGCTCCAGCGTTTCATGTCCCCTAGCAGGGCTGTGACTAAGGTTATGCATATAAGTTTAATTCAAAAGCAAATTTGGCAATATGTTACAGTTTCATTTGTTAGCAAAAATGTACACATTTGAGAGAATTTATTTTAAAATAGTTTTACATATGTTGTAATGCATTTCCTAGAATTTTGATTTCTATTCAAATCCTGGAGGATTTGAAAAACATAGGGTAAGTTTCTTATTGTGCACTTAAGTGTTGGGATACATGCAACACAAAACCAATTTGGCTTTTAGATGTAAGCAATATGAACATGATCAGGGGTCTTTATGGCTGAATATACATATGTTAGCTTTATACATTGCTGTTTAATTACATAACATTTAGAAAATACAGATTATGGGTGTAAATCTTTATTAAGCCCTTGGAATGCTCCCTTTTTGTAAGGTAAGTTTGTGTGTGTAATATCACATTCAGCTAACAGGGTTGACATGTATCTACATGCTGACTGCAATTTAGAAAATGTATCCCAGTTCTCTTTTTAAAAGTGAAGCAATTGATATGTTATGTATTTATTTTGGTAATTTACAAACTTATTTTTGTCTAAATCTTGATGTCTGAGAGATTCTTCCCTGCTGATTCTGCAGGCATCTGATCAAGAGTAAAATAGCACAAAGCAAGATTTCAAAGCCATATAGGGCCTTGCTTTCTAAAGGTATCGCACGCGGTAAGGGACGTTTCGCACGCAAAATGTCCCTTTTCGCGTGCAATACCAAAATGGGGGCTGAGTCGGCCCTGGAAGAGGAGGAGTCGGGGCATCACCGGGGCCGACTCCGCGAAGACGCCGCGGACGATGAAAAGGTAAGGCCCTTTCCGCGTCCGAGTTCGCTCCCAATAGCTACACCTCCTATGGTGGCGCTATTGGGTACGAAACTGGCAGTGATTGCACCGCGATGGTGCGATCGCTGCCGGCTAGCGCAGGCCCGCCCCCCATTTCGGCCCCCCGCCCCTCATTCCCTAAAGTATCGCAGGCCTGTGATACTTTAGAAAATGAGGCCCATAGCTGGATATTTGGAGTTAGCTGAATAAATTGTTTGGCTATCTTCAGACATGGCTGAGAGCAGGTTTAAAATTATCCGGCCTTTTGTGGCAAGATAACTTTAGCCTTAGCTGGTTAAGTAGAGATGGCCTGTTAAAAAAAAATGATGGTGTACGAGTCTAATGGCCCAAATTCATGCCCCCACTGCATGTTATAAAAAGTGGCCTGCCAGTCCATATGACCCCTCCCAAACCCCCATGTCCATCCTAACTCTCCCACCCTGCCAGTACCTTCAATATCAAACACCTTCAGCATGGGGCAGTACATTGCTACTCTGACTTGAGCCAGGTACGTCCAGCATTGTTGGAGGGCTAGGGTGGAGAGGGCTGGGAGAGGTCGGAGAGCAGGATGTGGCTTCATTTTACACTATCCCTAACTAGGGTGGGGGGGAGGGAGGAAGGAGGCTGGTGCCAAGCCCAAATACTTGCATTTTTTATTAATACCAGGAGGGGTATGGGGCATGGGGAAATGTGAGACAGACCAACAGGCCATTTTTTATAATGTGCTGGGGGGGGGGGGGGGGGATGGATTTGGACCACTAGATCCATGTGCCACCATTTTTTTTAACACATCATCTCTGCATATTCCTTCTGAATATAGCCAGTTAAGGCTAAAGTTATTTGACCATACGAGTCCAGATTACTCTACGCCGAACTAGCTGCATTCAAAAGATAGCCAGTTAAGTGTAGCATTATCTGGTAAAAGTCTGAGAGTAAGACAAGAGTTTTGTTTTGAGGAGTGAGGGCATTTAGATGTCTCAGAAGGGATATAGCTAAGATTTTGCTTTTCCCTGTGTTGCCGAAAGAACACATGCTATTTTTCTCTGTGCCCAGTCTAATCCATCATCTTATCTAATCACTGTTTGATCTCAGACTTGGTGCCAGGACAGAACCCCTCAGCTTCAGGATTTTTATTTTATGTGCCCTAGCAGGGATTATGTGTGTGTGTGAAGGGGTATATTTATATGTTTGTGTGATTCAAACTGGTTTCCACAACCCCTTCCCCCTCATTCTTCTCATCTTGCAGCATTAATGTAAATATATTTGACTGCCAGTTTTCACTATTATTATTATTGTGTTCTTGCTTTCTTTCATTTGTGTCTAGTACATATGTACAATGGTGCATATTCACCACAAATAAGAGCCCTGTAGGCAAAGTTAAATGATAAAAGGACATCTTCCAGCAGTGCAGCTCTGATATTTCTCACAGTCCTGTAGTGTGATGAGATGAAAAATTCTCATCCTAGCCTTTCCATTATGAGAACTCCTGCTCTGAGACAGACCCTCTGCTGCCAGAACCAGACATTCAAAGGACACTGGAAGCCGAAAACCACGGGAAATAATAGTCCGTTCTATGCTACTGTTCAAGAGAGTAAAAACAATTTTGCTGCTATGGGAGACAGCAGTCATGTTTTGCTTGCAGAAGAAAGAAATTCATGCCCTACTGTCTGCCACAGGAGAATTAAGCCTGCCCTATTGCCATGAGAGGGATGTCTATGCCCCATTTTCATAGGAGAGATGAGTCAGTCCTGCTGCTGTGAAAGAGACTCATCCTATGCTGCTGTTGTCAGTTTGAGGGGATATAGCCATGGAGTTTACATAGAGAATGCAGGAGAGAGGCTGAAAAGGAGCAGAAGAGTCCTGCTAAGTGGATAATGTTGCCAGGGTTGGAAGAAGACCTGAGGGCTTGGCCTTGGTAAAGTTAGAGAAAGCAGTAATCATTACTGTTACATGAGGAGCAGATTTTGTTAAAGAAGTCAGGCAGTTCAGAAATAAATAGCAGTCCTGAGTGTTGTTAAGCCATGGGCACTGAAACTTAGTGTAAAGTTCAGGAAACCTGGTAAAAAAAAAAGTTGAAGGACCAGTGAGAGTAAGATAAATGGAGGGTAGAGATGATAGAGGGGTGGGATAGGATCACACCACCTCTCTTGGGACTCACTAGCCTCCACTGACAACTATCCACAATGGGGAAAGGCAATTTTCAAATCAATTTCCATACTTGGGCTGTCTGAAAACTGTCCTCTCGATTCAGCTAAATGTACCACAATGCATTTGGGGGACACATTTCCTGGAGCATATTTTAGGTGGGATCAGAAAATAACCAAGTGTATTATTTTCCATATAAATTATATCTGCAAAAAATTAGGGTGTAGAAGTCCTCAGGTAGAAAACAAAAATATGCACCTACTTTTCATTTGAAATTTGGTGCAAAGTCCATTGGAAAAAAGTACCCAACAACTTTGCACCAGAGTGGCAAATTTGAAAATTGATTCCTGTATGCTTGTTTAGATTTCTTTTCCCTAGCACCTTCTCTGTTGCGGTCCCGGTCGCACGCCTGGCGACCGGGTCCTTACCTGCCGCGGCCCGCCGCCAGCGACGGAAGATGCACCCCGGTTCCAGCGCGGGAGAGGGCCTGCGGCAAGAAATGGAGCCTGCCAGCTCGAGTCGGGCCTTCTCTCCGCGGCGTCTCCACAAGGGAGACGCCGCCGACGCTCGATTACAGCTCCTCCCCCCTCTAGGCACGTGCACGCGGGGAAGCCCAATTTAAAGGGCTTTTCTCCCCGGACTGCGGCCTGCCTACTTTGCTGACGTCAGACGCCGGCTAGTATTTAAAGCCCGCGTCTGCTCTCCCTCTCTGCCTTGCAACGAGGTTCCTCCTGGTGAGTGATAGTTGCGTCTGCGTTCCAGTTCCTGATCCAGCTCCTGATCCTTCAGCTCTGCTTCAGCCTTGCCTGCCTTCCTCTACTCCGCTCCTGTCTTCCTCGGTTGGACTTCTGGTTTTGACCTCAGCTTGCTTCTGGGTTTCGCTTTTGCCACCTTCCTCGACCTCGGACTGGTTCTTCTCTTACTCGCTTCTGTGATCTCCTAAGTCCCAGCGGTCTGGGACCTCACGAGCTCCTCTCGGGGGGGGGGTCCGCAGGCTTCCAGGGTGAAGACGCCGGATCTTCGTGTGTCCTGATACTGCCCACCGGTCTCCTTCGCCCGCAGAGTGTGTCCATCTCACCTCACTCTGCCAGACCGGCCCAAGGGTCCACTGCTCGCCAGTGACAGTAACATTCTCAGCATTTATTTATTTAAAAAGACTTCTAGCCCACAACCTTCCATAAAACATTCAGTGCAGTTTACATAATACTGAAAGCTGCTGTAAAGTGGCAATGGACTTGAACAGGCTGAACATACTCAGAAAAGCAGATGATGAAATCCCATTGGAATGACCACAAAAGCTTCATTCCATATGATTTAATTTCACATGGGAAGCAGAAATGATTCAGGCATGTTTGTTTGTTTGTTTGTTTGTTTATTTATTCCATTTATTCATCTCTCTCAAAAAGCACAAAGCAAATTAATAATTCATGAAACAGAAATACTTCAAATACATTAATGTACATGACATAACCAAGGCATAAAATCAAGAGTAAAAACAACAAATCATAAATAATACTTATCCTGTTTAACATAAGTATATTATTATAAAGTATTTTTAAAACTATCGGCAGTCAGAATTTAATTGCTAACTCTTCAATTACCTTTGAAAGCCAGTTTAAATTATCAGGTCTTAACATATTTCCTAAATGCAAAATTGTTAAATCCAGAGAATATTTTTGTAAGATATTCCACATCCCAGGGCCAGCCCAAGACAAAGTCCTTTTAGAAGTCCTTTCATGGCAGGAATAGATAACAGCCCTTTTTGAGATGAATAATTTAATGCTCATGCTAAACTGTAAACCGGAGTGAAGGCAGCTTGCTATACCTTGGTATATAAACGATCCTAAATAAATTAAAAATGCTAGGATATAAGGAATCAGGCATTCCTACAAATATTCAGGATTGCCTTTCTTCAATGTCCTAAAAATCTATGAAATGATTTTAAATTTAGGCTGAAATTGAATATTTATTTATAAAATATTTATAAACCACACGATCTAAGATTCCATGTGGTGTACAATAAAACATTCATAATATCATACCATAAACATTAAAACTCAAAAAAACTAAATGAAAATTAGCTGTTCTGAAAAAGACAATCACTTTAGTTATAAACGGCTTTTACCTTTATGTTGCTATAACATTTATTTGCTTTAGAGATTATAAGCTTCTTTGAATAAGCTTCTTTGATATGGCTATTACCATGAAGGTCGGTATAGAAAAATGTTAAATAAATAAAATAAATAAATAAATGAGCTTTAAGCTTTTTCCTAGAAGGCCGAAAATTGATAGTAGTTCTGATATCATCAGGTAATTCATTGCAAAATTGTGGACCAGCTTCCATGAAGGCCGGACTATGTCTCCTGTAAGCAAAGTAGATGTACAGATGGGATATCTAATACGTTTTGGCCTGATGTTCTTAGACAACCTCAGCAATGTGCTGACACATACTGGAGTTTCCCCACCTAAGTCCTATGACTTAAGGATAAGTTCTTACATTTGAACTTTTGAGGATATTGCCAGCTAGTATAATGAGAACAAAACAGGGGTAATATGCTATCTGAGTTGAGTGCCTGTTAATACTCTTGCTATGGCCTTTTGTACTATCTGTAATGCCTTTAGCATAGAGTCTGATAGGTTCAGATACAGGATGTTAAGGAAGTCAATAAGATTTCTCAATAACACATGGGTTGTTGAATTCATGTTGCAGTTGTTTGTTTTAGCAAATCCAAATAAAGAGCATTATAATAACCAAAGTAGTTTTTCACTCAATGCATAATTAAACTGAAGAATTTATTGGTATAGGATGTGGTGAAAGCAATATAGCTGGTTTGAGAAGGATTTAGACATTTCATGATAAAAAAAAAAATCCATAAACCACTATTAGCCATGTAGATTTAGAAAAGCCGCTTCTTATCCCTATTTATGAGCAAGAAGGATTGGACCTATTCTTTGGGATTTGACTGGGTACTTGTGACTTGGAATAGCCTATTAGCCACTGTCAGGGACAGTATGTTGGGCTTAATGGACCTTTAGTCTGACCTAGTATAGTATTTATTATGTTTTTATGATGCAATGGGATGTCACCATAACTTGCTTAATAATTGCCTTATCCTTCTGAGAGAGGTAAGGGCAAAGGGGTGGTAATATCTACAGATTAAATGAATACTGAAACACCAAGGATATCTGAGCTTTTAAAGAAAGCTAAGGATCCACAATTACATAAAAAATGCACACCTGATCATTCACATCTCTTCTGGAGTACCTCAAGGATTAGCACTTTCTGTGCTTCTTTTCTACATCTATATGGCATCCTCTGTGAGTTGCTATTAGGCTTGTGTGTAGGATACAGATTGTACGCAGATGATATTCAGTTCTTCATGTTGTCATCTTCTTGGACTGAGACTATTGAATCTGTCAATCTGTATCAATGCCATCAAATCCTGGATGACCCATAATAAATTCACCTTGAATGTGTCAAAAACTGAGATGATAATATTATAAGACTACAATTATTCAGTCATTATCATTACTCATTGAGAATATTAGTTGTTTCCTGTGTGAAGATCCTCAGAGTCCTTGTTGATTCTAACCTCTCTTTTTAGGCACAAATTAAAGTTGTTGTAAAATCTTGCCTCTTCAAGCCAAGGTTGCTTAATGGTCTGAAGACTCTCTTAGAACCTCAAAACTTTTGATCAGTTGTTTAAGCCTTTATTTTACTACTACTTAATTACTGTAATTCAGTCTATATCAGTTTACCAGCTTACACGCTGAGGAGAATGTTGCTGCTTGACTGATTTCCGATAAAAATGTTCTAGATCATATTGCCCCAGTTTTAGCTGATCTACATTGTTGGATCAAATACAAAATTGTTGCGATCCTGCCCATGAGGAGCGTGGGCAGGCTCTTACCTCACGCGGCCTCGGGCTGCTGACGCTCTTCTCTTCCCCCGAATCAGCTGGGACCGTCCCCGCAGCTGTTTCCATGCGGCTAGGTCCTCCATTGCTGCTCCTAGCTCTCCCTGATGTCCTGCTTCAGAAAGCAGTGCTTTCCCAATATACTTGAGTCTTGAAAACTACCCAGTGCCCACTGGCACTGATGCCCAGTGCACAGAGAGACTGAGTGAGTTCAATTAAACAAATGCAGTTAACAAAAAAGCTGGAATTGTTGGCAAAGCAGGAAAATCAATGAAATATATTTTTCAATGGAAATTCTAGAAAACTAGCCAGAAATTGAATATATCTCTCCCACCCACAACACCCAAATGGTGCTTGCAACTTACCCCAGGGGGTGAATTAAACAACAAAATGCCACTGATAGCAGCTTTTCTCCCTGGCACAGAGATACCGTCTCAGATCAACTAAAAAAAAGTGCTTAAAAAAACCAACAGGGCTAGTTGGCACTGCAGCCAAATGAAGAACAAATATCTTTTTCTATCTAAGTAGCTAGCCTAGCTAGCAATGGAATACAGATTTGAGAACTCAACCTAGCTCTGAGTGCAGCCATGTTCCGCAGAGACAGACCACCTCCTGGACTCCCCATATCACCCCTGCAAAGAAAGTGTGTGGCACGTCGCGTGCTTAAGTATATATAGTGCTGGGTCATCAGAAAAAGCGTCACCGACCACTGAGGGAGAGTGCGATTGGCTGCATTGCAAAACTTCTTATCACTGATACGTTGCATTCTGGTCTCCTTGCCAACCTGTCTGACCCACTCTGATAGGGCTGTGAGGTAATTGATGACTCATAGGAAAGGGCTGGTTTTTGGCTATGGATACACCCAAATGGCGTTCTCCGATTTCAAATGATGGCTAAGAAAAGCGTGCTTCGCCAAACGTATGGAACGGATGATATGTTATATTCGTGGGTAATCGTGATACGTTTCATGACCCCATGAATACAATGAATATGGACATATATGTTACAGATTGCCAATATGTTGCAAACGAATGCACACCCCTAGTCATTACTATGTCACGATATGTAATTTGAACCATCCTATCATTGTTATATAATTTCTATCCTGCTTATTTTCCTTTCATCAAATTTCTGAGATATCAATTATATCTATTTCTTCATTCAGCGCTATGTATTCTAATTTAAATTCTCCCATCTTATTTTTCAGACTTTAGCATTTGCCTACGGACATTTCAAAGTATGTTTTTGTTTATATTAACAATCTTCTTATCAGTTGACATGGGTAATTTGAGATATTTTGGTTCTGTCTGCTCCTCATTTAAAAGCCTGCTAGGTTACTCAATGAGAGCAGGGGTGATGCCTATGCCCCCCCCCCCCCCACTCTCCCTTCCCTCCCCATGTCCATGCACCATCCATAATTAATCTCATTCACACAACTGGATTTGAAAGCGTTTTTCTTTATTGTTGGGAAAATTCTGGCCACAGCCCACAACACAAGTAAACATCAACATGTAATACAATCCAACAATGTAACAATTTGATTATGCCCTATCCCTACAACGAAGGGATTACTTCTGGTAACCAACTGAGTGGGGCTGCTGCTGGCAAGCCGAGGAAACACCCAGCTGTAGAAGCCAAGATGCCGCTGAATAGACTTAGCCGTAACCACCAAGACATCGTCGGGGGATGTGTTTGCCAAAGCCTTTGGTTCCATCATCTTGATGTTGTCTCCTAGCCCCCTTTTTGCTGTAGAAGCATCAGAGGTCGGGATTGTAACCAGATTGGGCCACAGACCTGATCAGAGCCTGCCTGCAATAAACACCCCAGGCCACTGGCCCATCAAAACCTGCACCCCCTTTTAACCTTGCAATTATTAGAGGGCAGCGACCCTTGGCTGCTTATGGTAAAGCCTGGGATAAATCTAGGAGTGATCCTTGCTAAGGTGCTGATCACCTCACCTTGCCACAATGCCATGGGCTGCGACAGCTTCCTATGTAGGATAACCTATACCATTAGAGAGGGTAGGGTGGGTGGGACGCTGGATTGACCAATGTGCCGGGGAAAAAGGGGAGCCTGCACGCAAGCTACTTCCTTTTATAGCTCAGTCTCGGCCAATCATGCGCCAGCCTCCTCACTCATCCCCCCGAGCCCTGCCCCGTATGAGGAAAGACTAAAGAGGTTAGGACTTTTCAGCCTGGAGAAGAGATGGCTGAGCGGGGATATGATAGAAATGTTTAAAATCATGAGAGATCTAGAATGGGTAGATGTGAATCGGTTATTTACTCTTTCGGATAGTAGAAAGACTAGGGGGCACGCCATGAAGTTAGCATGGGGCACATTTAAAACTAATCGGAGAAAGTTCTTTTTTACTCAACGCACAATTAAACTCTGGAATTTGTTGCCAGAGAATGTGGTTAGTACAGTTAGTATAGCTGTGTTTAAAAAAGGATTGGATAAGTTCTTGGAGGAGAAGTCCATTACCTGCTATTAAGTTCACTTAGAGAACAGCCACTGCCATTAGTAATGGTTACATGAAATAGACTTAGTTTTTGGGTACTTGCCAGGTTCTTATGGCCTGGATTGGCCACTGTTGGAAACAGGATGCTGGGCTTGATGGACCCTTGGTCTGACCCAGTATGGTATAATAATAAAAAAAACAAAACATTGAAAGCTCTCCTTAATATATGAGGTCTGGTTTCATTAATTTAAAAATTAGTTTCCAAGTACGAGGTGATGTTTATGGTGATAGTATGTTATGAGGTACATCATTCAAGCAGTTTTTGATATGTAAGTGGGAGCATTAGTCAAGCCAAAAGGCATAACAAGATACTCGTAATGTCCATCTCTGGTGTTGAAAGCCGTCTTCCACTCATCCCCCTCCCGAATTCTGATGAGATTATATGCTCCACACAGATCCAACTTTGAGAACACCTTGGCCCCCTGTTAACGGTCAAAAAGTTCAGCTATTAATGGGAATGGGTATCGGACCTTGATAGTAAGGGCATTCAGTCCGCAGAAGTCAATACATGGGTGCAGGGTCCCATCTTTCTTTCCGACAAAGAAGAAGCCAGCCCCAGCTGGAGATGTCGAGTGCCTAATGAATCCCTTCTGTAAATTGTCTTGGACATATTCAGACATAGCACGGGTCTCCAAAGCAGATAGGGGATAGACCCTACCACGAGGCAGAATAGCTCCAGGGGTTCGATTGATGCTGCAGTCAAATTCTCAGTCTGGAGGTAAAGTGTCAGCAGCTTTTTTTAAAAACACATCCACAAACTGACTGTACGGTGACAGCAGTCCCTCAAAGCGAGAGGTGCAAATGAAACTACCGGAAGAATTGGTTCCTTTAATGCATGTCTCAGGACATGCTGGACCCCAGTGGAGAAGTTTTAAAGCTGTCCAGTCAAACTGAGGAATTGTATGATGGGTTATTCTCCCCGGCAGGGTATCTCCGTGAATGGAAGATATGACTAACGGCTTAGGACACAGGTGAATGGGAACGTGCAGTCGTTCCACTACATCTTGCAGGATGAAGTTTCCTCCGGCTCTAGAATCAACTAAAGCCAGCGTAGAGAATTGGTGATCTCCAAAACACAGGGTGACATGCAGAGTTAGTGGGGGAGCCGGGGAAGCGATGCCTAGGGTTACTCCCCCAATGGATCCTAGGCTTGGGAGTTTCCAGGACGAGTAGGGCAGTGAGCGATGACATGGCCTGCTCCTCCACAATATAGACAGAGGCCTGCCTTGCAACATCTTTGCCTCTCCTCTGGAGAGAGTGGTCCACAGCCCAGTTGCATGGGTTCCTCCATAGTCCCTTCTGTGTTAGATGCAGTTCGAGAGACCGGAGAAGATGAGCGAGAAGAAGTAGTTACCGCCAAGTGCCTTCTCATGCTTGATCCTTCACGTGCTATTTCCTGTAGCTGGCAGTCAATACGAGTCACTAAGTTCACGATAGAGTCCAATGAGGGTGGTAACTCCCAGGCTGCCATCTCATCCTTAATTCGGGATGACAGACCCTCCAAATATATGGACTGCAGACAATTCTCATCCCAGTGGAGTTCGGATGCAAGAGTTCTAAATTCAATAGTGTAGTCAGCCAGCGGCCGATTTCCTTGTCTAAGTTGTAGAAGCTTGGAGCCAGCGACTACTTGTCTCCCTAGATCATCAAATACTGCTTAAAATAATTCCAAAAACTTAAGAAGGTCTTGTAAGACTGGGTCGGACCTTCGCCAAAAAGGAGAAGCCCAGGCCAGGGCTTTACTTTCTAAAAGAGACAGTATATAGGTGGTGTTTGTAAGGTCGTCCGGAAACAAGGAAGCTTGAAGGTGGAAATGCATACTTCATTGATCAAGGAATCCTTGGCATAACCTAGGCTCGCCCACATAACGTGGAGGAATAGGTAATGGAATCATGGCCCGAGTGTTGCTCTGAATCCCTAGTAATATGGGTACAGGTGAAGAAACAGCCTGAGCCGTGGCCAGAGAATCCAGCCGGGTGTTGAGTCATTCTAGGGAAGATGCCATAGATTCAATATTAAGTTGCTGCTCCATGACCTTTTGGGCGAGTCCAGGAATGGCTTGGCGAGTGAAAGCCTCTACCGGGTCCATGGCCTTGGTTTTCTGTTACGAATTCAGGAGGTGGACCCTTGTTCCAAGGTAGAGTTGGTGCTACCCAAATGGACAGTGAACCTGTTAGGTCCCTACCGTCAGAGGGCAAGGCTCAATGAGATGAGTGTTGAAAAAAGACTTCACCCTGGAAGCTCGTGATCCCCCCAGGAGGAGCCTGTAGAGATCTGGCCACTGGGACTTAAGGAAACTGAAGACTAGTGAAGGTCTGGACGCAGGCACCTCCTGCAGGTCGAGGATTCCAGACAACTGGCACCTCCAGCTGGTCGTAGATAGTCCGGGAGTAGAAGTTGAAGGATAGTCCAAAGCCGGTCCAAGAGTCGAAGTCTAGAGAGCGGGCCAAAGCCAGTCCGAGAACAAATGGGAGAGAGGTCCGAAGCCAGTTTAGGAGCAACATAGGAGAAGGGTCCAAAGCCAATCTGAAGTCAATGCCAGGAACTCACCACAGCCAGTCCGAAGGTCAGGAGCCAAAGAGACAATCCAATGAAGAGGAGGAGCAGAAGCAAGACGAAGAACCAAGCAAGTCCAGGAACACGAGCACCAGAAACCAAGCACGAAGCCTCAATACTAAGGCAAGGTCTGAGGAGCAGACCTTGCCTTAAATACCTAAAATGAGGGAGGAGTCTCAGGAGGGAGCCACAACAACTTCCTGTCGTGGCCCCTTTAAATCTTATCTTCAGCCGTGCGCGCGGCTCTAAGGCAGCTAGGAAGGGAGAGGAGTCATCACAGCTGTGTTGGGCCCTGCAGCCGGCCTGGCAGTGGCCATGGCTGTGGGGAGAACGCTGGAGGAGGCCCCCTGCTCCTGCAGGAGCCTCTGGACCAACCCAACGCTGCGGGTGAGTATTTGGTCCTAGCTGAGGACCACCACGGCCAGCGGCCATGACAGTTGGCCCAAGTTGTGGCTTGCCGCGGCCAGCAGCCATAACAGAAACAGCAGTGGGCACTTCAGAGAGCTGTGCTAGCCCAATCAGGAGCAGCACTCTGTCAGCGACAGCTAGTATCTCCTCCTCCTCCACTTCAGAACGCCAAAGGCATGTTACCCATAAAGATTCATCTTTTGTGCTACGGGCTAGAGAGAAAGCAGCTGGCATGAGTGACTCTCAGCCCACCCAAGCAAAGGAGACACCAGCACAGCTGTCAGTGACATGGTATCTCTCAGACCCCACAGAGAACATGCAGACAGATTCGCTGGCATATTGAGCACACAAGTACACTGTCTGGCCACACCTAAACAAAGTGGCTCAGCGATATCTGTCATGTCCACCAACCAGTGTGCCCAGTGAATGTGTATTTTCAATGACAGGGGATATCATGAACCCTCAAAGCTGGTACCAGAGTTGATGGAAATGCTAGTGTTTTTGAAAGTAAACCTGCCTTTGCTTGGGTTTCCACATTTTCCCTGTGAATGGCAAGATCAATAAAAGCAATTGAAAGTCTTGCAGCAGCTCCAACTGCCTCCTATACTCCAGATAATATAAGGACTGCAGCACATGTACCTGACTTGAAACGCTGTGCCTGTCCGTCCACTGTCCACTGGGTATTCAAAAATAATCTCCAGCTTAGTTCTTGCTTCACAAATGGCAGTCTCTATTGCTCTAAAAGCTCATCCTCTGTTGAATTATCTTTCAGAAATGAAAAAGATGCCATTTTCTTCTGGCAGTGAACCAGTTTAGGAAGAAGTGACAGGTCAAACCACAACATACCTGCACAAAGGAAATCCTTGAATGCTGTGCCTGTCAGTCTAAGCCTTATGTCCCTACATGGGCTTGACCTCTGTCCTCGAATGCTGTGCCTGTTCGTCCAGGCCTTAATCCCTACAAGGGCTTGACCTTTGTCCTTGAATGCTGTGCCTGTCCATCCAGGACTTATGTCCCTTCAAGGGCTTGACTTCTGTCCTTGAATGCTGTGCCAGTCCATCCAGGCCTTATATCCCTACAAGGGCTTGACCTCTGTCCTTGAATGCTGTGCCTGTCCGTCCATCCAGGCCTTATGTCACTATGTGGGCTTGACCTCTGTCCTCGAATGCTGTGACTGCCTGTCCATCCAGGCCTTATGTCCCTACGTGGACTTGACCTCTGTCCTCGAATGTTGTGCCTGTCCATCCAGGCCTTATATCCCTACGTGGACTTGACCTCTGTCCTCAAATGCTGTGCCTGTCCATCCAGGCCTTATGTCCCTAAGTGGGCTTGACCTCTATCCTCGATTTCTGTGCCTGTCCGTCCAGGCCTTATGTCCCTACATGGGCTTGGCCTCTGTCCTCGAATGCTGTGCCTGTCCGTCCAGGCCTTATGTCCAGTCACACTTTATGGGACAACCCATTCCAGGGAGCCCTTTCCTTCTCAAAGGAAAGGGAACTCTCCCTGGATGTAGCAGCCTATCTCTTAGCACCTGTTGACCCATGTTCAGAACAAGAAAAGAGCTCCAAGGTACTTAGACTGTGGTAAACACAGTGAGACCATGCTCACAGTGATACCCTGCTCCACGTCGCCATGCTTTGAAGGCTCGTGCTCCACTTAGGGGACAACCAATTCCGGGGAGCCCTTTCCTGATCAATGGAAAGGAAACTCTCCCCGGGTGTAGCAGCCTATCTCTTAGCACCTGTTGACCCATGTTGAACCGCAGTTCACATGGCATCCTGTTCCACATCACCACGCTTTGAAGGCTTGTGCTCCACTCTAGGGTCCAACCCATTCCAAGGAAGCACTTTCCTTCTCAAAGGAAAGGGAACTCTCCCCAGTGCAGATCCTGCTAGTCTATCTCTTAGCACCTGTTGACCCATATTGAACTGCTGTTCACATGGCACCCTGCTTCACGTCGCCACACTTTGAAGGCTCATGCTCCACCCTAGGGGACAACCAATTCCGGGGAGCCCTTTCCTGATCAATGGAAAGGGAACTCTCCCCGGGTGTAGCAGCCTATCTCTTAGCACCTGTTGATCCATGTTGAACTGCAGTTCACATGGCATCCTGTTCCACGTCACCATGCTTTGAAGGCTCATGCTCCACTCTAGGGGCCAACCCATTCCGGGGAGCCCTTTCCTGCTCAAAGGAAAGGAAACTCTCCCCAGGTGTAGCCAGCCTGTATCTACCCTCTGACCCATGTTGAACCGCTGTTTTCATGGAAACCTCCTCTGACTTGGCCTTGAAAATTCTTGTTTGCATATCTGCTAACTCCACCAGATTTTAAAAGACCAGTGAGAGCTCTCTAGACCCCATTGGAAACACCCCACTCTAGGGGCAAACCCATTCTGGGGAGCCCTTTCCTGCACAAAGGAAAGGGAGCTCTCCCCGGTTGTAGCCAGCCTGAATCTACCCTCTGACCCATGTTGAACTGCTGTTCACATGGCACCCTGCTCCACGTCTCCACACTTTGAAGGCTTGTGCTCCACTCTAGGGGCCAACCCATTCCGGGGAGCCTTTTCCTGCTCAAAGGAAAGGAAACTCTCCCCAGGTGTAGCCAGCCTGTATCTACCCTCTGACCCATGTTGAACTGCTGTTTACATGGAAACCTCCTCTGTCTGAGCCTTGAAAATTCTCATTTGTACATCTGCTAACTCCACCAGATTTCAAAAGACCAGTGAGAACTCACTAGACGCCAATGGTAACACCCCACTCTAGGGGTGAACCCATTCTAAGGAGCCCTTTCCTGCGCAAAGGAAAGGGAACTCTTCCCGGGTGTAGCCAGCCTGTATCTACCCTCTGTCACTCTACCTTGCTGCCATACACCAGATGACTCACTCAACTCCTTGTGGTGTTCTTGCCACTATCATGGTTGCTCAGTGTGTTGGTGCTAGTCTTTCTGCTTGCTTTGTTCCCCCTTCATTGTGCTGTAGGATGTTGATGCCACTTGTCTTGCTGCTTTGCCTGTCGTGCTGCCTTCGAGGGTTCATGCATCTGTTATCAGTGCTGTCTTTTGACAGTGTGGTATGTTTTTGACACTCTCGCTGCTGCTTTTCACCTCTATTAAAGCACTCTTGCCACTCCTGGTACCCTTTTGCCCTTTAAAGACCCTTAGGCTATTCATGCCACTTTCTTGCCACTTTGCCACAGTCTAAGTACCTTGGAGCTCTTTTCTTGTTCTGATGATTGCTTCCCAAAAGTTTCATCAAAATTGATAAGAAAACCCCAATTCTCCAGCCAAAAATAGGCTGCAAATATTCCCCCATTGACTTTAATGGGAACCGGAAAACAAATGAAACATATCAATAGATCGGGGCCGCCATTGAACGAATGCAACATATTTGGCCCCCGATGAATACGAATACTGAATCGGATGAATCCGTACCTTCGGCACATCCCTAGTAATGACGGCAGAAAATATATAGTGGAATTAGAAAAGGTAGAAAGAAGGGTGAACAAAATAATAAAGGGGATGGAAAGATTCCCCTATGAGGAAAGACTAAATAGATTAGGGCTGTTTAGCATGGAGAAGATACGGCTGAGGGGAGATATGATAGAGGTCTATAAAATAATTTGTGGATTGGAGCTAATAAGTGCGAAATGGTTGTTTATGCTTTCAAAAAGTACAAGAACTACAAGACATGCAATGAAGTTACTAGTGATACATTAAAGACAAATGCAAATTTTATCTCATGCATATTCATTGAGGATATCCTGAAAACCTGACTGACTGGAGGACCTGCAGGATAGGTTTGGGAACATCTGCTTTAGATCATGCTGTTTATTAGTAGAATGGGATATTTAGTGATATTTATGATAAGGTAGCTATTTATGATAAGGTAGCTATTAAGTTCACTTAAGTTCACTTAGAGAATAGCCACTGCCATTAGCAATGGTAACATGGAATAGATTTTATAAATTTGCGCGAGCGCGTACTTTTGTTCGTGCACCAGGCGTGAACAAAAGTATGCTGGATTTTATAAGATACGCGCATAGCCGCGCGTATCTTATAAAATCCGGGGTCGGCATGCGCAAGGGGGTGCACATTTGTGCAACCTGCGCGCGCTGAGCCCGGCGCGCGCTGCCTGTTCCCTCCGAGGCCGCTCTGAAATCGGAGCGGCCTCGGAGGGAACTTTCTTTCTACCCCCCGCACCTTCCCCTACCTAAACCCCCCCCCCCTACCGTTGTTGGCAGATTTACGCCTGCTGAAAGCAGGCGTAAATCTGCACACGCCAGCGGGCTGCTGGCGCGCCATCACCCGACCCGGGGGCTCGTCCGGAGGCCTCGACCACGCCCCCGGGCTGGCACCATGCCCCCCCGGTCCTGCCATGAACTGCCCCCTGACCCCGGACACGCCCCCTCCCCGCCCCTTTTACGAAGCCCCGGGACTTACGCGTGTCCCGGGGATGTGCGCGCGCTGGTGCGCGCAGGGCTTTTAAAATCCAGCCCTTAGTTTATGGGTACTTGCCAGGTTCTTATGGCCTGGATTGGCTACTGTTGGAAACAGGATGCTGGGCTTGATGGACCCTTGGTCTGACCCAGTATGGCATTTTCTTATGTTCTTATATAGCTCCTGAGACTATAGTTAGGGAAAGATTGAGAACACATTCAATGCCATGGTTTAAGGTTAACTTGAGTATCCTTAGAAGTCAGTTAAGGAAAGTAGAAAGGAAATGGTGAAGATCACAAACAGGTAAGAATAAGATTTTATATGAAAAGGCCTTATCCTCTTATAAAGCAATAGTTTATAGAATGAGTAGTATTCTGCTTTGTTTACAAAATCTTTAAATAAGTCACTTAAAAATTGGTTTGGTTAAGTCAACCTTGGCTAAACCAAATATTAAATGAAGTGAAGTTCCTGATAGTGATGCACTCACTACATTTTTTTATTGAGAAAGTAAAACTTTTATGTAATTGTTTAGAGGATAAGATACCAGAAGATAATGATGTTGAGTTGCTTTGTACCGTTACTATACAATGGGAGCATTTTCATCTAATTATTGTTAAGGGATTAGAAGATTTAATAACAAAGGTGAAGGTGAAAAGATGCAGTTTAGTTCCGTGTCCTTTTTGGGTAGTTAAAAATATGTTCAACACCTTTGCTGAACATCTGGTCTTAACTATTAATTTGTCTTTGATGCAAGGAGAAGTTCCATGTTCATTAAAAAAGCAAATTGTTAGGCTAGAAAGATGTTACTGTTTCATCTACTTTATGGACAAATTATTGCCCTATTTCAAATTATGTATTTTAGCTAAAATTTTAGAAAAATGGGTACTTTTTCACTTAGATTACTTTTCTTGAATTTAATAGAGGTCAATATTCAAAAGCCATTTAGATGGATAACTCAAAAGTTATCCATTTAAATGGCACAAAAGGCATAAGGGCAGATTTTAAATGCCCGGCCACATGCGTAAATTCCGGCCTTTATGCCTGTGGCCGGGCCTTACTCGTGCCAGACAAATATTCCAAGAGGAACGGCCACACGCATAAAGACCGGTATGCGCTCAAGTGCCGGGCTTCTTGGAAGGGGCGGGCTGGAGGGCGTGTTTTGGGTGGGCTGGGACAGCGCCATTGTTCGCTGTCCCGGAGCCTCGCACACCGATCGGCTGCCGGTGCTCGCAACTTACTTCAGCTGGGGAGCTGAAGTAAGTTGTTGGAATAAGGTAAAAAATAAATTTAAATTGGAGGTTGGGGAGGAGAGGGGAAGGGAGGGGAAGGTAGATGGGTAGGGAAGTTCCCTCCCAGTCCGCTCCTTAATTGGAATGGATTGGGAGGGAAGTGGGGAAAGTGATGTGTCGCTGCGTGAAACTCGCTAAAATGTACCCCCCCTTGCACGCGCTGCCCCCGATTTTATAACACTCACACACTGGCGTGTGCATGTTATAAAATCACACGTCCATGTGTGAGCACCGGGTAGCGTGCACACATGGATGCGTGCGTATTTTTTAAAAATCTACCCCATAGCCAATTATCCGGATAAATTATAGCAAGAGAAGTAGTTGTCTGGCTATAATTGAGCTGGATAAAAAAGAGGCTTTGCAGGGAGGGGGCTGAGCTATCCAGCTAACTTTGCCGAATATCACAGATATCCGGCTAATAGGGTCATTCATCAAAATGTGTTAGGACGTTATCAAGGGCGTTAGGGCCAAAATGCATGTGTTATTTTTCGCAATGTGAGATACGTATGCAAATTTTCAAAATGTAGTCAAAGAGGAAGAGTTTGAGTGGAGTTTATAAAAATGAGGGGTTTTTAACATTGTGTGCGATAGAGTGACGCATGTTATCATACCGGAAATAACTACAGCTTTTTTCCTGGCATTAAGCTGTGTGATATGCCTGAACTGGGATTTGCAATCTTTATTGCAGAACCCATTTTTGGCAGGAGAGAGGATAGGGTGAGGAATGGAGTGGAGTAGAGAGATAGAGAGCCTCTGGGCTGGCACCATATTTGTCATCTATTTTATACCACTGTAAGAGGATGAACTAGTAACTCGAGGTTAGGTTTTGGCGGTGGGCTAGGGTTTGGGGGCAGTTTTACATGCACAGTCAGAGGTATGAACAGCATAGTACACATCAGAGAAGACATTATGTGATTTGGAGTGAGGAAAGGTACACAAAGATGAGATTTGTACAATGTTCTCTCACCCTAGCTTGAGGCACTCTCTACCTAGCTGCCTTATTCCAAATCCAAATCACCGTAGTAGCCTAGCAGCTGCCACTCCTTATTACCTTAGGCAAGTCACTTTACCCTCCCTTGCCTCAGGTACAAACTTAGGCCTGATTTATCAAGTTATTTTCCCATAGACACAGAATGGGAGAAACATCTTAGTGAATCAGTCAGTTAGATTGTAAGCTTTCTAGGAACAGGGAAATACCTACAGTACCTGAATGCAAACCGCTTTGAAGAGACTGAAAGGCGGAATACAAATCAACTATACTAAAAAAATGTATATTATCATTATTAAGCCATATTTAAAAGAGCTACATTTGTTACCAACTAGGGGTGTGCATTCGTTTTGAACTTAAATGTAAAACGCAACTTATTTTTTTTTTTTAACTTAAAAAAGTGATGAGGCATAAACGATCGGATTTCCAACTTATTCAACATAGCTATGTTGAATACGTTGGAAATCGCGATTGTTGATCTAAATAAAAATTTAAAACCCTCACCCTCCTTAATCCCCCCCCCCCAAGACTTACCAAAACTCCCCAAGCTGGCCAAAAGTTCCGTGAGGGTCCGGGAGCGGACGCGCGGGGAATCACGTGACGCCGACGTGACGCCGACGTCACGTGGTCCATTGCGGTTCCGCTCCCGGACCCCTCGTTGGACCCAAACGGCACTTTTGGCCAGCTTGGGGGGGCCTCCTGACCCCCCCAAGCTGGCCAAAAGTGCCTTTTGGGCCCAACGAGGAGTCCGGGAGCGGATCCGCGGGGAATCACGTGACGCCGCGTCACTCCAACGTGGCGCCCACGTCACGTGATTCCCCTCCTTTTGGGCCCAACGAGGAGTCCGGGAGTGGACCCGCGGGGATTCACGTGACGCCGCGTCACTCCGACGTGGCGCCGACGTCACGTGATTCCCCTCGGGTTCGCTCCCGGACCCCTCGTTGGGCCCAAAAGGCACTTTTGGCCAGCTTGGGGGGGCCTCCTGACCCCCCAAGCTGGCCAAAAGTGCCTTTTGGGCCCAACGAGGAGTCCGGGAGCGGACCCACAGGGAATCACGTGACGCCGCGTCACTCCGACGTGGCGCCGACCTCACGTGCTCCTTGCAAAGGAGTTCAGAAATGGCGTCCTGACTCCGCTGGACCACCAGGGAGTTTTGGTAAGTCTTGGGGGGGGGGGGATTAAGGCAGGTGAGGGGTTTAAATTTTTATTTGCACATATGGACATAGACTCAACTTATGGAATTCTCCATATGTCCATATTGACCGCAAATGACCCCCCCTTTCGACTTATGGACTTATGAACTTAAACTTTTGGTCTGCACATCCCTATTACCAACCAGCTGGAGAATACAGCTTAATATTTTAATGTTATTGCATAACGCTATTTACAATGACAATATTGTTTGAGAGAGAAAAATTTTAGATACACTGCTGCAAGAACATTGCATTCATCTTCTCAACTGTTGCTTTCTGTACCTGCTGTAAGTTCTTATCATTTGAGTCGATTGAAGGGTAGGGCTTTTTCTATAATGGTCCCGAGGTTATAGAACACTTTGAGGTTCGTAGAGAGCAAGATTATCTCAAGTTTTGTAAAAAAGTGAATCCAATTCTTTTTGCTCAGGCATTTACTGATATGGCATAAATATATAAATAGATTTTTCATTATTTTTAAATGTTATGATTGCTTTTGATTCTATTATTTGTTTATGTAGTTTGTGTGTATATTGTAATACATATTGAATATATTTAGAATTGAGGAATATAAATGACCCATATAGAAATAATTTGGGAAAATCCATTTAAAAATGCCCTTTGTATCATAAATGTGGATTATTGATTAGAGAAACACACATGTCATCAGGAGAGATAGTAGATGAGGAATAAATCTAAAACTAGATATGAGACTTGTCTTAATTCAATTAAAATCTACAAGGAATCAGTGAGAGATGCTGAAAAGAATATATCAGTGATCAGCTGAGAATGGCTGATAATAAATCCCAAAAAGTATTTCAAGAGGTTTATAATTTAACTCTGGGTTCTGAGGAGGGATGGGAAAGAGCTACTTGTGCCCTGTCTGGGGAAGCTTTCGTTCAGTTTTTTAACAACATTATTCAGATTCAAGAATCATTTGACATGCCTCAGCAGTTGCAGAGGGAAGTTGATTTTCATTCTTTTTGGTAGATGTAGTTAAGGAATCATTAAGAAGGAGGGAAGTGAAGGGTGAGACTAAGGATGACAGGGTGGTGGGGACAATGTAAGTATTGGTAAAACTTTCCTCTCAGGTTTATATTACTAAAGATTTGGAGTTAATGATTGAACTCTACCAAATGTTGTCTGAACCCTATCCCAGCTCAGTTGGTTAAAAGAAGTGAGTTGGACTTGTTTCTATGCTTGGTTTCAATAGTGAATGATTCTCTGTATGAAGGAATATTCCTTCATACAGAGAAACTGGCATCAGTCAGTTTAGTAAATTATAAACAAGACCTTGATCCAGCTAATACTTTATACTATAGACCAGATTCTAACCTGTCATTTCTTTCAAAAGTGAAAGTGTGTGTGATGGTGTATGCTCAGAGGAATTTAGAAAAAGGACAAGCTTTTCATCTGTAGCAGGTGGGGATCCGGAAAGGGCATGGAATAGAAATCACATTGATAAGTTTGATTAATTGAATCAGACTGCAGGCAGATAAGGGTTTAGATGTCTTAGTTAACATGTTGGAATTGATAGCTGGAATTTTTTAAATTTATTTTTATTGATTTTCAAATTAATCATCAAGATAAACTTCAACACAAAATCAGATTATGTAATCATAGAAAAACATAGAAACATTGAAATGTGATGGCAGAAAAAGGCTATATGGCGTATCTACCCATCCACCCAACTAATTTATCTTTACAATTTCCATCACTCCCTCAGATTCTTTGGGGTAGATTTTAAGAGGCGCGCGAACAGCCTACTTTTGCTTGCGCATCAGACTCAAGCAAAAGTACGCTGGATTTTAGTAGATACGCGCGGAGCCGCGCGTATCCACTAAAATCCTGGATCGGCGCGCGCAAGGCTATCGATTTTGTATAGCCTGCGCGCGCCGAGCCGCGCTGCCTCCCCCCGTTCCCTCCAAGGCCGCTCCGAAATCGGAGCGGCCTCGGAGGGAACTTTCCTTTGCCCTCCCCTCACCTTACCCTCCCTTCCCCTACCTAACCCACCCACCCGGCCCTGTCTACACCCCCCCCTTACCTTTGTCGGGGGATTTACGCCTCCCGGAGGGAGACGTAAATCCCCGCGCGCCAGCGGGCCTGCTGCGCGCCGGGCCGCGACCTGGGGGCGGGTACGGAGGGCGCGGCCACGCCCCCGGGCCGTAGCCATGCCCCGTACCCGCCCCCAAAACGCGGCCGACACGCCCCCGAAACGCCGCGTCGACCGGGCCCGCCCCCCGACACGCCCCCGACACGCCCCCCTCCGAAAACCCCGGGACGTACGCGAGTCCCGGGGTCTGCGCGCGCCGGTAGGCCTATGTAAAATAGGCTTACCGGCGCGCAGGGCCCTGCTCGCCTAAATCCGCCCGGTTTTGGGCGGATTTAGGCGAGCAGGGCGCTGAAAATCCGCCCCTTTGTGTTTATCCCATCTTTTCTTGAATTCACATAGTTTTTTTTTTAGTCTGCCACTTCCACTGGGAGGCTGATCCATGTATCCACTACTCTCTCTTTGTAAGGAAATATTTCCTAAGATTATGCCCATTAACCATCATCACATGACCTCTCATTCTAGATCCTTCATTCCTTTGAAAGATACATTTTTCCTGTGCATGGAAACTTTGAAGATATTTCAATTTCTCTATCATATCTCTCCATATCTCACCTTTCCTCTAGGGTATACATATTTAGATCTTTAAATCTGTCTCCATATTCTTCAGAATGAAGACAACAGACCATTTTAGTATTCAGCCTACTCCAACCAGTATATATCCTCTTAAAGTTATAGTCTCCAGAATGGTACATAGCATTCCGAATGAGGTCTTATCAGGGACCTATACAGGGGCAATTTCACCTCTGTTTTTTTTTTTTTCTAATCATTCCTCTCCCTGTGCAGCCATCTATTTGTACATCTGTTTGACCACCTTAATTTCAGCAGATATAATTACCTTTAGATCATGGTCTTCTGTTGTGTTTAGAAGAATTTCACCCCCAATACTGTACCTCTCTCTTGGGTTTTTGTATCCTAAATGCATAACTCTACTTTTTTAGCATTAAATCTTAGCTTCCAGATCCTAAAACCATTCCATGAGCTTTGCTAGATACTTCCTCATATTTTCTACACCTTCCTGGCTGTCTACCCAGTTGTACATTTTGGTACATAAGCAAAAAAAACCCAAAACCTTTTCTGACAATCCTTCCACAATGTTGCTCACAAAAATGTTAAAAGAATTAGTCCAAGGACTAATCCCTGAGGCACACCACTAGTAAAGCCCTCCTCTTTGGATTGAACTTCATTTACCACTACTCTTTATTACCTCCCATTCAACTAATTTCTAACCCATCAGTTACTCTAGGGCCCAAACCAACAGTGCTCAATTTATTTATGTCACCTCTGGCAACCATATCAAAGGCCTTACTAAAATCCAAGCACACTACATCTAGCACTTTCCCTTGATCCAACTCTCTGATAACCCAAAGAAATTGATCAGATTCATCTGACAAGATCTACCTCTGGTAAAACAATGCTGACTCAAATCTTGCAATCCATTCGATTCCAGAAAAGAAAAATGTGGGAATTTTTTTAATGTTTCTATTTTGGATGATTTATATGTATTAACTGATTGTTATGTATGTTCATTGTAACCCACCATGTACTTAGGATTGTGCCAGCTATAAATTTGTTAAATAAATAAACAAATACATAAATATATAAAGTGTACTATCTTCTGTTTTAGCAGCAATTCCATTAATTTGCTGACCACAGAGATCAGACTAAGCAGTCTGTAGTTCAGTTTTCACTTTTATGAATAGGAATTACATCCATCTCCAGTCCAACAGAGCTTCTCCCAACTCTAAAGAAGGATTGAAAGGGTCTGCCAGCAGAGCTGTCAGAACGTCTCTAGGTTCCCTTTGTACCCTCAAATGTATCCCATCTGGCCCAATCACCCTATCTACTTTGGGGTAGATTTTATAAATCTACGCCTGCGCATACTTTTGTTCGCTTGATTTTATAAGATATGTGCGTAGCCGTGCGTATCTTATAAAATCCGGGGTTGACGCGCGCAAGGTGGTGCACTTACTTCACTTCCAATCTTATCTGCGTTTGTTTTATGTGGTCCTGCTCCTGGTCTTCCCACAGTGAATACTAGAGATGTGAATCGTGTGCCAGATCGTCTTAACGATCAGATTCGGCTGGGGGGGTGGGGGGGGGGGGACATCTGATCGTTAAGATATGTCAATTGGAATCGTTTCCGATTCCAATTCACATCGCTAATTTTTTTTTAGGGAGTCCCGCGTCGCTAAAAAAATAAAAACCCACCCGACCCTTTAAATCGACCCCCCCCCTCCCAACCCCCCCAAAACCTTTTAAAGTTACCTGGTGGTCCAGGGGGGCCTCGGGGAGAGATCCAGGGGGGCCTCGGGGAGAGGAGAAATCCAGGGGGGCCTCAGGGAAAGATTTCCCGTTCCCAGGCATCAGCTGTTCTAAAAAAAAAATGGCACCGATGACCCTTTGCCCTTATCATGTGACAGGGTATCCATGCCATTGGCCGGCCCCTGTCACATGGTAGGAGCACTGGATGGCCGGTGCCATCTTTAAAGATGGTGCCGGCCATCTTTACTCATCAGCCCCTATTGGGTCTGGAGGGGGGGTTCGATTTAAAGGGTCGGGTGGGTTTTTGTTTTTTAGCGGCACGGGCCTCCCTAAAAAAAGAATTAGTGATGGGTCTGGTCAGGAGGGTGGGGGAGGCTAAGGGGAGTCTATTTAAAGGGTCGGGTGGGTTGTTTTTTTTATCGGGCCATCGGAGCCATTTTAATTAATGGCAGCCAAAATGGCGCCGATGGCCCGAGAGCGGGAGATCGCGCCGGGACCCCCCCCCCCACTGGACCACCAGGTAACTTAACATTTTTGGGGGGTTCGGGAGGGTGGGAGAGGGTAAGGAATTGGTTTTAAAGGGTCGGGGTGGGTTTAGGGGTTGTTTTGGTGTGCCGGTTTTCCCGCCCTCCCCCAAATAATTCCCGTGCCCTATTTAACGATACAATACAAATGCCCCTGAGGATAAATCGGGGACATTTGTATTGTATCATGCACTCTAATGATTTAGGACGATTTTAAAATTATCTGACGATAATTTTAATCGTTCAAAAACGATTCATATCCCTAGTGAATACCAAACAAATATTTGTTAACCAATTTTGTATTTTCTTCTTCTGCCTCTTTATTTTCCTCCCCTTCCCCTCTGAGTCTCACAAAGCCACTTTTGCACTTCCTTCTATTACTAACATATCTAGGAAAAAAAAAAAAAGGCTTGTTCCCCCATATTTACTATTTTTTCTTCCATTTGAATTTTTTTCATTCCTGACCACTTTTCCAGCTTCTCATAGTGTAACGAAGCTGGCTGCTAAATGACCTCCTGCCAGCAAGGGTCCTCAATGGGTTGCTCAGACCCAGTCTAGCCTCTGCCCTGAAGGCTGCATGATGCAGTAAGGCCATCTGTATAAATCCCTCCCTCACAGCTTATTCTCCCCTCCTCAGTATAAATTCTACTTTTTGCCATTGGCCCCTTTTCTATGTACCTTTTGCTTAATATCCTTGATTTCCCTTGCTCTGTCTAGGCCGCCCAGTGGCCTACCTTGCCTGTGTGTTCCTTGCCTTGTCTTTGCTCTGTCTAGGCTTCCTGGTTGCCTATCTTGCCCTTACTCTGTCTAGACCTCCTAATGGCTTACCTTTTCTGTATGTTTCTTGCCTTGCCCTTGTCTGAAAATTTAAGTTAAATCCAGTTAAAACAGATTCATTCTGGATCTGAAAAGGAGGAGGTATATCACTTTAGGTTCTTCCACATCTGTAGAAGTTCAAATAAAAACAGTGATGTGTGTGATTTTTAGGTGAATGGTTGGATGACAAATTATCCATCCAAGATCACTTTTCTGTGGAGATTAAGTCCTACTTTTTTCAGTTGAGGTCTATTCATCAACTTTTGCTATTTTTAGATTGTGGAAACTTGGCTACTTTTATTCAGTCATGTGCCAGATTGACCATAGCTCTGACCTTTTTGTGGGCATTTCAGTAGCTAATCTGAAATGGCTGCAGCTTGGAAAACATACAGTGGCCCAGTTGATCATGGACAAAAAGAAATGGGACTATATTACTCCCATACTTAAAGACCTACATTGGTCACCAGTCCAGTTTAGACTGAAATTTAAAATCCTGGTGCTGGTTAAAGATTGCCTGCATGGCGTAGGGCCCCGAAATTTGATAGAAACTTTTGCATAGCACATTTCACTCTGTGCCTTGAGGTTAGCCACTCATCTGTAGTTAACTAGCTCATTGGTGGAACAATCCCAGTTTGACATGGTCTCATAAAACTACTTTTAACTGCATGGTCCCTGGTATTTGGAATAAAGTCCCTTGGGAAATCCATGCTGAGAACAATTATTTAAGATACAGTAAACTCATGAAAGCTTGGTTATGTGACTGAGTGAGAGAATTTGATTAAGGTGATTAGGATATTAATTTAATTTAATGTATGATTGGGATTGTGAGGGTGGGAAGAAGGATTGTTTGCAACATGATTGTATGGAAGATTTTATCTTTTACCCCTATTTGATGCTATTGGGAATTGCGGGCTATCAAAACATAATAAATAAATATTTAAAAAATATCTACAGGGAGCACTTAGATGATCTCTGGTTTGAATCAGTTGGGTTAACTAATGTTGCAACCGTCCCTTTCCGACAGCTTCATTCAGCCTACCTCTCTTTGTTTACTCTTCCTCATGCTGCGGATGGACGCCTGGCTGTCGCAGTGTCTGCCTGCCATCCTCTCAGGCATCCCCGGACCAACTTGGGCGCTGCTTCCCTCCATAGTCTGCTTGTACCATAGGGCACACGCGCCGCGCAGCCCTTCTTCTTATTTCCTACGTGGCGCAAACCTCTGGGGCGTCCCCCTGTGATGATGTCATGATGCCCGGATATTTAAAGCTTACAATGTTTGCTAGCCTTTGAGTTAGCAAGGGGGTAATCCTATGGGAATCCTACGGATGGGATTCGCTCTCCATACCCAGCTACTCTGCCTCTCCAATCTCTATTGGAGTCTCTAACGCTAATGGGGTACCCGCTCCTTGGGGGCCTCACTTGCTTTCCAGGTCACTATCAGGAAACTGGAACTCGCTCCTAGAGGGCCCATGTTCCCTGACTCGCTGCCTACTCCTACCTTCTCTTCTTCCTGGAAGGATTCACTAATCTTCAACATCAGTGAGTACTACCATCTTCACCTCAGAGCTGTTCCCTGGAACCAGGCACTCGCTCCTCGAGGGCCTGCCTCTGTTCCAGCCCCAGTGCCATCTCCATGGAGCCACTGCATGAGTACATCATCTGCAAGCCTCTCAGCTCTCAGGGTTCAGATACTCGCTCCTCGAGGGTCTGCTCTCCCTAATCTGGGGATCTCCATACTTGGGTCTTGTATATTCTCCACTGTACTCATTCTCTCAGTTCTTTCCACTACAGCACTGCTACCGGAGGAGTCGCTGTTCCAGCGCCTGAGGGATACCAGCCCTGCCGGGCTATTCCAGCTGCTCATTACTGCCACCTCTGGTGGCTTCCTTACACAGTCTAATAAAAGATCAAACTCTGTGTTTGTGTGTCCTGAGCTAAGCCTGACCGGTGGCCCCTCACGGGACCCCCTCCTGGGCTTGGTCAGCTGCCACAGTGTCCAAGGGTCCAGCCAAACCTCACATTTACAACAACTAATAACTCTGGAGCCACTGTCCAATATTTGTACTGCTCTGTCATTACATTTTTTTTTCGGTATTGTGTGTACATGTGTGTGTGTGGGGGGGTGGGGTGGGGTGGAAATGGCTGCTACTCAGCCACTATTGCTTTATTTATTTAAGTTATCTGATTTACTTTAGGATAACTCTTACAGCTAGTGTTGAATATCAATTTTGCCCTTGGAATGCTCTTCCCTTACCATCTCTTTTTATAAAATACCTGGTTACATTTGGAAAATTATTTGTTTTGTCTAACTAACTCTAAATGTTATCCAGAGAAATATTTTGAGTATTGGCTTCTTCATAAATAATGGCAGATAAACACCAATTGGGCCATGCAATCTATCCAGTTATCTTCCTCATTGGTTTTCTACTACTTTGGGTAGATAAGCACATAAATTCCCATATTTAAACAAATGCAAGCTTACCCCCATGTCTTTACCTGATGTCTCAACACTGTTCCTACCACTACCCTCTATACCTGTCGCAAGCATGCTTATTAAGGTTAAGGTTATAACCATGGCTGCTCTATGCAGATTACTCTAGCCATCTTGATATCCTTCTTTGATTTAGTGGAAATATTTTACATTTGCCATTTAGTGCCTGATTCATCGAGGACTTTTCCCATAGACAGAAAATGGGAAAAGAACCTTAATGAATCAAGTTCCTTAGTAGTAGTCTCATCCCAGTGCTATTCTAAGTCAGTAATGAAAGTCAGAAGTATCACTGACTATGTAATGAGAGCTGACTTAGCACAGTAAAATGATAAAGCAGGCATGATGGAAGCTTCACTAATCCTTTAAAAGTACTTCAGAAGAAACATTGTGTTCTAGCTGACCAAAATGAAATCGTTTAATGTGCACTGCCAGAGAATTTTACTAGATAGAGGGAAAAAAGCTATGTTATTGTAATGTATAAATATGAAATGAGAAGCTAAATATTTTCCAGAATTCATATTAAAATTTATTGGGGAACAGCATGATAGAAAAAAAAAAAACCTCAAACAGTTTCAAATGCTAGGAGCTCTTATAATTCACACAGGTATATGAATAGTCCTAAAGATATTGCCAGCAGTAGTTGATTACTTTTTGAAGTGTCATTTCTAATTTTCAGACAGACAGAAGACAGGGAAATAGCCAACTAAGTGTCATTTTCTTAAAGCCTTAGGACATATCAGAAAATTGTAGTCCTAGCTTCTCTGCTGAGGGAAAAATGAAAAACTTTTTCAGATATCAAATATAGTGAAAAGACAGCATTTGAATATGATTTGCCAGCATGGTTTCAAAATGTAAAGATGATGAATTTATAGTGACTTGTAGAAATTATTTCAGTTGTAACTGCATGGGTAGGTGAAATTAATGAATTAATCTAAACTCTAATTTTAAGAATTATCTTGCCAAATAGTTTTAAACAACAATACTGTACAGAAGATTGTTTAGGGTATTTATTTCTTATGTTATGAATACAAAAGCAAGTTTTCCTAGGGATAAACAACTTTTTGTTAATGTAGCAGAGTAACCCTGGCATTTTCCCCCTTGTTGTATGTGCAGGACCAGGCCTGGTCCACCTTAATTCCCATAGAGGGAGAGAGAGCTCTGTGGGTGGGACCCTGCTGGGGGCAGGGAGAGGTCTGAGGGCAGGACCATCACGGGAGCATAAAAGTGTAAGCACAATTGAGTTCAAGAGGCCCCCACATCTCCAGGAGAGGCAGCTCCTGTAAAACTATTCTAACCAAACCAGAGAGAGTGGATGTACCCTGTCTAGAGAAAAGGCAGTCTACAAATCCTGTGTGTGTTACTTGAATACTGCTAATGTAGGCAGTCCAATGTTAAAGTGCTGTGTTTGCTAAATAAAGTGAAAATTGCATTTATAAAGGCTGGAGTCTATGTGGCTTTGTGCCTTCAGCCTGGGAAACATCGCTCGGTTTCCCAGACAATAAATGAAAACTTTGTTGTGTGAAAAAAAAATGTGAGTTAAAAAACCAGCAAGTTCATACAAACACTGCAATATGGGGCGGATTTTCAGAGCCCTGCTCGCGTAAATCCGCCCAAAACCGGGCGGATTTACGCGAGCAGGGCCCTGCGCGCCGGGAAGCCTATTTTACATAGGCCTCCCGGCGCGCGCAGAGCCCCGGGACTCGCGTAAGTCCCGGGGTTCTCCGAGGGGGGCGTGTCGGGGGTGTGTCGGGGGGCGGGCCCGGTCGTCGCGGCGTTTCGGGGGCGTGTCGGCAGCATTTGGGGGCGGGTACGGGGCGTGGCTACGGCCGAGGGCGGTCCGGGGGCGTGGCCGCACCCTCCGTACCCGCCCCAGGTCGCGGCCCGGCGCGCAGGAGGCCCGCTCGCGCGTGGGGATTTACGCCTCCCTCTGGGAGGCGTAAATCCCCCGACAAAGGTAAGGGGGGGTTTTAGACAGGGCCGGGTGGGTGGGTTAGGTAGGGGAAGGGAGGGGAAGGTGAGGGGAGGGCAAAGGAAAGTTCCCTCCGAGGCCGCTCCAATTTCGGAGCGGCCTTGGAGGGAACGGGGGTAGGCTGCGCGGCTCGGCGCGCGCCGGCTATACAAAATCCATAGCCTTGCGCGCGCCGATCCAGGTTTTTAGCAGATACGCGCGGCTCCGCGCGTATCTACTAAAATCCAGCGTACTTTTGTTTGCGCCTGGAGCGCAAACAAAAGTAGGCTATTCGCGCGCCTTTTAAAATCCGCCCCTATGAATATTTCAAAGTACTGTGGAAAAAAAAATTAATCATTACTAGTCATCAATAAAACACTCAAAAATATATTATTACATGCTATGTTGAAAAACTCTTCACACCAATGTGATGCTTTCAAAAAACAATTGTCCCATAAAACCTTTCAACCAAAGGAGCCAGAATACTAACATTCAAAAATTCCAAATAAGTCTGTGAAAAAGCTCCAACAAAGGCTCTTCTTTTACCATCAACAATGGTTTCATCAGGTGGAACTAATCAATACTTCCTAAACTACTTATCTGGCAAATAAGCTCTTCAAAAAAATGAAACAATTTTGCAGTATTTCTTTCTGGAAACAGGCAGATCCAAAATAGACACACACCCCCAAAAAACCCTTTTAACCTATCTTATCCATAAAAGCAATAAATAACCCAATCAGATATAATAAATCAAATCTGTCACAAATTCAGAGGCATTTAGCTGGATTACTCAAGTTATCCAGTTATATGCTGTCTTTTGAATATTTCCCCCACGTATCCAGCTATACTTTAGGGGGAGGATGTAGGAGTATTCTGGGATATTTCTGGGAGTAGTTAGGTTAGCTGGCCAAGTGAGCCAGCTAACTCTAGATAACATAGCTGGCTTACACTGGTCATGCCACAAAACTGCCCTAAAGTTAACCAGATAAAATTATCTGGCTCTCTTGTAAGAAATCCATCTACATTCAATAGTGCAGCTGCACTACTGAATATCTTGCCAGAGTTAGACAGATAAGTTTATTCATCTAACAATTTGATCCAGCCTGTGACTGAATTAGGACCTCATTAATAAATACTTTCAAATTGCATTCTCATGTTAGCATAGGGCTGTAGGGATGTGAATCGTGTCCTCGATCGTCTTAACGATCGATTTCGGCTGGGAGGGGGAGGGAATCGTATTGTTGCCGTTTGGGGGGGTAAAATATCGTGAAAAATCGTTAAAAATCGTTAAAAATCGAAAAACCGGCACATTAAAACCCCCTAAAAACCCACCCCCGACCCTTTAAATTAAATCCCCCACCCTCCCGAACCCCCCCCCAAATAACTTAAATAACCTGCGGGTCCAGCGGCGGTCCGGAACGGCAGCGGTCCGGAACGGGCTCCTGCTCTGAATCTTGTCGTCTTCAGCCGGCGCCATTTTCCAAAATGGCGCCGAAAATGGCGGCGGCCATAGACGAAAAGATTGGACGGCAGGAGGTCCTTCCGGCCCCCCGCTGGACTTTTGGCAAGTCTCGTGGGGGTCAGGAGGCCCCCCACAAGCTGGCCAAAAGTTCCTGGAGGTCCAGCGGGGGTCAGGGAGCGATTTCCCGCCGCGAATCGTTTTCGTACGGAAAATGGCGCCGGCAGGAGATCGACTGCAGGAGGGTCGTTCAGCGAGGGTTCCGGCGCCTCGCTGAACGACCTCCTGCAGTCGATCTCCTGCCGGGCGCCATTTTCCGTACGAAAACGATTCGCGGCGGGAAATCGCTCCCTGACCCCCGCTGGACCTCCAGGAACTTTTGGCCAGCTTGGTGGGGGGCCTCCTGACCCCACGAGACTTGCCAAAAGTCCAGCGGGGGTCCAGAAGGACCTCCTGCCGTCCAATCTTTTTCGTCTATGGCCGCCGCCATTTTTCGGCGCCATTTTGGAAAATGGCGCCGGCTGAAGACGACAAGATTCAGAGCAGGAGCCGTTCCGGACCGCTGCCGTTCCGGACCGCCGCTGGACCCGCAGGTTATTTAAGTTATTTGGGGGGGGGTTCGGGAGGGTGGGGGATTTAATTTAAAGGGTCGGGGGTGGGTTTTAGGGGGTTTTAATGTGCCGGTTTTTCGATTTTTAACGATTTATAACAATAAATCGTTAAAATCTGTATTGTATTGTGTTCCATAACGGTTTAAGACGATATTAAAATTATCGGACGATAATTTTAATCGTCCTAAAACGATTCACATCCCTATAGGGCTGCTTTGTTGCATAGACACCAATTGAAGTAGGCTGATGCACAGTAAACATGTATATATTTCATATGACCTAACAGTGCAGCATTAATAGGCAAAATTATTAATCAACCAATTCTGAATGGAATTATGAAAAAGAGGCCACTCGACATTCTGAACTACATTAAATAAATATAATGTATTCCATGTAAAAATAAAACATTGCTCACATCACAACATAACTTGAGCAACATTACTGCTTTGATGTAAATGAACTTGCTGGATCACAAAATAATTTATGGCCGCTAATGAATGTTGAAAATATAACCAATGGTATACTAGTGGGGCATCTAAATTAGATGTTCAGATTGTGTTTCTGTGTTCAATAGTCTTAATACATGATTTGATTTGCCAAATATAAATCTTTGAATGAAGGCACGCCATTGCATAAATTACTTGCTTTACATTGCAGTCGAAATGTCCTGGGAGAACATCATGAAAATTATAATGACTAATGTTGAAAACATTGAAGTTCCAAAACATGGATGCATACTGTACAAACTTTACATTTAAATTGTTCATAATCAACAATGGAAAAAGTCTTAAATGAAAAAGAAAGAGTACTAGAGAGAAACTGATCTTTAAATCTTCCTTTTTAAATGGAAACACAGGAGATTGAAAAAAACACAGTTAGGGGCAGATTTTCAAAGCCGTACGTGCGGGAAAACAGGCACTTAAGTGCATAAACCGGGGTGGCGTGCACAACCGCAATTTTGCATAGCGGTATTTGTGCGTGTAAGTGGACCTGCGCGAGCAACATTACGCCAATACAAAAGGGGCGTGTCGGGGGCGTGTCGGTGGGCATGTCTGGGCGGAGACCGAACCTATGCGCATAAAACGTATTTTATAAGGGACACGCATAACGTCACCGGCGCGCGCATACGAAGTCGCTCGCGTAGATTTACTACTGCTTCCTGTGTGCGCAAGGAATGAGTGAAGGCTCTGCGGCTGCTGTCTGACATCACTACAGTTCCAGACATCCTGTAGAAGGGCAGAAGGCGGACAGGAGAGGGCCTGGGGGAGTACCCGCTCTAAACTGGGACAGTGGCACCGTTGTCCATACACAACGTTCATGTGCGTATAGGAGAGAGCCGCAAGAGTGTCTAGACAGCCATTCAGTGCTAATTCCCCAGTCTACACATGTTCAACGCAGCAGCAATATACGTGCTGGAATCCCTAAGGCTCAGAAGGGAAAGAGAGAGGAGGAGGAGGAGAAGGCAGCTGAGACGGAGACGCTACCCGTTACACCGGGTCTACAGGACCCGCACCCAATTTCTGGACCTGTCTGAGGAGGAAGTAATGACCCGTTACAGATTTGATAAGGAGACCATACTGTCCCTCTGCAGAATGTTAGAGGGTGACCTGCAACCACGCACGCAGAGGGGCCATGCCTTGCCCGTACACGTCAAGGTGACTACCTTCCTGGCATTTCTGGCTACCGGCACCTTCCAAACCCCGCTTGGCCTGACGTCTGGAATCAGTCAGGGTGCCACCTCAGGATGTCTGGAGCAGGCCCTGGCTGCCCTGCTGCGACACACAAACCACTTTATCTCCTTCCCCACCAGTAGGGAGGAACAGCATGGAACCATGAGAGACTTCTACCAAATAGCACGCTTCCCCTCGGTCTTGGGAGCTATTGATTGCACCCACGTGCCCCTAAGGGCACCAGCAGCAGATGAGGCCATCTACCGCAATCGCAAGGGATTCCACTCACTAAACATGCAGGTGGTGTGCAATGCCAAGGGCCTCATCACGAATGTAGTGCCTCGCTTTCCTGGATCCACCCACGACGCCTACATTCTCACCCAATCAAGGATCTATGAAGAATTCCAGCTGCGTCACATCACTGGTGGCTGGCTTCTAGGTAGTAGAGCAACAAACAACAGCACCCACCTATCTTAGTACAATCACTAGCTATAGGGTGCCACAGTAGGCACAACCATGGAAGCCATGGTCCATGATTGTGCCTACTGTGGCACCCTATAGCTAGTGAATGTGTAAGGCCTGTGAGCTGCATGCCAGTGATCCACACACATTATCTAACCTTCTGATTATCCCGTATGCTACAGGTGACAGAGGCTATCCCCTCAAATCGTGGCTCATGATCCCCGTGGCATGCCCCAACACGGCAGCTGAGATGCGCTACAACAGGGCACACCGTAGGACCAGGTCTGTCAACGAGAGAACATTTGGCATCCTGAAATCACGCTTCCGCTGTCTGGACAGATCCGGTGGGTGCCTCCTGTACTCCCCCGCTAAGGTGTGTGAGATATTCCTAGCCTGCTGTATCCTACATAATCTGGCAATTAAGAGACACATCCCTGTACCTGAGGATGGACAGTGAGGAGGAGGAGGAGGACATACAGCTGACCATGGAGGAACTGGACGAAATACATCGCCTGATGCAAAGGCGGGCAATACGAGAAAGGAACAGTCTCATAGAAAGCCATTTCTGTAGGTGATAAATGTGCATTTATTTACAGGTGTGACAATGTGATAGTGAATAAAAAAAAATTAACAACATAAATCCTCTGACAGGTCACTTCTTTGCCCGTCCCCTCCTACGAGCCTCGGAAAGCCGGGACTGGCCCACCCGGGTACTGCGGCGCAGGGGACTCCGGCCACTGCTGACACTGCCCTCAGAGGGCATAGGTGCCTGGGCCACATCCGGGGCATGGCTACATGAGGGAATAGCCAGGGGCAACAGCCCTTCAGCTCGTGGTGGAGGTGGAGGAGGAGGCGGTGGAACAGCAGGTGCAGGCGGGGGTGCCATCCACACATAGCCTGCAGGAGGCTGAGGTGCTGGTGCCACAGGTGGAGGTACCACCTCAGGGGCCCCTGCATGGGCAGGTGGCATCCATGGGTATGGAGGCATCCATGGCCATGGAGCCACTGGTGGCGGGGGCTGTACGGGAGGCGGGGGCTGTATGGGAGGCGGGGGCTGTACGGGAGGCAGGCGCCTGACCAACTCCATCCACACCTCCGTCTGCCGGTCAGTGGCCTGGCAAATGGCTTGGAGGCCCCCCTCAAGGCGCTCATACCCCTCCCTGACAGTGAGACGGAGGGCACTGCCTTCCTGCTGGATTATGTCCGACAGGCCAGAGATGGCATCCAAGATGGCGACACCCTGCTGTACAAGTGTCTCTGCCGGCCCGGTAACCTGGTCGGCCTGGGGCTCAGGATGGTCGGACGCACTGCTGTCCTGCTGAACATCAGGTTCCACCTCAGCGAGCGGTTCGTCCGGTTCCTCTCCCTGCTGCTCCTCCTCAGGCTGCTCCACGCGCTGCAGGTCTTCCCCCTCCTCCTCTTCCGAGGAGTCACGGAGCACCTGCAGACGCCGGTACTGGCGTTGGGGCCTAGGGGCAGGTCCGGGTTGCTCATCATCTGGCTCCCCTAAATGGTAAAGCATATGGGTATTAGCACACTGACAAATAGGGGTGTGATGTATGTCACTCCATATACACAGGTGGTAGTCATGTGGCAGGTGTCAAGACACCTCTGGGGTATCATTAGTGGCTGCCAACCAGACACATGTAGCACCTGCCCTACAACCAGTTCAGGACACAGGAGCATTCCCAGTGGGCTGCATGGAATGTGGGACCTGTCAGGCCAAACCTAGAACACAGAGCCCTGTTCTACGACCTGCACGTCAACCCTCAACCTACTCAAGGCACACTGTTTCTGCACTCCACGACCACATGACCTGTGCTGTGGTACAGGAAGGTGAAGAGGAAGCAAATGGGAAGGGTGGGAAGGTGGTGCGCACACGTTCTGCGCACACGTTCTGCGCACACGTTCTGCGCACAGCCCCCCCCCGTGCGCACACGTTCTGCGCACAGCCCCCCCCCCGTGCGCACACATTCTGCGCACAGCCCCCCCCGGTGGGCACAGCCCCGGTGCGCACAGCCCCGGTGCGTGTCTTTGGGGTGGGGGGAAGAGGGAGAGTGCAACTTTGCAATGTGGAACCTGAAATGGGCACAGGGTTGGCTATACAGGTGAACAGTAATCAGTACCTATAGGTTACATGACAACATAGGCTGCTCTACTGTGAGATAGGATACGTGTTGGTCTGCATACCTTGCTGCCCTGCACGGCGCATGGAGTCGAGATGGCCAACGCCACCCACAGCTGCCTCCGATAGGGTTCCCAGAACCAGCTGCTCCGTGGCTGTGAACGTGATGCGGCTCCGTCCACCTTCAGCAAGTTGCCTGGCCTGCTTCCGCTTCACCACTCGCCGTATGTCCCTCCACTTGTGCATCAGTTCGGCAATACTGCGGTTATGGTGAAACACCAAATTCACAGTATGCCTGATGCGCCTCCATATTTGTTCCTTGGCGTATGCACCCACCGTACGCGACTGTGGGCCATACAGCATATCCCTCTGCCTCATGACATGCTCCACCAGCATGTCCACCTTCCCCTGGCAAGAAGTTGGGCTTCCTGAGAAGGACAGGTTGTGCCTGTGCCTGAGCCATGGTGAGGATGGCCAGTGAGTAGCCCACCCATCCCTTTAAAGTGACCTCAATTTGTGCGCGGACCTCCCCAGTGGGGCGCAACATATGCGCACAGCTGATCCCATCAGCGCAAATACCAAGAACGCGAGCGAATAATTAAAATCCATGCGGAACATGTGCGTGCTGGGTTATTTGTCCGCGCCAACTATCTATTTTAATAATATATTCGTACTGCCTATCTATTTTCATTCAGATATGCGCGTAACTACCTATGGAACAGCTGGGTGTGCAGCCATTACCCAATGTAGCCCACATGTGCGTGCTGTTGCAATCCCAAACCCGTAATGACGGTATGGAAGTAGCCCTTTCTGTGACAGCTACATAGCCAGTGCAGTGCAGGTCGGAGAGGCAGGTGAGATGTCGACTACACTAATTAGCGTGCAGAGACGTGTGAGCTCAGCAGCCTACTGAGAATGGCTACTCAATCGGGGCCAGCTGCTAATCAGCATCTCCATCTGAGGGTGGGAAGTACTGATTAGCAGCTGGCCCCGAATGAGTTGGCCTTCCCAGTAGGCTGCTGAGCTCACACGTCTCTGCACATACCACTCTATTCCTGCGTATGCCGACTTCAGAGGGATATGTTGTAGGTAAGGTCGCTCTACCGGAGCGTTGGAGGGGGGTTCACTGGTGTTATTCGTGGCTACTTCACTATTATGTCTGATTACCGCTCAGCAGGGTTAGATATGAAGGGGGACAATCGCTGTCTAACGTGTGTAGTCGGCTTCTCACCAGCCTCTCGGACCTGCAATGCACTGGCTTTATTGGTGTTCATGCTGTATGTCAGTGCATTGTGCGCCCACTATAGCAGGGCTACGACCAGCTTACAGAACCGTCACATAGACTAGCGGCCAACTCCTAAGGCGACCGTACCTAGTACGGTCTACGGGCTCTGCGCACATGACCGCTACAGTCTATGGGCTGGCGAGCCAGCTGTATTGGTGTTATGCTACGGTGGGACTGGAGACCCTAACCTACCTCTTGTAACTGACGTTTTGCGTAGCAGCTGTGGCCTGTATATTCTGTGTATGTAGCTGTTCAAATGCAGATTACAGTTGCTGCAAAGCTGAGGTGCGTTACACTAGGTCCGGTATAGCCAGCAATGCAGAGGGATGCGCCTGATCCATGGAGCCCGTAGCCTCTAGCGGACATGTGCGCAGAGCCCGTAGCCTCTAGCGGACATGTGCGCAGAGCCCGTAGACTCTAGCGGACATGTGCGCATGGTCATTTTCTGTACTGCACATGGGCGCCTCGTCTATATGCTGCACTGTAGCTGATGTGGCACGCACACAGCCTATACAGTGTAGCAGATGGATGACCAGGATGTTCCGTGGGCTGCTCTGCTAGGACTCAACGTCGCCCCACTCATTCACCCTTCCTTCCCTCCCTCCCTCTCCCACCTTCAGCCCCTCCCTCCCTCCTTCCCTGCACCCCCTCCCCCACCTTCCTCCCTCCTTCCCTGCACCCCCTCCCCACCTTCCTCCCTCCTTCCCTGCACCCCCTCCCCCACCTTCCTCCCTCCTTCCCTGCACCCCCTCCCCCACCTTCCTCCCTCCTTCCCTCCCTCCGACACTGCCAATACATGGTCAGCTCCCACCTGTCCCTTAATAACCACACCATTTATTATTTTCAATATTTATTGAATGTCTGACACATATTTACAAAATAAAATGTGGATGGGGAGGGGCAGCCTAGGGTGGAAAACTATGTACAAAACAAAATCTCCTGTGGGGTTAGGGAGGTAGGGACCAGAGAGGATGGTCAACGACGACGGACCATCTCCCCCAGGAGCCGTACTGCAGCAGCAAGCAGCAGTAGGCCCCTGGTGTTGCGATCCGTCGCCTGGACCATCCTCTCTTGGAAGGCAATCAGTGCCCTCATGCCCTCATTGACCCCCCTCACATAGTCCATGAACTGGCCATAGGTAAGAGGCTCATCCTCGGGGGCGCGTGCCCCCGGGGATGGGCCTCTTTGCTGGCCACGTGAGGGGGGACAATGAGGGACTAGAGGGCCCTGATTGCCTCCCTGAGCCAGCAAAGGCTGGCTCCTGCCGGCCCCAGCGTCCCTAACCCCACGGGCAAAACAGGGTGGTTGCCCTACAGGGGGGGGGGCTAGGGGAAGGCATGGGGTGCCTTTCAGCCCGGGGAGGGCTCGGCCGCTCAGGTCTCCTCTGGGGTGGGGGGGTGGATCCGGCTCCCCCCCTGGAGCGGCTGCAGCTCCATCCGCAGCTGGCCCTGGCATTTCCTCTTCAGCATCTGTGAAAACAAAGGACACGTATGACTACACTGTACTGGGTGAGGGGAGGGAGAGAAGGTGGGATGGGGGACAGGAGGGAGGGCGGTGGTAAAGGACGGGATGGATGGTGGCTCAGATGTGGGTTACTCCAGTCGGTTGGAGGGGTCACTTACCGCCAGGCCCAGCCTGCTGCGCACGCAGCCGCTCCATCCATCTGCGGCGATGGAGGCGAAGCCAACGGGCCTTCTTCTTCAGGTCCTCAATCTGTTTGAACGGAAGGAGGGAGGACCATTAGTGTACTCTGATAGTCAAGATGGTGCCAGGATACTTGGATGTGGGTGTGACAACATTGCTGACTGACAACCATGATATTATTCAATTAGCATACACATTATGTTCATCATTGGCAATTGAGGCACAACACAACCCAATCCTAACCAGTGTTAGGCACCAGCAGGACATAACAAACTATCTACAGTGCATATAAGTATCAGGTACACTATTCTGGGTACTCAGGTGAGGCCTAACCTGACTTTGCACCTCCCACATTCACCACAACAACCTTCTTAGTGTACTTACTCCACGGGGGTGTGAAGCCTCTGCGTTGAAATGCCTTTGCAGCCTCCTCCAGGCCCTCCGCAGGTGGCCGAAGTTTGTCCGCCGTCCCTGGACCGGGAACAGCCATCTCTCTCCTCCCACCACCAGGGACGCCAGCAGCTCCACGTCCCTGGTGGTGAAGTTTGGCTGTCTCCTCCGGCCGGCCATTTTGTGCAGTGTGGGGAACGGGAGGTCACACCCTCGCGTTTGCATGCATACGCGCACGCGCGCGCAAGGGCTCCACACGCACAAATATCGGCGCGCGTGCACATGTATGCATTTGCGCGCAGGTTGTCTGGTTACGCGCACATGTGTCCCTCATTACTTGCGCGTATTTTGTGTGGCGCGCGCAACATGTGCGCATGCTACGCAAAATTGCTAGCTTCTGCTGTGTGCGCAGAAACGTGCGCAGCTCTACCACCGCGCGCGCTCCTTTGTAAATCTACCCCTAAATGAGGAAAATATATTCCAATATTGAAACACAATAGCTTTAATAAATTGAGTGAATTGAAAAAGGAGTAGTGCTTATTTGAAATAAAGAAGTTTTATCAGAGCTGCCAAGCAAGTTAGCTTAAATGTCCTTTTAATAGAAAATACAGAATAACCCCTTTAAAAAAACATTGTGCCATAGCAGTAGCCTCATATTTGAAATCTTCAGTTGTTGTACATAACTAACATAACAACAGAAACTAACTGACTGGGATAATACACCACAACACATATGGATGATGACTAGTATAATGCAAAACATAGTTTCTATCCATGGGCTTAGAGTATATAGAATTAGAAACAGCACAAAGTATCTAAACCCCCAAAGCATACAGCACAGTCTGTTGTAAATAGCAGAAAGGCCTGGAATGGCCTTGACAGCAAGATGGAAAAACATAAGAGGTGTGGTGGAAGCATATACTTGTTTTTATTTTTTTTTTCCTTTTTCACATTATTTTTTTCTGAGCATAAAACACTCTAGAATACCCAATAAACTGACAGGGTGGATAAACAAGGCTGGGATCATAGAGAAGTAGGAATAAACCTAATGTAGTACATCTGGGGCATGGTAGATAGACAGAATGGCAGTAAAGCCTCCAAGGTACTTTCTGTCATTTTGCAACTTGAATGGAAATTCTAGAAATCCAAGCAAAGGCAGATTGATTTTCAAAAAGACCAGCTTTTATTTCTTCATCTATTATGAGCATTTGATATGTGCCTTTTTTCCAAAGTTCTTCTTAAGGTGGAGTACAATAAATTCAAATGAACAGAGAAATATATTATAGTCAAATCAGAATTTACAATTAATAAAACATTGGGATCCACTAGAAAATCCCATTTGTGAATAGTTTTAAGATCTAATCATGTCTGTGTTATATATTTTACAGTCCTTCATAGAGAAAGCAGGATTGGTCAGACCCTAGTGTTATCATTGTGGATGTGACAGGAGAGAGCAGAATTGGTCAGATTCCAGTATTGTCATTAGGGATGTGATGGGAGTCAGCAGGATGTGACAGGCCCCAGTGTTGTTGATGGGGACCAGTCAGGAGGTAGCAGGATTGATGATGATAAACAGGGCAAGGCAGGCAGAGGGTATCAGTACATGTTGACCCCAGTGATGATCCTAAGGTCTAGAGAAATAGAAGATGTCAGTGTATGTTGACCTCAGGGATGTTGCTAAGGGCAAGGCAGTAGGGTTGTGCATTTGTTTAAAACAAATGTGCAAAATGCAACAAATAATGCCAATTTGTTTCATTTAGAGGACCATAAATTGAATCGGAGCCTTATCGGAATGAAACGAACCTTATCTGTTTTATTCATTTTAAATGAATACATTGGGCCTGGACCTAGGCTCAAGGCCAGAGCATTGCCTAGGGCATATACTGAGGCCAAAAGCAGGGTCCATGGCCTAGGCCCAAGCGTGAAGATGAGGTCTCAGCTGAGCCCCCCCAAAAAACGTACTTGATCAATCGGGAATACATGGAAGCAGCCAGGCTGGGTCCCAACATCTGGGCCTGGGCCTAGGCTGGAGCTAAGAATCAAGCCCCAACCAGGGCCTCAACCCAGACCCAGGCTGATGCCAGGACCTGGCCCAAATGTCAGGTCCTGACACTGGGGCCTCAGCCCGGGCCAGACCTGGGCCTTGGCCTAGCGCAGGGTCTGGACCCAGGCCCAACGATGGGGCCCAGCACAGAAGTCATGGTCTGACACCTGGATCTTGACTCAGACACATGCCTGACACCAGGTCCTGGCCTGGAGCTGAGACCCAGTGCCTGGTCCTCGTGTCAGAAATAATTCATTAATATGTAGACAGAAACTAAAATACTACCCCAAGAAGCAAGACTCCAAAATAAATATGGTGAAGTTTCAGCATCCCAAACAAGAAAGCCAGTGAAGGTTTAGTGAACCCAATATATCACCTTTCCCCCATCAAGAAAAATGATGGAAGCTTGGTGGCCCCTAACTTAATATATCCCCCCAACAAGAAAATTGATGAAGAATCAGTGACTCCCAACATAATTTATTTATTTATTCATTCTTATTAACTGCTCACTCAGGGAATCACTGGTTGGTGCAGTGTACAACAGTATAAAACAAATCAATATACAACTCAATAAAACAAATTATAAAATAACAATAATAAATCATAAAAATTAAAACTAAACTAAACTAAAATAAAACAAAATTGCTTAAAATTACCTACACTAGGCCAGAGAATTAGAAAATACTGTTTAGAGATCTAACATGGAAAGAGCCAAGATTTCACCCTCCTCTGAAAAAAGAAGGTAATTTGTCTCCATCCACAACTCCCTTGGTGATGAATTATATTATTTGGGCCCTATGATAGAAAATAGCCTTTTCCTAATTGTGTTTCTTGATACCTCCTTAACTGTTGGAACATTAAATTAACTCTCTGCTGAACAAAGGAGTTTCTTAGCCTATAAATTTCTACCAGCTGTTGTAAGTACTTTGTCTCTGATCTTTTGTCATTTTGATAAACCACCAAAAACTTTAAAAAATGTGCTTTAAAGAAAGACCATCATACTAAGCACTACTTTAGTTGTAACCATCAATCCACTGTATATGTTCTAATATATTTCTTACTCAAATAAAAAAGTATTTTGTCATATAAATCAATGTTCCATAAAGTCTTTTGTAAATCAATAATCCAAGAGTACTTATCTTTTTGAAGATGTATCAACAACAAATATTTCTTCTTTGATCCTGGTTTAATCTCTTGCAGAGGTGGACCCCTGGCCCAAGGTGGTGTTGGCACCATCTGTGAGGGAAACCCCCACAGGTCCCCACAGTTGGGAGGTAAGGCCAAGCGGGAAGCGGTGGATGACTGGAGCTTCGCCAATACCAGCCCTCATTCCCCTCAGGTTGAGCTGTTGGGTACTGGGGCCGCCTGGACTTGGGTGGGCCTCCGTGAGGTTGATCCCAATAGAGCAGAAGCCAGAGTGCCGGAAGGCAGCAGAGTCGGAGGGTCCCAGCAGGTCGAGAAGAGAGCCAAGCAGAGGGTTGAAGTCATGTGGCTAGAGAAGAGGTCAGGTTCAGGCTGAATGGTCAAATGCAGGCGGCTATAGGTGTGGTCAGGTCCAGGCAAGAGGTCGGAGGCAAGCGGCTATAGGCGAGGTCATATTCAGGTTCAGGTCAAGCCAAGGACGTCTGACCAAAGGTAGGGCAGGAACTGGAGCTGGAGCAGAAACTGGAACAGGAACAGGGACTGTATCAGCAATGAAATGTACAGCAGAGAAGCATGGAGACCTGTTCCCAAGGCAAGCTCTGAGTGTCTGAGCCTGCCTTATATAGTTGAGCTGGTTGACGTCATTACTCGGAGCAGCGAGAGGCTTTCCCGCCGTGGCCCTGTTAAATCCCAGAGAGACGCATGCACGTGCACTTAAGGCCGATGGGCCAGAGAGGAGAAGGTGGCGGCGTCTCCCTATGCCACACACGGGGAAGTCTGGTCGACCCTGGAGGAACTCATGGCAGCACGGGAACATAGAGGAAACATGGGCACAGATGCAACTGCCCACTGCCACCAAGGAGGTCGGGCCAGCTCCGGAGGCCCGGCGTCAGGGGTGAGTGAACCCAGCTGTAGGCCTGCCTCGGCTGGGGAGTGCAACATAATCCATTAGCGATTACCCTTTCTTCTTAGTTGATTACCCTTTTCTTAGTCAATTACCCAACACGCGTGTTTTGAATAATTAAATTCTGTGTCAGGGGTATCTTTGGGATATACTTTCATAATTTATGAAATGGCCTGATGATTATATGTAAAGTAAAGAAGGTGTTTGATTTTTGCCGGTAGTGTTTAGTATGATTGTCCATCTTTAAAGCACACTTTTTAAAGTATTTGATGGTTTATCTGATCTCGTTGACACTGGGTTCTACTTACTTTTTTCATTTTGTACATCAAATACATGATCTTAAACTACTTTTTGTTGAACTGGGAGCTAATGTAGCTGCTTTAATAAAGGAGCTGCACTGACTCTTCATGAATAACCGTAAATCAACCCTTACTGCCATATTTTACATAACCTGCAGCCAATGAATGCACTTGACTGTTAACTTCACAGAGAACCCACTGCAATTATCAATTTGATCCAAAATAAAAGCCTGAACCACCAATCAAAACATTGCCAAAGATAAGCATCCCTGAAGTCTCCTCAGTAACCTGACTTTAAAGAATATTTGCTGTGCTACCACAGAAATATGGGACTCAGAATCCCAGTGATTATCATAAACCACATCCAGATTCTTTACTTTTGATCTGGCTACCAATTCCACCCCTTCTATCTTCAACTTCAATGATCTTTGTGGGGCATAATCCACTCCTATATATAGCTACTCTGTTTTCAGAAATCAATTATTCAGAAATAAATTATTTTTACAAAACCACTTGGAGAACAACCCCAAATACCCATAATCCTAGTCATAGCATCCTCAAGATTTTGTCCAGCTGGAAAAAGCAATTGCACATCATCAGCATAGAGGAATTCCTTAAATCCCAAATCTCTAACCAACTTTCCCAATGGATACATAAACAAATTAAAGATCAGAGGAGATAAAGGAGAATCTTGAGGAACCTTACACTCACAACCATAATGCGTAGACATCTCCTTTGATCTCTCAATCAAATACAAATCCAAACAAGCTAAAACCTGCCCCTTCAGACCTACTTCCCTACACTTCTCCAATAACAGGGTAAAATTGATCAGGTCAAAGGCACTGGATAAATCCTAAAAAAATTAAAAAAAAACACTGATTCTGCTTTCTCCCTACAATGCAAAACTTCTTCCTCGATGGCTACTAATACTGTCTCCAGACTGTAACCATGTCTAAAACCTGATTGACACACATATAACCCATTAATATCCTCCAGATAGAGGGATAATTGGGAGCATACAGCTGTTTGCCACTGGACAATAACTTGCACTGCACCCCTTATCTATAGTTGCCTTTTTCAAGAATGGAGTCACTACTGATTTCTTTAGCTGAATTGGTAAAAACACTATTCAGTGAAGAGTTAACAATTTGATGTATATTAATAATAGTTTGGCAAAGTCTTTATCAAAAAAGGACAAGGATTTAGGGGACACTGAGAGTACTTACAAGTCTATAACATCTCCAGACGTTCTTTTATTCCCACTGGAACAAACTCTTACAAACCTCAGTCTCTTCTTTCAGATGTAAATCCAAACTACTCCCCCTAGCTCCTCCAGACAATCCCCCCCATCGACAAGAAAAATTATGAAGGCTCAGCAGCCACAACTTGATACCTCCCACAAATGATGATGCATCTCTTCTTCTTCCTCAGCACTCTCCTCTTTTCTTCTGCCCCAGTCTTCTCCTTTCCTCTCTCCTCTGTCCCAGCATCTCCTCTCCCCCTTCAGCATCCCAACTCTCTCCCCCACCCCTTCTTCTCCCTTAAGCCCCTCCTCTTCTCCCCACCTGCTCTCACCCTATGCTCCATCCTTTCCCTTTCAACCCCACTTCTCTCCCCAACCTTGTTCTCGCCGCATTCCCCTTACTCTGCAACTTCCTCCTCTTTCTTCAGTCCTCCTCCTCTTTTCCCCTGTTCTCACACCTCCTATAGCTCTCTATCCCATCTTTTCCCACCCCTCTACCTTTTGCTCTCTCTCTTTCAATACCCCACTCCTTCTTCTTTCTCTCTTTTAGCCCCCACTCGCTGATCCCCAGTTCTCATCCCTATCCTTTGTCTAGTATCAAGTTACCTGAGACTCTGGAAGAGTGCTGGTAGACTGTGGTGTGGCTTCCCCTCTCACCAGGTTTCAGTACTGCTATAAACAGAAGCAGCAGTGACAAAGCAGGTCCCATGGAGGAGTTGTCAGGTGTGGAGTCGAAGAAGTCTGGCAGCAGCAAGGGAGGGCAAATAGAGTACTAAAGAGGGCTTATGTGTAGTGATTATCTATTTTATGTGCAGCTTACTCATGGTGGAAGTTCCCTCTTATACTTCTGCCACATGCAATTTTCACAGAAGGGGGAGAATTACAGGAAGGAAGAGCATGATAGCAAGAAGAGTTGGGGAGGTGAGAAGAGTCTCCTTATATGCAGAAAAGAAATTACTTTTTAAATGGCTTGCCATACCTAAGGTTAGTAGGGCCATGACCCACCCCATTCCATCACCTATGATGAGGAATCTATAATGACACCAAAATTCTGAAGCTTCTGATGTAAAGATAGAATCATGCCATCAACCTTCAGACAGACAGGGGTGGCTCAAGGAAATCTGCTGTCTGAGGCGAGGGAAAAAAATGCCTTCCCCCGCCCCCAACCAAGCATGGTGCAGGTCAAATCACAGAGAGAGCGGGGGAAGAGGGTTATCCCTCTTGGAATCTAGCCCTCTTGGTAATTTGAAATGCTGTGGAAGGGGGGATGCATGGCTCAAGGTTCCCAGAGGAGTGGCATATAGAGTAGGGATGTACAGAGGGACGCTATACGTTGCATTTGGGATTCGGATTTGTCGGGGGGCCGATACGTTGCATTCAGCCGTATGGCACCCCGATACATTAATACGTCAATTTCTATTTGTTCCCCTGCTAAAATTAAATTAACTACAACCCCCACCCTCCTGACCCCCCCCCCCCAAGACTTACCAAAACTCCCTGGTGGTCCAGCGGGGGGGTCCAGGAGCCATCCCCTGCACTCACACCCTCGGTGCCGGTTTCAAAATGTCGCCGATAGCCTTTGACCTACTATGTCACAGGGGCTACCAGTGCCATTGGTCAGCCCCTGTCACATGTCCATCGGCGCCATCTTGTGCTCCTACCATGTGACAGGGGCTGACCAATGGCACTGGTAGCCCCTGTGACATAGTATGGGCAAAGGCTATCGGCGCCATTTTTATTACTGGCAGCCAACAGTCTGAGTGCAGGAGGTCGCTCCTGGACCCCCTCTGGACCACCAGGGACTTTTGGTAGGTCTTGGGGACCCTCCTGACCCCCACAAGACTTGCCAAAAGTCCAACGGGGGTCCGGGAGTGACCTCCTGCACTCCGGCCGTCGGATGCCAGTACTCAAAATGGCGCTGATCTCCTTTGCCCTCACTATGTCACAGGGGTCGACCGTCCAGAGGGCCTTTAAATGGAAAAGGCTCAAAAAATGAATCTTCTAGCTGAAATAACACTTTTGAGGAATTATCTGTTAGATATGCGCATTTGGTGCCTGATGATTTTCGCTTTTGGGTTCGTGTGGCCGCGGGAAAATCTTGCTTTCCTGTGGATCTGCATTTTTTTTTTTCATCAAAAATTGTTTTTCAGCTTAGTGCACGCTAACCCCTGTTAGCGCGCGCTAACAAAATACCGTTCATTTTTGTTACTTTTTGTTATTTTTGTTAGCGCGCGCTAACAGGAGTTAGCGCACACTAACGACTGCGTGCTAACCCCTGTTAGTGCGCATTAAGCTGAAAAACAATTTTTGAATGAAAATTTGGGGGAAATGCGATCATTTATTGATTTTACCGATATATGACGTATTAAGAAATATTGTACGATATTTTAATTCATCATAAAAACGATTCACATCCCTATTATCTGTAGCTGAAATAGAGGCGAAGAAAAAATATCTTTTCACTAATGAAACAGCCTTGTCATGGGCCAACTAGTGAGCCTTTCATGCTGTTCTTATTTTATCTAAATACGTATTTGACTTATGCCACTTTCATTCTAAACTACATCCTTGCTTCTTTAGATTCTGAAGCTCAGCCAAGAACCAGGCTGAGGCCATAGGCCTCTGCACTTTGGTAACCTGTAATAAATTAATCAGATTAATCATATCCTAGAGCTTAAAATTACAATTCTCCACTACCGAATCAACACAAGAATCTGTTAGTAAGAGAAAATCTTTCATGAACTCCATTAATTCTGTTTTATCAAAAAGCAAAGGCAAGTCTTTCTGAGTTGATCTCTCAGAGGCTGAGTTGGCAGATTCAGGGAGAATTTGAACTTGATCTGGAAGTTCTCAGAACACTCACCAGTCTCCTCAATAATAGTAGGATAATTTTTTGAGTCATAAAAATCATAGCAATGATATGGCCTATAATATCTGTCACCTTCTTCACCAACCTGGTGAAACATACTCTCAGTTGCCAAAATACTGGCTATTGGCTTATGCCCCTATCCTTTATTTGCAGATTAAAAACCCCATGGACTAATATGTTGGGAGATTGTTTCTCAGAAATAAGCCAAGACAGAGTCAATAGTACATCAGTCACTCCAGAGGTAGTGTGATTTTCTAATTAGATATAATGAATCTAAAGTGACATGGAGATAGTCAGACCCAGGAGTTCCCTTATTCTGGCAGCAGTATAAAGAGATAAATTTATGAAAGAAAATGCCCTTCACCCCACATCCTTGCTTTCCATTCTTACACTGGAGGGTGTACAAAATGTGTAAGGAGCAGACTTACACACACAAAATAATTCTTCACCAACTAATTGTTAATGGATCTGTTCTCCAGAAACATATCCAAAAGGTTTACAAATTCATCAGTACCACTAGCCTGATCACATTATAGAACAAATTCAACAGAATCATCACATTAAAATAGAATCATATTAAAATATTATCATATTTAAATAAGACTAGTCTATCCCACTTCCTCCAGATCAGATCTATTGTCCCTAAGACAGCAGAATATTTCAATATTCAGTATTATACATCTATACGTATAACGATGTGGTTGACAGTATGAAATATTTTTGTTACTATTATTATTAGTTCCTCTAAAATATGTTTACATATTATACATATTTAAACACACACTGTGTTGGTTGCATTTTTTTTAAAAAAAGCTGTTTAATATACACAGAAAAAAGCAATGTATACAAGACAGTGATACAACTGCAATGACACCCCCCCCCTCCCCCGGCACAATACAGTTAAGCTCTAGTAACTCTTAGTTTCAGCTAGTATAGAAAGAGTAGGTGATTAGGGTGAGGCATCATTCATATACAGCCTCTCCCTTTGAGGGTTCTGGGATGGACGTCCCCCTGGAATGTAATAAAAGCTGCTCTCTACTCGGAGTCTTGAGTTGGAGTTCCATGGCACTTAGGAGCAGCTTCTATTTTTGGGACTTCAGGCCTACTTCAGGGGATCTAGACAAGTCCTGCCTGGGGATCTTGAGCCAGTTCAGAAGGCTGCACTACCAGGCCACTAACTAACTGAGCTTACCTCTGGGTTGCTTTTCCAGGGTTTTGAACTTTGTAGTGGTAGGAAGCCTCGAGAGAGCCCTGAGTGTCGCTTGGGATCAGAGCATGGGGAACCCTGTCCTTGAGGGACACAGGATAAGGAAGACCTGTCCCTCTGCAACCTATCCCAGAAACTAGAGGAATGGTGGTTAACTGATTCGAGGACCTTCTATGTGTTTTAGATCAGTTTTGGGTAAAAGAGATTTTTTTGTTAGGCGAGTCAGGGAGAAGAGTGCTGCTGCCCACTTCCTTCCTGAAGAGGAACATCCAGAGCTATATTGTTCCTGAGAGAATCCCTTCCAATCTGGGATTCAAGAAAAAGGAAAAGAAAGAGATAGTGACTGACTTGTGAGAAAGATCATCCTGACATCTTTTGAGAAACTACAATTGGAGTTCTGTAGCCCTAGGGAGAAAGGATTGGACTCTTTTTGCATAGACTGTGTATTACATACAATTTTTACCAGAATTGGAGGAGTTTTCATCTCCCACCAAAGGATCCCCTGGCAACATGGGGACCTCACTTAGCCAAACCTAGAGGGTGAGTGTTTTCCATGCCCTGGTATGTGAGACCCATGCACAGATAGAGAAGACAGACTGTTAGAAAGAAAAGATCATCTGTGGTGCTTGGAACAGCATTTCTTGTGCCCTTTTATCAAACTGATTATGCATCAGTAAAGATTTTCATTTTGGACACTAAACCAAAGTCTCCCACATGGTTATTGGCACTTATAGCACTCACAGTGGGAACATTTCCCCAGAGAAAAGAGTACATTAGCAACCCTTTCACTCTGCACCTTGAAAGAGACTTTCTTTTCCCCCAACAAAGGACTCAGGCCCTGGGAAAAGAGACTTGTGTGCGAGCTGGCCTGAGTGATCCAGCTCCAAGAGAGACTACAAATTCTTTTATGGTCCCCATCGGCATGCAGCCAGCACCCAGAGATGGAATTACAGAAATAACACAATCCAAAAAATGCCAAAATGTTATAAGAACATAAGAACATAAGAAATTGCCATGCTGGGTCAGACCAAGGGTCCATCAAGCCCAGCATCCTGTTTCCAACAGAGGCAAAAACCAGGCTACAAGAACCTGGCAATTACCCAAATACTAAGAAGAACCCATGCTACTGATGCAATTAATAGCAGTGGCTATTCCCTAAATATAATTGGAATTTAAAATCATTGGAACTCTCTCCCTTCAGAACTTAGACTTGAACAATGTCCAATTACTTTCAAAAAAAGACTCAAGACTTGGATCTTCTCCCTAGCCTACGCCTAATTCGATCTTAATCCTTCCTACCCACTGATGCATATTTTCATGTTTTTCATTCCCAAACAACCACAGATAATAGCTCATATTGCTCTTTTCTCATACAATCGCCTGTTACATGTTTTACTACCAATCCTTTACTGTTCCTGTTATTTATAGGTTCTATGTCATTATGAGTTTAAATGTATAATATCCAAGTTCTGTCTTTCCTGTTCTCTGTAAGACTCAAGTTAGTCATTTCAATAGTTATATGTAAACCGAAGTGCTTAGTGATTTTGACTCTAGAACCTCGGTATATAAAAAATGTTAAATAAATAAATAAATAAATAAATAAATACATAATTGATTAATAGCCATTAATGGCCTTCTCCTCCAAGAACTTATCCAAACCTTTTTTGAACCCAGCTACACTAACTGCACTAACCACATCCTCTGGCAACAAATTCCAGAGCTTTTTGTGCATTGAGTGAAAAAGAATTTTCTTTGATTAGTCTTAAATGTGCTACTTGCTAACTTCATGGAATGCACCCTAGTCCTTCTATTATTCGAAAGTGTAAATAACCGAGTCACATCTACTCGTTCAAGACCTCTCATGATCTTAAAGACCTCTATCATATCCCCCCTCAGTCGTCTCTTCTCCAAGCTGAACAGCCCTAACCTCTTCAGTCTTTCCTCATAGGGGAGCTGTTCCATCCCCTTTATCATTTTGGTTGCCCTTCTCTGTACCTTCTCCATCTTAATTATATCTTTTTTGAGATGCGGTGACCAGAATTGTACACAGTATTCAAGGTGCGGTCTTACCATGGAGTGATACAGAGGCATTATGACATTTTCCGTTCTATTATTCCTAATAATTCCTAACATTCTATTTGCTTTTTTGACTGCTGCAGCACACTGAGCCGACGATTTTAAAGTATTATCCACTATTATGCCTAGATCTTTTTCCTGGGTTGTAGCTCCTAATATGGAACCTAACATCGTGTAACTACAGCAAGGGTTATTTTTCCCTATATGCAACACCTTGCACTTGACCACATTAAATTTCATCTACCATTTGGATGCCCAATCTTCCAGTCTTGCAAGGTCCTCCTGTAATGTATCACAGTCTGCTTGTGATTTAACTACTCTGAATAATTTTGTATCATCTGCAAATTTGATATCCTCACTCATCCTATTCCTTTCCAGATCATTTATATATATATTGAAAAGCACCAGTCCAAGTACAGATCCCTGAGGCACTCCACTGTTTTCCCTTTTCCACTGAGAAAATTGACCATTTAATCCTACTCTCTGTTACCTGCTTTTAACCAGTTTGTAATCCACGAAAGGACATTGCTTCCTATTCCATGACTTTTTAGTTTTCGTAGCAGCCTCTCATGAGGGACTTTGTCAAATGTCTTCTGAAAATACACTACATCTACTGGGTCACATTTATCCACATGTTTATTAACCCCTTCAAAAAAATGAAGCAGATCTGTTAGGCAAGACTTCCCTTGGGTAAATCCATGTTGTCAAAAGCCTTCTGAAAATCCAAATACACTACATCTACCGGTTCACCTTTATCCACATGTTTATTAAGCCCTTCAAAAAAATGAAGCAGATTTGTTAGGCAAGACTTCCCTTGGGTAAATCCATGTTGACTGTGTCCCATTAAATCATGTCTTTCTATATGCTCTATGATTTTGATCTTGAGAATAGTTTCCACTATGGCACTGAAATCAGGCTCACTGGTCTATAGTTACCCGGATCACCCCTGGAGCCTTTTTTAAATATTGGGGTTACATTGGCCACCCTCCAGTCTTCAGGTACAATGGATGATTTTAATGATAAGTTACAAATTTTAACTAATAGATCAGAAATTTCATTTTTTAGTTCCTTCAGAACCCTAGGATGCATACCATCTGGTCCAGGTGATTTGCTACTTTTTAGTTTGTGAATCTGGCCTACTACATCTTCCAGGTTCACAGTGATTTTGTTCAGTTCGTCTGACTCATCACCCATGAAAATCATCTCTGGAACTGGTATCTCCCCAACATCCTCGTTAGTAAACACGGAGGCAAAGAATTCATTTAGTCTTTCTGCAATGGCCTTATCTTCCCTAAGAACCCCTTTAACCCCTCTGTCATCTAATGCTCAGTAGAATTTATATGGGTAGAAATCCCATGTGTGTTGGGTAAGAGTATAGTGATGGGTGTATACTACCGTCCACCTGGACAAAATGGTCAGACAGATGATGAAATGCTAAGAGAAATCAGGGAAGCAAACCAATTTGACAGTGCAATAATAATGGGAGATTTCAATTACCCCAATATTGACTGGGTAAATGTAACATCAGGATTTGCTAGAGACATAAAGTTCCTGGATGTAATAAATGATTGCTTCATGGAGCAATTTGTTCAGGAACCTACAAGAGAGGGAGCTATTTTAGATTTAATTCTTAGTGGAATGCAAGATTTGGTGAGAGAAGTAACGGTGGTGGGGCCACTTGGCAACAGTGATCATAACATGATCAAATTTATACTAATAACTGGAAGGGGGACAATAAGTAAATCTGCAGCTCTAACACTAAATTTTAAAAAGGGAAACTTTGATAAAATGAGGAAAATAGAAAAAAACTGAAAGGTGCAGCTGCAAAGGTTAAAAGTGTTCAACAGGCTTGGACATTGTTTAAAAATACAATCCTAGAGGCGCAGTCCAGATGTATTCCACGCATTAAGAAAGGTACAGTATAAACAAGAACAAATAATAAAGGAACATAAAAAGATATGTGCAAAAAGGAGAGCAAAAAGAACAAATCTGAGAAGGGTTCTTCTCTAGGTCCAGATCGATTCATACTAGTCACTTTTATCTTTGAGCATATAGGTTAATTTATTCATCAGAGCTTTTCCAGAAAAAACGTTATGATTCTAGCTGCATGCAAACAATGATCCACCAGTATTTTAACTTTCTTGCCCACTTGAAAGTCTCCCCAGAGTCCAAGCAAACAATTGTGGTGGCAAATCAAATGCAGACTCAATATCCTTAACTTTCCCAGCTATCTCTTGTCAAAAAGAGCTCACTACAGCACAGTCCCATTACATATGGAGATAAGTACACAAGGCCCCCCCCCCCCCCTAACCTCTCCAGCATAATGGACTGGAGGTGCTAAATTTTAAAAATCATGACAGATATCTTTTGTCTCTGTGAAGTAGTTTGAACATTAATTCTTGACTTTTGTTCAGATAGAAATCTGTACAATCACCCCCCCCCCCCTCCCAGATATGCTGCCAGCCATGAATATCCAGGCCTAGCTTAAGGTCATAATTCCAGTGGTCTATTAAGTAAGCATCGATGTCTATAGCATCCCTACTAGAAACTATATATTCAAGTTATTCCCTTACTAATTGTTTGTATTTGTGTTAGAAGCTTTTCCAACAAGCTCTGTTTATAAAGAGAATTATCACCTTCAATACTCATATAAGTCAACCTCCTAAGTTGAAGATACAAATATCGAGAATGGCCTGGTATACAGAACTGTTCCTTGGTATTCTCAAATGAACTAAAAGAAGGCCCTTTCCAAATTTGACCGAGGGATCTAAGCCCCACCCAATGCCATATGTCCATGTCCAGGGAAAAGGTGACTGGAAACAAATGAGCATTAGCCAGTGAGGGAGTAATGGGAGAAAATGGGGTGTTCAGTACCCCCCAAGTATCTACCAATGTATTTCCAAATCCTTAAAGAATTTTGGGTGAGCTCAACAAATCTTATTAAGATTATTGGAACCAGGTGGGTAAAACAATAAAGCTGCCATGTTATGGCTAAAATTTTGACACCAATTCAAATCACTCCAACCCTGAGTCAAATCCACCCCCATCCAGCCTTGCAAACTAAGGAAACGAGCTGCCAAAAAATAGAGAAGAAAATTTGGCAGCTCACAATCCTTGGGGCACTGCAACATGGCCATACTAATATAAGGAACTGATTGCATTTTTCATGATATGAACAATCCAGCTCCTGTATTAAGTGTTATTACTCTGACAACAACAGTTTCTTCTTACTGACCATTTACTATACGATAAAGTGTAATTTAAGAACTGAATTGCTTGGATAATTGGACAGCTGCATTTGATATTGCCTTCTTATCCAGATCTGATAAACTAGACAGTGAACTGTCTGATTAACTGTATTAGATCTGGTGCCATCTCTACAATGGAATCTAATTTGATCACACCTACAAAATAGCAAATAGCTTCATGATTTTCTTTCTTACTGTGCCTTTCTCTACTTGGCATGTAAAATGTACTTATTTTCTACATTGTGTCATAACTGGGTGCACATTTTTCTCTTTTTTTTTTAACATAAAATCATATAATTTAAAACTTGGAATAGATATCGGCAAAAATTAACCTGAATAAAAATAAATAAAATTGCGATCAGATGCTTAGCTAAAATTATATTTAATAAAATTATTCAGATTGGAATTAGTGATGGATTCATTCAAATCCATACCATTCATTTTAACTGAAGCAAATAACTATATTTTGACTCTTTTAAAAGTAATGCATTTGAGACAAATTTGGAATTATCAGGTATTCCAGGTTTCAGTACAAATAATGGGACCAATGCAAAAAACTGGCGCTGAAAGTGGGCGCTGTGTATTCAGTGCCCACTTTCATAACACACTCCCAGGCACCTCTCCTGGGGGTGCGATGCAATATTTAAATCAGGGCTCGCTAGGGGCGATTGCGCGTCACTAGCGCCTCATTGACAGTGCAAGCCGGAAAGAGGTCTGCTGTGGTGGCTGTCTGCTGGTTAAATAAACGGACGCTGAATTTATCAGCGTCCCATTTTCCTAACCAGCGCACATGCAGGGGTTTGGAAAATGGTGCTGATTCAGCATCCATTCTCTCAACCTGACTACCGGCACAGAAGTATATAAAATCAATATTAAAGTATCGGGCATTTAATATTAATTTATTCACTTATTGCAGATTGGTCCCTTTACTATCACATGTCAGTGAAAGGACCAATCCCCTTTCAGGACAGCCTTTCTCTTTTTCTGTACTAGTTTTAGTACCGCTCAGCAATTAATGCCTGCTCCGGGCAGGCATTAGATTTTTTTTTTTTTTGCATAGGGAGTGAATAGCTAATAGCCTCATTCACATGCATTTGCATGTGATGAGCACTATTAGTTTCACTCTGCATTGGATGTGCATTATAGAGGAGCTAATCCCCTTATTGCATAAGGGGATTAGTTAGCGCCTCTACAACCTGGGTCCAACTGCAGGTTATACAGTGTGCTGGGCTCAGCGCACTGTATTGCATCGGCCCCAATGAAATTACTTTGTGCAGTAGCTGCAATTATTGCATGCAAGTAAATAAAGCTTGTTTCTTTATATCAATACTATTTATTTTATTTTATTTTATTTATTTAGAACTTTATATACCGATGAACGTTGGGAACATCTCATCGGTTAACATTAAACAAAAAATCAGCTACAAGAGCTTTACAGTGAAATAAAGAACAATGTGAATAAATTAGGTAAAAAGGGATTATAGATCATAAAGTATGATTACATAGTATTTGGCATAAAATATGTAGCATAAAAATATAACTATTTACAAGAATGTCATGGAGGTCAGAGGGGGGAATAGGAATCAGAGGGGGGTGGTGTGTTATTCAGAGTATGCTTGTTTGAAGAGGCATGTTTTCAGGTTCCGTTTAAATTTTTTTGGGCATGATTCTTGACGTAGTGAGGAAAGGAGCTTATTCCATAGGACGGGCCCAGCTAAGGATAGTGCTCGAGCTTTAGTGGAGATGAGCTTAGACTGTTTGGGTAATGGAATTTACAGTGTTGCTTTGTGTTGCTGTCTTGTAGGTCTGCATTACTTACTACACAAAGGTTATTACAACTTTTTTTTTTCAAACTGTTAGGCGCCCAGGCCCTTGGGGAGTTGGGCCGGGTCCTCTCACCTGTGCGGTGACCCCCACAAAACTTGCCAAAAGTCCAGAGGGGGTCCGGTAGCGGCCTCCTGCACGCCGGATGTCCGATGCCAGTACTCAAAATGGCGCCGATCGCCTTTGCACTCACTATGTCACAGGTACCGACGGTCGGCCCCTGTGACATAGTGAGGGCAAAGGCGATCGGCACCATTTTGAATACTGGCAGCAGATCGCCTTTGCCCTCATTATGTCACAGGGGCCGACCATCAGTACCTGTGATATAGTGAGGGCAAAGGCGATCGGCATCATTTTGAGTACTGGCATCGGATGGCTGGTGTGCAGGAGGTCGCTCCCGGACCCCCGCTGGACTTTTGGCAAGTCTTGTGGGGGTCAGGAGGCCCCCCCAAGCTGGCCAAAAGTCCCTGGGGGTCCAACGGGGGTCCCGGAGCGACCTCTTGCACTCCGGCCGTCCGATGCCAGTACTCAAAATGGCACCGATAGCTTTTGCCCATACTATGTCACAGGGGCTACCGGTGCCATTGGTCAGCCCCTGTCACATGGTAGGAGCACAAGATGGCGCTGATGACCATGTGACAGGGGCTAACCAATGGCACCGGTAGCCCCTGTGACAAAGGCTATCGGCGCCATGATGAAACCGGCACAGAGGATGTGAGAGTGCAGGGGATAACTCCCGGACTCCCCGCTGGACCACCAGGGAGTTTTTGTAAGTCTTGGGGGGTCAGGAGGGTTGGGGGTTGTAGTTAATTTTAATTTTAGCTGGGTCACGAATAGAAATCGCCGTATTAACGCATCGGGGCGCCATACGGCCGAATGCAACGTATCTGCTCCCCGACGAATCCGAATCACGAATGCAACATATGGCGTCCCTCTGCACATCCCTACCACCTTCCTTACACAATCTTTATTTATATTTGTCAGAAAGAATAAGTATATGTGAATACAACTTCAAATTTAGGGGATTATTTTCCAACCGGCGTTGTAGTCTTTTTGCACGTGTTACCAAGGGTGAGCGTCCATCAAGCTAAGTTGAGAGAACATTGTACAAATCTCATCTTTGGTGAGTTTCCTCACTCCGAAGGTCATCAAATCTTCACAAGTGTACTGTTCAGTTCATACTTCTCACTCTGAATGTCAAAGTGGCCCCTAACCCCTACACTACTATCTAAACCACACCTCTAGTTACATGGTGGGCCTCCTATAGAGGTATCAATACCTAACTACTAGAAGTCTTTCTCTCTCTCTCTCCCCCTCCCTCCCAGTGGTTGTAGGTAGGAATTGCAACAATTGTGGTATTATCACAAAGAGCGAAAGAGTTATCGCATTCTGCAGTAATACCTATGCGAAGCGCTAAGATAGCGCACATTGTGATAAATAGGCTATTACCATAAAACATGCCCCTCTAACTATTGCATGCGATAGTTTGATGAATCTAGCCTATAGATAGTAAATCAGCTGTTCATTAAATAAAAAGATCATAGTCTTTGATTTTTTTTGCTTCCAGCCTCATTGAATAATTCTTAGAAAACAAAAGAACTGTTCAATTTATACCCACTGAAGTTTGGCAACCTTTTCTTGATACTTTATTATCAGAAGTCAAAACTACACAACATGTATTATAAGGATGAATGTGGGCTAGGGAGATACAGTCCTAAATCTGGTAAATGTTGGAGATGAGCTTAAAGTTCTTATGATCTTTGAGGAAAAGATGTAAAAAGGTTATTTTAACTTTTAATAAATTGTGAACTGTTACATTGTAATGTGGACATTATGTAATATCTCTATACCATATTTCCCATATCAAAGCAAAATATATGATTGCTTTGTGAGAATGTTCTTCATAAAAAAATGCATATTTTTTATCCTTTGATTATGGAATCAATTTTTTCTTCTGTATATAGGGAGGCTAATTTTTAATAGTAGGCATGTTAGTAGGCATGTGCAGAGGAAACAAATATTTTGGTTCATGCATTCATTTAAAAAAAGAAAAAAATATATAATATATAATTATTGATAGTGGCAGTTGGGGAATGAAGGCATGTGGTAGCAACACCCGTATGGTGGAATATGGGATATGGCAGGTAGATATGTGGCAACAAGACCTCTATGGTGGTGGTCTAAAGAACATGGCAGGTAGGTAGATCAGTAGCAGCAAGACCACTGAGGTGGTATAAGTGTATGGCTGGTAGGCATGTAGTAACAAGACCCTTATGGATTTATACAGTAAATATGGCAGATAGACATGTTGCAGGCAGACCCCTATGGAGGGAGAAGGCACAAGGAAGGTAGACATGTATTAGCAAAACCCCTAATGTGGTATAAATGGCATGCAGGTAGGAAGATAAGTAGCAGCAAGATCTATATGGCAATATAAGGAATATGGCAGGTAGGCACATGGCAGCAAGTTCCATTTGGTGGTATTAAATGGGGTATGGCAGGAAAGCCTGAAACAGGAATACTCCTATGATGGTATAAGGGTCATGGCAGGGAGGCATGTGGCAACAAGACCCCCATGGTAGTATACAGGGCATAGCAGTTAGATGTGTGGCAGCAAGATTCCTAATTTGATATAATGAGCAGGGAAAGTAGACAGAACAATAGCAGTAAGACAATTATGGTAGTATAAAAGGCATGGCAGGTAAGCATGAGGTATAAAACCCCCTAAAGTGTTATATGGTGTATGGCAGGTACCATGAGGTAGAAAGACTCTGAAGGTGGTATAAGTGGCATGGCAAGTAGATAGATCAGTAGCAGCAACACCACTATGCTAATATAAAGGGCATGGCAGGTATGCATATTGCAGCAAGACCCTTAAGGTAGCAATATCTTTATTATAATATTAGGGACATGGGAGAAAGACAGATCAGAAAGACAGATCAGTATTATGGTATTATATAGGGTATGCTAAGTAAATATGTGGCAGCAAAACCCTTATAGTGGTATGAGGTTCATGGCATGTAGGCATGTGACAGAAGACCCCTCTGGTGATATATATGGAATGGCAGGTAGACATGTGGCAGCAAGATTACTAAGGTAGTATAAGAAAAATGACAGGTTGGTAGATAAGTAGCAGCAAGACCTCTGAGTTGTTATATGGGTTATGACTGGTAGCTATGTGTCAACAAGACTCCTATAATGGTATAAGGGGGTATGACAGGCAATCATGTGACAGGAAGAACCAAATAAAGGTATACATTGCATAGTAGGTAGGTATATTGCAATAAGACTCCTAAGAGCATTTTAGTGGTATAAGGGCAATTCAGGTAGGCATGTGGCAGCAAGATACTTTTGGTGGTATTAGAGTTATGGCTGGTAGGTATGTGGAAACAAGATCCTTATGGTGGTATAAGAGGCCTGGCAGGTCTGAAAAGTGGCAGGCAGAACACAGGTCGGTCATACCAAGGATCGAGGCAGGCAGCAGGCTAAACAAGGTGGAAGCCAGGCCGAGGTCAGGGCAGTAGCTAAGGTGGTACATCTGGGGTATGTCAGGAAGTTCCAGTATCAACAAAGACCCCAAATATTGCACATCTGGGACATGGTAGTGTTAGTGTTTGAGATAGTTGTGGGTGGATCCTTGGGCCGGTGTCAGATGACCATGTCCCTGGGGGAAGATCCCGAGAGGGACCACCGGTCAGGCTCAGAGTTTGGAGACAGACACACACTAGTTCTTTTATTAAACAGTATATTGAACCACCAGAGGTGGCAGTAGTGAGTTGGAAGCACCTGGCTGGGCTGTAGTCCCTCAGATACTGGAACAGCGATCCTGGATAACTGAGCTGTAGAGAAACTGAATATAGTGAGTAGGCAGGATATGCAGAGTTCAGGAAAAGAAGCTTGATAGTAACACTCACTCATTAGTCTCTTAGAAGCAGCCCAGGAGCTGGAAATGAATTAGACCCTCAAGGAGCGAGTACCTGGATCCAGGGAATGCTCTGAGAGAGAGATGGTAACTCACTGGTGTAGTAGGCAGTGAAGATTTCCTGGCAGAAGTGGTATTCAGTAGCAAGTCCGGGAATGTGGGCCCTCGAGGAGCGAGTACCGGTTCCAGACTGCGACCTGAAAAACAAGAGAGAGAGCGAGGCCCCCGAGGAGCGGGTACCTCTGGTAAAGTCCAAGGAGGCAGAGTAGCAAGGTATGTGGAGAGCGAATCCCATCCACAGCGATACCTGGAGGAAGCTAGGAATCATTTATGATCCTTTGCTAACTAGATTAGTTAGCGAATTCAGAGACCTTAAGTATCAGTGAGGATGACGTCATCTCAGAGGGATGCCCCTGAGGTTCGCGGCACTGCTGGTACTTGAGCTGGGGCCACGCATGTGCCCTTAGGCTTCTGGGAAACATGGCGGAGTGCAGCGTCTAGCCGGTCCGGGGACGCTGGAGGAGGTCAGCAAGATGACACCGCATCGGCCAATCTTCCACCATGCAAAGAGGGAGTCGCCAAAGAGGTAAGGTGGGCATAGTGGAGACGTCGGGCAGCGAAGGTCACAACAGGTAGGTAGACAGAATGGCAGCAGAATGATCTCCTAAGGTGATACATCTGGATCATGGCAGGTAGGCAGTGTCTAGAAGGCCTTCAAGAAGGTGTTAGCCTTCTTGGCACTCACAAGGAAATTCTGGGTACTAGCAATGGCCTCTGTCAAGAAGGATGGTTCTTTGTGAGCAATGTGACTTTGGCATATTGAGGTGGGGAAGGAAATGGTAGCTGACAGGGTGCCACTCCTTAAGATGCTCATAGTTTCCTGTGCTACATCTCCCACTCTGCCTCTGGTGCCACTTGATAGACCATACCTGCCAGCATCTCCATCATAAATGAGAGATGCTGTGACTGGAGTCTCTTTCACCCGTGGATCAGAAAGTATAGCATGCATGTTTATATGGTTTTCTGTGAGAGGTTTTAGTCTCCCTTCTAGCTGCTGCTGCTGCAAAGAGACCAGAAGCCCCAACACCTCTGCTTCTCTTCCCATATGCTGATGGAAGCCCTCCAACTATTCTGCCAGAATATTTACTATAGGGATGACCTTGGCCAGGGTGACACTTCTGGAATTCTGGTCCATGGATTTAGGATTTGTACCAGCTGCCTCATGACTATACAATTATGTTGCCAAGGGGGTATTTCACACCTTGCTCTGTTTCTAAAACAGATTGTAAAGGGCTGTCGCTAGTCCATTAACTTCTGGATTATCATACAGGTAGAATTCCAGTGGATACCACCATCCTGAATGAGATGCTTGTGAGGCATCCAAATTATTCCTGCGTTTCATGGAGACACTGCCCTGTATTCAAACTTCTATGGAAATGCCTTGCCATATTCCTGTACTTCTCTCTCAGCTCCTGCAGGAATATATTCCCATGGTCCTTGGACCCTAACCCCATGTCATACTTCACTGTCATGTGCAGCGACTGTACAAAACATTGATACCCTGAAACCCTCATCTTCTATTGCATTTACCATATTTGCAGCATTGACTGTGACAAAGAAGCCTGCATTTAGTATCCTGGCTCTCCAGTCTAGCTGAAAACCCTCCAGTATTTTTCTTATGGCTGATAGAATATTTAACAAAGTATTGGGGCCATATATCAACTAGGTACTAGTGGTGTAGGCTGGTGTGACCTTCCCACTAAATGTATCCCTGGAGGGATTTTGTATTTGAGGGTTAACACCTGCAGCAGAACCTGAAAACCCATATTCTCTACTACCTGCAGGGGCTGATAATCATAGACAATCACTTCCCTAATGCTCCTCATTAAAATGTATGATGTTGCCTGTTCATGCTCTGGACCTGTGCTACTGAATACCAGCCCATTTCCTCCATGGTGTGAAACTACTTCAGACGTATGGCAGGGGGCTGCTAGCTTGACACCTGACTGCTGGAAGGGGCTTGGGAAAAGTCTTCCCCTTTTCAGACCTCTGGCTTTTATCTGGAATGGCAAAAGAGACCACCAAGCTGGTACTCCCAAACTCCCATGAAACCAGTGCTTGTGGGTGCTGCTTTTCCGGATGGCACTACTTACCATTGTTGTGAGATGCCTCATTTGCTTTTCTCAATTTATAGTCTTTACACAGGGAATAAACTGAGAAAAAATGCAGGTCCTCGTTCACTTTGCCTGCACATCAGAGACATCTTCTGCTATCCCTTCAGCGGTAGATGCTGACCCTGGCATTGAGGTAGAGGATGGAACCTGAGGAACAATGCTAGTGGCATCACTCATGCACTCTTCCAGTGCTGTTTGCTCTTCCTCATCACCCTCAGTTTCCTCTATCTTCTCCATCAATGAACCGGATGCAAAGATGCTACTGTATACTCCTCCCAAATTTTCTTCTTCTAGTAGCTCTTCATTATCTTGTGATTCAGGTAATCCAATATAATATTTTTCTTCCAAATCAGATGATGAGAATATTGCCTTTGCAGTTTCAGTGGTAGTGAGTAAAAAAGAGCATGCTACTGGTTTTGGGCATTACTCTTCTCCTAAACCTGCTGCCCTACTACTGTCTTTCTTGGTTGATTCTTCCACCTTTTCCCTCTGCTACAATACAGACGGAAGAGAAACAGGCAACAGTGGGGCATTCTCTTGAAATTTTAATTTCTCCTGGGTTATGCTGCCTTCTTCAGCTGCCATTCTGGGCTTGAAGAAGTTCCTCTTCAGTTTAGGTACAGGACTACCTTTCTAATTGCTGCCCATGCTTCCAGCCCTGAAAACATTCCCTTTCCCTCCTCTGACTATCCCTGACAAGATGGAATTTGTCACTGCCTACTGAGGGTTTGTATATTACAAATACTATTTTCTTTGTGGTACCATAACTGTACCCCCACATGTACCACTCTACATTGTATGTGGAGAACTCTCTGTCTCTCAGGTATATACACAGACACACATTTCACTGTGATTTGTTGTGTGTGTGGTTTCATTGCCAAAGTGGCCAGAGTCAGCTCTGACAAGGCAGTGAGATCACTCATGACACTCAAAAATAGGGTCCCATTTGTTCTGAATTGTCTGTTTCAAATCACACATCCCTATAAGTTAGCATATATGTGCATAAATTGGTGCATTTAAAGTTATACTGTATTTTATAAACTGTGCTGGGAGAGTCATATACTACTGCCCTATAATTATGCACATATGTTTCAGAACATGTACATCTTTTTAATTAAGAAAACTGCATAGTTTCTATACCTTTTTGATAAAAGTATGCTTCACATACTGCAAGTCCTCAAAAAACTTAAACCCCTCCTTTACTTCTCCGACTTCAGGCTAGTACTACAATCTATCATTCTTTCTAAGCTCGACTATTGCAACTCCCTGCTACTAGGTATACCCGCCAACACTATCAAACCACTACAGATGGTTCAGAATTCAGCGGCTAGAATTCTAACTAGCACGAACAAAAAAGATCACATCACCCCAATCCTTCAGAACTTACATTGGCTTCCGATTAAACAAAGGATACTCTATAAGGTACTCACTATAATCCACAAAGCGACAAACAAACTAGCTCCCATCACATTAAGCACTCAACTCCAAACACACACTTCTTCCAGACCAATCAGAAGCGCATACAGAGGAACACTACATGCTCCGCAAATAAAATCATCATTGAGCAAACGAGCGCTATCTTCAGCAGGCCCACACCAGTGGAACATACTTCCCCCAGATCTTAGACTAGAACCCAGTCACCCAGAATTCAAAAAAAGACTGAAGACTTTTCTCTTCCAACAAGCTTTCCCAGACGCTTAATTTACAGAGACGGATAGACTTCCTAATTACTAGGTATCCTTTATTTATGGACACTGTACTAAGTAACTGGACACTGTACTAAGTAACGGGACAACTATCTTTGAGTTCAAAAATTCACTTTATTTCTTATATATATTTAGCATTGTTAATATTTATTTCTACTTTAAACAGTTATACTGCTTATAGTAAATAATATAATTCTTTATTTATTACCAGTTAAACTATTATTTTTATTTATTTTTCACTGTTTAATTGTCATCCATTTATACTGTTCCATATGTTCTACGGTTCCATGTAAAGCTCCACTCTCTGTTGAGCAGTTCTTTGTTTTATGTAAACCGGAGTGATTTGTAGTCCCTACAAGAACTTCGGTATATAAAAATTAAAAATAAATAAATAAACATAATGTCTTTGTACATCCATTAACACCCACTTGGAACTGAGCCTATGGACACCTGGGGGTCCTATTAGGCACTGCATATATCTTACCTGTGTGTGTGTTTTCTCCTGTACCTACCCACCCATCAATTTGGGTTCAACTTTCATTTGGACAATTACTCTGCCCACAAAGCTATTCACTGAGTTTTTCTGGGGACACTGACTCCAAAAACTGAGGGTCTCACAACTTCCAGAGAAGTGCTCACAGACCATACATGCAAAACACTTCTTACATATCTATAATTTCAAAGCACAGCACAGCACTACTATACTAATGAGTTTACTTTTAACAAGGAGGAGCAGTGAACAAAAAAGTTAAAACAAAAATATGTAATGCAGCAAGCAAGGAAATGGAATTGCATGATATTTACTTCCTTTTAAACTAAACTGCATACTAAGTACTGCTCTAACTTAAACAGTGACAATTCAAGTAACTATCACAGTCTGACTCCAACTGTATTCTCTCTCTTTTTCTTCCAGCTGCTGTCAACTGTCACTTCCTACAGTTTCTAACTGACACTTCTTCCATACACCTTAGTAGCAACAGTGACATAATCAGTAGGCTCTATCTGAGGTTAACCCTTCAGAGACAGCTGTTGGTGTCTGTGGCATACTGCCAATTACTGTCCAGTAGAAGCAGTTTTAAATAATAGCATAAGATTTTCCATAATGGGAGCAACCAGTATCCTGTTTCCAGCAATGGCCAATTCAGGTTATGAGTGCCTGGCAGGCTCTCACAAAGTCAATATATTCCATGCTGCTTATCTAAGGGATAAGCAGTGCATTTCCCAGTCCACCTTAATAATGGTGTATGGATTTTTCATCCAGGAACATGTTCAAACCTTTTTTAAACCTACCTACACTAACAGCTTATACCACATCCTCTGGCAATGAACTCCAGAGTTTAATAATGCATTTATCCTAGTAACTTCATTGCCTGACCCCTAATTTTTAAATTTTTGAAAGAGTAAATAATTAATTTGTTTACCACCATTTTTCATGGCACTGATGTCAGGCTGACCAGCCTGAAGTTTGATAGGTTACTCCGAAAACCTTTTTAAAACTGGCATTATGTTGTCCACCCTCCAATCTTCAAGTACTTTAGCTAATTTTAATGATAGTTTACAAATTACTAATAGATCTTCAATTTCATTTTTCAGTTCTTTCAGCATTGTGGAAAGTATATCATCTTGTCTAGGTGATTTGCTGCTCTTTAGTTTGTCAAATTTTCCTATTATACCTTTCAGGTTCACTGATATTTTATTTCACTCCCTCTGAATTATCACTTTTAAATATCATGTGCCTTATATCTTCCTAATTAAAGCCCAAAGCAAAGAAATCATTTAATCTCTCTGCTATGGCCTTGTCCACCCTTAGAACCATTTTTTTACCCCTCGATCATTTCCAACTAACTCCTTCGCAGGCTTTTTGCTTCAACTGTACCTGAAAAAGTTTTTATTATGAGTTTTTGCTTCCATCCCAAGCATCTTTCAAATTCTGCCTTTGCCAATCTAATCAATGCTTTTCATCTAACTTGCCAATGCTGTTTCCTATTTTCTTCATTTGGATCTCTTTTTCATTTTTTGAACAATGTTCTTTTGGATAGAATAGCCACTCTCACCTCACCTTTTAAACATTTCATCAGTCTTTTGGCCTTCCTTCCATCTATTTTAATACATGAAATGCATATGATCTTGGCTTCCAACATGGTATTTTTAAACAACGTCCATGCCTGAGATAAAACTCTTGACTTTTGTAGTTGCTAGAATCAGTTTTTTACTAAACCATTTTATCATTGGATCATCTTCCTTTTGAAGGTTAAACACTAATCACAGTAGATTTTCTTAGGGTCCTCCCTACAGTTATCAAGTCAGATTTGATCATGTTATGACCACTTTGTCAAATGGCCCCAACACCACTACCTCTCACACCAATCATGTGTTCCATTAAGGGTTAAGTCTAAAATATATCCCCCTTTTGTCAGCTCTTGTACCAGCTGCTCCATGAAGCAGTAATTTATTTCATTCAAAAACTTTACCTTCTTACCATATCCTGATGTGACATTTACCCAGTCAATAATGAGGTATTGAAATCACCCATTAGTATTGTATTGCTAATTACGTTAGCTTCCTTAATTTCAGTTAGCATTTCATCATCTGTCTGTTCATTCTGGCTGTGGCACTGTGTATAGTCAGAATGGCCAGAAAATAGATGCCGACTAGAATTTGACTGGATATTGATGAACTTTTATTAATTCACAACACCAGTCCCTTAAGGAATACTGGGGTTTTCATGGTATTGGGTATACACCTTCACATGGGCAAGGTGGATGGTAGTACACCCTTACTACAATTCTATTCCCCTTCTCGCATGTGAACCATTGAGATTTTGAATGTTTAAGTATGAACCGTTGTGATCTAGTGATTCTCACATGAAACAACGGTACATAAAACAACTAACTAAATAAAATACATAAATACATTTCTATCTATTAAGATTATACAGCAGAGATGTGCAAAGCCCGAACCTTTTGGTTCGGGCTTTGTTTTTGGTCCACCGCTGGAAATTCGTATTTCCCGCGGTTCAGGCCTTTGAAATTCGGGGGGGAGGGGGGCCCGAATTTCGGGATACTGCGCGCTAACTCCCCGTTAGTGCACTAACATTTTATCATTAGCATGTGCTAACGGGGAGTTAGCACTTACTAACCCGAAAACCAAATTTTCCAGAAATTTCTGGAAAATTTGGTTTGGTTTTCAGGTTCCTTGAACCAGGACAAATTAGGCAATTTAGTTGAAATTGCCTAATTCATCCTAAATGATTGCTACATGCTCCTTAGCGTTGCCTTTGCAACAGGTCTCCTTGCTGGTCGAGTACTCATTGCTACTAAGCGATTAATCTCTTTCCTACATTCCTGTTCCTTGTTGTTCCTGGTTCCTGTTTCTGTCCTGCTATGCTTCGGATTGACTACACGGACTTTGACTTTGCTTTGCCTGACTACACTACAGCCTATCTCCAGACCCAGACCTCTGCTTCAACTGACTATGCTCCAGCCTACCTCCAGCCCCAGACCTCTGCTTGTCCGACTACGTATTGCCTATCTCCAGACCCTGGAGATAGGCAATACGTCCGACTATGCTATTGACTATCTCCGTGATCAGACTTCAGCTTTGCCTAACTATGCTCTTGACTATCTCCACGATCTGACCTCAGCCTTGCTTGTCACTGCCTCCGGATTGCCGCCAGCTCTGACCCAAGACTACCCTTGGACGCCTCTTCTATCTACTCCCTGGATGTGGATTAATCAGGCTTCAGCCTACCTTTGCTTGAGCAGCCCTCTGTCTGCCTTCGTTCCATTGGCACCCGAGTTTCCAGGACATTATCCAGTCCCGAGTAGAATGGTACCATCTCTTGCCTCCTATCTCTGGGCTGAACCAACTTCTCTTGTCATTATATATTGAGGCCCACTTAAGTCCTGCAGGCCCCGGCACCCAAAGACTCAAATTGCGGGGAATGAGGGCTGGTATAAGAACATGCCATACTGGGTCAGACCAAGGGTCCATCAAGCCCAGCATCCTGTTTCCAACAGTGGCCAATCCAGGCAATAAGAACCTGGCAAGTACCCCAAAACTAAGTCTATTTCATGTTACCATTGCTAGTAATAGTGGTGGTTATTATCTAGGTCAACTTAATTAATAGCATGTAATGGACTTCTCCTCCAAGAACTTATCCAATCCTTTTTTAAACACAGCTATACTAACTGCACTAACCACATCTTCTGGCAACAAATTCCAGAGTTTAATTGTGCGTTGAGTGAAAAAGAACTTTCTCCAATTAGTTTTAAATGTGCCACATGCTAACTTCATGGAGTGCCCCCTAGTCTTTCTATTATCCAAAAGAGTAAATAACTAGGGATGTGAATCGTTTTCCATATCGTCTTAACGATAGAAATCGTGTGGCAGGGCAAGAAAATCGTCTTAGGCACGATTTTTTAATTAAAAAATCGTTAAAAATCGGTTTTTCCGATTAGTGCGCACTAACTCGAGTTAGTGCGCACTAACGGGAGTTAGTGTGCACTAACTGGGAGTTAGTGCGCACTAACTGAAAATGATACAATTTGACACTTTTCAGGTCAGTTAAGGTCAGTTTAGGAATGAATATGTATTCCTATTGGCTGCCCTCTTATTTATTCATGTTACCAAGTTTCCTACTGACAGTATATGGGGGATGGGAAATGGAAACAGTTGGTAGCTTGACAAAACAAGTAATGTGATCAGTCAATGTGACTAGAACTTGTGCCCTAACCCTGATACCAGGGGTATTGTGATCTTCCTGCACACAGTGCCCTATCCCTATTAATACCAGGAGTGTTGTGATCTTCCTGCACACAGTGCCCTATCCCTAATACCAGGGGTGTTGTGATCTTCCTGCACACAGTGCCCTATTCCTGATACTGGGGGTGTTGTGATCTTCCTGCACACAGTGCCCTATTCCTGATACCGGGGGTGTTGTGATCTTCTTGCACACATCCCGGTATCAGGGATAGGGCACTGCATGCAGGAAGATCACAACACTCCTGGTATTAATAGGGATAGGGCACTGCATGCAGGAAGATCACAACACTCCTGGTATTAATAGGGATAGGGCACTGCGTGCAGGAAGATCACAACACCCCTGGTATCAGGGATAGGGCACTGTGTGCAGGAAGATCACAATACCCCGGAGGAGTGAGGGTCAGGCAGCTCCCCCCTGTCTGTGAAGCCAGCCTCTCACTAGTAATGCAGGGAGGGAGCTGTCTCAGACTTCACCATCCTCCCCCCCCCCCCCCTCACCCACACACCATTCACTAGCTGGGACATGGGGGAAGTCAGGAGTGAGGGTCAGGCAGCTCCCCCCTGTCTGTGAAGCCAGCCTCTCACTAGTAATGCAGGGAGGGAGCTGTCTCAGACTTCACCATCCTCCCCCCCCCCCCTCACCCACACACCATTCACTAGCTGGGACATGGGGGAAGTCAGGAGTGAGGGTCAGGCAGCTCCCCCCTGTCTGTGAAGCCAGCCTCTCACTAGTAATGCAGGGAGGGAGCTGTCTCAGACTTCACCATCCTCCCCCCCCCCCCCTCACCCACACACCATTCACTAGCTGGGACATGGGGGAAGTCAGGAGTGAGGGTCAGGCAGCTCCCCCCTGTCTGTGAAGCCAGCCTCTCACTAGTAATGCAGGGAGGGAGCTGTCTCAGACTTCACCATCCTCCCCCCCCCCCCCCTCACCCACACACCATTCACTAGCTGGGACATGGGGGAAGTCAGGAGTGAGGGTCAGGCAGCTCCCCCCTGTCTGTGAAGCCAGCCTCTCACTAGTAATGCAGGGAGGGAGCTGTCTCAGACTTCACCATCCTCCCCCCCCCCCTCACCCACACACCATTCACTAGCTGGGACATGGGGGAAGTCAGGAGTGAGGGTCAGGCAGCTCCCCCCTGTCTGTGAAGCCAGCCTCTCACTAGTAATGCAGGGAGGGAGCTGTCTCAGACTTCACCATCCCCCCCCCCCTCACCCACACACCATTCACTAGCTGGGACATGGGGGAAGTCAGGAGTGAGGGTCAGGCAGCTCCCCCCTGTCTGTGAAGCCAGCCTCTCACTAGTAATGCAGGGAGGGAGCTGTCTCAGACTGGTATCAGGGTTAGGGCACTGTGTGCAGGAAGATCACAACACTCCTGGTATTAATAGGGATAGGGCACTGTAAGAGATGACTGTAGTAGATTGAATAAAGATCTGATGTTTCTGCTCTCCTCACACCAAACAAAAACAACACACAAGCAGAGAAGCCCTTCTTACAAAGCTGAGTTAGTGAGTTAAGTAGGAGGAAAAGTAAACATGCTTGTGCCAGTGTGGCTACTTAAAAAATACACTTACCAACAATCAATTACATATATTTGAACTGTGTACAGTTCCAGCCAGGACCACCTTTCTAAAATGCACAGTGATTGGCAAATTCAACATGCACTAGCATTTCAGGTGCCTGCTAACAAAAATAATAAACAAACAAGTTCTAGTCACGTGAGTGCTGATCATTACATTACTTTTTTTGTCAAGCTTCCAACTGTTTCCATTTCACATCCCCCCAACCATTACCTCAGTATTAGCCTTGGTAACATCAATAGATAAGAGCACAGCCAGCCAATAGGAATACATACATACATATTCATTCCTAAGTGACCTTTACTGACCTGGGAAGTGTGAACACTTTGTTTCATTTTCTGTTGGTGTTCGTTAGTTTCCAGTTCCATTTCCCATCCCCCCAACCATCACCTCAGTGGTAACCTTGGTAACATCAATAGATAAGAGGGCAGCCAGCCAATAGGAACACATATTCATTCCTAACTGACCTTCAGTGACCTGGAAAGTGTTTATTTGTATCATTTTCAGTTAGTGCGCACTAAATCGAGTTAGTGCGCACTAACGGGGAGTTAGTGCGCACTAACTCGAGTTAGTGCGCACTAACACGATTTAACGATTTTTAACGATAAATCGTTAGAATTTCTATTGTATCGTGTTCTATAACGATTTAAGACGATATAAACATTATCGGACGATAATTTTAATCGTTGAAAAATGATTCACATCCCTATAAATAACCGATTCACATCTACCCATTCTAGACCTCTCATGATTTTAAACGACTCTATCATATCCCCCCTCAGCCTAACATTGTGTAACTACAGCATGGGTTATTTTTCCCTATATGCATCACCTTGCACTTGTCCACATTAAATTTCATCTGCCATTTTTATGCCCAATTTTCCAGCCTCACAAGGTCTTCCTGCAATTTATCACAATCTGCTTGTGATTTAAGTAGTCTGAACAATTTTGTATCATCTGCAAATTTGATTACCTCACTTGTCATATTTCTTTCCAGATCATTTATAAATATATGGAAAAGTAAAGGTCCCAATACAGATCCCTGAGGCACTCCATTGCCCACTCCCTTCCACTGAGAAAATAGTCCATTTAATCCTACTCTCTGTTTCCTGTCTTTTAGCCAGTTTGCAATCCACGAAAGGACATCACCACCTATCCCATGACATTTTACTTTTCCTAGAAGCCTCTCATGAGGAACTTTGTCAAATGCCTTCTGAAAAGACAGACCCAGAGGTCTGGGTCTGGAGATAGGCTGTAGTGTAGTCAGGCAAAGCAAAGTCAAAGTCCGTGTAGCCTTTATCCACATATCCAATATTAACTCCTTCAAAAAAGTGAAGCAGATTTGTGAGGCAAGACTTGCCTTGGGTAAAGCCATGCTCACTTTGTTCCATTAAACCATGTCTTTCTATATGCTCTACGATTTTGATCTTGAGAATAGTTTCCACTATTATTCCTGGCACTGAAGTCAGGCTAACCATCTGTAGTTTCCTGTATCGCCCCTGGAGCCCTTTTTAAATATGGGGCTTACATTAGCTATCCTCCAGTCTTCAGGTACAATGGATGGTTTTAATGACAGGTTACAAATTTTTACTAATAGGTCTGAAATTTCATTTTTTAGTTCTTCAGAACTCTGGGGTGTATACCATCCGGTCCAGGTGATTTACTACTCTTAAGTTTGTCAATCAGGTCTACCACATCTTCTAAGTTCACCGTGATTTGGTTCAGTCCATCTGAATCATTACCCATGAAAACAATCTCCAGTACGGGTACCTCCCCAACATCCTCTTCAGTAAACACCGAGGAAAAGAAATCATATAATCTTTACATGATGGCCTTATCTTCTCTAAGTGCCCTTTTAACCCCTCGATCATCTAACGGTCCAACTGACTCTCTCACCGGCTTTCTGCTTCAGATATATTTTGAAAAGTTTTTACTGTGAGTTTTTGCCTCTACGGCCAACTTCTTTTCAAATTCTCTCTTAGCCTTTCTTATCAATGTCTTACATTTAGCTTGCCAATGTTTATGCATTAACCTATTTTCTTCTATTGGATCCTTCTTCCAATTTTTGAATGAAGATCTATTGGCTAAAATAGCTTCTTTCACTTCCCCTTTTAACCATGCCAGTAATCATTTTGCCTTCTTTCCACCTTTCTTAATGTGTGGAATACATCTGGACTGTGCTTCTAGGATGGTATTTTTTAACAATGACCATGTCTCTTGCACACTTTTTACTTTTGTAGCTGCTCCTTTCTGTTTTTTTCTAACTATTTTTCTCATTTTATCAAAGTTTCCCTTTTGAAAGTTTAGCACGAGAGCCGTGGATTTTCTTACTGTCCCCCTTCCAGACATTAAATCAAATTTGATCATATTATGATCACTATTACCAAGCGGCCCCACCACCGTTACCTCTCACCAAATCCTGTTCTCCACTGAGAATTAGATCTAAAATTGCTCCCTCTCTCATCGGTTCCTGAACCAACTGCTCCATAAAGCTATCATTTATTCCATCCAGGAACTTTATCTCTCTAGCGTGTCCCAATAAATCATTTACCCAGTCAATATTGGGGTACTTGAAGTCTAAAGTAAACAATATCTCTTAATTCAAAGACACCACGATCAATGTAACATCAAAACAAACGACATTGTTCAAAATATTTTTCCTATTTGAAATGCTATGATACTATATACTGCTGTATATTATTTCAAAAAAAAATTTTTCAAAAATTTTTTTTTGAAGTTAGGGACCATCATACCACCTGCTGTGCTTCCAGGTTAGTGTGTTTTGCACTTTATTGGGTCATCTTTAATCATCGGTCCAAATGAGTCCAACATCCATACATGCACATTTTGACTTTTTTAAACTTTTTAAACTTTTTGTAAAAGATATGAAAGGTATAACTTCCCTTTGGAGTCAGTAGTCCGATGTGCGCGTTTCGCAACACTGCTGCTTCAGAGACATACGCTTTTTGACTCTCCAATCCCGCACTCCCATGCGTCTTACACACGGGACGGTAGACAATACTTCTTCAATAGTACTTCTATTGGAATCGCCAAAAATTACTATAACGACTTGCTGGAAACTGTAGGTCCACTGTTCTTTTGGACCCGATGCCCTTCCTCCGCGCAAAAGGGAAGTTATTCCTTTCAGTTAAAGTCAAAATTTGCATGTTTTGATGTTGGACTCATTTGGACCAATGATTAAAGATGACCCGATAAAGTGCAAAACACACAAGTTCTAACTTGGAAGCACAGCGGGTGGTATGATGGTCCCTAACTTCAAAAAAAATTTTTTTAAATAATATACAGCAATATATTGTATCATAGCATTTCAAATAGGAAAAATATTTTGAACCACGTTGTTTGTTTTGATGGTAATTGAAGTCTCCCATTATTTCTGCACTATCAATTTGGTTAGATTCCATAATTTCTCTTAGCATTTCACTGTCAGTCTCACCATCTTCACCAGATAGACGGTAGTATACTCCTATAACTATAGTCTTCCCCAACAAACAAGAGATTTCTACACATAAAGATTCAATTGTGCATTTAGTCTCATGCAGGATGTTTATCCTGTTGGACTCTATGCCATCCCATACATAAAGTGCCACACCACTTCCCGGGTGTCATTGTGATATAATTTGTACCCCGGTATAGCACTGTCCCATTGGTTGTCCTCCTTCCACCATGTCTCTGAGATGCCAATTAAGTCTATGTCATCATTCACTGCTATACATTCTAATTCTCCCATGTTACTTCTTAGACTTCTGGCATTAGCATACAAACATTTCAAAGTTTGTTTTTTGTTTATAGTTTCATTTTGCTTTTTAATTGATATAGATAAGTTAGAATTTTTTAGCTCAGGTGAGTTTTTAGTTACAGGCACTTGGACTACTTTTCTTATTATTGGAACCTCACTGTCGGGATGCCCTAATTCTAATGCATCATTAGTATCCTTTGAAGATATCTCTCTCGGAACCATGCACTGCTAAGTGACTGTTGGCTTTCCCCTTTTTTCTAGTTTAAAAGCTGCTCTATCTCCTTTTTAAAGGTTAGCGCCAGCAGTCTGGTTCCACCCTGGTTAAGGTGGAGCCCATCCCTTTGGAAGAGACTCCCCCTTCCCCAAAAGGTTCCCCAGTTCCTAACAAAACTGAATCTCTCTTCCTTGCACCATCGTCTCATCCACACATTGAGACTCCGGAGCTCTGCCTGCCTCTGGTGACCTGCACGTGGAACAGGGAGCTTTTCAGAGAATGCTACCCTGGAGGTTCTGGATTTAAGTTTTCTACCTAAGAGCCTAAATTTGGCTTCCAGAACCTCCCTTCCACATTTTCCTATGTCGTTGGTGCCCACATGTACCACGACAGCCGGCTCCTCCCCAGCACTGTCTAAAATCCTATCTAGGTGACACGTGAGGACTGCCACCTTCACACCAGGCAGGCATGATACCAGGCAATCCTCATGCCCACCAGCCACCCAGCTGTCTACATTCCTAATAATCGAATCACCAACTATGACGGCGGACATAACCCTTCCCTCCTGGGCAGTAGGCCTTGGGGAGATATCCTCGGTACAAAAGGATAGTGCATCACCTGGAGAGCAGGTCCTTGCTACAGGATCCTTTCCTGCTACACTAGGTTGATGTTCTCTAGGGATGTGAATCGTTTTAGGACGATTAAAATTATCGTCCGATAATTTTAATATCGTCTTAAACCGTTATGGAACACAATACAATAGAGATTCTAACGATTTATCGTTATAAATCGTTAGAATCATGAGCCGGCACACTAAAACCCCCTAAAACCCACCCCCGACCCTTTAAATTAAATCCCCCACCCTCCCGAACCCCCCCCCCAAATGACTTAAATAACCTGCGGGTCCAGCGGCGGTCCGGAACGGCAGCGGTCCGGAACGGGCTCCTGCTACTGAATCTTGTTGTCTTCAGCCGGCGCCATTTTGGAAAATGGCGCCGAAAAATGGCGGCGGCCATAGACGAACACGATTGGACGGCAGGAGGTCCTTCCGGACCCCCGCTGGACTTTTGGCAAGTCTTGTGGGGGTCAGGAGGCCCCCCCCAAGCTGGCCAAAAGTTCCTGGAGGTCCAGCGGGGCTCAGGGAGCGATTTCCCGCCGTGAATCGTTTTCGTACGGAAAATGGCGCCGGCAGGAGATCGACTGCAGGAGGTCGTTCAGCGAGGGTTCCGGCGCCTCGCTGAACGACCTCCTGCAGTCGATCTCCTGCCGGCGCCATTTTCCGTACGAAAACGATTTGCGGCGGGAAATCGCTCCCTGACCCCCGCTGGACCTCCAGGAACTTTTGGCCAGCTTGGGGGGGCCTCCTGACCCCCACAAGACTTGCCAAAAGTCCAGCGGGGGTCCGGAAGGACCTCCTGCCGTCCAATCGTGTTCGTCTATGGCCGCCGCCATTTTTCGGCGCCATTTTGGAAAATGGCGCCGGCTGAAGACAACAAGATTCAGTAGCAGGAGCCCGTTCCGGACCGCTGCCGTTCCGGACCGCCGCTGGACCCGCAGGTTATTTAAGTCATTTGGGGGGGGGGTTCGGGAGGGTGGGGGATTTAATTTAAAGGGTCGGGGGTGGGTTTTAGGGGGTTTTAATGTGCCGGTTTTGCGATTTTACGTTTTTTCGATTTTTCACGATTTTTCACGATATTTTACCCCCCCAAACGGCAACAATACGATTCCCTCCCCCTCCCAGCCGAAATCGATCGTTAAGATGATCGAGGACAAGATTCACATCTCTAATGTTCTCCAATCATGAGAACTTCTTCCTCCAAGGCAGCACCAGGGCTGCCAGACTGAAGTTGGGACTTGGCTACTATGTCCCTGAATGTCTTATCTATATACCTCTCTGTCTACCTCAGCTCCTCCAGGTCTGCCACTCTAGCCTCCAGAGATTGGACTCGTTCTCTGAGAGCCAGGAGCTCTTTGCATCGCATGTACATGTACAACTTCTCACCGGTGGGTAAAAAATCATACATGTGACACTCAATGCAAAAGACTGGGAAGCCCCCCTCTTGCTGCTGGACTGCTGCCTTCATCTCAATTTTGATCAGTTCCTAATTAAGTTTTAGGTTGCTATGGGAGTAGGAATGTGTCTAAGTAACATCTTTAAATGTATTAGTGAATTTGGTATATGTCTGGTAGTGGCCTACAGGGGTCTGATCATGCAATACTGTAACCTTCTGATCAATAAAGTTTTTGTTGTTTTTTGTTTTTTTTGTGAAAGTGGCACCTGCCTAAAAATTAAAGGATGAGCTAGGGGTGGGTGGGCAAGGGGTGGGAGGGTTGGGAAATCCAAACATTCTAACTTCAGTTAGTCAGCCAGAGTGACTCACTGCTTTCTTGATTAACAAATGTTGGTACCTATTCAAACCAAATCACACTACCTCAATATCTTTCCAAGGTAACTGAACTGAACTTTTCATCCTTTTTACTTAGGTATACACTGCTCCTAGCTTATTTCTAGTTTCTGGCTACTTTTTTTTTTTTTTGGGGGGGGGGGTGTTTGTGTGTTGTTTTTTTTTTAATACAAACACTCAGTTCTGCTTACTAGCTGCCTTACAGACTTTTAAAAATAAACACACTACCTACTGCTTACTAGCTGCCTTATTGACTGACTATTTAAAAATACAAACAGTCTAACTTGTTTATTCACTGCCCTACTGACTATTAAAAGCACAAACATACAAACACACTAAATAATATTCCCAAATAGTTAACTTTGCCTCAATACTTTTAAAAAAGACATATGTCCCAAGCAAAAACTTATTGATTCCTTTCAGCCACCAGCAAGGTGATCCTCTCCTCTCCTCTCAGTGCTCCCACTGGTATAGGTGAAGCTCCAGTGACCTCTATCAATCCACTCTACCTGCTGATGGTGGGGACCCATTGGTCCTTACCTACAGGTTGCATCAACCCTACCTCGGCCCAAGGGTCCACCTCTGACGCAACACATTTATCCTGTTTAATTCTATACCCTCTTTAACATATAATGCCGCCCCTCCATCAATTAATCCATCTTATCATTGTGATATAATTTATACCTTGGTATCATAGTGTCTCATTGGTAAGCCTCCTTCCACCAGGTTTCTGAGATGCCAATCATATCTACCTCATCAGTCTATGCTATACATTATCGCATCTTATTTTTTAGACATCTACTATTTATATACAATCATTTCAAAATCTGTTTTTTTTTTAATTAACCTGCTTACCAGTTGATAATGGTAGTTTGAAATCTTTCTGCTCTGTCTGATCTTTACTTACAGGCACTTGGACTACTTCAGCATTTATTAGGGATGTGAATCAGTTCTGGAATCGGTTCTGGTTTCAGCATCGTGGACCTGCGGGAAATCTTCGTTTCCCGCGGTCCAGACATTTTTTTTTTCAGCTGTCCTGAGCCGGAAAAAGAAAACCCACCCTGACCCTTTAAATCTAATTATTTAGCATCCCCCACCTCCTGACCCCCCAAAAACTTTCCTAAAGTACCTGGTGGTCCAGCAGGGGTCCCGGGAGCAATCTCCTGCTCTCGGGCTATCAACTGCCACTAATCAAAATGGTGCAGATGACCCTTTTCCCTTAACATGTGACAGGGGCTATTGGTGCCATTGGCCAGCCCCTCTCACATGGTAGGAGTAATGGTCGGCTGGTTCCATCTTAAAAAATGGTGCGGGCCATCCATTGCTCCTACCATGTGATAGTGGCCGGCCAATGGCACCGATAGCTCCTGTCACATCGTAAGGGCAAAGGGCCATCGGCGCCATTTTGATTAGTGGCAGCCGACGGCCCAAGAGAGGGAGATTGCTCCCGGGATCCCCGCTGGACCACCAGGTACTTTAGGAAAGTTATTGGGGGGTCGGGAGGGTGGGGGTTTCTAAATAATTAGATTTAAAGGGTCAGGGTGGGTTTGAGGGTTTTTTCTGTGTGCCCTTTCTTCCCTTCCCCCCCCCCCCCAAAAAATGATAAGAAAACCACACAAAACGTTTGTGGGGTTTCCTATCACTTTTGGGGACCCCCAATACTTGACAGATGAGAAAATATCGTCCGATATTTTCATCCGTCAGAAAAACGATTCACATCCCTAGCATTTATTGCAAACTCTCTTTTGGGATGCCCTAACATCCCTGTTTTTTCAGTATCCCTCAAAGATATAGCATTCCAAATCATGCACTTCTGAGCAACTGTCTGCTTTCTCCCATCATCTAGTTTAAAAGATGCTCTATTTCCTTTTTAAAGGTTTGTGCCAGCAACCTGGTACTTCCAAGCATCAGTTTTCTGAGACCTATACCAGTTGACTCAGACTGTCATCAGTTCACTCACATTTCACCACTTGTTCCATATCCCTCACCTAAGAACTGCAGATAAAAGAGAAGTCTGATTTAATTTCCATGACATAATTAGCAGGTTTAGATGGCATATATGCATTCTCTATTTATGAAATATATTAATGTGTGTATTTCTAAAGCCCATCCCAGAACACTCTCAAAACATCTTCTTTCTCTGTTCATAATTTTTCGCTCACCAGTGACCGTACATGCATATGTCCGCCTTTCTAAAAATTCACTTACTGCACACAGAGACTACTTACATGCATATATTTTGATTTTATATACACAACTTCCATGTAAGTCTTTGAAATTCACCCTTAGGGAGGCAATTTTCAAAGCAGCCTGCCTTGGTGTACAGTTTACTTGTTCTGAAACCACCAAAACACACTCGCAGGAATGCATTCCTTAAATATGACTAAATGTTTGCGTATTGTGAAACATAGAACCATGAGAGCAGTAAAAGATCTAGTTTGCCCATAAACAGTAATATAAGGGGTTGAGCCTCCCCTCCCTTTTGGCTAGTACGCAAATAACTTGGCGCCAGAGGAGTCCTCTCGGCATTGCGCTCACTTGCCCCAACTCCCCTTACCTCTGGGTCCCTCACTCCCATCTCCCCCCCCCATCTGTTGGTTTGGGTGTGCGGTCAGGGCCTAGGGGAGTGGCAAGGCTGGCAGTAGCAGATCCTGCATCATGTCCTCCAAGCATGCAGTTTGAGGGGGGTGGGAGAGCCGGAATTGCAATCCCATGCAATTCCGGCGAGATTTCACACAGCCGCTCATGCTGGGGAGGGAGTCAGGTGCTGATGTGGCACGATGTGATGACAGAAGCAGCCAGAATTTAAATCCTGGACCATTGTGTCAGGCAGCATACTTGCGGCGGTGGCTGCATTCTGACCCTTCCACCCAATTTAGTGAATAACGTAGTTGATGTTATAATTCACGATACAAGTTAGAATTTGTTTTGTTAGTGTTCAATATGTGTTCATGGTTATAGTATTGGTTGTAGGTATCATCGCAGCTGAGGGATAAGGAGAGGGTGGGGTATCTGAGGCGGGGGTGGGATGTGATGCTGAACTTGCTGGCAGGGGCACGCGCCGGAGTATAGTCCTGTTGAGGACGGTGGCGGGGTGGCTATTCGGCGCAGTAGAGCCCGAAAAGGGGGGCCCCCATTGCTTGAACGCAATGAGGGGGCCAGATACATCATGGCTGTCTTGCTTGTATAGGACGGAATGTGGTTGGTGGGCAGCGCGGTGTTACCCTGCATGATGCAGTGGTTCGGATACTGCAGGTAACCTTCTATGTTGTTCAATAAAGCTGCGGCCTTTTTATCTCACAATTGATCGCTTATGTCTCTTATTGGATCTGATGTTATTCTCTGGCCAGGTGTTGGAAATAGGAGGGTAGGAGGGGGAGCTTAGTCACGTGATGGAGGGGAACATCCCGGCTGCCCAAGTTATACATATTGTAATTTTTAGATGCATGTGTATTGGGAGGGTGGAGTGGGCAAGTTTGGAGACTTGTATTCTGCCTGAGTAACTCGGTTTCTACTTGTGTAAATACAGTTGAAATAGCTTTCAAAGTCTAGTCCTACCTTTGATCTATATAAGACCCAGCATGTTTATTTCCAAGGTTTTGTTTCTGGTATGAATGCTACCCTGCTGATTTATCTACTTTTACATTACTAATTTTCTATCCTTCCATAAGATTTACTATTAATACACTATCTGAGTTCCAGCTGGGAAGTATGCAGGTGCTTAACTAACTTCCTCTAGAGATGATATTAATATATGTCATCTATGCATCAGCAGGGGTTGTTTCTGCATCAGGGCAGATAATATAGAGGATACTTAGATTACTTTGTCTTTCCTGTACTTTGAATCTCCTAAATGGGTTGGAACTGATGCAAAGTTTTATTAGATTAAGAATGCATGTGGTTGCAAGAGAACAAGCAGGAAGATTAAAAAAAATGTATGATTTAAAAACATATGCCTTAAAATGTTAAATTTAGATGCTCATTTAAGTAATAGTCACAACTACATCTAAAAATGACAGTTTTCACATACACTATTTCTATTATTTTGATAAATATACTAATTTGTTGATTCATTAAGGTACAGTAATGTTTTAAATCATAAAACACCCACTTCTAGTGAACAGCCCTCATTAAAGAAAATGGAATGCACTGCACCACAGTCAATCAGCCTGTAAAGGTGGTAGGGAATTATGTAACTATCTGCACTAGGGTAAAGTCAGTTTTATCCACAAATTTTACACTAGTTTTCAGAGAGAAAGTAGGCATGCACTTTTCCTTTGAAAATTTCCCAGCAAAACTGCTTGCACACATTTCATAGTGTTCATAGTTTGTTTTTTTTAGGAGAAAAATTATGCATATATTTTGAAAATGGAAAAGAATGTGCATAATTTCAAACCCTGGCCTATTACCAATTACAAGAATGCTAGAGATGCATACAACAAAGATTTTTGTTCTAGTTCATTTTTTTAAATTTTGATTTGTTTAATGTTTATCCTGGATTGATTTGTTTGTTGAAGAATTGAAAATACATCTCCCTGGCACCACTACCACCACTGTCGCCACCACAAGTGAACTTGGGGCCTCCTTGGACCCTTCTATCTTCCACAAGTGAATAGGGAATTCCCTTACCCACACCTATCCTTTCCTCGGGGTCTTCACTGTATAAAGGGGCTGGAGCCAATTCTCAGTTGCTACTCTCCAGCCAGCTCCTGCTGAACAATGGCACCAGCCAGCTCTGAGACTGGAGCCAGTGTTTCACAGCCATAAAGCATACAGCTGTAAAACTCTATCAGGGCTATCAGGGTGTATGTTTGTAAAGCTGTACAACAAAGTAGTGCCGGCCTCAGTGTCAGCTGGCAAGCAACATTGCACAACTGGGAGTCAGCAAGACAGAAACAACTGGGGTTCCCTCCTGCCCCTTTCCACAATCAGGAGCCCACAGAAGGGCTTTTAAACAAATCAAAAATATCTGAAAATGTTTGGATATTTTCAGCTAAGTCATTTTTTTTTTCTGTTCCATTTAGAACAAACTGAAATCAACTTTTTCATTATGAAATGTGCATTAATTTAAAATCAATGCACACCCATAAAGAAAACCGTTTCATACTGCAATTAGAAGTACATGCATACAGGTCCTATGCATGCACCTTTATCCGCATACCAAGCAGGCAATTTTTAAAAAGTCCTTCTTATTTGGGTAAAATGCTGTTTTTCCTATGGACATTTTTTTAAAAATTACCCTCTACTGGGGTAATTTTCTAACAGCCTGATTAAGGACCTCATTTTCCAAGCAGTTTACCGCGTGCGATAAATTTGCAAATCACGCTAACAGCCGTTAACGTGATTTGCGAATTAGTAATTTGGTATTCAGGGGGCGGAGCATATGTAAAGCGGGAACCAGTTTATCGTGTGCGGCGAAACAGCCGCAGTGCCAGTAAAGAGTTATCGTGGTCCACGATATGTCCGGACAGCCTGTTGCAGGCCCGGGGGGTGGGGGGAGGGAGAGAGAGTGAGAGAGAGCGAGCGAGCGAGCCTTCCTATAATGCCTATGCCCTAGACAAGTATTTGTATCCCTATGGGAGGGCCACCTAGTAACTCAAGGTGGGGATTAGGTATGAGCGTCGGCGGTTGGGGGCCACTTTCGCATTCCACATGAGACGTACGGAAAGAACAGTGGTCTCTAGTGAAGATTTGCTGGCCGTCAGAGTGAGGAAACTCACTCCAAGAAGAGATTTGGGCTACGTTCTCTCCACCTAGCTTGTTGTTGCCCAGGTAGAGTGTCCATCAAGCTAGGTGGAGAGAACGTAGCCCAAATCTCCTCTTGGAGTGAGTTTCCTCACTCCGACGGCCAGCAAATCTTCACTAGAGACCACTGTTCTTTCCGTACGTCTCATGTGGAATGCGAAAGTGGCCCCCAACCCCCGCGCTCATACCTAATCCCCACCTCGAGTTACTAGGTGGCCCTCCCATAGGGATACAAATACTTGTCTAGGGCATAGGCATTATCGGAAGTCTCTCTCCCTCCCCCTCCCCCTCCCCCTCCCTGGCTGGACACTTTTGCAAAAACATCGTGCACCGCGTTTGGCGATGTTTCCCCACTGCGATATTGGCCCTAAGAGAGTCAGGAAAATGCACAGAAATTATACCAATTTTCAACATGCAATGTTTACTCACATATTGGGCGGGCAATTTTTTTAAAGTGTACTGCTGCGCATAATTCATGGTTTTATACCAGAATTGCCCTTGAAAATTACTCTTCTTATCTATATCCAGATAGCTTCTGCTGTACAAATATAAATTACACAAACTATTTTAAAATATTTTCATTTTTCGGTAGACCTGAGACTTATGCTACATTTACTATCTTAATACCATCCAATTGCAATGAAGCTTTCTTAAATACTTTTGTGCACTAGTAGTATTAATATTTTTTTAATCTGTATTTTGCCATTTGTGATACTTCAAATTGGATTACTGTTCTAGGATGATACAAACTGCTTGAAAAAAATAAATGTAACACAGGAGCTAATGTTCAAAGTTAGCCATCTAATAGCTAGACTTATCAAATTGCTGTAGAAAAAGGGGTATGTTTTATGTTAATGAGAGAGAGACTGACTATCTACAATGCACTTGTATTAGTTAGCTATTTATATCTCTATAGGAGGCCCACCTAGTAACTCGAGATGAGGTTTAGGTGGTAGTGTAGGGGTTACGAGCCACTTTTACAAGTAGAGTGAGACCTACGAACAGAACAGTACACTCTTATGAGGATTTGTTGTCATTCAGAGTGAGGAAACTCACACATCAAGCTAGGGTGAGAGAACATTGTGCAAATTTCATCTTTGTGTGAGATGACATCATATCCTCATAAGAGTGTACTGTTCTGTTCGTAGGTCTCACTCTACATGTAAAAGTTGTTCCTAACTACTACACTACTACGTAAACCTCACATCAAGTTACTAGGTGGGCCTCCTATAGTAGTATAAATAGCTGCTTACTATGATGCAACTCCAGAGTCTCTCTCTCACTCTCTCTCTCTCGCTCTCCCTCTCTCCTTCCCCCAGCCTAAAAAATCACAGGTTGTGTTATGCCCATAACCCTCAATATCATACAACTTAACACAGTTGAAAAAAGCATAGTTTATTTTGTGTTATAGCTTCATGAAGCCAACCCACTTTTTCGTAATTACAGCCGCGGGCTCCTCCCCAATCCTTCCCCTTTAAAAAATTTGCATTGCACATAAGAACATGCCATACTGGGTCAGACCCAGGGTCCATCAAGCCCAGCATCTTGTTTCCAACAGTGGCCAATCCAGGCCATAAGAACCTGGCAAGTACCCAAAAACTAAATCTATCCATTATGGTGCTTATCATATACATTAAGGCATTTTCTCATGCGTTAAGACATTTTTCGCATGCAAAAACACAATAACACGACTTGATAAATGACCCTGTAAATGACACGTTTTGGAATTTTGAGTCACTTGTCCTGCTAGATTTTAGTTGGATTAGTCATTATCTGTCTAAAATCTAGTGGGATAAAAAAAAAAGTGTTTTGGGGGCTTTTCGTGGAGGAGTTTTTAGCCAGCTAACTTAGCGGATTTTAAACTATAACTGGCTAATAGGCTCATTCATCAAATTGCAATGGTCTGTTATAGGGTAGTGATGAATCCAGGCCTAAATTAGCCAGATATTTTTGACCTGCTTCAGAACAGTCTAAAGTTATGGCCAGATAACCTGGCATTTATCTTCAAAAGATATCTGGTTAGATAACACTCCTATAGCTTAAAAAAAAAAAAAAGGGGGGGGGGGGGGCTTCTCCCAATTCCCACCATCCCAGCACCACTAATTCTTCAAATTCCTGCTACTAGAGATCCCTGACTCTCCACCCCCACCCCCACCTCCAGCAGCAGGAATTGCAGAAATGGGATGGATGAAGACAATATCAATGCATTCTGACAATAGCAATAGGATGCAGGGTAGATGCTGTAGTGAAGGAGATGGCCACTGCCCCTACTCTTGCTAGTTTTTGTGGACGGACTTGGGGAATAGTAAGTTCATGCTAGGGGTGTGCATTTATTTGCAACGTATTGGTAATCCACAACGTATAGGGCCATATTTGTTGTATTCATGGGGAAGCAAAACGTATCGCGATTTCCACGAATACATCAAATCTTCACCAAATTATTCGGCCATCTAAAGGAGCAAATTTAAACAAACCCCCACCCTCCTGACCCCCCCCAAGACTTACCAAAAATCCCTGGTGGTCCAGCGGGGGTCCTGGAGCGACCTCCTGAACTCGGGCCGTCGGCTGCCAGTATTCAAAATGGCGCCGATAACCTTTGCCCTCACTATGTCACAGGGGCTGACCAATGGCACGGTAGCCCCTGTGACATAATAAAGGCAAAGGCTATCGGCGCCATTTTGATTACTGGCAGCCGACAGCCCGAGTGCAGGAGATCACTCCCGGACCCCCGCTGGACCACCAGGGACTTTTGGCAAGTCTTGGGGGACGCTCCTGACCCCTACAAGACTTGCCAAAAGTCCCTGGTGGTACAGCGGGGGTCCAGGAGCGACCTGCACTCGGGCCGCTGGCTGCCACTATTCAAAATGGTGCCGATAGCCTTTGCCCTCACTATGTCACAGGGGCTGACCAATGGCACCAGTAGCCCCTGTGACATAGTAAGGTCAAAGGCTATTGGCGCCATTTTGAATACCAGCAGCCGACGGCGTGAGTGCAGGAGATGGCTCCCGGACACCCCGCTGGACCATCAGGGAGTTTTGGTAAGTCTTGAGGGGGGGGGAGTGTGTCAGGAGGGTGGGGGGTTGTAGTTAATTAAATTTTAGCTGGGAAACAAATAAGAATGAACGCATGAACCTATCGGGGCCCCCTTGCTGAATGCAACATATCTGCCCCCTGGCAAATGTGAATACCGAATACAATGTATGCGGTCCCTCTGCACATCCCTAGTTCATGCCATTAATGCAGGAGTTGAAGATAGCATGGTATGTATAAGGTAAAGATATGTGCCTAGTGTCCTTTGAATGCTCTCCCTTCATGGAAAGGTGAGTTGTGAGGGAAGATTGCAGGCTAAAAATAGTGTAGATGGGAGCAAGTGTTTTATTTATTTTTAGACACATGAAGGCTTTGCTTGCCAGCAGTTTCTCATGTCCAAAAGGTTCCTAAGAAATTAATGAGTGTTTTGTAACTATAAGAAGTGGGTTGTTGTTTTTTCTTTTGGCATATCTATGAATGTTGAGGTTTACCCTTTTGATTCCTTTAGAGCTGAGGTAGATAAATATTGCCAGTGTATGCTAATGATGTGGCATTTGGACTGAAGTGTGAGCATGCATTATTTGTCTTCTTGCCCTTCAGTCATGCTGACATCATGGTCTAGTCTGCTCAGTGACAATTTTCTACCTTTTTCTCTAGTGGCCTGACATAACAAGAAAGACTTTGCATGTCCAAAAGATGGTGAGACATCTAATGCATTCTGTAGCTCCTAAACATAGATATTTATTGAAATAGTACAAGTACTTGCAGGTAAAATAAATCGTGTAAATTATATATATACTGCTCAGTCATTCCCTCTTCAGAACTGCTCTTCTCTTCTTTTGCCAGGGCAGATTTTATCCTTTCACTGTCTTGTTGTCCTTGTTGGTTCATCGTATAATTAGAAGCATTGACTTCTTTTTTCATATTTTGTTTTGATTACACAGTAGACAGATCCTGTAATTACAGAAGTAACAGAGCATACTAAGCAATAATAATGTTTCTAGGACCAAGAGTAATTTCTATAATATATAAGTTTTACTGTTTTATTCTGTACTCTGGAATATTATTCTTCTCCTTAGCCCAGAATAAGCAGTACACTCTCTATAACTCCTAATGTTTCTAGCCTTCTGTTCAGTATAGAAATGATATCAGGTAATGAGAGGAAGTTGTTCCTGCATTTGTGTGTACTTAGTAACGAAAGTGTCATTTCACTCATGTGTGAGCTAATATTATTCTTCCCTCACTAGCACATAGCATATACATTCAGCATGCTCAGAACAGGCATTGAATGTTGTTTACTGTCTTGATGATGTGGATTAAGTAAATGCATTACATTAAAAAAATATTTAACTTACAGCATTATAGACAATTATGAAAACAATCTATTCTTTTGTATTCACCACCTACATTCACCCACCATACTAATCAAATGGAACATTTAACAAATATATTAAGGAAAAAAATTAGCAAATGATTTTATGTTTCATTTATAAATGATCGGGAAAGGAAAACGATGAGTGAGGTTATCAAATTTGTGGATGATACAAAATTATTCAGAGTAGTTAAATCACAAGTGGATTGTGATACATCACAGAAGGACCTTGCAAGACTGGAAGATCGGGCATCCAAATTGCAGATGAAATTTAATGTGCACAAGTGCAAGGTATTACATATAGGGAAAAATAACCCTTGCTATAGTTATACAATGTTAGGTTCCATATTAGGAGCTACCACCCAGGAAAAAGATCTAGGCATCATAGTGGATAATACTTTGAAATTGTCAGCTCAGTGTGCTGCAGCAGTCAAAAATGCAACAATGTTAGGAATTATTAGGAAGGGAATGGTTAATAAAACTGAAATTGTCATAATGCCTCTGTATCGCTCTATGGTGAGACCGCACCGTGAATACTGTGTACAATTCTGGTCGCCGCATCTCAGAAAAGATATAATTGCGATGGAGAAGGTACAGAGAAGGGCTACCAAAATGATAAGGGGAATGGAACAGCTCCCCTATGAGGAAAGCCTAAAGAGGTTAGGACTTTTCAGCTTGGAGAAGAGACTGCTGAGGGGGGATATGATAGAGGTCTTTAAGATCATGAGAGGTCTTGAATGAGTAGATGTGAATCGGTTGATAAAATTCTTTTTCACTCCATGCACAATTAAGCTCTGGAATTTGTTGCCAGAGGACGTGGTTAGTACAGTTAGTATAGCTGGGTTCAAAAAAGGTTTGAATAAGTTCTTGGAGGAGAAGTCCATTAATCGCTATTAATCAAGTTTACTTAGGGAATAGCCACTGCTATTAATTGCATCAGTAGCATGGGATCTTCTTGGTGTTTGGGTACTTGCCAGGTTCTTGTGGCCTGGTTTGGCCTCTGTTGGAAACAGGATGCTGTGCTTGATGGACCCTTGGTCTGACCCAGCATGGCAATTTCTTATGTTCTTATGTTCTTATGGGTGTACATACCCCATTAACAAAAAAAAAAGAAAAATCAGAGAAACCGGATATATAAAACAGGCCTCCAGGGAGAACAGCCTTTTAATTAAAGTTATAGAGAGAAAATAAAATAGGAGAAAGAGCCCAGAACCTCATCACAAACTACAAATGAGAGCTGAAAGCAGGTGAGCATAAAAAGTCATGGGAGTGAGCAGCTGGGGAAGAGGAGAAAAAGACGGACAAACCAGGTACTGACTTAGCTATGGAAGGAGGATCAGAAATGTTTGCAAGGGGGCTACTTGAAATGGAATTATCCAGGATAGGAGCTTGTTAGATGGATGGAAGGAGGAAAAAAAATGAACCTTCTACCCTGGTGTTGAACTGGGTAGCTCAACCATGGACCAGGGAATCCCAGCACAAAGTTAATAGGAGTGCAGTGTTGGTTGGAAGGGGAAAGACCAAATTATTGGGGATTTTTTTCTTTTTTGCTGGGGGGGGGAGGGGCTGGGGAGAAGTCATGCATGTTTTCTAGCCCTTTCACTTCAGACCAGATAGTATGGGACATCACAGCAGCTTGTGTGGACACTATGGTGTAGATTTTAAAAGGTGTGCGCAGGCGTCCATGTGCGTGCGGTTCCCGGTGCATGTACATGGACATGCAGATTTTATAACTTGCGCGCGCTGCATTTTATAATATGCACATGCATGTGCGGGCAGTGCACGCAGGGGGGAACTTTAGTGAGTTATGCGCAGTGAAGCAAGCAGGCCTTCCCGCGTTCCCTTCCCTCCTACCTAAATTCCCTCCCTCCTCCCCACCCATTCAACCCTTCCTATCGACTAAAGTTTTTTTGTTTTACTTCTGCTCCCCTGAAGTAGTTTACGCTCACTGGCCGACTGCTGGCATGTGCTAATGGCCATTGACGCGGCCAGCATCCGCCCCACCCTACCCCTCCCCACCCAGACCAAGCCCCCTGGTCTGGCCCATTTTCAGGGCCTGGCAATTGTGCGCATATCAGCACTTACGCGCATGACCAGGCTCTTTTGAAAATGCTCGCAGCACACGCAGGGCCCAGTCATGCGCATAAGTGCCGATATCTGCGCGCATGGCCATTTTAAAATTTGGCCCTATTTTTTTTTTTTTTTGCTAGATTCCATAGTAATATCATGCACATATTTTCCACATACGTTTAGCTGGCAATCTGTCAAGTATATTTCATGGGCCATTGAGTGGTGTTTTAGCATGTACAGAACATTTTTACTGAGGTGTGCAACCATTTTCTTAGTACAAGTTTTATTGCATAATCCCCTAAATGTCCTTCAAAGCAAACAAATACAGTGACAGTATGTCATTATGGTTTGTAAATTTAGTAAACAGAAAACGTTCCCACTTTCTTTTATCTGCTGGTTTGCACTTTTTAAATGTAATGATGAGAAGAATTGTGCAGCTCTAACCTATCTCATGCTTTGTTATAAAGACATTTCTTTTGCTTTACTAGAGGAAGATCTGAAGATCTTTACTAGAGGAGTAATTGAGATTTCTGCATAATCAAAGAAAATCAATACTAAATGGTTAATTGTCTCTTTGGGCCAGTGTCTCCTTACTCAAACCTGTAAATAAGTCAATGAGGTTCAGTTCTTAGTCTAGTCTTAAAGCTGATGAAAACTCCTATAGTTCTAAAAAAACCTTTGCATCTATAATGGGAGTCCTTTTCAGAGCCATTTGCATACTGTGATGGAGTACCCCTATTTTCCCCTTTAAACATGAGCAGGACCAGACTAGATTCCTGGTCCACCTTAATTCCCATAGAGGGAGAATGTATTATGGGTGGGATCCTTCTAGGCAGGGAGAGAGCTGAGTGTGGGATTAGCTGGAGGGGAATAATTTGCAGAGTCCAGCTGAGTTCAGGAGGCGCCATGACTCCAGGAGTAGGAGCTTCTGGTCCTCTCTGGGAAGTTCTGCATTGGAAAGAGTATTACGAAAGTAGGCAGTTGTTATGGATATTATTTGTTGTTTAAGTTAATAAAGTAGAATTGTATGAGAATGAAGCTGGAGTTAGCATACTTATTGCTCTAGCCCACAAGATATTGCTCAGCCATCCTCATATATTGTGGCATTTGTGGGGGGGGGGGGGGGGGGGGGGGGTTCTCTAAGCCTCACACAGAGAAAATCACAAGTCTCCAAGGGAGAACTCTAAAAGAAAGTTTGTTTGTTGGGTGTGGCCTGCCAAAAGTTTGCAGTTAAGCAGTACTGCTAGAATTGCAGAGTACTGAAACAGTAAAGCCTGCTCGCTCAGTGAAGAACAGAAAAAAAAAAGCTGGAATTTGGGGCTTGGATGGAAAGCCTAGGCCAGAGCTGGATCCCAGTCCTGACACCATGACCCAACCCAGAGGCCAGGTCCTGACATCTGGGCCTCAGCTAAGGTCAGGCCCAGGCCTGAGGGCAACTCTTTTTGGTGCTCTTCCTTTGTCGGCTTTTCAATGCCAAATGATGGTGCCACTGGGGTGAATGTGCCGGATTTAATTAACTGAGAAAAACTCCCAACGGGAGCGTGAGTACGCACCCAGGTCCACTTTTGCATAAGTTCATGGATGTAAACCCTTTGGCTGTGGCATGTTTGATGCAGCCTGGCAGGAGAACCCATGCCAACAGCAAGTGGACACACTTCACAAGGAATGGGTCTAGGGCTTCACCTATACCAGCCCCATGCCCCACAGGTTGAGCCCTTGGGTTCCAGGGGCCGGCAAACTTAGGCAAGGGTCCTGTAAGGAGCAGTCAGAAGAGGTCATAGCAGGCCAAGGTCAGTGTGGGCAGCAAGGAAACTGTGTTGATGCCCAGGCCGAGGTTGAGACAGGTGGAGGTCAGGGCAGGTGGAGAACAGGCACTCCCTATACATACCCGGATCAGTCCAGACACCTGGGTTTTGCCTCCTCTCCATCAGGTGGAGACAGAGTAGTTTTTCAAAACAAGCCTGCCATTTATTGCGAGGTGCCACCCATAGTCCCTCAGTCTTACTCTGTCTCCAGCAGGTGGCGGAGGTGCAAAACCCATGGTCTCTGCTGACTACCTGATGACAATTAGTGGCTAGAGTAGTGTTGTTGTCAGGTTTAGAGTTGGTACATTTTCAGGGGTTCTGTGCCTTTAATTCTTAATTCTTAAAAAAAAAAAAAAAAAAAAAAAAAAAGGTGATAGAAGCTGAGGAAGCAAGTCCCTCACCGACGGCGGTTCTGTCGGTCTCCCAGGAGGTTGCTAGGTCCTGAGGGGACCATCCCTCCTGGTCGAGATCACTGCTTGTAAGGGTCTAGGACCCTGCCTTTGGTGATCAGAAGCATTGGGGTGATACCGGGGAGCCTGGCTCACGCACCCCTACAGGAGCAGGGCCTGCTACAGAACCTGGGACAGCGTTCGGGCAAGTTTTACAAAAAAAAAGTTTGTTGTTGATATTTTCTGTGCTGTCTCTCCAGTATTTCTCTATCCCTTCTCAGCCGTGCTGCGCCGTTTCACTGCTTTTCGCTGTGCTTTTTATTCGGTCTTTTTTTTTTTTGTATTTTATACTTTTCCTTACCGCGGCAAGGATGCCTCGGGGTTCGGCTTGCCGCACCTGTGGCACGATGCGCGCATGTGCCTTTCGAGGGTTGGCCTTTGCGCGGACTGTGCTTACCTGGAGGGGAAGGCCCCTCTGTTTTGCCCCGGGGAGATCGCCAGAGGGTTCCTAGGTCCTCTGCGCAGCTACAAGCAGCTGGTCCGGTCCCAGCTGATCTGTTCCCGCGCTCAGTGGGAATGGAGGCCATCTTGAATTCTTTTCAGGCAGCCAAGTGGGCCGCGATGGGGGAGGGGTTTTCACCACCCTCCTTATCTCCGCAGCTAATTCTCCCCGAGGGGGATGTGCCAGCAGCCCCTATTCCCCCTGCACATGAGAGTGGCCTCGAAGGGGCTGATGATACTTCTCCTGAGTCTGATTCCTCTTTTTCTTCAGAGTTTGTCCTCCTGATGCACAAGGCCTTTAAGGCGAGGAATTGGGAGAAATTCTCCTCACAGGCTCCTCGTAAGAAGGTATGGAAGAGTGCACGTTCTGGGGAGGGGCAGAACATCCTAAGGGCAAGAGACCCTTACGGTCTGTGCCTTCTGGGACGGATTTGGACTCCATGTCCCAGGATGACCCAGATTCACTACCCAAACCCCTGGGGGGGGTTGATGAGAATGCTAATCCACCGCAGGACGGGGGCCAAGGAGTTCAGGATATGGAAGGCGATGATCTTAAGGTGGTCTGCCTTTTTAAAAGAGATGAGCTGAATCCTCTTATTCCGACCATCCTCAGTGAGTTAGGCGTGGAGGCCCCGCCGGCATAGTCCCGGCTGGGGGCTATGGATCCTGTATTGCTAGGACGCAGGGGTCCGTCCATGTCTTTTCCTTTCCATTTCTTGGCAACGGATCTCCTCTTTCATGAATGGGATACCCCAGATCTGGGGTTGAAGGTCAGTAAAGCAATGGACAAGCTATATCATCTACCGGAGGAGGCATTGGATCTGCTGAGAGTCCTGAAGGTGTATGCAGCGGTGTCTGCAGTAACCAAGAAGTCCACTATTCCAGTTACGGGAGCTACGGCTCTCAAGGACTTGCAGGACAGAAAGTTGGAGCTACAGCTCAAGAGGGTGTTCGAGGTGTCAGCGCTGGGAGTTCGGGCAGCGATGTGCAGTAATTTTGCACTGCATGTGGGTCTTCACCTTTATCCTTTCCCTCATTGACGGTAAGGTATTGGCCTGGGCATCCCCTCTATGGGAGAAAGGGGACCCGCTCCTCCAGGATCTGCAACGCTTCGTCCACGTATTTAAACAAACATTCAATGAGGATGGCCATCTGGCAGCCATCAGCTCGGACATCCTGCACCTCCGCCAAGGGGCATGGCCATTGGTAGACTATGCCATAGAATTTTATACTATGGCCACCAAATTGAATTGGCAGGAAGACAGCCTGAGAAGCAATTTTCTGGAGTATCTGCCCCTGTGCATCAAGGACGAACTGGTGGTCCGGGACCTCCCAGACTCCTTGGATGCTCTCATTGACCTAGCCAGGAGAGTGGACCACCGGCTCCAGCAACGTGCCAAGGAATTGCAGATACCACGTAGACCCGTTACCTTGGAGCAGTCTTTTTCTCTATCACTGACTTCCAAAACTCCTACTTCTGAAAAAACACAGCAGGAAGAGCCCATGCAACTGGTGCGAAGCCCTTTGAAGCCTGAAGAGAGGCAGCATCACCATGCGTTGGGCCTGTGCCTATACTGCGCAGGGAAGGGGCCACTACCTAGCCCAATGTCCTGAGAGGCCAGGAAATGAAAATTTGTTTCTTACCTGATAATTTTAATTCCTGTAGTACCACGGATCAGTCCAGAGCCCCGCCCATTCCGGTGTATATTGAAGTAATGGAGAGTCCACTCGGATCCTGTTGATTTTTCTTTCTGACTGTTTATGCTACAGTATCACTTGTTCTATTGGTTCTGCTAGTTCTGTTCCTGTTTGGGGTTTACTGAGCATTATGATTGTTAAGTATATGGGTTGGTTTTGTTCCATGCTGCTTTGACATTACGTAAGACTGAGGGACTATGGGTGGCACCTCACTATATACGGCAGGGTTGTTTTGAAAAACTTCTCTGTCTCCACCTGCTGGAGGGGAGGCAAAACCCAGGTGTCTGGACTGATCCGTGGTACTACAGGAATGAAAATTATCAGGTAAGAAACTAATTTTCCTATGTCGAAATCCAGGCTGGAGTCAGGATAGGCAGTAGTACAAGGATGAAGCAAGGGTCAAAACCAGAAATCAGGCAGAGACAGGCAGACAAGGACAGGGGACCAAGACACGGAAAACAATAAGGCAAAGTAGGGCAAGATACATGGAGGCAGGGCAAGAGGCAGCAATGACTAGGCAAGGGAAGCACGAAATAAGCAAGATAACAACATGAACTGCAGGAGCAAGAGCACAGTTGGGGTTTAAATCCCTAGCCAGCTCTGACATCATCTTCCAGCACCGCCGAGTTTTCCAACCATGGGGCGCTTAGTGTGGTTAGACGTACATGCATACATCTAAGGCAGGCCACATTGGCAGGTTCAAGCTGCAGGTGTTGGTGGTATCCCAGCAGCATAGAGTAAATGCTGACGTCCTGGGGTGAGTATGGCCATTCCTGGGACATTCTGCAGCTGGCCAAAATGTTATACTATGGAGGATGTGTAAGAAAAAATAATACACACATCCCTGAGGGGTTTAAGGGTTTGGAATTAATTGGGGGGAGATTAGATTATAGAACCAGGGGGGGTTGGAAGACATAGCTCTAGACTGGACAAATTGGTGGATGAACTGGTGAAACTGGTCATGGTGTGGAGATGTGCCTGTTATAAAATTCCCCCATTTGCTTGACTGAAACCCAACTTTATGTGGCTGTGTGCACCAACTTGCAAAACTGGGTGCTCACATTTGCATGCCTAGGTTATTTTATAACATACGCATATGTTATAAAAAGGCCACATCTCTGGGCATGTGCAGATGCACAGGTGTACACGTGTGCCTGTTTGAAAGTTACTATCCCTCTGTGTAAATTAACTCACACAATTGCACCCTGAAAGGAGCAGGTGTAACTTTCTGCAGATGAATTTGTACATATTTTTAAGGAAAATTTTAAAACTATAGTATGCACATGTTTTCTGTTTCAAGTCTGTGAGAAAAAGTACCTGTAGAGTTTACGTAGCTAAAATTCTTAGGGCATTGCAGCTCATTTAGAAGGTGGCTGTGCAAGTTTTGACTGGTTCTAGAGTAAGAGATCACATAGCTCAAAGTCTTTAATCCCTCCACTGGTTATTGGTATAAAGGAAAATAAGATTCAGGATAGCTATTCTCATCCATGTATCTCTAAATAATGAGGCTTTAGCCAATATCTGTACAATACTGCAAATTTATAGACCTCCTTGGATTGGCACGCCAAGCCTGAATTTGCTTGGTGTGCCAACCCTACACTTAGGAGTGAATTTTCAAAGGAGTTGTGTGCGAAGAAGCAGCAATTCTCAAAAGCAATTCTCAAAAGCCCATTTACTAGAGATGTTCGATCGGGTTCGGCTGGAGGGAGAAAAAAATCGGATCGCTGGAGATGTGAATCAGAATTGGTTCCGATTCACATCGTTAATTTTTTTTAGTGAGGCCCGACCCTTTAAAATTGACCCCTTACCTTCCCCCATCCCCAAACCCCCCAAAAACCTTTTATTGAGTACCTGGTGGTCGAGTGGGGGCGCGGGGACCGATCTCCCGCTCTCGGGCCATCGGTGCCATTTTGACTGCCACTCAAAAATGGCGCTGATGGCCCAATGGAAAAAAAAACCACCCGACCCTTTAAAGATGACCCCTTAACTTCTCCCACCCTCCCGATCCCCCCAAAACATTTTTAAATTACCTGGTGCTCTAGTGGTGGTCCCGGGAGCGATCTCCCGTTCTCGGGCCGTCGGCTGCCACTCATAAAGATGGCACCGATGGCCCTTTGCCCTTACCATGTGACAGGGTATCCGTGCCATTGGCCGGCCCCTGTCACATGGGAGGAGCACTGGATGGCCGGCGCCATAAAGATGGCGCCGGGGGTGGGGGAAGGTAAGGGATTAGTTTTATAAGATCAGGGTGGGTTTAGGGGTTGTTTTGGTGTTCCGGTTTTCCCGCCCTCCCCCCAAATAACTCCCGTTAGTGAACACTAATGGAAGTAACAATTTTTCACGATAAATCGTGAAAATTTCTATTGTATCGCGCACTGTACCGATTTTTGACGATTTAAAAAATATTGGACAATTTTTTTAAATCGTCAAAAAACGATTCACATCCCTACCATTTACGATTATATAAAACCCAGTTTTATGCACATAAATCTTTTGAAAAATGCCTACATTGTGTGTTTACTCTTGTGAGAGACCTATGATCTGAAGTTCCTTCCTAGATAATTTACATGCTAAATTCTGTACTCAGACCTTTGAAAAACAGCTCAGATCTTCTTTCTATTAGACAGGTATTTGAATTGTCCTAATAAATAGCACATATGTGAGGTTTTGGTTTCTGCTGTAGTAGTTCATAATTTCTTCTGGCATATAAACACAGAGTGAATGCCTTTCTCTGAGATTATGATCAGATGGTTCAGTTATGCTCTTTGAATGTTTGTTTGTGGGCCTTGTGTTTTATTGTTTATTGCATTATTACAGTGAATGTTTTCATGTACCCCGCCTTACATAGTAGCATAACAACATAGTAAATGATGGCAGAAAAAGACCCAAGTGGTCCATCCAGTCTACCCAGAAAGCTTTATTTATGTATTCTTTCAATCTGTTTATTTTTTTCTATTGTTATAACTGCTGCTCCTCTTAGGTACCACAATGCAGGTTACCTTTATCACATTTCCATTCCTCAGCCACTACAGATCCTCTGTGTTTATCCCACACTTTTGAATTCCATTACAGTTCTCATCTTCACTACTTCTACCAGGAGGGTATTCCATGCATCCATCAACCTCTCTGTGAAGAAATATTTCCACGTTGTTCTTGAGTCTACCTCTTGAAGCTTCACATTAATATGAACCCTAGTTCTGCAGCTTTCCTTTCAATATAGAAGACTTGAAGGATATCCTTGAACTATAAAACATGTGGACTATACAATTTTAAAATAAATACATATAAACTTGTAATTGAAATAGACAGAACAAGTCCAGACTAAATTTTGGTGTGCTGCTGAAAGGTTTTGGATGCGATATTATAGTATTTTATTGAGCATCCTTCAGGAGGCTTATATTGGCTATATATATATATTTTTTTTTTGTACAGCATATCTTAAAATAAAAATGTGCTAAAAACATCAACATTTATTACTGGCAAGCAGATGCTTTACAGAAGTGAAAGAAATTATAAATGAAATGAGCAAGGAATAAGGAACAGGAAAGAGTGGCTAACCAATGTATTTCCTGTATTGTAGGACTCCAAAATGAGATGCCATGAAAAACTACTGTATGACTAAAAACCATATCTAAGGTATGTTTCTGTTTACTACATACATGGCTGAAGTAGGACTAAATTAAAACGCTGAACAAGGCAAATGCATGTTTAAGAACTTGAACTCCTAAAAGTCACATTTTAATGAACAAGATTGTTTGAATTTTATTGCAAGATATTTAAAACATTGACCTGTGCTTTCCTGTTTCATAAATCTGTGCGTTATATTGGTTTCCATCATTTCTAAGGGCTGATTCACTAAAGCCTGCTGTCACTTACCAAGCACAATACATAGTGGGCTAATTATAAATAACTGAAGACAAGTGAAATCCTTGAAAAATTGTGTGTATTTATTTATGTATTTGTTTGTTTGTTTACTTAAACGTTCTTATTCCTCATACATTCTTCATTCACAGTGGATTACAATAAAAAACATACATTTTAAAAACAAAATGAACAAACCTAGAAGAACTAAACAGAGCTAAAAATACAAAAAATGATGTTTATTTAATTTATTTAAAAGTTCTTATATTCAGCATGCATGAGCATGCTGAAATTTAACATGTGAGTACATGCAAATAATGCAAATAGGGCCCTAGTAAATTTAGCACCATAACAGGGTAGGTATTCATTCAACATTACTAAAACATTAGAGATTATTCAGAAGAGAAAACAAAACTGGAAATATCATAATGCTTCTCTGTATGGATCCATGCCACCACCATAGTTTTATTGTGTGAAGTTCTGGTCAACTAACTCATCTCAAAGATAAAGCAGAACTAAAAAATGTACAGAAAAGGGCAACAAACCTGATAAAAGTGTATGAAATAGCTATTTTATGAAGAAATAACTGAGAGGAGATATGATAGGTTTATAAAATCATTAGTGGTGTGGAACATATTAATAGGGAATGGTAATTCACCATTTTAAATAGTATTAGGACTTGGTGAGACTCCATGAATCTTAACTGGTAGCAAATTTAAAACTAATTTAAGAAATTATGTTTTCAGTCAGTGAACAATTAAGCTGTATAATTTATTGCTGGAGGATGCAGTCAAGGCTAATAGTGGAGCTGGGCTTAAAAAAATGTTTGGGTAAGTTTTTGTAAGACATGTCCCTTAATAATCATTAGCCAGGTTGATTTGGGAATTATTACCCCTTACATCTGGGAGGAAGCAACAAGGAATTGATCTCCCTATTAGTATCTGCTGGGTAATTCCAAGCAGCTAGATTTGACTATCAGAGACAGGATGCTAGACTTGGACTATCGGTCTGTCCCAGCATCCATGACCTAATGGCATGACCTAATGGCATTAATATGTTCCATGACCTAATGGCAATTCACAATATATCAAATTGGAAAGCATCACTTAGCGGTGTCATTTGGAATATGGTGGTTGTGCTGACAAGAAGTCTGTCCATGATCTCTTGCTGGGAAAGACTGAGAGAATCCCCAGAATAGTAAGTAGAATTATGGAGCTGTCAGTAGAGGTTGTTCATTTGACCACCAGAAGGGCCTATTTTGTCCATAGGAGATCTGGTAGCTAAAAATGGACTTGATCTTGGATTGGAGAGGGGCTGTTCAGCAGCGCTTTGACGGGCTTCTCTGGTGTCATGGGGGCAAGTGGGAGAGATTGTCTATGCTAACTGTTCTTGCACTTTGGTTTACTTATGTAGGGGATAATATATTTTTAGCCCACCTATCCAAGAAATGCACAAGGCGACTAGCAGCATTTTTTATAATTCAGGTACAATAAGTTCCTATCCCCAAAAACTTACACTTTAAGGGGCTACTTGAGGCAACAAGAGATAATATTAATTGGCCCACAGTCCTAAGGAATGTCAGTGGGGGAAGTGTAATTTGAAGCTTGGGTTTTCTTGCCATTGCTCTAATCACTAGGCCACTTGATGTACATAGCATGGATATGCTAAAAGTCTTACATTCCCTTTATCGTGGACCTTGAAATATATACATGCTGTGTATATCATCCACAAATGTGTCTATATACAGTACTAAACTGCATTAAGCCTAAGGCAGACCTTAATGCAAATTAGTGCACATTGCTGTTAGTAGGGGTGTGCATTCGGATTGACCGCATTAGTAAAACGCAACTCATATTTTTTTTTTACTTAAAAAATTGATTCGACATAAACGATCGGATTTCCCACATATCGAACATAGATATGTTCGATATGTGGGAAATCGCGATTGTTGAGCCAAAATAAAAATATAAACCCCCCCCCCCTCCTTAATCCCCCCCCCCCCCCCGACTTACCACAACTCCCTGGTGATGGAGCGAGGAGTGAGGACGCCATTTCTGCAATCCTTGGCAAGAAGCATGTGACGTCGGCGTCACTCAGACGCGACGTCACGTGATTCCTCCTGACCCCCTCAAGCTGGCCAAAAGTTCTTTTTGGGCTGAACGAGCCGTCCGGCGCGAACGAGCCGGGAATCACGTGGCGCCGCGTCACTCAGACGCGACGTCACGTGATTCCCGGCAAGTTCGCGCCGGACGGCTCGTTCGGCCCAAAAAGAACTTTTGGCCAGCTTGGGGGGGCCTCCTGACCCCCTCAAGCTGGCCAAAAGTTCTTTTTGGGCCGAACGAGCCGTCCGGCGCGAACGAGCCGGGAATCACGTGACGCCGCGTCACTCGACGTGCCACCGACGTCACATGCTTCTCGCCAAGGATTGCAGAAATGACGTCCTCACTCCTCGCTCGATCACCAGGGAGTTGTGGTAAGTCTGGGGGGGGGATTAAGGAGGGTGAGGGGGTTTAATTTTTTTTTTTGCACATATGTACATATACCCAACTCATTGGATTTTTTTTATGTCCATATTGGCCGCAAGTGGGACCCCCTTTCGGACATAAAAAATATGAACATAAAATTTTGCTCTGCACATCCCTAGCTGTTAGCATGCAGATGCATGGCATGCGGCTCATGAATATTTAAAATAGGTAGGCTCAAATGTGAGTTGTGTTAATCTGCTGGTAGAATCAAAACTTTATTTCAGGGAGGTGTAATTAAGTTAGATTATTGACTTTTCATGGCTAACACTGGCCCTGAAAGGGCTCCAAATCTTTCCTCCTCCATCCATCCTTCCTCCCCAGTGGAAAAACAGTGTCTTGGCATATTAACTCCCTGCCAACAGCAAAGCAAGATGAGCCTTGACCCCAATCTATCATTCCCCACTCCCCAAACCCTATAGCACAAATCAAAGAACTGCTGTGCCACAATCCACCCTTATCTCCAAATGCACAATCATGGGGATCCATTGCTCTTTCCTAGTCCTCCAACCCTAACTGTTAAATCAAGGGATTTAGTCCCTTGTTTGTGGTTCTTTCCTACCCCACTGGCACCAAATTAAAAAAGATGCTGGCATCACACAGTACATTTACACTCACTTTGCAGGGCTTAGTACTGTGTGAGGTTATCCAGCACCATTTTTAATTTTCTGCCAGTAAAGCAGAAGGGAGGAATATTCCAGGCATGTCCCTTTACAACATTTTTACTGTGTATCTACTAGCCACAGATAACATAACTATTATAGTAAAAAAAAAAATTGTAAATATCATATTCCCAACTAGTATCAATAAAACATAGTTTGCATCAGTTATCTGATAATAAGTTATATGATAGTGATGAGGTTCTACTCCTGGTCACAACTCACTAAAGTTCTTATTAGTTTATTTTTAAAAAGGCACTGAGCAGAAAAAAATAGCTCATTTTAACTGGTTATCTTTAGGAAAATCTTCAGTAGAATCAACTGACTAGGCTTTGGATGTAAAGATCTCCAAAATCAAGTTGGACAACAATTGGCCAGCTAGATTTAGGCCTGCTAGTTGTGTGACCAAGTTAAACATCCAAACTTTGCCAATTAGTGCTCTAAATGAGCTCTAGCTGGCTGTTATAAGCATGCCCCAGAAATGCCTCTGGAGCTGCCATAATTATGCCTGTCAAAATTTGGTTGCCTTCTTAATTTAGGTGGTAAACTTTAGCAGTCATTGGGAGAACAATTTTAAAAGCAGTTTTAACCCTATAGTTAGCCAGTAAACCCTATGAAAATGGACCCTTATTTGCATAGGAAATGGGTAATAAGATCTCACAGAACCCAGCTCAATCTATAAGCCTGTTATAACCTCTCTACCAGTTTAAGAGTAACGAAGTGAACATTATATTTACCTAATTTCAAAACCCATCTTACATTCACTTTCAGGATGAAAGGATGTATCCTAAGCAAACCTATAGGGTCATTTATCAAAATGCTATAAGGCGTTTTCACATGCGTTAAGGGCTTATCGCATGCGAAAAGCGCTATTAACGCATGCGAAAACCCCTTAATGCATGTGATAGCATTATAACGTATGGTGCGATGCAAATCCGAAAAAGAGGAGGAGTTAGGGGCGGGAGTGGGCTGGGTTTACCATTTTGCAAAGCCCTATTGCATGGCTTTAATGCCAATTTTAGCTACACCTTTTTCAGTAGCTTGATAGACTCTCTACCTGGGTAACATCAAGCTAGGTTGAGAGAACATTGCACAAATCTCATCTTTGGGTGAGTTTCCTCACTCCAAAGGTCATCAAATCTTCACAAGAGAGCACTGTTCTCTTTGTATGTCTCCCTTTGAATGTCAAAGTGGCCCTAACCCCTACACTATACCTAAACCTCACCTCGAGTTACTAGGTGGACCTCCCAAAGAGATATAAATACCTATCTAGCCTTAGGGCATTATGGCTAGTGTCTCTCTCTTTCTCTCTCTCTCTCTCTCTCTTTCCTTATACCTACTAAACATGGTCCCCCCAGTGATTGTATGTAGGAAATACATCAGTTCTGGCACTTATTGCTCAGTGTGAAAAAGTTATCGCAATTTGCGCTAAGATAATGCTTCGCATAGGTATTAGCACAAATTGCAATAAACTGCCTATTACCATAAAACACATCGCTTTTCCTATCACATGCGATATTTAGTGCATTTTGATAAATCCAGGCCATAAACACGGGCACATTCGGTTCATTTACAAAACTGGTTAAAAGATGTAAGATTGCATCTCCAGTGTAATGATATTCTAGACTCTTTACACAAACAATATTTCACAAATGTTGGTGTTCCCAAGGACTTCAGAAGTAGAACAATTATAGATTCACAGCAAAAAAACAAAAATGTCTTTCACAATTAAGTTGCCTGGTAAGGTTGAACACGTATTTTACTCCTCTCCCTCTTTTGGTGTTAGATGTGATGACAGTCTAAAGGTGTTAATTTAAGTTTGGATTTCTGGCACAAGGACAAAGGCATCCTTTTGTTTAGGATACACAATATTCAATCAGGATCCAGCCCAAATGATTAAAGTTCTGTGTTGCCATCACCCCAAAATAAAACAGACTTTAGTGTGTGTGTGTGTGTGTGTATTACTGGATTTTATTATATTACATATAATATAATATTAGGTAAAGTCTGTACATACCTTTTACACCCAGACTATAACCTGAAATAGCAAAGGGAACTAATTAAATTAATTATTTATATTTTTAAAAAACTTTTACTTTTCTGTCTATACCAGATTCCTTGAATTAACATTATGTCAATAAAATCATATTAGTATACCTATTAAAATATATAAAATACCCACAAATAACTAAAACATAGCTAAATTCAAATAACAATCCATACTGCTAAAAGCTGAACTTATACTATGGTATCAACCGCTGTCAGATGTTTGTAAACAAAAATGCTTTCAACTGCTTGTGAAAGATTAAAAAATCCTCAATATAGCTTAATGAGTCAGGAAGAACTTTCCAATATGAAGGCCTAATTGCATAGAAGGCACATTTACATGTCTCCAGGCCTTCTTAGTAGTGGGTATCTGAAATAAAAATGTACCCAGTTATCATAAATTCCAATTTAGTATATACATTTTAAGAAGGACTGACACATAAGATGGACCTTCAACCTTTAATGCTTTAAAAAGAAGCAACAGCACCTTAAATTCCACTTCCTTGTCCTTTCGCACTGAGGATATCTCCCCAAGGCCTACTGCCCAGGAGGGAAGGGTTAGGTCGGCCGTCATACTTGGTGATCCGATTATTAGGAATGTAGATAGCTGGGTGGCTGGTGGGCGTGAGGATCATCTGGTAACATGCCTACCTGGTGCGAAGGTGGCGGACCTCACGCGTCACCTAGATAGGATTTTAGATAGTGCTGGGGAGAAGCCGGCTGTCGTGGTACATGTGGGCACCAACGACATAGGAAAATGTGGGAGGGAGGTTCTGGAAGCCAAATTTAGGCTCTTAGGTAGAAAGCTTAAATCCAGAACCTCCAGGGTAGCATTCTCTGAAATGCTCCCTGTTACACGCGCAGGTCACCAGAGGCAGGCAGAGCTCCGGAGTCTCAAGGCGTGGATGAAACGATGGTGCAAGGAAGAGGGATTCAGTTTTGTTAGGAACTGGGGAACCTTTTGGGGAAGGGGGAGTCTGTTCCACAGGGTTAGGCTCCACCTTAACCAGGGTGGAACCAGACTGCTGGCACTAACCTTTAAAAAGGAGTTAGAGCAGCTTTTAAACTAGAACAAAGGGGAAAGCCGACAGTCGCTCAGCAGCGCATGGTTCGGAGAGAGGTATCTTCAAAGGATACTAATGCATTAGAATTACGGCATCCCGACAGTGAGGTTCCAATAATAAGAAAAGTGGTCCAAGTGCCTGTAACTAAAAACTCACCTGAGCTAAATAATTCTAACTTATCCCTTTCAATTAAAAAGCTGAATGAAAATACAAACAAAAAACAAACTTTGAAATGTTTGTATGCTAATGCCAGAAGTCTAACAAGTAAGATGGGAGAATTAGAATGTATAGCAGTGAATGATGACATAGACTTAATTGGCATCTCAGAGATATGATGGGACAGTGTTATACCGGGGTACAAATTATATCGCAATGACAGAGAGGAGAACCCGGGAGGCGGTATGGCTCTTTATGTCCGGGATGGCATAGAGACCAACAGGATAAACATCCTGCATGAGACAAAATGCAAAATTGAATCTTTATGGGTAGAAATCCCTTGTGTGTCGGGGAAGACTATAGTGATAGGAGTATACTACTGTCCACCTGATCAAGCTGGTGAGACGGACAGTGAAATGCTAAGAGAAATTAGGGAAGCTAACCAAATTGGTAGTGCGGTAATAATGGGAGACTTCAATTACCCCAATATTGACTGGTTAAATGTATCATCGGGACACGCTAGAGAGATAACATTCCTGAATGGAAAAAATGATAGCTTTATGGAGCAATTGGTTCAGGAACTGACGAGAGAGGGAGCAATTTTAGATCTAATTCTTAGTGGAGCACAGGACTTGGTGAGAGAGGTAACGGTGATGGGGCAGCTTGGCAATAGTATAATATGGTCAAATTTGAATTAATGACTGGAAGAGGAACAGTATGCAAATCCACGGCTCTCGTGCTAAACTTTCAAAAGGGAAACTTTGATAAAATGAGAAAAATTGTTAGAAAAAAACTGAAAGGAACAGCTACAAAAGTAAAAAATGTGCAAGAGGCGTGGTCATTGTTAAAAAAATACCATTCTAGAAGCACAGTCCTGATGTATTCCACACATTAAGAAAGGTAGAAAGAAGGCAAAATGATTACCGGCATGGTTAAAAGGGGAGGTGAAGGAAGCTATTTTAGCCAAAAAGATCTTCATTCAAAAATTGGAAGAAGGATCCAACAGAAGAAATAGGATAAAACATAAACATTGGCAAGTTAAATGTAAGACATTGATAAGACAGGCTAAGAGAGAATTTGAAAAGAAGTTGGCTGTAGAGGCAAAAACTCACAGTAAAAACCTTTTAAAATATATCCAAAGCAGAAAACCTGTGAGGGAGCCAGTTGGACCGTTAGATGATCGCGGGGTTAAAGGGGCACTTAGAGAAGATAAGGCCATTGTGGAAAGATTAAATGATTTCTTTGCTTCGATGTTTACTGAAGAGGATGTTGGGGAGATACCCGTATCAGAGAAGGTTTTCATGGGCAATGATTCAGATGGACTGAATCAAATCACAGTGAACCTAGAAGATGTGGTAGACCTGATTGGCAAACTGAAGAGTAGTAAATCACCTGGACCAGATGGTATACACCTCAGAGTTCTGAAAGAACTAAAAAATGAAATTTCAGACCTATTAGTAAAAATTTGTAACCTATCATTAAAATCATCCATTGTACCTGAAGACTGGAGGATAGCTAATGTAACCCTAATATTTAAAAAGGGCTCCAGGGGTGATCTGGGAAACTACAGACCAGTTAGCCTGACTTCAATGCCAGGAAAAATAGTGGAAAGTGTTCTAAACATCAAAATCACAGAACATATAGAAAGACATGGTTTAATGGAACAAAGTCAGCATGGCTTTACCCAAGGCAAGTCTTGCCTCACAATTCTGCTTCACTTTTTTGAAGGAGTTAATAAACATGTGGATAAAGGTGAACCGGTAGATGTAGTATACTTGAATTTTCAGAAGGCGTTTGACAAAGTTCCTCATGAGAGGCTTCTAGGAAAAGTAAAATGTCATGGGATAGGTGGTGATGTCCTTTCGTGGATTGCAAACTGGCTAAAAGACAGGAAACAGAGAGTAGGATTAAATGTACAATTTTCTCAATGGAAGGGAGTGGGCAGAGGAGTGCCTCAGGGATCTGTATTGGGACCCTTACTTTTCAATATATTTATAAATTATCTGGAAAGAAATACAATGAGTGAGATAATCAAATTTGCAGATGATACAAAATTGTTCAGATTAGTTAAATCACAAGCAGATTGTGATAAGTTGCAGGAAGACCTTGTAAGACTGGAAAATTGGGCATCGAAATGGCAGATGAAATTTAATGTGGATAAGTGCAAGGTGATGCATATAGGGAAAAATAACCCATTCTATAGTTACACAATGTTAGGTTCCATATTAGGTGCTACAACCCAAGAAAGAGATCTAGGCGTCATAGTGGATAACACATTGAAATCATCGGTTCAGTATGCTGCGGCAGTCAAAAAAGCAAACAGAATGTTGGGAAATATTAGAAAGGGAATGGTGAATAAAACAGAAAATGTCATAATGCCTCTGCATCGCTCCATGGTGAGACCGCACCTTGAATACTGTATACGATTCTGGTCGCCGCATCTCAAAAAAATATAATTGCGATGGAGAAGGTACAGAGAAGGGCTACCAAAATGAAAAGGGGAATGGTACAGCTCCCCTATGAGGAAAGCCTAAAGAGGTTAGGAATTTTCAGCTTGGAGAAGAGATGGCTGAGGGGGGATATGATAGAGGTGTTTAAAATCATTAGAGGTCTAGAACTGGTAGATGTGAATCGGTTATTTACTCTTTCAGATACTAGAAAGACTAGGGGGCACTCCATGAAGTTAGCATGTGGCACATTTAAAACTAATCGGAGAAAGTTCTTTTTTACTCAACGCACAATTAAACTCAGTTAGTGTAGCTGTGTTTAAAAAAGGATTGGATAAGTTCTTGGAAGAGAAGTCCATTACCTGCTATTAATTAAGTTGACTTAGATAGTAGCCACTGCTATTACTAGCAACGGTGACATGGAATAGACTTAGTTTTTGGGTACTTGCCAGGTTCTTATGGCCTGGATTGGGTACTGTTGGAAACAGGATGCTGGGCTTGATGGACTCTTGGTCTGACCCAGTATGGCATGTTCTTATTTTCTTATGTTCTTAATGAAGTTTGACTAACAGTGGGAATCCATGGTCCCATCTATGGCTATCTGAAATCAGGCGAGCGGTAGAATTTTGAAGCACTTGTAATAGATGAATAGAAGAAACAGGAAGCCCTATAAACAGTGAATTGCAATAGCGCAATGTTTACAGTGCTTATGCATATATGCATACATTCACTTTGGAAGTTTGTGGATAACTGTCCTGGTATGTGCACTGGATAACTCGCACAAAATTACACCTGCTTTTCAATGGGTGCAACTTGTGCAGGTTAAATGATGTACATACTTTTTAAAATCAAAGGTAGGCATGGAAATTCCAACTCTGCCTTAGAATCTCTCCCCAATTTGCAGAACAGAATTTGTGAAGCCATGAAACATGCATACCTTTATATGGACTAAGCCTCAGAATGTTTTATAACAGCCATTTTTGGTCATAAAAATGCATGTAAATAGCTTTGAAAATTCAGCAAGTATATATATGACACATTACTATGCACATTGAATGTGTTTGATATACTGTTGTAGTCTGAGCGTCTCTATTTTAAAATGCCCTTCAGTGTATACATATTGCCCTATAGGTGTAGCTGTAAACATGTAGTTTTCCAGAAAAGTCATCAATATACAAATGTTTTTCATGCTCTACTCAGATTTCTCGCATACCTTAATATTAAATGGTCTCAAGAATGAAGTTTTTAGTAGCCAGCTCCTCTATAGGCATGGGTTGTTCTGGAAGGGGTGAACCCCCTCTGGGCTTCTGGCATGCCTTTTGATTCTGGTTACATATAGACCACTTTCACATCTTTACTTGTGTTTGAGTTAATTTACTTTACTACTGGGTGTCACTTTAATCTTATTGTTTCCTGATCTGTTTGATCAGATTGTTTCTGTTCCTAGTATGCCTTCCATAAACCTGTGGTAAATGTATGGATACTTCATCAAGCAAGACCTCACAGTTCAGTCTCTTTTCCTGGGATGAAAGTTGGACTTTCAAGATTATCTGACCTGTCTGTCCTTGGTTGGTCATTTGCCAGTATTTTTTGGAGCTTCAACATTCCTTTAACCTCTCCAGCCTACGCATTCACCAAAATTCTAGCTTCTGTAAGCAAAAGTCCATTCTTAAGAGATCAATATTCCCACAATGACTCTCTCTTCCTAGAAGTAGGGATGTAGCTGTCAGCATCCATTTATCATGTTGCTTTTATAATGTAGCAAAAAAAAATAATTGGGTTTGTTTCTTTTGCTGAGTGTTCTCTGCTCAATTCCAGATGTTGCTGACAACAGAGTGACTTTGCATGAACTCCCTGTATATTACACTGGAGCTAATATAGTTTTTGCCAGACAAGGGGAGCAGACCAAACAAGGATTGGTAAGATGCACAGAGATTCTTAGCAGCGTGTTTTGAACTGAGAATTTGATTATTTTTCTTCATGCATGGCAATTACATTTCTTATAGGACATTTTTTAAGCCCATAGTAGGGGTGAACTGACCCTGAAATATATTTGTTTTCATTCTGTTCATGTTTACTTGTTCAGGCACTATGAACGTGATTTTATATTTGTAACCTTGACAAAATCTGGCATGGTGTGAAAATCACAAATCCTTCTATGTGTTGGCCATCTTCCATGTCCAATGCTATTCAATTAAAGCAGTTATCCATGGTTGGATTGATCAGTAGTAAAGGAGTGACCTTGGGCAAGTCACTTTACCCTCTATTTCTCCAGATACCAACCTAAATTGTATCAGGGTCATTTATAATTTTGCGATAGAGCCTTAATGCACGTGTTAAAGCCCTAATGTATGCCATAAATAATGCAAAATTAAGTATTCCAGTTGGAGGAGTTAATGGAAATGAGGGTTGTTAGTGTCTGATGTAATACAGAAATGCAGGATTTGGTGCCATAAATGACCACACCTATTTTTTGGTGTGTTGTACTTGCGATAGTCTTGCGGCAAAAACGTTTTGAGAGAGAGAGAACCTCTGTATAGAGTTAGTTTGACACTCTCTATATATGTAACACTATAGGGGCCACTTTGAATCATGGTGTGTTTCGGAAGGTGGAGGGGTTAGGGGGATAGTATTATAGAAACATTCTGAGGTATTCGTAGTAAAATTGAGATCACTAAAGATTTGCAGTCATTATAAAGGATGAAAAGTATAACTAGAGGAGTAGATTAGTTATACTTAACCCCCAACGTTTCAAAATCCACCCCGAATAAAAGTGCCCCTCTAAAGTGGTACATATATATAGAGAGTGTCATAATACCTCTGTGCAGAGTTTCTCTCTCTCCCTCTCTCATAAGCATGTGAAGCAAAAAAGAGCACAAGTGCAATAAATTTCACACCTTGTGGAAATCCCCTATGTGGGAGCAGGGTAATTAGCCTAAATCTAGGGGCCTGTCCTCTGTGGGGCAAGGACCTACCTTTTACTATACCTGAATATTAACTCACTCTGAACTTGTGTTTGAAAAGAGAAGTATATTAAATCCAAAATTCAAAGCTCAGTGCTCTTAACCTTTCCCATGACGGTCATGCATATCTATATGGCACTGTCTGAATGGAAAATAATTCCGGAAGAGGAACCTTAATAGATTCATAAATGGGTAGATTTTTAAAAGGGCAGCGTATGCGCCCATAAACATATTTCACCGAGCACAAAAATACACGCTATTTTATAATTGACGTGCATAAATTATAAAATAATCTTCACACATGCTTATCTGCAGCTGTACGCTCATATCTTGTGTGCTCCTCATTAGGCACAGGAGTTTGGTGAAGACCAGGGAGAAAGAGAGAGTGTGAAAGAGAGAGGGCGCTATATATGATTTATGATTTATATTCCACTTTTCGCACTTTTTTTCAGCACTTCAACGTGGATTGCATTCAGGTACTGTAGGTATTTCCCTATCCCCAGAGGGCTTACAATCTAATGGGCCAATACAGTACAGTGCGCTCCAACGGAGCGCACAGTTAACCCACCATTGGACGCGCATTTTCCCTTACCCTTATTCAGTAAGGGGCCGAAAACGCGCGTCCAACCCGCCTAACCTAATAGCGCCCTCAACAAATGCATGTTGATGGCCCTATTAGGTATTCCTGCGCGATTCACAAAGCAAAATGTTCAGCCAAGCCGCACATTTTGCTTTCAGAAATTAGCGCCTACCCAAAGGTAGATGCTAATTTCTTTGGGTACCGGGAAAGTGCACAGAAAAGCAGTAAAAACTGCTTTTCTGTGCACTTTCCCTTTTCCTTTTCTTACCCGAAGGGTAAGAAAAGGAAAAAAAATAAAAATAAAAAAATTTGAAGTCGGCCCGCGGCTGTCAGGTCGAAAACCGGACGCTCAATTTTGCCGGCGTCCGGTTTCCGAGCCCACGGCTGTCAGCGGGTTCGAGAACCAACGCTGGCAAAATTGAGCGTCGGCTGTCAAACCCGCTGACAGCTGCCATTCCGGGCCAAAAGGAGGCGCTAGGGACGCGCTAGTGTCCCTAGCGCCTCCTTTTGCCTGTTTCTACCGCCGGGCCTCATTTAAATGCTGAATCACGCGCACAGGCGGACTTTACTGAATCGGCCCGTTAGTTTGTACCTGAGGCAATGGAGGGTAAAGTGATTTGCCCAAGGTCACAATTATAATGGGGCACTTTGATGCGGGGTGAGTTTTCTGGAGATGGGTTGGGGCGGTGGTGTTACAGACACTTTCAGAGGTATCCATTGAAAAATTGACATCATTAAATAATTTTTGACCTTATAAGTGATGAAAAGGAGTTGATTTGTACAGTGCAGCTAGCAGACACTGCAGTATACAAATCAGTATTCACCTCCTGTTAGAATTGTTTTTCTCTCTCTCCCCTCCCCCCCCCCCAATGTTCACCAGACTCCTGCACCTAAAAAGGGAGCTGTTGCAAAGTGGTGTGCCCTTCCTGCCTATTAAAAGGTTTTGTAGCTCCCTCGCAGCTCATTTACATGTGTATGTGGCCATTTTTGTGTGCACAAGGCTTCTAAAATCTACCTGTTTATCTCTCTGATATTTACTGTAAAATACATGGAGTATTCAATCCAAATTGAAGCACTGCTAACATGGCTGAGATATTCAGCAATGCAACTATGCCACTGAGAATATTTGGCTATCTCAAAGTTAGCCAGATAAGTTTATCTGGCTAACTCTAGGACAATCAAGCAGCAGTCCTACATTTATCTGGCTAACTAAGCTGGATAATGATGAATATCAGTGTTTATACAGATAAGTTAGCTGGACAAGTGGCTTGGCCCCAGAACACATCCGTTCTACCCCTCACTTATAGGTAGATTTACTAAGCCACGATAACATGCAAAAAACAGCATTTATCACATGATATACCCATATTGCATAGAGGTTCATCCCAGAATACTGAAGGAACTCAGAGATGTGCTGGCGGGTCTGCTGCACGACCTGTTTAATAGGTCCCTGGAAATGGGAGTGGTGCTGGGTGATTGGAGAAGAGTGGTGGTGGTCCCGCTTCACAAGAGTGGTAGCAGAGAGGAGGCAAGAAACTACAGGCTGGTTAGTATCACCTAGGCATGTGCAGAGGGACGCCATACGTTGCATTCGGGATTCATATTCGTCGGGGGGGGGAGGGGCAGATACATTGCATTCGACAAGAGGGGCCCCCGATATGTTTATATGATGATTCTTATTCGTCCCGGCTCAAATTAAATTAACTACAACCCCCCTACTATCCTGACCCCCCCAAGACTTACCAAAACTCCCTGGTGGTCCAGCGGGGGGTCTGGGAGCCATCTCCTGCACTGACACCCTCGGCTGACAGTTTCAAAATAGTGCCGGTAGCCTTTGACCTACTATGTCACAGGGGCTAACAGTGCCATTGGTCTGCCCCTGTCACATGGTAGGAGCAATGGATGGCCGGCACCATCTTGTGCAGGAGATCACTTCCGGACCCTCGCTGGACCACCAGGGGCTTTTGGAAAGTCTTGGGGGACCCTCCTGACCCCCACAAAACTTACCAAAAGTCTAGCGGGGGTCTGGGAGCGACCTGCACGCGGACCATCGGCTGCCAGTATTCAAAATGGTGCCGATAGACTTTGCCCTCACTATGTCACAGGGGCTACCGGTGCCATTGGTCAGCCCCTGTCACATGGTAGGAGCACAAGATGGCTTCTACCATGTGACAGGAGCTGACCAATGGCACCGGTAGCCCCTGTGACATAGTAGGTCAAAGGCTATCGGTGCCATTTTGAATACTGGCAGCTGACGGTCCGCGTGCAGGAGGTCACTCTCGGACCCACGCTGGATATTTGGCAAGTCTTGTGGGGGTCCGGAGGGTCCCCCAAGACTTGCTAAAAGCCCCTGGTGGTCTAGCGAGGGTACGGGAGCGATCTCCTGCCCAAGATGGCACCGGCCATCCATTGCTCCTACCATGTGACAGGGGCAGACCAATGGCACTGGTAGCCCCTGTGACATAGTAGGTCAAAGGCTATTAGCGCCATTTTGAAACCAGCAGCTGAGGGTGTGAGTGCAGGAGATGGCTCCCGGACCCCCTGCTAGACCACTAGGGAGTTTTGGTAAGTCTTGGGGGGGTCAGGAGGGTGGGGGGTTTGTTTTAATTGGCTCCTTTAGATGGCCAAATAATTTGGCGAAGATTTGTTGTATTCGTGGGGAATCGCGATACGTTTCGCTTCCCCACGAATACAATGAATATGTCCTTATACGTTGCAGATTGCCAATTCAAAGGGAACAAATGCACACCCCTAGTATCACCTCATTGGTGGGAAAAGTAATGGAGACACTGCTGAAGGAAAGGATAGTGAGCTATGTACCATCAGAAAAATTGCTGGACCAGAGGCAGCATAGATTTGATAGAGGAAGGTCCTGTCAGACAGATCTGATTGATTTTTTTGATTGGGCAACTATGGAATTGGATTAAGGAAGAGTTCTCAATGTCATCTACTTGGATTTCAGCAAAGCTTTTGATACTGTCCCACATAGGCTTGTGAATAAAATGAGGAGCTTGGGAGTGAGCACCAAGGTGGTAGCCTGGATTACAAACTGGTTGATGGATAGAAGACAGTGTGTGATGGTAAATGGAAGCTACTCTGAAGAGAGAGTGGTGGTAAGCAGAGTGTCGCAAGGATCTGTGTTGGCACCGGTCATGTTCAATATCTTTGTGAGTGACGTTGTGGAAGGGATAGAAGGTTTTTGTCTTTTTGCAGATGATAATAAGATCTGAAACAGAGTGGACACACTGGAAGGAGTAGAGAGAATAAGATTTGATTTAAGGAAGCCTAAACAGCGGTTGAAGATATGGCAGCTGGGATTCCATGCCAAGAAGTACAGAGTCATGCATCTGGGGTGTGGTAATCCAAAAGAGTTGTATGTCTTGGGGGGTGAAGGGTTGTTGTGCACAGAGCAAGAGAGTGACATTGGGGTGATAGTGTCTAGTGATCTGAATATGGTGAAGCAATGTGACAAATCGATTGCTAAAGCCAGATGAATGCTGAGCTGCATAGAGAGAGGAATAACTAGTAAGAAAAAGGAAGTGATAGTCCCCTTGTACAAGTCCTTGGTGAGGCCTCACTTGGAATATTGTGCAGTTCTGGAGACCGTATCGCCAAAGGGACGGAGACAGGATGGAGGCAATCCAGAGATTGGTACAGAAATGGTGGGGGGTCTCCATCAAATGACTTATGGGGAGAGGTTGAACGACCTAAATATGTATACCCTGGAGGAGAGGAGGTGCAGGAGAGATATGATACAGACTTTTAGATATCTGAAATGTTTTAATGATACGCAATGGACAAACCTTTTCCTATGGAAAGAAATCAGTAAAACTAGGGGTCACATAATGAAACTCCAGGGACAACAACTCAGAACCAACGTCAGGAAATATTTCTTCACAGAAAGTGTGGTGGATGCCTGGAATGCCCTTCCAGGGCAGTTGGTGAAAACAAAAACAGTGAAAGATTTCAAAGGGGCATGGGATAAACACTATGGATCCCTAAATACTAGAGGATGGAAATGAAGAAAAGAGTGCATGAGGGTAACTTGCTGGTGTGGCTACCCTTAATCAATAAGCCGTCATACTGTTGATGCAACTCCATTATGGCTCTCTGCTTTAATGGCAGGGGGAAAAGGGGAATTAGACAACAACCAAAAATGATATTGGATTTTACAATTTGGGAAAACAAATAATCATGGGGGTAACTTGTTTATGCAGCTGTTGCTACCCTTAACCAATAAACCTGATACTTTGAATGCAACTCCAACATTGTTCTCTGCTTCAATGGCAAAAGATAACAGGGAATTGGATTCAGACAGCAACCAACAAGGGCCCTGACTTTGACAGTTTGGGAAACTAAGTAAGGGGGTGACCTGTTTGGCACAGCAGATGCTACCACATGCTTGCTGGGCAGACTGGATGGATTGTTTGGTCCTTTTCTGCCGCCATTTTCTATGTTTCTATGTCACATGATATTCAAGATATTGCATGATATTTCCCCCAAAATTCACTCCTATTGAAATTAGCTGCATTGTATACATTTGCATGTATGAAATTAACTAATGCATGCAAAGCATCTAATAAGTGCAATCTAATGCAAATACAATAATGCGGCCGGCCTTAAACAACAACAAAAAAAAGTCAGCCATGATATTGTAACACATTTCAAAGTGTTGTAGTTATCTGATCCCAGGGACAATAGGATGCTATCATGTATCCTGACGTCCCTGGGATGCTTGTTAAAGGGCCACATGGTCCCAAAATAACACCCCACCTTCACCACAATGACTCAAAACCTCCCCCGGGATTCTTGTGAGACCCTGCCTATTCCCTTCCACTGTCTCTAGAGATGGCACGACCTAAAAAAAGTTTTAAAAATCTAAAAATGACTTGTGCAGGAATGCCCTACCCTTTCAAAACCCCCTACCCTTTTGATAAAAATGTATCCTTGTCCCAACCAAAGATCCACTGTATCAAACCCTCCCTCCAATAGCAGGCCCTCCTAGCCCCCAACTATTATCTCTAGTGGAGTCCCCACTCTGTTCCACTCCCTTGCATGGATCAAAGACCCTGGTAGTCTAAGGAGCCACTGGATCCCCCCTGTACCTAAAAGAAGAGTCCCTGGTGGTCAAGTGGCAGCTCATATTTCCCCCTAGCTTTGGGTCAATCCATGCCATTTTCCAAGAAAAGTGCTAATTTGTGTCAGTTTGTCTAGAATTATGCTTATTGTTTGTCAATAATTCTACTACTGTTGTTTTTATGTGTGTTGTCTTATTACTCTCCCCATACTTGGAGGATATGGGTTATAAATAATTTCAAATAAATAAATAAATAAATAAACAAAATGGTGTCCACTAGCCTTTGCACCTACCACATGTTAGGTGTACTGGCCCACCAGTATCATTTTGTAAATCACATCAACTGGCCTGGAGCTAAGGCGTACTAGAGAATACTATTGGACAACTAAGGACACTTAGGTACAAGGGTCTGGGGGGAGAGGCAGGACTGGAGTTCTAGGGCCACTTAGAGAATTGGGATCTGTGATATTTCATTCCTCGCATGGTAAGATATTACGTTATAGTAAATTTCTCTCTTACAGGGTCATTTATCAAAACGCGATGGGCTATTATTGAGTGTGTTAGGGCATTATTGCATGTGATAACGCCCTAATGCACATGATAACTACTGCATTGTGATGTTACCATTTAAGGGCTGGATTTACTAATGCTGCAAGGCATAGTGAATCCCGTGGTAACGGGGGGCGAAATGGGGGTCGGTGCTACGTTAGCTGGCAGCGATCGCACCTCCATCACCTCCGCCTCCTTGGCCACCACCAAACCTTACATCGAGTTACTAGTTGCCCCTCCTACAGTGGTTTATACAGTTTACTTATAAGAGTCTCTTTTTCTCTCTCTCTCTCTCAATAAAAGGCCATTGTAATTAACCTCATAGCTGATATGTTGATTTCTGTCTGGAAACAAATTTCTGCTGATTGGCTGCATTTCAGAACTCAGAAATATTTCTCTGACAAAATGATTATAGCATGCTTGTTCATGCAATATTTAAATATTTACAGGTAATGTGAATGCTGCAATTTATCTTTGTCTTTTGCAATATGTAATAGATTCTTTCCTGTTTTATTTATTTGCCCATTGGTGGCAAAGCACAAATCCCTATGACAGCATCCCATACTTCAACAAATACTATGTTTGATTCAAGTATTACCTCAAATGTGTGCAATCTTGTGAAGAGAAATGTATTGTATATTTGGTTTGCTCAATAAATCTAGAAAGCATTGTTAATAACAATTATATTGAAGTTTATGTAAAACAAAGAAATGAGTGTATTTAAATATACCTAAAGGAATAACTGAATTTAGTGTGACAAGGATTTGTATTCTCTTGTCTCAGTCCCAGCTGGGTTAGAAGAAAGAGCCCCATGAGCATGGGACATTTCTCTATTTAGATCTGGGCTGGGGTAGGGGGACAATTTTCAGATTCCAAAGAGATTCCAAAATTATCCAAAGACAAGCAAGATCAGTTGAAAATCTGCCTAGTGCATACTCCTGGGTACAATGTATTTTGCACCTGCATTGCTACAGGTGCAAAGTATGTAAAAAAAATATTATGCACATTGATATCATAATGAAATCACTATATATATTTTAATTCACCCCAAACTAAGGGCCTTATTTTCGAAACATATCGCACACAGTAAGGGATGTTTCGCACGCGAAATGTCCCTTTTCGCGTGTGATACCAAAATGGGGGCGGAGTCGGCCCCGGAAGAGGAGGAGTTGGGGCGTCACCGAGGCCGACTCCGCGACAATGGCGCACACAGTGAAAAGGTAGGTGCCTTTTTGCTATCTATTTCGCTCCCAATAGCTATACCTCCTATGGTGGCACTATTGGGTGCGAAACCGGCAGTGATCGCACCTCGACAGAGTGATCGCTGCCGGCTAGCGCAGGCCCGCCCCCCATTTCGGCCCCCGGCCCCTGCGATACTTTAGAAAATGAGATCCTAAGTTAGTCCCGTTTTCTAGGGGTGTGCAGCCCCCCAATTTTTTTTATTTTTATTTTTTTTTCATTTTGATTTATTCATTTTGATAAATAAACCAAACAAAAATAGAATCATGCCTTCTGATTACCTCTAGCTTAAAGACAAGCCTCAGAAACCAGACTGGGCCCAGTCAGGGCCTCCCAGGACCTCTCTGAGCCTCCTCCTGCCAGCAAAAATGAGTGAGCCTACCCAGTTGGGCTTAGCCAGGCCCAGACAGGCTTAGTTAGTCCCCTTTGATCCCCTATTTCCCCTTCAAAAATCAGTGGGGCTGGGAGCCTCCCTGGCCCCTACTTACGCCTTTTTTGGGGTTCCAGTAGCTGGAACAGGTAGGCGTCATGCCCACTCACTCCTGCCTTCTCCTCTCCCTTTAAAAATGGTAGTGCTGGCCCTCTTGAATGGCACTGAAGTGACTTTGGCACATCTCTAAGGTGTGATTAGCACCATATTATATGATCATATGTTTTACATGGCTGTATAACATGACACCAGCTGTACATGAGAGAGGCATGACCCAGGGGTGCCAGCACCATCATTTTTAATAGAAGAAGAGAGGGCAGGAGCAAGTGGATATCAATGCTGTCTATTTCAATGCCACAGTACCTCCAGAAATGGTAAGAAGAGGTCAGGGAGGACTCCAGCCCCAGTGATAATGTAGGGGGCAGGGGAGATCAGAGAATATTGGCAAAGCCCCAGATAAACCCAATTGAGTAGACCCACTCTATTTTGCCTGTATCAGGAGGCTTGGATGGGCCCAGGGAGGTCATGGCTGGGCCTGGCCCAAGCCCCAAGGCTTATCTTACAGCAGGAAGAGGGTGAGAGGCAGCCCTGAATTTGTCAATAGGTACACATTATGTCTGTGCCTAGGGAGGCAAATATTTAGGTACAGTAGGTTGGCTAATATTTGCTGCCTTACAACTATGCTGAATCTTATTCAACAGAAAACAGCCCTCTGCTATCCTATAACAGCTCCTTAACAGGTGAGGGGTTAAAGCACCAAAAGTGTTTAGATGCAACAAAATCTATAACATGTCCATAGTGAGAGGCCTTTGTTCCTTTCTTTTCCCTGAAAACCAATATCTGAAAATTTCGGGGTATTTTTTTGACAAGCTATTTTTGGTTCTTTACATCCAAAATGAACCGAAAATGGTTTATTTGTTGATTTTTCAAATGATTGCACATCTCTACCCTTTTCCTCTAGGGTAAAGGTATATACATTGTAAAAAAAAAAAAAAATATGCATACTTTCACTTGCACTGAGAGGGCAATGTAAACATCCAGGAAAATTGCCCTCCATACATTTTTCATGAAGTTTTATAACAGCAGAAATGAAGGTCGATATGCAATACAAATATTTAATTAGATTTGCTTTGGGTGGAGGGAATAGGAAGAACATGATGTATTTAGTATATAGGTTCTGTGCTGTAGTATTGAAATAGTGGGCTACAACTTTCCTTTACCTTCCAGGTCAAAGCTTCTTGAGTCAGAGATAGTTTAATACTATATCATATTTTCCTTACTTGTGCAATGTATTTGTGATTTTAGTAATTGTTTTGCATGAATTTACTATGAATAATTTTTATGACCACAGTAACCTGCCTATAGCATTGATATCTTATACTGTGGTGTTCAAATATGAGACTAAGAAAAATGAAGATTTATTGAATTAAATCAAATGCTAATGCATATTTATGATATGAGAAAAATATTACATACATTATTCTTCATTGCTTTTATTTGTTATTCACTCTTTGCTTTTGAAAATTCATATATATTCTATAGAAAAAGTTAGAGCTATTTAACTCCTTTGTTTTTAGTTGTTGCCACTGTAAATTCCTATCCTTAGAATTCATATCTTTACAGATAAACTTCAGGAAAAAGTACAATGTATCCAAATGTTAATAAAAACATTTACTTGATCAAGATAGAATATAGATTTCAACTAATTGAATAATTTTGAAAAATTGACTAATTTCATCTGTTTTTGAAAGACAGTTTGAATTATCATAGACTTTTCTTGACTACAATATATATTTTATGCATTGGCAATACTTTATTTCAAGCAGTTTTGTAAGTGCCAGCTCCAGCAAGCTCTTAAATACAGTATTAGCATAGCTCTTTGGTTTGACCAGCAAGTACTTCAGATGAACCTTAGCAGCCACTCAAATGCTCATTTCCCACAACACCCTTGAATGCTATTCTGCTAGGAATGTTAATGTGTGAATCGGGTGGTAACACAAATCTGTCAAAATACCTAGTTCCCCAGCTTTATTCAAGTGTTCAGCACTACTCAAGTATAACTGTAGAGCTCTGATTTATTTCTAAAGCACTAGACATACTTTAGAAATACTATAACCTTGATGGTTCTTAAAGATAGCTACATTAGAGGTCTACTTCAGAATGCAGTATTTCATATCATCATATTAATATTAACTGATATTAATCAGGTTATTAAACTTCCATTACTTTTTATGCTTCTGTAGAATTACCAAAGATCTGGAGGGAGCAGTGAATCAATGGTTTCCTATGGTATTCTCTACTTCAGATGCACATATATGATGTAATTTACCTAAACTATTATAGGGTTTTAGTGAAAACCTTTCCTAGTAATTAATAGCCATTTGTTTCCATTTTTTTTTAGCTCTATTAAAGTCTATCTTCAGATAAATTGTTCTTATGTTAACACTCATAAGTTACTAATGCCAATATCAACATATATCTGTACCAGTAAACCATTTAACTCTCTCATGAAAATACTTAAACTAGTATGCATTATTAATAATGACATCCAATTAGGTTTGTTTACTACCACCACCCCTACCACATAGCTTGTCAGATTAGAAAGTAGAAATGTATATGAAGAATGCATCTTTACTATTTAATGAAATAACACTGAAGCAAAGAGCTCAACTAATATATTTTGAAAATGAAACTAGAATAGTTAATAAGGCTGCATGAATCAGTTACAGTAATTATTTCTATTTCCAAAATAATATTAAATAAGTAATATTAATGCAACAGAACTACAGAGCTTGCACAATAAAGAGGAGGCCCTAAGGAAAGAGAATATGGTATATCCATCTTTATTGGTGTCATATACAGGCCACCTGTGCAGGCAGAAGAAAAAGTCACTAGCTCAATGAGAAAAGCTAAAGGAAGTGGAAGTTGTAAGCAAAACTAAAAGGAGATATTGTAAGACCAACTGACTTTTGTTTGAAAAGTAAATAATTGGAATGAGTTTATAAAAAAAAAGTTTTGTTTTTAATTTCATTATTAGGGTGATTTTTCCTACAATTTTTATTTAATGTTTACTGTATTTCATTTTCTTTAGCTTACGAAAATGAAAAAAACATTAAAAAAACAAAATTAAAACAAATTTAAAAAAGAAATAGGGCCTCCTGAAGCTTCACATCCATACCATGCATCTCTCCCACCCAGTAACATGCTAGGGCCAAGATCCTACCTGGCTCCCATTTACTCAGTCAAGGGAGGATCTGGTGATGAGGCCTAGGCCCAGGTCAAAGCCTCAGCCTTGCATAGGCTTAGGCCACGGTAGGTTGCTGCAACCTCGGCCTCAGCCCATGCAAAGATCAGGCTTGGAATCCTGGTCCTAATGCCTTCACTTAGGCCCAAAACCAGAGCCTTGGCCTAGGCTAGACCTGACACTGTACACCAAAATGGCACCCTCTTCTTAGTAGAGTGCCAGAGTTAATTGACTCCAACACATCCCTAGTGGATGCAGTCATTTTGAAGAAGAAAGAATAAGACAATGTAGTCCCTGGCTTTGAGCATGGGCCTAGGCTTGGGACTACATCCAGACATCGGGACCCAGACTCCAGACTGGGCCCCAGTATAAGGCCTGGGCCCGTGCCTTGTCCTAGGCCGAGACCCAGGAATTGGGACCTGGCCTTTGGGTCAAGACCCAGAGTCAGGCCTCGCCTTGGGCCTAGGTCTCGGTCCATGCATCAGGACCTGGCTTCTAGAAAACATGAGGAGGGATTGAGATTTAATATTAGATTTAATGATAACAATTATCTAGATTTAATATTAATAAATGCAGAGTTATACATTTAGGCTGCAAAACCCAAGGGAGTGGTACAATATAGGGGTAAAATTATTCTAGGCACAATTCAAGAAGAGGATCTGGGGCTTATAATTCCTGATGATCTCAAGATGGGCAATCAGGTAGAGAAGGTAACGACAAAGAACAAGAAAGATGCTTGTGTTCATAGGAAAAGGAATGATCAGCAGAAAAAAAGGAAGTGATATTGCTCTTGTATAAGTCTGGAGAGACCTCATACAGTACTGGAATAAATTAATGGGACAACATCTTCAAAAGAATAATAAACTGGATGAAGTCATTCCAGAAGTTGGTTACTAAAATGGTCAGAGGTCTTCATTGTCATGCATTTGGGGACAGACTTAAAGATCTAAACATATAGGGCCAGATTTCATAACATGTGTGCGGGTGTAGATTTGTTCGCGCAACCTGGCGCGAACAAATCTACACACAATTTTATAACATGCACGCACTACCGTACGCATGTTAAAAAAAATCCAGGGTCGGCGAGGGCAGGGGGTGCACAATTGTGCAACCTTAATGCGCTGAGCCGAGCAGCCTGCATCCGTTCCCTCCGAGGCCGCTCCAAAATCGGAGCGGCCTCGGAGGGAACTTTCCTTCCGCCCCCCGCACCTTCCCCTCCCTTCCCCTACCTAACCCGCCCCCCAGCCCTAACTAACCCCCCCTGACCTTTATTGAAGCAGTTATGCCTGCCTCCCAGAACACCCCCGGGCCGGCACCATGCCCACGGCCCTGCCCCCGCCCCCGGAATGCCCATTTTTTCAAGCCCCGGGACTTATGCGCGTCCCGGGGCTTGTGCGCGCCACCGAGCCTATGCAAGATAGGCTTGGCATGCGCAGGGGAAGGTTTTCGGGGGTTGTGTGCGTATCTTATGCATGCAACCCTTTGAAAATCTACCCCATATACCTTAGACCAAGTGTGGCCAATTCCATTCCTCATGAGCCACAAACAGGCCAGGTTTTCATGATATTAAATATGAATGGGATAGATATGCATACATTAGAGGCAGTACATGCTAACATATCTCATGCATATTAATTGTGGATATCCTGAAAACCAGTCCTGTTTGTGGCTCTTGAGGATCAGAGTTTGCTATCCTTGCCCTATAGGAAAGGTGACATAGACGAGATAAGATTGACATAATTAAATACCTTCAAGGTATCAATATACAGAAGACATTCCTTTTTCACCAGAAAGTAGGGTCTGGAATGAGGGGTCATGGGATGAAGATGAAAGGGGATAAGGAGTAATCTAAGGAAATATTTCTTTACAAAGAGGGTGGTAGATATATGTAACAGCCTCCCAGTGTAAATGGTGGGAACAAGGAGTATCTAAATTTAAGAAAACATGGAAAAAGCACAGGTGATCTCTGAAGGAATGGTATTGATTGATTATAGAGATGGGCAAAGGAGCCAGGCTAAATTATCTTTTTCTGCCATAATGTTTCTATGGATCAAAAACTAAGAAATAAAACTTCTTAAAATCATTTAAAACTTATAATGTTTTTGTTTCTTCAGTATGCTATTGTAGGGGTAAAACACCCCTTCTCTCCCATGAAAAACTGGATTCTTCCCAAACAGAGTGTTACGGCCCCGGGCAGTGCACTGGGTCCTCCCCTTACCTCGAGGCCGGCCCGGGCCACTGCGGTCCCGATTCGGCCTGTCCAGGCCTCAGCCGCGGCTCTCCCTCCTCGAGGGAGACGCCGGCGCTCCTTCGCGGCTGGCCTCACCCCCTAGGTGCGCACGCACGCAGGGGCTGTGAATTTAAAGGGGCCAACGCGGGAAACCACAGGACTGCCTCCTGATGACGTCAGATGCTCCAGCCCTACTTAGTCCTGTAGCTAGGCTCCTTCCTTGTCTTGCAACGAGGTTCACACAGTTCCTCTGTGTCTCTAGTTGCTGCATAGGACTCCGGTTCGTCTCTGCTGACTCTTGACTCCTGGCTTCTGACCCAGCTTCACCTCCTGACTTCGTCTTCGGCTTCCGCTCCTGGTTTTGGTTCATCCTCTGACTTCTGACTTTCGACCCGGCTGCGTCCCACGACTCCGTCTTCAGCTTTTGTCCCTGGCTTTGGTTTGGATCTCTGACTTCTGGCTTATGAACCGGCTTCGCTCTTGGAGTTCGACTTTGGTTTCTTCTACCACCTCAGCTATCCAGTACTTGCTGGCCCAGAGGATTCTCCTAAGTCCCAGTGGCTCGGGCTCTCACAGGCTCCTCCCGGGGGCAACGCGGGCTTCCGAGGGTGAAGACTTTTCAGCTACCTGGGCCCAGCTGTCCTTCGTCCATCTCTTTGGCCACAGCCTGGGTCCTTGGTCGCATAGGGTCCCACCTCAGTGCAAGAGATCGGGTCCCTACGGGCTCCTCCTGGAGGGACCTCTGACTTCCAGTGGTGAAGCCTCTTCTGAGAGTCTCCCGTGCCGCCTCCCGGCTGTGACGCTTGCTGTGGGTTCCCATAGCATACCACCAACTGTCTCAGCCGGCCCAAGGGTCCACAACCGTAACAGTTTGCAAGGCCATGGACCCAGCGGATCTGGCAGGCTTGAAAGCCATCCCGGGTATTGCCCAGAGGCTGCAGCAGCAACAGACTTACCTCGACTCCCTGATGGCGACAGTGCAGGGATTAGTCGACTGCATTAGTGGAGCCACTGCCTCCAGTCCCTCGGTACCTGGAGCTCAGGCCAATTCTGGATCGACAGCACCCATACAGATGCCCATACCCTCTAGGTTTTCAGGAGATGCAAAACTTTGCCGAGGGTTCCTGAACCAGTGTTATATTTGATTTAACCTCCTTCCACTTCAGTTCCCAATGGACTGAGTCAGGACAAGCTTTATTATCTCCCTGCTGGACGGGAGACCCCTAGCCTGGGCCTCCAATCTCTGGGAGCGTTAGGACTCCCGCCTGGACAATCTCGTACAGTTCGTCACCGCCTTTCGGCGGGTCTTTGATGAGGCCTTCCTCAGGTCTACCGCCGCATCTGAACTGCTCCAGCTATGTCAGGGTAACCGGCTTTTGGCGGAACACGCCATGGACTTCCAGACTCTTGCCGCAGAATTGAACTGGGAAAGTAACAGTTTGCACGGAATCTTTCTGGAGAGTTTCTCTCACTAAGACTTCAGGATGAATTGGCGGCCAGAGACCTCCCGGATGACTTGAACAATCTGATTGATCTAGCGGGCCGCGTGGACCGCCGCATCCAATGCCGGTTCCACGAGAGGGGATCAGTCCATAGGCCTGGGACCTCTGGAACCACTCCTTCCCGAAGCGGACTCTCCCCGTCTGCCTCTCCGGGGGCTCACAATCCTGATCCCATGCAGGTAGGCTGGGGTCATATCTCTCAAGAGGAAAGGAGGAGACGCCGGTCCCTGGGCCTGTGCCTGTACTGCGATGGCAAAGGCCATTTCCTTGCCCTTTGTAGCGAGAATCCAGGAAACGCTCGGACCTAGGGATAGTTGGGGAGCTAACCCTAGGCCCTACCACCTCTGTCTCCCCGTGCACCATCCCGGTGACCATACTCCTTCCTGAGGGAGAGTTCAATACGCTAGCCCTGATTGACTCCGGAGCCAGGGGGAACTTCATCCTCCAAGACTTGGTCCAGCAACTCCAGATTGGGGTTCAACCCCAACGACCCCCTCTACGTGTATCTTCTATCCAAGGGAGACTTCTTCCAGGGCCCATCACCACTCGTACCAGGCCCCTCACGCTGCGCACGGGTATTCTGCATGTGGAGGAAATTTCGTTCCTCATCCTGGAGAAGTCCATGCATCCGGTCATCCTGGGACTACCTTGGCTTCGGAAACACTCGCCTGTAATCTCGTGGGACTCCCTCCAGGTGGCATCCTGGGGACCATCCTGCTTCGACTTCTGTCTGGCTGCGGTTCCTCGGCCACCGATACCTCTCCTGACATCGTCCGTGGCACTGCCACCCCACTACCAGGACTACCTCGACGTTTTTTCTAAGGAGAAAGCTGAGATCCTCCTGGAGCACTGCCCCTTCAACTATATGATCAACTTGCTCCCAGGTACCATGCCGCCACGAGGATGAGTCTACCCATTGTCCCTTCCTGAGACACAAGCCATGTCTGCATACATCCTGGAGAACCTGGAGCGAGGGTTTATTCGACCATCCAAGTCCCCGGCTGGAGTGGGCTGCTTCTTCATAGCGAAGAAAGACGGGTCCCTCCGACCCTGCATAGATTACCGCGGCTTGAACAGCATTACCCGGCGGGATCGGTACCCTCTGCCTTTGATCCCGGAACTTCTAGACTAGAGATGTGAATTGTGTGATCGATCGTCTTAATGATCGATTTCGGCTGGGGGGGGGGAGGGAATCGGATCGTCACGGTTTTGTTTTTGTAAATATCGTGTAAATCGGGGGAGGGCGGGAAAACCGGCACACTAAAACATCCCTAAAACCCACCCCGACCCTTTAAAATAAATCCCCCACCCTCCTGAACCCCCCCAAAATGCCTTAAATTACCTGGGGTCCAGAGCGAGGGTCCGGTGTGATCTTTTACTCTCGGGCCTGCGGTGCGTTGTAGAAATGGCGCCGGCGCTACCTTTGCCCTGTCATATGACAGGACAAAGGTAGCGCCGGCGCCATTTTGTTTTTTGTCCCCTGATGTCAGGAGTAGGGGTGTGCATTCAGATTGACCGCATTAGTAAAACGCAACTCATATTTTTTTTTTACTTAAAAAATTGATTCGACATAAACGATCGGATTTCCCACATATCGAACATAGATATGTTCGATATGTGGGAAATTGCGATTGTTGAGCCAAAATAAAAATATAAACCCCCTCACCCTCCTTAATCCCCCCCCCCGACTTACCACAACTCCCTGGTGATGGAGCGAGGAGTGAGGACGCCATTTCTGCAATCCTTGGCGAGAAGCATGTGACGTCGGCGGCACGTCGAGTGACGCCAGCGTCACGTGATTCCCGGCTCGTTCGCGCCGGACGGCTCGTTCGGCCCAAAAAGAACTTTTGGCCAGCTTGGGGGGGTCAGGAGGCCCCCCCAAGCTGGCCAAAAGTTCTTCTTGGGCCGAACGAGCCGTCTGGCGCGAACGAGCCGGGAATCACGTGACGCCGCGCCTGAGTGACGCGGCGCCACGTGATTCCCGGCTCGTTCGCGCCGGATGGCTCGTTCGGCCCAAAAAGAACTTTTGGCCAGCTTGAGGGGGTCAGGAGGCCCCCCCAAGCTGGCCAAAAGTTCTTTTTGGGCCGAACGAGCCGTCTGGCGCGAACGAGCCGGGAATCACGTGACGCCGCGTCACTCGACGTGCCACCGACGTCACATGCTTCTCGCCAAGGATTGCAGAAATGACGTCCTCACTCCTCGCTCGATCACCAGGGAGTTGTGGTAAGTCTGGGGGGGGGATTAAGGAGGGTGAGGGGGTTTAAATTTTTTTTTTGCACATATGTACATATACCCAACTCATTGGATTTTTTTTATGTCCATATTGGCCGCAAGTGGGACCCCCTTTCGGACATAAAAAATATGAACATAAAATTTTGCTCTGCACATCCCTAGTCAGGAGCATAGGAGATCGCTCCCAGACCCCCGCTGGACCCCCAGGGACTTTTGGCCAGCTTGGGGGGGCCTCCTGACCCCCACAAGACTTGCCAAAAGTCCAGCAGGGGTCCGGGAGCGACCTCCTGCACTTGAATCGTTTTGCCGTACGGCCGGCGCCTTTTTGCGCAAAATGGCGCCGGCCGTACGGCAACATGATTCGACTGCAGGAAGTCATTCCCGGCACCCCCTGGACCCCCAGGGACATTTGGCCAGCTTGGGGGGGGCCTCCTGACCCCCACAAGACTTGCCAAAAGTCCAGCGGATGTCCGGAACGACCTCCTGCAGTCGAATCGTGTTGCCGTACGGCCGGCACCATTTTGCACAAAATGGCGCCGGCCATACGGCAAAACGATTCGACTGCAGGAGGTCGTTCCCGGACCCCCGCTGGACTTTTGGCAAGTCTTGTGGGGGTCAGGAGGCCCCCCCAAGCTGGCCAAAAGTCCCTGGGGGTCCAGCGGGGGTCCGGGAGCGATCTCCTACGCTCCTGACGTCGGGGGACAAAAAACAAAATGGCAACGGCGCTACCTTTGACCTGTCATATGACAGGGCAAAGGTAGCGCCGGCACCATTTCTACAACGCACCGCAGGCCCGAGAGTAAAAGATCACACCGGACCCTCGCTCTGGACCCCAGGTAATTTAAGGCATTTTGGGGGGGTTCGGGAGGGTGGGGGATTTATTTTAAAGGGTCGGGGTGGGTTTTAAGGATGTTTTAGTGTGCCGGTTTTCCCGCCCTCCCCCGATTTACGATTTACACGATATTTACGAAAACAAAACCGCAACGATCCGATTCCCTCCCCCCCCCCAGCCGAAATCGATCGTTAAGACGATCGATCACACAATTCACATCTCTAGTCTAGAAGTTCCGGGATCAAAGGCAGAGGGTACCGATCCCGCCGGGTAATGCTGTTCAAGCCGCGGTAATCTATGCAGGGTCGGAGGGACCCGTCTTTCTTCGCTATGAAGAAGCAGCGCACTCCAGCCGGGGACTTGGATGGACCAAGGCTTGTTTCAAAGGTAAAAGCAGAATGTCCTCTATTAATAACAAATTGACTAAAACCTGACAATGGGGAGCATATATCATCAATTAGAGCTTTTAAAATGCGAGTAGCACAAGGACTGAGAGGACAATTGGAAGAATTCATTGATCTAATAAAACTGAGAACCTCAGATCTAGACACAAGTTCAAAATTTTCCCATAAAACTTCACAGGAAAAAAATTGTGACACTATAGTAGCAAGTGTGGGTGCAAAGCTAGAGCAGATATTACCAATCTTTTTCTGAAAAAAAACTGCAAAATCATTGGGATGCAAGGAGGTGACAGCACTGGAGGCAACCTGAGCTTTTACCAGTGTGAGAGGTTAGCCTGATGATTGCCTGAAAGAGCTCAAGAAGGCTGTTACCAGCCTACTGAATTCTTTTATAAATGGAATCCTTTTTAGCCTTTGTGATCTTATGTTTGTACTGCTCAAGGGCATCTGAATAACTTGAAAAGGCTTTATTTGACTATGACTTACACCAGCAATGCTCTAGCCTTCTTAAATTAGGCTTTGATACTCTTTCAATTAGCCTTCATCAGTCTTTTTCAGCTGTCATATTTCTGTGTTTCTATGATCTTCTTGCTTAGAGGAAGAAAGACACCATGTGTAACTTCCCCAACCCATGATCACACTAATTTGAAGATTTTTTTTTTCCTGCAGGGCAGTAGAAGCAGAGGTTTCCCCACTTCCAGCAGGGAACAGTTAAAAAGCTCCATGGAAGTGTTGTAATTAGAAGCATGAAAACATGAAATATTGTTTAATATATCTGAGATAAGTGTAGTGTGGGTGAATGTAGAGGTGTAGGTGTTACTGGATTATATTTGTGAAATGCAAGTAAGAAATCAATTTATTTCTATTTTTACATCCTTCACTTATAAAATTCTGTTTGACCCTTCTTCCTCCTCCTAGATGTCATCTACTAAATTAAATCAAACATTTAATACCCCATCAAAATTGTTTTTCTCAATTATACTCGATAATCTCTTCACTGCTCAAAACTATGAGTTTAATTGAGAAAAAAAATTTTGATGGGGTATTAAATGTTTGATTTGATTTATTCCTTTTAATATAAAAAATCCCCAAAATAGATTGGTGCTTTTTGAGGTTTGGTATCTACTAAATTAGACAGTACCATATTATATTTTTGCTTGACACATTTAACTCTCTTGTTCGTTCATTGTAATAGACACCTATGAGCAAGTCATGCATTTTTCCATTTCATCAACTGGGTGGTCTCTAGCTAATGGCTATACTCATCAAATGTCTATACTGGTCACTTTTTCAGTATCCCTTTCAGCAACATCTTTTGTACTAACTATTGTTTAGGTAGATTTCAACCTGGTTTGAATATGGGAATATCCAAATATATTAATTAGATCTGCAATAAAGTCCATCATAGTTTATTTTTTTTTTAATGTTTAAACTTTTTTTTGAAGGAAAGAAATAACACAAGAGTCGTGCAATGCGCAGGGGTTTCTGATGCACACAGACACATAACAATATTTCATATACTTTTAACATTTTCTCCCCACAATAAGAACATGTGTAAAAGAAAGAAAGAATAAGTGGTCACTTACCCCCCCCCCCAAGCCCTACCATTCCTATCCCCCTCCCCAAAGATGATCTTAATCTAAGCCGAGAAAATGAAATATCTTGACCCATGTTGGTTGAAGAATTACCGAAACATCACAAATGAGTATCATTCATCACTGAGCTATGACTTTTTGTAGGAAGTATCTGAAGATAATCGTTCCAATTTCCAAAAAGATTTTTTTTTTGGTTGAAATGTGCTTTCCACTGCAATTTTTTCAAATAGCATTAGATTATGAAGTGCATTGCTCCACATCCAGAAAGAAGGAATATCAATAGATCTCCACATAGTGAGAATACTCTTCATCTCCACAAAATAAGTTTCACGTAATAGAAGTCTAGTGCCTTTGGTCTGCATAGGACAGGGTGATAACAAGGATTTGTGTAGCCTGAATACCTTCACCCACTCAAACTTCTCTAGTCTAAAAAAAAATTACACTAGTTTATCAAGCAGGAGTCTGACAATTGAACTGAAGCAAGACTCCTAAGTAAGCAAAATGATCTAAAGGAGGTAGGCTACAAGCAATTGATAGAAGAGAGTGAGAGTCTTAGTCTCTGACTAGTCAAGGCCACCAACTATATAGAAACATAGAAACATAGGAATGACGGCAGAAGAAGACCAAACGGCCCATCCAGTCTGCCCAGCAAGCTTTCACACTTTTTTTCCCCTCATACTTATCTGTTACTCTTTGCCTTTATTAGTAACTTTTTGGTTCTAGTTACCTTCCACCCCCACCATTGATGTAGAGAGCAGTGCTGGAGCTGCATCTAAGTGAAGTATCTAGCTTTATTGGTTAGGGGTAGTAACTGCTGCAATAAGCAAGCTACTCCCACACTTATTTGTTTACCCAGCCTGGGCCATTCAGTCCTTGTTGATTGTTTTCTGAATATAATTCCTCTTTTCTTTATTCCCCCCTGACGTTGAAGCAGTGAGTTGAGCTGGATATGTATTCCAAATGAAGTATCAGGCTTAATTGATTCGGGGTAGTAACCGCCGTAACAAACAAGCTACATCCATAATTATTTGTTTATCCAGACTATGTAATTCAGTCCTTGTTGGTTGTTGCCTGAATATAAATCCTCTTTTCCTCTTCCCCCCTGCCATTGAAGCAGAGAGCTATGCTGGATATGCATTGAAAGTGAAGTATCAGACTTATTTGGTTTGGGGTAGTAACTGCTGCAACAAGCAAGCTACTCCCCATTTTTTTGTGAATGCAAATCCTTTTTACCACATTTCCTCTTGCCATTGAAGCATAGAGCAATGCTGGAGTTGCATTGACAGTGAGTATGTTTATTGAATAAGGGTATTAATCTCCAGGTAGTAGCTGTCATTCCTGCAAACTACCCCTAAACCTCTTCCATTCATTCACATCCTCTAGTCTTCACAGTATTTATCCCACATTTTGGGAGTGGGACACTGCAGGGTCACCAGGGAAAGAGGAAAACTCTATAATTACAACAAATATGATTGAGAACTGTCAGATACTGTCACATGGGATGATAGGTAGTGTTGCCCAAGTAGGCAAGGATTTTGAAGGAATATTGAAATTGTTTACTTATGTTTGTTGTCAAGAATGATAAATGCACCTAAAGTTTGGGGAATTGTGATGCAACACTCATTCCAGTGCTGTGTTAAAGAACGTCCAACACTATGAAAGTGTGAAGGTTTCTAACAAGATACATTGGGGATGGTGGCTGGAAGTCTGAATTACAAGTAATGCTATGAACTGAGACTGAGAATTAGTATTATGGCTGGATGGCAGCCACAATACTAATACAGGTCAAACTGGTTTGGCTTCTGAAAACTACATTGGCTACCGATTGAAACCAATTTTAAATTCAAAGAAATCTGCTTCATCTTCAAATGTGTAAACAAAGCGACTCGAACTATCTCACCCATCTCCTTGCTATCTACACCCCGCTAGAGAGCTCTGATCCTTACAAACATTTCTTCTTCCTCCCCGCCACTGACTTCTACAAAATTAAACTGAACATGACTAATAGCCTTCAACTGCTATGCTCCCAAGATCTGGAATAAGGTTCCTTTACCCATCCATCAGGAACTAATCTCTCGCTTCCCAGAAATAAAGCCAAGGCATGGCTATTCAACCAGACTTTTCCCTGCTAATTAGGAATATTAGTTTTTCCCACACTTGGTCTTATTCCTTTCTATGTCACTCAGTGCTAACTACATTAACTACATTAAACATTTTATGCCTGTCTAAGTCTAAATTTTTGTATTCTGCTTTGAGACCAAACCTGTTAAAAAAAAAAACAAAAAAAAAAGTAATATCAAAAGTTTATATTTATTTATCTACAAATTGGCACAGCTCTAAGAAAACTCTAAAAGACATGGAAAATTATCGAAAAATGGAAGTAACCTTTTTCTTCCTTCCCTGTGACCTAGATTTAGGATATTGTTAAGAGAAGAGTAAAAAAGAGAGACTGCTAGTGAGTTAAATTGTGTTGTTGAGTACTCAGTGGACAATACAAAATGGACTATGACAGTTTACCAGGTGGGTTGTTTTTGCAGAATTTTGAGACCATGATCCTGCAGTGAGGAACCAGTGGCTGAGGATCAAGCTGTGTTCTGATGCTGGAAAACCATTTGAGAGGTACAGATATGCCTAGTTAGCTCCTACTAGCTCAATGAACTGAAAAAAGTGGTACCAATGGAAATTTGTCAGGCAATGGTGTTATGGTTTTGAGGTGTTTGAGTGGATTCTTGGGTACTATGGAGATGACCATGCCCACGGGGAGGAGCCCCCTGAGGAACAACAGTACTAGGCTAGACTTGAGACACGCAAACACAGAGATTTGTCTTTATTATACATCTGAGATATACCACCAGAGGTGGCAGTAGTGAGGTGATCCAGAGGTAGCAGTCCAGGGGCCCTCGGCAGAGGAGACCCATCTCACAGAGATAGTATAGGGAGATCCGGATGCAGGTTCCCAGTGCAGCAGAGCTGTAGATGAGACAAACTGACAACGTTAGATTACTCACTAAGGTAGCTGTATAGGTGGAGTTCCCAGCAGGCAGAAGTAGTTGTATACAGGCACCGAGCCAGGGAGAGCAGGCTCTCGAGGAGCAAGTACCTGATCCCAGATAGGCACCTGAAAGAAAGCAAAGGGCCCCTGAGGAGCCGGGTACCCAAGTTAGAGAAATACCCCGAAGGGCAGAGAGAGATTCCAGCGGCAGCAAGGAAGCGTCAGAGTAGCTCAGACTGGAGGCTTTCCATCCATTCACAATCCTTGCTAACTCGATAGCTAGCAAACAAAGGGCAGGCTAAATACCCGGATGGCATGACGTCACTCGAGGGGGACACCTCCGAGGTTCCCGCCATGACGTACGCACCCTAGGAGGCCCTCAGGAGAAACATGGCATGAGATTTTGCCATTGCCATTCCGGGGATTCCGGAGAGAGTGACATGTCCCGAGGCTAGTGGGGAGAGCAGAAAGAAAGGTGAGGCACAAAGGTCAAAGCCATCTGAGACCGACGGATGCAACAGTGCCCCCCCTTCAAAGGGCCCCCTCCAGACCTGGTCTTGGTTTTTGAGGATGTGATCTGTGGTATTGTTGAAGCATCTCTTTATCCATGATATTAGCCAAAGGTTCCCAAGAGTTTTCTTCAGGTCCGTAACCCTCCCATGACAGGAAGTATACCCAAACTCTGCCTCTCTTTCTGGCATCAACCTTGTATTCGATGTCTTCTTCTGCATCAATAGGTGTAGGTTCAGCTGTCTTGGTGGAAAACTCGCTAAGGACTAGCGGTTTCAGTAGAGAGACATGGAACACATTATGAATCTTCATCGCTGGTGGAAGTTTCAGACTGTACGTGAGAGAACCCAGTCATCAGAGGATGGGAAAGAGTCTGACAAAGCGTGAAGCAAAATGAGTTGATGGTAGCTTGAGTCTTAGATGTTTAGTAGACAGCCAGACTTTGTCACCAGGCTGGAATTCAGGAGCCTTGCTGTGGTGAACATCATGGCCTTTCTTTGCTCTTTGTCCTGCTTTTTGGAGCATCTCTTTAGTCTTATTCCACAGTAGCTGGATATATTTGGCAGTAGATTGAGCTTCCGGGGACGACACTGAAAGTGGAAGTGGTAAGGGTGGTAAAAGTAGTTATCCGTAAACCACTTCAAATGGTGTAGATCCAGTTGATGTTGCTGGATGAGAGTTGATAGCGAATTCAGCCAGGGCAACAGTTCAGCCCAGTCATTTTGACATGAACCAGAAGGGGCTGCTTGAGTGTTCTATTCATTCTCTGTTTGGCCATTAGACTGAGGATGGTATGCAGTAGGGATGTGCAGAGGGACCACATATGTTACATTCGGTATTCGTATTCATCGGGGGGCAGATACGTTGCATTCGGCAAGGGGGGCCCCCGATCCATTCATGCATTCCATTCTTATTCATTTCCCGGCTAAAATTTAATTAACTACAACCCCCCACCATCCTGACCCTCCAAGACTTGCCAAAACTGCCTGGTGGTCCATCGGGGGTCCGGGAGCCATCTACTGCACTCACGCCGTTGGCTGCCAGTAATCAAAATGTCACTGATAGCCTTTGCCCTTACTATGTCACAGGGGCTACCGGTGCCATTGGTCGGCCCCTGTCACATGGTAGGAGCACAAGATGGCGCCAGCCGTCCATTGCTCCTACCATGTGACAAGGGCCGACCAATGGCACCATAGGAGATGTGCGCGCTCACACCCTAGGAGGCCACGGGAGTGAGCATGGCGGATGGGGATGCCCATGCTGGTTTGGAAATGCTGAGACACTCGGCATCGGTGGCAGCCATCTTGCCCAAAGAGAGTGAAAGAGGAGAAAAAGAGGTAAGGCAGAGCGGTTGCAGCCACCTGCGACCGACGGATGCAACAAACAAGTTGTCTTAAATCTCTATTATCTAGACACTCATAATTTGTATACACATCATTACCGATTTCAACAACAGCAAAACATATTCACATATATCGATTCAAATAATTGTTTGGACATATCAATGTATGGGAATGTAATGATCATAAATTTCACACCTGAAAAATAAAATCAGTACAATCATCTATACCACAAAACCTACAAATTTGATGAGAAAACATATATCAAAATAACTAACCCAAGCTTACCGGTGAAGATGATTTTATTGCAACGCATTTCCAACAGAAGTGTAAAAAAATACCGATGTAAATGATGCCCTTACCCAAAGGCTTTTTAAAAGGCATCAAGCCAATGGAAAGGCAGCCTGAGAGTGATGTATGTTTAAGATCTCAATTGGCCATTCCAAATGTCAGTCCAAACCACTACATGAAAGCAGACTTCTCCTCATGAAATGATTCTTCTGTTGATGAGAAGGCTCCCTTAGGCAATGACACTGCCTCTAAGAGAGTATCTTTTGCTGAAGGAATTAGTTGTGATGACAATAGAACAGAAATAATTCCATTTTTGAGTTCTCATAATAAAACCATTAATACTAGCAATCATGACTCAAGCCCTATTTACAGGTCTCAGTACCATCGTTACAAACAACATTGAACTGCAATGAGTTTTCTGTGTTCAGTCTGTCTTCCAAAATGTTGTCCTTCCCTATGTTGTTCATTTTGAATAAAGGTTTGTCCTTTATTCCCACTGAAAAATATGATGCTTTTGCGATCCAAGTTGAATTTAAAAAACATTTTTCAAAGGATTTGACTTAGAGATTTTTTGGGTGCCCAAGATCATAGTTTGGATTATCATCCCAAACTATATAGATCATCTTCTTGAATGCCTAGTGCTCCTCCACATCCTCTAATTGTTACCTTTGAGTTGTTAGTTTTTAAAGACGTAGAGTGTTATGACTGTCACTGCCCGACGTCTCCATTCCGCCCTCTTTACCTCTTTGGCGACTCCTCCCGCGGTTGATGGACATCTGGCTGCCACGGCGTCTGCCTGCCGTCCTCTCCGGCGTCCCTGGTCCGGCTTGGGCTCTGCATCCCGCCATGTTGTTCAGCTACCATAGGGCACGCATGCCGTGTGGCCCTGCTTCTTATTCTTTCTTTGGCGTGAACCTCAGGGGCGTCCCTCTGTGATGACATCACGTACCCTGGATACAAAAGCCTACTCTATTTGCTAGCTATTCGAGTTATCAAGGGACTCCTTACGGATGGGATTCACTCTCCCTACCTAGCTACTCTGCCTCTCCTTTATTGGACTTACTCTATCGGTGTACCCGCTCCTCGGGGGCCTCTCTCTTTTCTTTCAGGTTGCTGTCTGGAACCGGTACTTGCTCCTCGAGGGCCCATGTTCCCGGACTTGCTGCCTGAGCTCACTTCTGCTTGGAAGAAATCGCTGCCTACACCATCAGTGAGTTACCATCTATATTCTCTCAGAGCTGTTCCCTGGAACCAGATACTCGCTCCTCGAGGGCCTGCCTCTATTCCAGCTTCTGTGTTACCTTCTGGGAGAGACCGCTGTGTGAGTAATCAACCAACGAGGCTCTATACCAGAATCCTGTGTATGCTCCACTGTACTCACTATCTCAGTTTCTCTCCTCTACAGCACAGCTATTGACGGATCGCTGTTCCAGTGTCCTGAGGGACTACAAGTCCAGCCGGGCTTCATCTCTACTCACTACTGCCACCTCTGGTGGCTTCTCAACTCTGTTTAATAAAAGATAATTCTGTGTTGCGTGTCCTAAAGCTGAGCCTGACCTGTGGCCCCTCACGGGACTTCCCCCCGTGGGCGTGGTCATCTGCCACAGTGTCCAAGGGTCCACTCAAAACCTTACAAACAATAACATAGAGTTATTAGAATCTAAAAAAGAGTTGGTTAAATTCAATCTAACTAAAGAGGAATTTGCAGTATTAAGATCTTGTGTGAGGATAAATCTATTGTGTTATGACCTGCTGATCAAGGTGGAGAAGTTGTTGTGCTTGATGAGCAGCAATACACCCAGAAAGCTCTCAATTAGTTGAACAATTCTAAAGTTTATCAGATTCTGGACCATGACCCTACAACCTCATTATATCTTGAGATTAAACATATTTTGGAGTCAGCATTACAGAGCTGGATTATTTCCGATAAGGAATTCTGGTTTCTGTTTGAACCATTCCATCTGTCCTCCATTTTTACACAGTACCCAAGATTCATAAATCCATGTCAAATCCTCTGGGGTGACCTATAGTTTCTGGGACTGGGTCTGTGTTTGAAGCAGTAGCCAAGTTTGTGGATGCATTATTACAACCATTAGTGGCTAAAGCTCCATCTTATGTAAAGGATACCATCAATTTTATTTTATCTTTGAATTCTTTAGTAGAGGTTGATTTGAGTATATTTTCTTTTCAGCTGATAGTGCTTCATTGTACACAAATATTCCACAGAGAGAAGCTTTAAATATCACTCATTCAGCACTGGACTCTTTAGAATTGCCTTTGGGATACTTGCAAACTATTCTTCAATCGGCCACCAATGTTTTACATATAGTTATTTCATATTTAAAATTGTTTTTTACCATCAAATTAAAAGAATCCCCATGGGATCCCCTTTAGCTCTTTCAGTAGCCGGGTTGTATATTTATTCTTTTCAAGAAACATTTGTTTATCCTTCCCATTTTTTTCAATTCATCATGTTTTGGAGACTTTACATCGATGATGTGTTTTTTGTGTGTCTAGGTGGGATGGAAAGGTTAAAATCTTTTGAAGCTTGGATTGATATTTTAGATCCGAATTTGCAATTATCATTTCAGTACCATAATACCCGATTACCGTTTTTGGATGTCATGGTGTATAAAGATAATTCTTCCATTTTCACCTCTGTGTATCGTAAACCAACAGATAGAAATAAGTTATTACACTTTCACAGTTTTCATCCCTGTTGCATCAAAGAAAACATACCGAGTGTCCAATTTTTACAATATCGGTGAATATGTTCATCCACTGCATTGTATAAACAACATTCTAATGATTTAATGCAAAGGTTTCTGAATAGGTGTTATCCCTGGTATTGTGTTAAACATGCATATAAAAGAGGATTTTATGCCGATCACCAAAATTTACACATTAAAAATCATAAGGAACCAATTGCACATTTGATTTGCACGCTTCCATATTCTGCTTGCATGACTGAGGTGAACCATATTATTATACTTCATTGGCCTGTTTTATCTTCATTAACTGATTTTGTGAAGTGACCTATTTTTTCTAAGAAATAAGAGAGAAATTTAAGAAGTATATTATTTCAAGTTATTGACGGGTTGGAGGCCAGAGAAGATGTTGTAGGGCAATATAAATGTATTAATTGCTTAGTATATGAACATGTCTTGTGTATTAAGCAGTTCTCCCATAATTGCCTTTTACATTTTTATGTCATCCCTGGATCATTTGTGTTCTTCTCATAATATTATCTGTTTTTGTATGTCCGTGTTCTTATATTTATATTGGGCAGACAAAACATTCAATAAAACAGCAGATCATTGAACATAAAAGTAGGGCTCATAATTGAAAAAGAAAATGCCCTCCTAGTATCTCATTGGATATCTGCCTCATATACATTGCTGATATTAAATTTTTTGTTATCAAACAATTGAATATTACAAGAGGGGGTGATGTTTCTTGCATGCTTCGTCAATGTGAACAAAGTTTTATTTTTATGTGGCGTACCATGACACCTTAGGGACTTAAAGATGATATTGACTGGTCTGCTTTCATTTAGTAGTTTAGATATGCATTTGGATTGGCCAATTGAGATCGTAAACGTATGTCACTGTTAGGCTGCCTTCCCATTGGCTTGATGCCTTTAAAATAAAAAACCTTTGGGTAAGGGCATCATTCACATCAGCATTTTATTACCCTTCTGTTGGAAATGCTTTGTGATAAAATCTTCTTCACCAGTAAGCTTGGGTTAGTTATTTTGATATATGTTTTCCCATCAAATTTGTAGGTTTTGGGATATAGAAGATTGTATTGATTTTTATTTTTCAGATGTAAAGTTTATGATGGTTACATTACCATACATTGATATGTCCAAACAACTATTTGAATCAATATATGTGAATGTTTTGATGTTGTTGAAATCGGTAATGATGTGTATACAAATTTCGAGGGTTTAGGTGATAGAGTTTTAAGAGAACTTGTTGAAGTTGTTTTAATCATTTACAGGCTAATACAGTAAAGGTTGTGTCCCGGCGCGCGCACAGGCCACTCTCCTGTGCGCACGATTCAGGGGGGGACAAACATGCAAATTAGGGCCCGTGCTAAAAAGAGGCGCTAGGGACACTAGCGCGTCCCTAGCGCCTCTTTTTTGGTGGAAGCGACGGCTGTCAGAGAGTTTGACAGCTGATGCTCAATTTTGCCGGCGTCGGTTCTCAAACCCGCTGACAGCCACGGGTTTGGAAAGTGGACGCCGGCAAAATTGAGCATCCAGTTTTCAACCCGTGAGCCGCGGGCTGATTTTAATTTTTTTTTTATTACTTTAAACTTTTAGGACCTCTGACTTAATATCGCCATGATATTAAGTCAGAGGGTGAACAGAAAAGCAGTTTTTACTGCTTTTCTGTACACTTCCCCGGTGCCGGCAGAAATTAACGCCTACCTTTGGGTAGGCGCTAATTTCTGAAAGTAAAATGTGCGGCTTGGCTGCACATTTTACTTACTGAATCGCACGGGAATAACTAATAGGGCCATCAACATGCATTTGCATGTTGCGGGCACTATTAGTTTTTTTTGGGGAGGTTTGGATGCGTGTTTTCAACGTGCTATTACCCCTAACTGAATAAAAGGTAGAGCTAGCGCGTCAAAAACATGCGTCCAAACTATTATTGATTAACACAAATGGTGATAAACCAAGAATAGCTGTTTTTATGACATTTTGTGATTAAACTGATAAAAATTATTGGAAATATACACCATGCCAAAACTCCAAGAAACCACACTTAAGCAAAATCTTGACATAGTTCATTGAAGTTTACCATGTTAAAAAGCATATCCAAGAGTGCACAATGCTAGTATTCATTAGAAACAAAATAGAAAATGACATTTCTTATTTTGTTTCATTTCATTCTCAAAATGAAAAAATAGATGAACTGCTGTACACCAAAATAGCGCCTTCCATGGTGGAGGAAGATGCTGGAGTTAATTCCGATGAATCCCTGGTGATTGCTGTCATTTTAAAGAAGAAAGAAGGGAATAGTGGTGTATGAGGCCTGGGCTCCAGTCACCGGTCTTGGACCTAGTTCTGGGTCTGGGCCTGGGCTTGGGACTCAGCCTAGGCTGAGGCCCAGGTGTTGGAATCTGGCCGCTGGACTGGGCTCTGGCATCAGACCTTGGCCAAGGCCCTGGATTCTGGCCAAGGTTCCAGAGTCGGGTCCAGGCTGAGGCATCAGGACTTGGCCTCTTAGCCTGGCCTTTACATAGGGCCTAAGCTGAGGTTGCAGCAACCTACCACAGCCTATGCCTATGCAAGTCCGAGGCCAAGGCCTTGTTAGTGGATCCCCCCAGATTGAGTAAGTGGGGGCCAAGGAGGATGCTGGTTCCGGCATTTCTTTGACTGGGAGGGGATGGGTGATGGGGACAAGAGGCCTCAGGAGTCCATTTCTTTTTCAGATTTGTTTTTGGGGTATTTTTTTGTTTATTTCATTTTTGTAAATGAAATAAACATTAAATTAAATTAAATTTCTGAATAAAAATATCCCAATAACGAAATTAAAAAATAAAACACATTTTTTTCCAACATTTCTCTAGCAATTATATAGTGCTATATTGACTGGAAGTAGTAAAACATTTTGTGGCATGTTTCTGTATTTTCATCATCCTTTCTTCTGGCTTCTAAGTATGGATTGCTGCTCAAGGATTAAATCTCGTAACAGAGCTAAGAAGGGTTTTGACAGCTGCTAAGAAAGAATGAAAAATTTCAGACATTTGATGGATGACAACTGTAAAGGGAAACAAATCATTGAAGAATTAGGTTTTCCTATGAATCGCACTATGAACTACAGAAGAGCATTGTAGTATTTTGGTAACTGATTTTCTGGTTAATAGCATTTAAATGTTTAAGATTGCTTTATATATAACAAAGTACAAGTATTTTTCTTTGCTTCTTTACTATAGATTAGCATGAGATAATCTACAAAGAGGCAAACATTTTCTACTGACTCCTCCTCAATATTGCTCCCAAAATGTTGAAAAGGGAAGTGCGTTTTTTTTAAAAGAACGTGTTAAATGTGAATGAGGCCATTTTTTGGTTCATTCCGAATGAAAATAACTGAAAATATTGTCCAATGAAAAATAACCAAAAATATTCCTGTATTTTTTTTATATATTAAAGAAAAGATCCTCCAGCGGGATCAAGCCTCAACCTTGTCCCTACACTGAGACCAAGGCCCAGTGACCAGGACCCTAGTCCCATTGCCCAAGCACAGGCCTGATTCCGGGACTTGGACTGTGGCCAGATCCCATCACCGACACTGAATCCCATCACCAAGGCCTAGATTCGATGCTGAGGACCAGTACAAGGTTGGGGCTCATTATCAAGTCCTAAAAATAGGCCCAGGCCCAATTATGTGGCCCCAGCCTGAGGCCGGGTTCCATGACTAAGGCTCAGCCAGGGGCAGATTGTTATGGGAGTCTCTGTTTAGTGGACCCTTGGGCCGACCTGCTGGAGACTGGGAAAAGTAGTCAATGTCTCTAATGAATAGCAGGCCGGGAGGCAGATGTTCAGGCAGGACGTAGATGCTCTTCACCCTGGAAGCTTGTACTCCCCCGGGAGGAGCCCGTAGGAGCCCAACCGCTGGGACTTAGGTGGCTTCACCCTTGGAAGCCAAAGCCCCCCCGGGAGGAGCCCGTAGGGGCCCGGCCGCTGGGACTAAGGCGGGTTGTGGATCAGGACAGGTAACTGGAACCAGACTAGGACAGAAGCAATACTGTAACTGGGCTCGGGTACTGGAACCAGGCAGAAACTGTAGCAGGATTCGGGTACTGGAACCAGGCAAGAACTGTAGCAGGATTCGGATACTGGAACCAGGCAGGAACTATAGCAAGACTTGGGCACTGGAACCATACAGGAACTGTAGCAGGCAAGCAGGAACCAACCAGGTACTGTAGCAGACAGGTGGGAACCAAGCAGGCACTGTAGCAGGCAGGCAGGAACCAAGAAAGTACTGTAGCAGGAACGGAGCGACGAAGCAAAGCGAGTCACTCCGGGGCACAGTGCAACAGGAAACCGGGAGGCTAACCCGTTGCAATGCAAAGACTGGATGGCCGCGGCTGGCTTATGAAGGCCGCGGCGTCTAATGTCAGGAGTTAGGCGGAGTCACCACTGGCGGGAAACGGCCTAGAAAAGTGCCCAAGTGGCGCGCGCGTCCAAGGGAGACCTCGCAGCGGCGCAGCCCCAGCGGGGACACTGCCAAACAGGCCACAACCCAGGCCTCTGGAAGCGGGAGCAGGTCCGGGAGCCGGGAGGTAAGGGCCTGGCCGCGGTGCTCGCGGCCAGAACCGCAACACAGATTGCAGGAAAATATCAGCCCAAGGAATTTTTTTTTCAAAACCGGCCTATGGAGTATTTGATGCCCTCATGCACATTCCCTGCAGCACATGTGTAAACAGCTCCCAAAAGCATACCATGTTGACCCTGGAACCCAGCAGAATTGAGCCAAAATATTTCCAAAATAAACTTCATCTTTCCCAAACAACTAATAAATTGAGCACATTTTAGACCAGAGGTGAGCAGAGCTGCAGCCCCCATTCCTGTTGCGACCGTTGCTGCCCAACGTCTCCATGCCACCCTCCTTACCTCCTCGGCAACTCCCTCTTGCTCAAGTGAAAGGTTGGCTGCCGTGGCGTCATTCTGCCGTCTCCCTCCGGCGTCCCTGGAACGGCTCGACGCTGCACTCCGCCATGATTCTCAAGAGCCTAAGGGCTCGCGCGTGGCACGGCCCCGACTGAAGTACCAGCAGTGGCGCAAACCTCAGGGGCATCCCCCTGAGATGACGTCATCTGCTCCGGATATTTAAGTTCTCAGAAATCGCTAACTAATCAAGTTAGCAAGGGCAAGGACAAGGATTGGATTCGTTCTAAGATACTCTGCCTCCTCGGACTTAACAGAGGTAAGCGAGGCCAGTTTTTAAAATGGCACCGATAGCCTTTGCCCTTACTATGTCACAGGGGCTATCGGCACCATTTTGAATATCGGTAGCCGCAAGCCTGAGTGCAGGAGATTTTTCAAGGAACCACGCTGGACCACCAGGTACTTTTGGCAAGTCTTGGGGGGGGGGGGGGGTCAGGAGGATGAATGGTTTTAGATAAATAACTTTAAAGGGTTGGGATGGGGTTTTTTGGGGGGAACAAATGTATTTTTAACATATGAACGGATCGGGGGCCCCCGAGAACGGATGCAATGGATTTGGGCCCCTAAGAATCTGAATCTCGAATGGGACGAATCCATCCTTGCTGCACATCCCTACAAACCAGAAAACTTTGCAAAAAAAAACCAAACCATGTACCCATATGGTATTAAAGCTATTGTAAAGCTTGCCGGCCTTCAGAAAGTTTTGAGTAAAATGAATTACAAAATAGTAAACCTCCCATTTGAAAACAGCACTAACTGTCAGCACTCAAACAGTAAAAACCCTACCTATGAAAAGGCAACATTGAAAATATTGCACCAGGCTCTAAAACACCAATACAGTTGATATTAGAGATGTGAATCGGAACCGGAATCGGTTCGGTTCTGGCCGTCCAGTGCTCCTACCATGAGACAGGGGCCGGCCAATGGCACGGTTACCCTGTCACATGGTAACGGCAAAGGGCCATCGGCGCCATTTTTATTAGTGGCAGCCGACGGCCCGAGAGCAGGAGATCGCTCCCGGGGCCCACTGGACCACCAGGTAATTTTAAACGTTTTTGGGGGGGTAGGGAGGGTAGTGGAGGCTAAGGGAGCGGTTTTAAAGGGTCGGGTGGGTTTTTTGTTTATCGGCCAACAGCCCGAGCGCGAGAGAACGCTCCCGGGACCCCAGCCGGACCACCAGGTAATTTTAAAATGTTTTTTGGGGGGTCGGAAGGGTGGTGGAGGCTAAGGGAGCGGTTTTAAAGGTTCAGGGTGGGTTTTTAGGTTGTGTCCTAACTCCCTTTAGTGTGCACTAACCCGATTAACGATTTTTTCACGATAGATCGGTGGAATTTCTATTGTATCGCACTCTTTAACGATTAATGATGATTTAAAAAAATATCGGACAATATTTTAAATCATCAAAAAACGATTCACATCCCTTGTTGATATTAGGAAAACAGAACAAGCAAAGCTGTTATAGATCCCTACACAGAAACTACACCCTAGCAGAATACCTCACCTAAGTCACACATGCAGAACACACAGACCCTCACCAAATACCGAATAAAGAGACAATAAAGTTTAACTAGAAACACACAAACAAAAATTGAATTGGAAACCATAATAAGACAGAATTCACATGCAGTGCAACAATGGAAAAACAGAAATATCACCATTCTTCATTAAACATCAAACAATAAAATAAAGATATATAAACCATTAATCATAATAGTAAAACCATACTCATAAAAAGAATATTTCAAAGTAGCTGATGAATAGAACATCCAATGATTAAAAACACATAACTGCTTTTTTAAAAATTTTCCAATCAATAAAATATTTCAAAATAGCAGACACATCGAATAATACCCAATAATTAAAACTAAGGCTAAAAAAAATTCCTTTGCTCTCTATACCTGGAAAACTTAGACTCCAGTCACTCTGAGATTGTCATGTATTAGTCAGGAATACGAGGTATGCACAGTCTTTTTCTGCTCTCTTATACATACACACTTTTTAACATATATGTTCATTATCGCACAAACTCACTTATATTCTCTCTCACACACATGCTGACTAGCTCACAAATTCTGGCTGACACATATGTTCACTGATTTAAATAATGTTCTTGCTCACATATATACTCATTGGATCTCTCATTCTCTCTCACTCGCACACAAGCTAATTGGATCACTCACCCTTGCTCACTCACATGCTGTGGAAACCACAGGAAACCTAACTACTATGCAGTGCAATAATGGAAAAACAGAAACAACATTCCTCATAAAACATTAAGCAATAAAGTCAAGAAATATAAAACCATACTAATAAAAAGAATAAATATGCCAAGCAGGCAACAGGAAACAGCCAACGAACATCAAGTAATTAAAATAAGTCACAATTTTGTTCTAATATTTCCCAAATACCAAATATTTCAAACTGCAGACACATGAAATACCCAAAATTTTAAAATAATAGATTTAGAAATCTCCAGCTCTCCATAACTGGGATTTTTAGATTTCCAGTCACTCACAAATTGTTGTGGATTAGGGGAGGGGTCCTCACAAACTTTATCCTCAGTCTCCCCTCCAAAATACACATATACTGTCACACACACAGGCTCTCCCTCACTCATATATATGCTGTCACATATACAGGCTCTCTCTCACGCACACACACACAAACACACACACACACACACACAGTCTCTCTCACTCTCACATACACACAGGCAGGCTCTCTTGTTCTGTCATACATATGCATTCTCTCAATATATACAGGCTTTGATACTCTTGCATACACACGCATATTCTGAAACACATGCAGGCTCTCTCACATACACATAGGTTCTGAAACACACATATAGGGTCTCTCGCATACGTGCAGGCTCTCACACACATGCAGCCTGTTTCATACATATATGCAGGCACTCTCTCATGCACAAATCCAGCTCACTCTTTTACACACATAAAGCTTTCAGGCCTCCTCCTTCCTTCTGGTCTTGTCTTTGGCTACTGGGAGATGGCAGCACTGCTCCTCAGTGCTGGAAGGGAGATGGAAGATAGCCAGTACTACTAGCTGCTCCTGCAAGATGGGGGGTGGGAGGAGAGGACCTCAGCAGCATAGGCCTCTCTTCAGCCCACAGCAGGATGAGCTCTGCTGTGGCCGTGCAGGCCTCTCTTCAGGCAGTGGCAGGATGAGCTCTGCAGTGGCTATGCAGGCCTCTCTTAGGGCGACAGCATGATGGGCTCTGGTGCGACCATGCAGGCCTCTCTTCAGGACGCGTCACTTGGGCTTACCATACAGACTTCTTTTCAGGCCATGGCAGGATGGACTCCGCCACGGTCGTGCAGGCCTCTCTTTTGGCTGTGGCAGTATGGGCTCTGCCGCAACTGCTCAAGTTTCTCTTTGGGCCACGTCAGCATGGGGTCTGATGAGAATGCACAGTCCTCTCTTTGGGCTGCATCAGCATGGGATTTGATGCAGCCGCCTTTTCAGGCTGCAGCAGTATGGGCACTGCTGCAACCACACAGGTTTCAATTTGGGCTGTGGCCCTGCCAACCTTTTCTTCTGGCCAGAAAGCTTAAAAAAAACAAAAATCACACTGGTTCCAGCATGAGGCTGGGTCTGGCACCCATGCCTTGGACAAGGTCCAACACTGGGGCCTGGACTGAGACCAAATCCAATCACTAAGACCTAGGCCTAATGCCAGGGTATGGCCCAATGCTGGGTCCCATCACCAAGACACAAGCTTAGGCCTAAGCCTGATGCTGGGGCCTCACCCAAAGCCGGGTTTTTCTGGACTGTCTGGACTGAAGTCAGGTCCTATCGCCAAAGTCTAGGCCCAGTGCTAGGGGCCTGGGGCAAGACTGAGTCCAGTCACCAAGGCTGATATAGTTCTGATAATGAGGCCTGCCAAACACCAAGAACTGGCTGAGACTGGGTCCCATCACTGAGGCTCAGGCCCAAGCCTGAAGCTGGATCTTATTACCAAGGCCCATGATTAGGCACAGGGCTGGTGCCACAGCCTGGCCTGAGACCAAGTCCAATCACTGAGGACCAGTACCAATCCCTGGTCCTGACTCTAAGTTTGGTCCTGTTGCCAAAGCTTAGCCAGGATATACTGCCTGGCATGAGGCTGGTTCTTGTCGCCAAAGCCCAAGACTAGGCCTAGGTCCTATGCCAGGGGCATTTTGATGTACAAACATTGAAATGTAGAGCCATTCAGCAATATAAAGCTGTCCACTCTGAAAGAAGGCACCACAGTGGTAACACTGTGGAACATCTTTCATGAGATGGAGCCATTTGTTGGAGTTTCTAGATGTTGGTAGGCTGGGGTAGGCCACAGTGGTGGGACTGGGCTCATCCTGGGCCTAGGTTTGGTTGGCGTTGGTGTTGGCGTTGGTTGGCGTTGGTGTTGGGATCTGGCTTTGGACTGGACCACAGCATTGGGCCTAGGCTTTTGGCCTGGGCCTGAACAATGGGTTGTGGCATAGGGCCAGGCTCCACTGTCAGGTCTATGGACTCAACCTGAGTCCAGGCCCTAGAATCAGGCCTATACATAGGCCTAGTCTTGGCGAAAGGATCTATCATTGGGTCTTTGTCTTGTAGATGGGACCTAGCCTTGGGCTGTGCCCCAATATCTTGCCTGTGCCTAGACCTGGGTAATAGAACCAGTTTTGGGCTAGGTTCCTCTGTCCATTCTTGACCTAGGCCTAGGTCTAGACCTTAATGATGTGACCAAGCCTCAGACCGGGCACCGGCATCAGGTATGGGCTTAGTTATGAGCACTGGTGATGGGATCTAGCCTTAGAATAGGCCCCAGCATCAAGTCTGGGCTTTGAAACATGTCCAAAGCTCTAGCCAGGCCTTGGTTTTGGCTCTAGCCCTCAACAATGGGACTCGGCCTTAGGTTAGGCACTATTTTTGTGCCTAGGCCTTGACAATGGCACCTGGTCTCGAGCTGGGGACCCCAACATTATGTCTAGGCCTAGGGCTGCACCTCAGTGATGGGAACTGGCCTCAGGCCATGCTTCAGCATCAGAACTGGGCCTTGATGACGGGATCTAACCTTTAACCAGGCTCTGGCATTAGGCATAGTACTTGGCATTGGAACCTGTTCTCAGATCAGGCTCTGATATCAAGACTGAACCTAGTCCTGGGCCTCAGTGATGAGACCTGACCTTGAGTCGGGTCCCATTATCTAGCCTAGGCATGGACCTCAGGGATGGGACCTGACCTTGGATTGGGTCCTGGGCCTCGGCTAGACACACATCTTAGCAACTGGCCCCATTCTTAGGCTGAGCCCTGGCATTGGGCCAGTATCTAGGCCTGGCTTCAGAAATGGGACCAAGCTCTGGCTCATTTTTTGTTTTACAGTGAAGTCAGTGGGGGCCTAAAGATTCTTCCCCTATTGACTTCAATGTAAAACAAAAAAACAAATGAGATGAACCTAATGAATGACTGTGATCTACAAAACAAATGAACAAACCAAATGTATTTTTTGGCTCTGCATATTCCTAATGTTGAACAAAACTGTCCCAGAAACTATTTATTTGGCATTCTCTTAATTACCCTTCTTCAAAGTAAATTATTTGTATCTTTACCTTCTGTCCTCTATTAGTCAACTAGTTTCTAATCTAGTCTACCACCTTGTGATCCATCCCATCGTGCTCAGTTTATTGAGGAGCCTCTTCTGTTTTACAGTATGAACAGTTTGCTGAAATCCAAGTAAACCACATTCAGCACACAACCTTGATCACATTTTATAATCACCTAATCAAAGTAATCAATCAAATTTGTTTGAGACAATCTCCCTCTGGCAAAAACCATGTTGCTTCAGATTCCACATTCCTCTGGATTTTAGGAAAGAATAGTAAAGTAAGATTCAGATTCTTGCAAATACAAAGCAGTATGGATTTACCAGATGGAGACTGTGTCAAACAAATCTGATTGATTTCTTCAATTGGGAGACTAGAGAATTGGATCAAGGCACACACTTGATGTGATTTACTGCTGCTACTGACCCATGTAGAAAGCTTATAAATTAATATAGGAACCTAGTTGAGTCTCAAGGTAGAGAAATGGATTGGAAACTGGTTGAGTGACAGATGACAGAAGTTAGTGGTAAATGGAATTCACTTTGAAGAGAGAAAGGTGATCAGTGGAGTGTCTCATTGTTCAGTCTGAGGACCAGTTCTATTCAGCATCTTTATGAGCAATATTGTGGAGGATTTAGAATGAAAATTTGCCTTTTTATGGATGATGATAATACCTGCTTCAGGGTAGGAGACTCCTGAGGAAGTGGATGGAATGAGATGCTATATAATAAAACATGCTCTAGTATTTGTCAGTTAATTTTCAATGCAAAAAGAGTGCAAAATTATGGATTTGAGAGAGAAAAAGAGGGGTAGACAAGGATGAGTGAGAAGCTAACATACATCAACCGGTTGAAAACTTTTGGGGAGATATATCTGATGGTTTCAAGATAATTAAATAGTGTGATAATGCAATGACGTCCCGAGAGGGAGAGATCACTCCTGGACCCTGCTGGACCACCAGGGCTTTTAGTAAGTCAAGGAGGGGGGGGATCGGGATGGTGGTGGGGTTTGTAATTAAGTAAATTTGAAGGGTTGGGACGTTTTGTTTTGTTTTTCAGTCCGTTTCCAAAAACGAAATGAAAAAAGTTTCTGGGTTCAGGGAGTGGACCGAAATGGTCCAACCCGAAAACGAAAACGAACCAAAAAAAAATAAATTGTGCACATCCCTATATTTATCACAGGAATGTGGAAAGTTAGCAGCCGCAGTAAAAAAAGGGGTATGGTTATGCAAATTTTTTACATTCCTTATTGCATGGTAAAAAACTGTAACCTGCGATAATTTTTTAAGTTGTGGGATGCAGTATCACCACGTACAACGAATTACCACATTGCGCATCCAAACCGGGAGATACCTGCACAAGCTGGGCCGGTACGCACAGAATGGATTTTTAATGCTGCCCAAGTACGCGCGTATCTCCCACTATGCGCACATGTGAAAAATTTCAAAAAAGGGGTGAGGAATAGGCGTAGAGGGGGAGGCCAATATATGTGTGTGTTTATACTTATGTGCACAGGTATGCACCAGGGTGCCCTGCATCTTAACTTTACTACTGCTATGGATGGCCTGTAAGTCATAAAAGAAAAAAATCTAGGCTAGTCAGCAGGCTATTATGAGTCGGGGATAACAGGGGGAAAGAAAGGCAAATAAACTAGGGAGATTTAGAAGTCCTATATCTAGCCTGGGCAAACTTGGAACAAACTGATGAAAATGGCAAAGACATCAGCGTGTGTCTTTTTTTAGTGTAAAACCTTTTATTAACCAAAGTTACCAAATACACAAATCTTCAGAGTGCAATGTCTCTTATGCACTGCAAAGGCAAATCATTAAAACAATAAAACATTTTCCATTTTCACTTTCTTCTTTCCTCTCCAACCCCCACTCCCTTGCAACCCAGAACAAGTCCGTGTGATCCCCTTATCCCATCTTTAACATCGCCTAACTTACATGATGGAAGTGGGATTTGTCAACACATGTGCACGTACATTTCAAATAGGATGCACATGTAGGTGCTTTCAGCCTATTTGATATCATATGCACATATACGCTCATATATAATACAATAGCCATAGCCAGTATAACATAGGTACATATATGCGCATATGGTATCAAATAAACTGAAAGCACCTACACGTGCCCCCTATTTGATATGTACATGCACATGTGTTTTCCGATCCCAATTACATCACATAAATGGGCCAGGGAAGCAGCCAGTTTCCCACTACTATTACACGTCCCCGTAACATAAAAGATTTAGGAAGAAAGTGCAGGTAAGGAAAGGATAGTTTTTTTGGACCAGCTGGGCTGTAAAGGTGTGTCTACGAAAAGCCCTTATTTTAGCGCTCCTGAATATTAGCTGCAATAATTGCCGCAATCCATGATAACAGTGCCTATCCCACAATAAAATCTATTTTTCTATTCTAACACTCAACAAAGGTGTTATTTCTGAAGTTAAATCTAATGTTTAGTGTGCGATAAGTTTTCGTGACAAGGGTAGTTGTCCATGATTTGCATAAAAAGCTAGCTTTTGCATACTGAAATTTGCATATAATCATGCAATGGGATAAAGACTGCACGTTTATTGTGCGTTAGACCCCTTTTATCAAGCATTGAGGCAAATTGTTGAATGACCCTGCAAGTTTGTACCTGAGGCACTGGAGTATAAAATGACTTGCTTAAGTTCACAAGGAGAGGTAGTGAAACTTAAACCCTGGTTTCCCTGGTTCACAGCACACTTCCCTAACCATTTATATACATAAATGGGCTTTTTTGTAAATTACCTCAGGGTTGTAAATGTAAAGATATTTGTGGAAGCAATTTTACAGGTACTTCTAAATGTATGTAAATGAGGAATTAGTGAGGTGAGGTAGATTGGGGAAACTGTGTGCATAGTTTTGATTTTCAAAAGTAAAAGTATGCATACACATTTACACCTGATCTCAAGCTGGGGTAAATGTTTTTGAAAATTAGGGATGAAGTGCATGTATTTATTTTCTACACGTGGATGTCAAGTCTGTTCTGTCTGTTATAAAATAACCCTCATAGCAAATGAACAAACCCAAACATTTTACAAATCAACAAAGAAATTAAACAGACAGCAAAATAAGAACACAAAATGAAATGGTAATATTTGTTGTGCACATCCCTACTCTCACCCAGTATTCTAGACTTATATGATAGTATATTAAACATTAAGCAGCATTCTGTGGGCAAACATCATACTAGAGAGGGAAACAAAAGATGATTTTAAACAGGCACCATAAATAGGAAAAAGCAGATGATAAAAATTGGGAATCCTATACTTAAAAACAAAACAACTCATTTTAATATAAATATAAAATTATTAAGTTGACCGAAATTACCAGAAAACAATTCATCCTAATAAAATCAATTTATACAAATTCCCAAATATAATAAATCTGAAAAATGTATACAATTAAATCAATTAATGCAGCAGTTATTCCACACAATCCCACAATAAATCTAATATACCAAAAAATACATCAGGGTTTTCCTTAGTATTTGCCATTCAATGATTATGTGGATAATTATATTTGTCATGGTTGGTGAGCCCCTAGGCTGTGGCTTAGTTGATGCAGCCTAGCAGGTGAGTCCACTAGGCCTGTGCCAACAACTGGTGGACACGACCTTGCTGGAACAGGAGCTAGAACTTCACCTCTACCAACCCTGTTCCTCTTGGTTGAGCCTTTGGGTTCCAGGGCCAGCAGAGCTTAGAAGAGATTCCCTCAAGAAGCACATAGGGAGAGTCTAGGTAGTGATTGTGGTCATGGCAGGCAGTGTGTAGAGTGTAACCAAGTTCAGTCCAAGGGACGAGGCAGGCAGCAAACCAGAGAGAACTCAGAATCCAAGTTAGGGATCAGAACCAGGAAGACAGGGCAAGACAGACAAGATAGAGAAAACACAGTGCGACCAAGCAGGACAGGACCAATCAAAAAGGGAAACAGGCAAGGCATGGACAAGGCAAGGCTATGGCCAACACAAGGACCAAGGCACAGCAAAGCAAGTTCAAGGCAAAGGCACAAATAAGGTACAAGGACTAAGCAACATGCACTGCAGAGGAGGACCTTTGCTGAGGCAGCAACTGGGAGTGCAGCTGGGGTTTAAATCCCCAGCCCATACTGATATCATCACAGTGTAACAATGCCAGTTTCCTACCACTGCACAGAGGTGCATGCGCCTTAGGGAATGGCGCCTTAGGGAATGGCGCATCACTTCTGATAGAACCAGCGATGGTGGCGTTCCTGCCATGAGAAGAGTGCAGCTTCAGTGTCAGGTAGGTCAGCAGGTGAGTGGGGTGAGCATGCTTTTTATGGGGCCATCCCATGACCGGCCAAGCATTACAATATTATGATCACTGTTGCCAGGCAGATCAAACAGCTTTGTCTTGCACCAGATCCTTCATTCCACTGAGAACTAAATTTAATGTAGTTCCCCTATTCATTGCTTCCATAATCAACTGCTACATGAAGCAGTCAATGATGGTATCTGGGAATTTAGCTCCCTTTCATGCCCTGATATGATATTTATTCAATCAATACTTGGGTAATGATATCTCCCATTATTATTCAATTGCCCAATTTACTAGCAGCACTAATCCCTGTTAAAATGTAACAATTTGTTTCTCATCCTTGCTAGGCAAGCAATAATTTATCCAAATTACTGTACTCTTCTCTTTTACACTTGTAATTTCAATCCCTATGGATTTTATACTACAGTTTGTTTCCTGCAATATTTTTATCCTGCTTGACTCCATGCCAACCTTAACATATTGTTACACTTCTCCACCAATTTTATCTGCCCTGTCATGTCAATATAATTGTATCCTTGTATCACAGTGCCACATTGGTTATCCTCCTTCCACCAGGCTCTGAGATGCCTATTACATCTATATATTCCCCAACTGCCATACATTCTATCTCTCAAGGCTTATTTTTCAGACTTCTGGTATTTGCATATTGACATTTTAAAGTAGTTTAATTTATATGTCTATTATGTACCCACAACCTGCTTATTATCAGAGGCTACAGGCACTCTGAAATCATTTTTATCTGCATGCTCTGGAGTAGATTTTCAAAGGGTTATGCGCGTAACCCCCGAAAACCTACCCCAAACCCCCCCTGCGCACGCCAAGCCTATCTTGCATAGGCTGCCGACGCGTGCAAAGCCCCGGGACGCGCATAGGTCCCGGGGCTTTCCTGGGGGGGGAGGGCTTGTTGGGTGCGTGCCGGGGGCGTGTCAAGACTGGCGTGTCATCGGGGGCGTGTTGGGGGGGCTTGTCGTGGTCAGCGTGTCATTGGGGCGTTCCGGGGGTGTGGCCGCAACGTCCAGACCAGCCCCCAGACCGGACCATGGCGCGCCGGCAGCCTACGCCTCGGGCAGGCGTAACTTGTGCAACAAAGGTAGGGGGGGTTTAGATAGGGCCGCGGGGGTGGGTTAGGTAGGGGAAGGGAGGGGAAGGTGCAGGGGGGTGGAAGGAGAGTTCCTTCCAAGGCAGGCTGCATGGCTCGGCGCACGCAGGCTGCTGATTTTGGGCCGCGCGTATCTTATAAAATCTGGGGTCGGCGCGCGCAAGGGGGTGTACATTTGTGCAACCTGCGCGCTGAGCCCAGCGCGCGCTGCCTGTTCCCTCCCCCCACCTTCCCCTCCCTTCCCCTATCTAACCCACCCCCCCCGGCCCTATCTAAACCCCCCCACCTTTGTCGGCAAACTTTGCGCGTGCCGGCCGGCAGCCCCGCTCCGTCCTCCGGTCCCGGGGGCTGGTCCGGAGGCCTCGAACACGCCCCCGGGCCGGCGCCACGCCCCCAGGCCCACCCCCGAAATGCCGCATCATTTCGGGAACGCCCCCTCCCACCCCTTTTCGAAAGCCCCGGGACTTACGCACATCCCGGGGCTTTACGCGCACCGGTGGCCTATGCAAAATAGGCGAGCTGGCGTGCGAGGGCCCTGCGCGCGTAAATCTGGAAGGATTTACGCGCGCAGGCCTTTTAAAATCCGCCCCAAAGTTTTCATTATAGGTCATGTAAGTTACAAATATTTTTTGAAAGCTTATAGATATTTGTTTGTTGTATATAAAATTACATCCTAAAGTTCCATTAAGAACAGAGGTGAGAAAAAAAATTAAATTGGGAAAACCTTATGTTTAATATATTTTGTGATTATACTCATTTACAGGTCAATTTTAAAAAGGTTATTTGAGCAAAAATAGTCACATATGTGTATATGCGGGCCTTGCACTAGCAACACACAGTTAATAAGCCGAAGTATATACATACATACCTGTGTGCATCAAGAAGGCATGATGTAAATCCGCATTTTTAAAAAGGTGTTCATGGTGCGTGTTGGGTTCTTATCCGCGAAACTTCACTTCTAGTCTTAATGAAGATAAGTCTGGAGATCTTTTGTTTTAGGTTGTTTAGCACAGCTTCAGGGTTCAGAATCAAGTGGGGGACTTGCAGAATGAAGAACTAGAGGGGTCTTGAAAACCTCAATATAAACTGAAAAGAATAGTGGACTACTTGGAAAAACTGGTTTTCCCCTCATGCTAGCACATGTCAGTTTATTTATGTTAGTTGTACTAAAAGAATGATTAAAACAAGGTTAACTGAATATCGCAGTTGCCTTAAAACATGTAAGATGCAAACTCCTGTAGTGTCCCACTATATTCAAAACAATCATATGTTTTCCGATTTATCTTGGATCAGGTGATTCTTCCATGTCATGGAGGAGATGTATCTATTCTTAATTCTAGAGAACAAAGATGGATTTTTCACTATGGACACTGTGCCGCCAAGTGGTTTACATTTGGACCTTGATTGGTTCGCTTTACTCTGATGAAGCAATTGGCTGATTCTTTTGTTTCACCATTTACATAAAGGTTCAGAAACAGAAGTGACAAAAGACTCTGAGTAAAAAATGGCTGGATGAGAGTGAGCTTTTTCTTCCCCTGCCACAGTGTTTCTTAGCATCTAAACATGGCTCTTGTTGGAAATTTCTTCTCCATGAAGGACTTTTGCAGTTGTTTCATCTTGAGATAAGTGTTTGATATCATTTATTTTGAGGGAAAAGGTTTTTGTCACTTCAAGTTTTTTGCTGATCTCAATGCTTTACGAAACTATAAGATGTGATTTTATGTACAACAAAAAATACCTATAAGCTTTCAAAAATATTTGTAATTTACATGACCTGTGATCAGGTCTCTTAGGGCCAGATTTTATTTTATTTTTTTATAATTTATTCTTTATTAGAGCTTAAATCACATTTCAAGAAATAAAACCAAGGCAAATCCAGAATATCAAAATAAAAATAATAAGAAGCCAGATAACATTAAATTTTTCAATCGTGCAAAATATTGACAGTATAACTTAAGTAATATATCAATAAGATATTAAGATATATTCAGTGATCCTGACCAAACATAAAATCACCATGACTATAGTTATAATAGCCTGCTTTATCTACAAGGAATGTTTCTATTTGGAGGGGATCCAACGAAAATAAATTTGTTCCCTTGGTGAATTACTTCAACATTGCATGGAAATTTTAAGAAAAATGAGGCTCCCAAGGCAAGAACACATTGTTTTCACTCAAGAAAACATTTCCTCTGTGCCTGCATTTCATGAGAGACATTAGGGAAATTTTGGATCTTTTGTGTACAAAAGATACTATCCTTGCATTTGAAATATTGGTGAAAAATAAGATATTTGATTCTACAACAAATGAAACAATAAGTACAGTTCTGGTAGAAATAGAATCCTGAGAATCTTGTAAAAATAAGGAAAAATGGAGCTATTTATAGGAGCCAGTATATCTGAGGCATCCTCCTGTAAACAAGAAACTTTCCTCTTACCAGGCATATAGAAAAAGACAGCAAAAACATTACTTTCTGTATAAAACTGCAAATCTTCTATAACATACGTCTTAAAAAACTCTGAAACTAAGATCCTAGATTGTGTAAAATTTAAGTAAGGGCCTGAAATTAAAAAACATTTACACACTTAAAATTGGGTTTTATACATGTAAATGCACCTTACCCATGTGAATGGGCTTTTACAATTTGCCTTAATATATGCCATCAATATATGATGATCACGTGTAAGTGCACTTTGGGGTACATTTTAAAACATAGTGGGGTAGATTTTCAAAAAGCGCGCCTTCGCGTACTTTTGTTGGCGCATCAGGCGCAAACAAAAGTACGCTGGATTTTTAGTAGATACGCGCGTAGCCGCTAGGGATGTGCAGACAAAAAGTTTATGTTCATAAGTCCATAAGTCGAAGGTGAGGGTCAATTTCGGTCAATATGGACATATGTAGAATTCCATAAGTTGAGGCTATGTCCATACGTGCACCGGTTCCCTAAATAAAAATTTAAACCCCTCACCCTCCTTAATCCCCCCCCAAGACTTACCAAAACTCCCTGGTGGTCCAGCGGGGAGTCAGGAAGCCATTCCTGTATTCCTTTGCAAGGAGCACGTGACGTTGGCGCTGGACACAACTGGAACTTTTGGCTAGCTTGGGGGGGCCTCCTGACCGATTTTGGGCAGCCTGCGCGCGCCGAGCCACGCAGCCTGCCTCCGTTCCCTCCGTTCCCTCCGAGGCCGCTCCGAAATCGGAGCGGCCTCGGAGGGAACTTTCTTTCTCCCTCCCCTCACCTTCCCCTACCTAACCCACCCCCCCCCGGCCCTATCTAAACCCCCTCTTACCTTTGTCCCTCGATTTACGCCTGCTAGAAGCAGACGTAAATCTACGCGCGCCAGCGTACTGCTGGCGCGCCGTCATCCGACCCGGGGGCTGGTCCGGAGGCCTCGACCACGCCCCCAGTCCCGCCCCCGAAACGCCACGTCCCGCCCTCAAAACGCCGCGTCATTCGGCCCCGCCCCGACACGCCCCCAATACGCCCCCTTAAAAAAACCCTGGGACTTACGTGCGTCCCTGGGCTCTGCGCGCGCCAGCGGCCTATGCAAAATAGGCACGCCGGCGCATGAGGGCCCTGCTTGCGTAAATCCGGGCGGATTTACGCGAGCAGGGCATTTAAAATCCGTCTGAAAGGGAGCAGTTAAAATGCTCTTTTGAAAATTATTCTCCTATAGAGTAGTCTGTAAAAGAAACTTTGTGTTTGAAGTAGGCTGTTGAGTGCTTTGTTGGGTGACAACTTGTTTTTCGAATTTGTTACCTGTTTGGGGGGTTATTGCAAGGGGTTGAGGTTAGATATATACGACCAAATTTGTATTCCCCCGCGTGCATAAAATATGGGGGTTACGCGCATGGCCGGGCCTTGTGCGCTGCATGCATTTTAGAAGGAGCCCAGCCACGTGCGTAATCCCTATTACACGCACAAGAGCTGGCCTCAGCAAAGGGGCGGTCCGGGGGTCAAGGAGGGGTGGACCAGGGGGTGGGGCGGGGTGGAGCTGGAGGCGGCTGGTACAGCGGGCATTTGCTGCGGAGCCGGGGGATTGCGTGCCGGCATTGTGCTGGCACGCGCCACTTACACCAGCTCAGGAGCTGGCGGAAGTTCAGAAACAATGAAGAAAAAAAAGGTATGAAGTCTTAAGGGGTCATGGAGGAGAGGGGAAGAGGGAGGAGGGTAGGTAGGTGAGTAGGAAACTTCCCTCCCAGTCTGCTCCTTAATTGGATTTTATAACATGTGTGTGCCAGCAAGTGATTAAATTTACATTTGAATGAGTGCTTTTTGGTATGCAATCCTATTTAGGGGTTAAAGATACTGTAATGGATCTAGATTCAATAGGCCTGCTTAGTGGGGAAGACAGGGGTACTTGGAAGGACATAAATGCACCTTCCTTTTGGCAATGGAGGAATGCCTTACATGATTTAATATATATGGACTTTATGACTTCACAGGAAGTTTAAAAAAGGGCATTTTTTTGATGGTCTGGCATGACTATATTCCTCTGTCTAGAGGACAGAATAAGTTACTTGATTTTCTTTCAAATCAAGTAGAAGATCGATCTTGAACTCTAGCTGAAGACAGTTGATGTGACACCATAGTTTTGAAACATGCAATGTTGAAAAATGTTCTTCAGATTTGATTGGGAAGGAGGGTAGGAAAGGATAGTTGAGGTAACTGGCTAATATGAACAATATTTACACATTACACCAGGGTTGTGCTTTTAGGGGGTCATACTCAGTGAGCCTGTTAGTGCACAAGTTATCTGGTTAAAGTTAGTTGGATAACTTGTCCCATATAGTCAGCAGAATGAAACATCCTGCTAAATTTACTTAAGTAATGCTATCCAGGTACATGTAGCCAGAAAACTAAAACATGTAACCAGCTATGCTTGAATAGGGCATGCACTACATTTTATTCATTTTGTTTTAAAATGATTTTGTTGAGAATATGGACATTTGGAAAATGAGAACACAGATTATTCCTTTTAGATTTGTTTTTCCAAACTCTCCACTTATTTATGGAGAATAGCAATTTATTTAATAATAGCAAAATATTTTAGGGATGTGCAGAGGCAATATATTCATTTTGTTTCAATAACTCATTTTGTAGGTCACCACAATTAATTTCAAATGAAAAAAAAAAAATATTGTTTATTTGTACCATTCATCCATTCATTTCCCATTAAAGTCAATGGGCAACAATGAAATCTATATATTGAGGTTTTCTACTCAATTCTAATGAAATTTTCTAGGTAGACATCATCAGGAGGAAGAGCATGCCATGGCTTCAAAACTGTCAAAATGGCACCAAAAGTGGCATGAATAGCCTAAGTCACCGTGAAGCGGAAATCAGTATTAGCAGTGGCTGGAGTTTTCCAAGCCACTGAGAGAGGAGCAAAGCAGCTGTGGAATTAAAAAAAAAAAAAAATTCCCCCCTCACCTGATTCACAATGGAAATAGACAAGTCATTATAGCAGTTTAGGCATCTACTTTTATTCACTGTAATATTACATGAGAACTACACTCACAGTACTTCTGAAATCCAATACATACAATCAGGCTTATATACTCTTTATTATCTTACAAAATCATGGTTCCGAAAAAATATTTCAGATTAACCAATCATAATTTCAATTCTTGCATTTTGTTTCATCATTACATCTTTAGATGTCTCAGACACGCATGAATAATTAACAGGTCAGCATGACCCAGGTCTGAATCGCAATTACATACAAGTGCAGCATACTTTCAGGCCGATTCAGTATGGTATGCTCAGGCAGAGCACACCGTTAGCCCCATTTGGATGCGCGTTTTTGATGCGCTATTATTACCCCTTATACAGTAATGGATAATAGCGCGTGGAAAACGTGCGTCCAACTACCCCTGAAACTAATAGTGTGCTCAGCATGAAAATGCATGTTGATGAGCCTATTAGTTAGTCCCACTCGATACAGAAAATAAAATGTGCAGCCAAGCTGCACATTTTACTTTCAGAAATTAACTCCTGTCAAAGGCAGGAATTAATTTCAGCCAGCACCGGGAAAGTGTACAGAAAAGCAGAAAAAACTGCTTTTCTGTATTAAGTCAGAGGCCCCAAAAATTAAAAAAAAAAAAAAAAATCTGCCCGTTATTTAGAAAACGGATGCTCAATTTTGCCGGTGTCCGTGTTCTGAAACCATGGCTGTCAGCGGGTTCGACAACCGATGCTGGTAAAATTAAGCATCGGCCGTCAAACCCATTGACAGCCGCCACTTCCACCAATAAGGAGGCGCAAGGGACACACTAGTGTCCCTAGCGCCTCCTTATTAGCACGGGCCCTCATTTGCATACTGCATCGCGCGCCCAGGAGAGTGGCCTGGGCGCTTTGGGAGAGCGGGCGCTTGCCTCGGAACGCCTCTCTGCCATGTGGTTTACTGAATCGGCCTGTTAGTTACCAGAAGCAAGGGTGACTCATCATTATATCTGTTTTCTACAAACATAATTAATTCTTCAACTTTGGCATAGTGGTATTATGTAGGGATGTGCAGCAGGGATGGATTACGTTTTGGAACCCCCATGAATACAACGAATATGGCATATACGTTGCAGATTCACAATACGTTGAAAACGAATGCACATCCCTAGTATTATGCATATCTAAGGATTGCTTAAACGTCAATATTTTCCCCATTATATTTTGTCTAGTGCAGGGATTACATTTAGCAACAAGCATTACATCTCTTTTATTCTTATTAAAATCTAAAAATAGTGTTTAGAGCAAGAATAAGTTATGAACTTTATAAGTTGAATTGAACTATATTGAACAGAGAGATGCTTTAAAACCTTCTGACTTCATGGCTGCAAGAGTGGCAAGTACACTCTGTTGATCATTTCTAAATGTTGGTGGTGCACTTTGCCCCTCTATGTCATGAACACCCCAAGGCAGCATAAGAGAGGCAAAGGGGCACCAAGATTAGCATGAAAAACCCCAGGCATCATGAAGGAGGAACAAAGCAACAAAAGTGTCAGGAAAAACACAGAGACACTAAAAAGTTAAATATAAGACCCACAAGCGTGTACGCATTTGCAGGCGCATGTACATGGACTCACTGATTTTATAACATATGCACGTATAAGCACATATATATGCATGTGTTATAAAATCAACTACGTGCATGTACATACACACACAATTTTATATTGACATGTGCATGTGCGCACGAATGTAATTTTGAGCACGTAAGTGGGGAGCTTTTTATTAGGTACGCACGGCGACACAATAGACCTTTTTCCCAGTTCGCTCCCAGCTCACCCCAGTAAAAGAGAGGAATTCCTAAACTTGCCTCCCTTTCACCTTATTACCCCCGACCCTTAAAACCTTGCTGAAACTAGCATTTTTTTTTTTTGTTACATGACTTACATGCTGTTCATAGCAGAAGTAAAGTTATGCGATAAGGGACCACGGCATCTACTTGTGTACATATTTACTTATGTGCTGGATTCATGCTACAGACCCAGCCCGCCCATGCTCTGCCTAGACCACGCCCCTCCCCTTTTGGTGAGAACAATTTTTATGCACGTACCGGTAGATATGAGTGTACCTGTGCTGGTTTTAAAATCTGTGTGGCATATACCAAGCTGAGTCACTGGCTTTTGCACACATAGGTTTTAAAATTCACCCCTAAGAGTAGATCAAAGCAGCACAAAAAGTGGTATGAAAACCACACAGTAACATGAGAGGTACAAAGCAGCCACCCACAATGGCAGGAACACCCCAAATGAGGGGCAAATGGCATTAACAGAATTGGTTTAAATCCCTTGGCAGAGAAAGTTTCTAGAGGAGGCTTGAAGCATTTTTGTTTTGCAAATGAGACCTTAGACCTGAAATCATCTGGAAACCAGATGATGGGGAACTTAACTTAAAACCCTGAGGAGGGAGAATTCCAAGGAAATCCCTGGAGGAGTCAAAGTGCAGTTTCCCTAGTAGTAGAGTTATCTTCCTCTTTGTTGTGGTAGAATCCATCATGCACTATGACCCCCTTTAGGGTATCCCCTAGGTATGCGTTTGAAGAAAAAGTCCAAAAGGGCATGAACACGTTAAAGATAACTAGGTAAGATTAGTATAAATTGTTGGATTGTCATGACAATGCCAAGAGTTGGCAAGTACTATAAGGGAAGGGAATTTGGAAAAGAACTTCAAGGACAGTCAGAGAAGAGGAAGACTCATCCAATAGTATTGAGAGGCTTGAAGCAGCAGCAGCACTATCATTTAAAATCACAAATGGTAGGTGCAGAGCAATGCAGCAAAAAGAGAAGCATCAAGGATCTAAAATATGGAGTAATGGCTGACGGAAGAAGAAAAATTGTATCAAAAGCCCAAGGCACCAAAGTAGAAACATAGAAATTGATAACAGAAAAAGACCATATAACCCATCAAGTCTGCCCTGGCATCTTGTTTTAATTCGAATCACAGACCTTTAGTCTAGGCCCTTTCATTGACATTAGGGTTCAACTGATACTGCTAACTAGAGATGTGATTCGGATGAACCTTTTGGTTTGACCTTCATTATCGGCCCACCATGGGAAATTTTGTTTTCCCGATTTTTTTTCGGCTGCCCTGAATTTCGGGGTTAGTGCGCACTAACCCCGAAAAAAGAATTTTCCCGAAGTTTCAGGAAAATCCGCTTCATTTTTTGGGGTGGCCGAACCAGGATGAATGCACATCTGTACTACTAACTCAATGCCTCTTAGCTTTAGTTCCTTAAGGGTCCACAGAGTCTAGCCCATTCTCTTTTGATGTCCTACTCAGTTTTCTTCTTCACAATTTCCTGTTTATTTCCTCCCTGTTGTTATTGCTAATCCCCCTGACTCATGGAATTAGCTCCTTAAGGATCCACATAGTCTATCCCATGCCTTTTTTAAGTCCTCTACAGCCTTCTTTCTCACTATCTCCTCTGGAAGGGCATTCCAAGTGCCCTCCACCCGCCCAATGCAGACATATTTCCTGTCATTCAATGTGAGTTTTCCCCCCTGGAGTTTCATATCATGGCCCCGTGTTCTCTTTCAGCTGGATTTTAAAACCCTGGCCACGCGCATAAACCCCGGTACGTGAGTAAGTGCTGGGGCCTGAAAAGGGGGTGGGGAGGGGAGGGGTGGAGCTGGAGGCACCAGTACAGTGGCCATTTGCAGCTGTGCTGGGGGAGCGTGCGCTGTCTGTCAGCTGGCGCACACAAGTTGCTTCTGCTCCGAAGGAGCAGCAACTTTAAAAACAAAAAAATCACCCAAAGGTAGAAAACATTTACGGGGTGGGGAGGAGAGGGGAAGGGAGGATAGAGTAGGTAGTAGGGAAGATTCCCTTAATTGGAGCGGACTGGGAGGGAACTAGGGAAGGCCGATGATGCGTTGCCAAGCAAATTTAGCTAAACTGTGCCCACCCCTTGTGCTCGCTGCCCCCGATGTGCAGAGGGACGCCATACATTGCATTCGTGATTCGGATTCGTCGGGGAGCAGATACGTTGCATTCGGCTGTATGGCGCCCCAATGTGTTAATACGGCGATTTCTATTCATGTCCCAGCTAAAATTAAAATTAACTACAACCCCCCACCCTCTTGACCCCCCCAAGACTTACCAAAACTCCCTGGTGGTCCAGCATGGAGTCCGGGAGCCATCCAATGCACTCTCATACCCTCGGTGCCGGTTTCATTATGGCGCCGATAGCCTTTGTCACAGGGGCTACCAGTGCCATTGGTCAGCCCCTGTCACATGGTCATCGGCACCATCATGTGCTCCTACCATGTGACAGCAGATCGCCTTTCACCAATGGCTCCGGTAGCCATTGGTGAAAGGCGATCTGCTGCCAGTATTCAAAATGGCGCCGATCGCCTTTGCCCTATGTCACAGGGACCGACCGTCAGTACCTGTGACATAGTGAGTGCAAAGGCGATCGGTGCCATTTTGAGCACTGGCATCGGATGGCCGGCATGCAGGAGGTCGCTCCCGGACCCCCGCTGGACTTTTGGCAAGTCTTGTCGGGGTCAGGAGGCCCCCCAAGCTGGCCAAAAGTCCCTGGGGGTCCAACAGGGGTCCTGGAGTGACCTCCTGCACTCCGGCCATCCGATGCCAGTACTCAAAATGGCGCCGATAGCCTTTGCCCATACTATGTCACAGGGGCTACCGGTGCCATTGGTCAGCCCCTGTCACATGGTAGGAGCACAAGATGGCGCCAATGGCTATGTGACAGGGGCTGACCAATGCCACCGGTAGCCCCTGTGACAAAGGCTATTGGTGCCATGATGAAACCGGCACCGAGGGTGTGAGTGCAGGAGATGGTTCCTGGACTCCCCGCTGGACCACCAGGGAGTTTTGGTAAGTCTTGAGGGGTTTCAGAAGGGTGGGGGGTTTGTTTAAATTTTTATTTAGGTGGCCGTATAATTCGGGGAAGATTTGTGTATTCGTGGGGAATCGTGATAAGTTTTGCTTCCCCACGAATACTACGAATAGTGCAATATACGTTGCGGAACGCCAATACGGCAAAAACGAATGCACACCCCTAACATTTATAGTCCACAATAAAGGATCCAAATACTCATAACATTTCTTATAATAATTATATACTTAAAATAACTAAGTGTTATCACAATTCCAAACACACTATTTTAAATTTAATTGGGATATTCACTATTTTAAGGTCTCATTAAGTTCATTCCTTAATTCATTTTACTATTACTTTATCCTTTAAAACTTCAATCAATTAAAGAGAGGAAAAGAAAACAAAAGAATTACCCTTGTAACAGATAAGACACTTACAAGGGTGTGTTAGAAAAAGGGTAGCTCCTATTTGGAGCACCTTAGCTTTCAACAATAAAAACTGTCTCCTTCTTTTCTGAGTTGATTTAGAAAAATCTGCGTATACTCTTACAGTTATAGTTAGAAATTTTTCCTTACTATGGGCCTCATTTTCTAAGTGGCTCGCACGCGATAAGGGACCTTTCGCACGCGAAAAGTCCCTTATCACGTGCAATATCAGGATGGGGGTGGAGTCGGGGCAGAGTCGGCCCCGGAAGAGGAGGAGTCGGGGCGTCACCGGGACCGACTCTGCGCTGACGCCGCGGATAGCGAAAAGGTAAGGCCCTTTTCGTGTCCTATTTCGCTCCCAATACCTACACCTCCTATGGTGGCGCTATTAGGTGCGAAACTGGCAGCGATCGCACCACGATGGTGCGATCGCTGCCGGCTAGCACAGGCCCGCCCCCCCGTTTTGGCCCCCACTCCTCATTTCCGAAAGTATTGCAGGCCTGTGATACTTTAGAAAATGAGGCCCTATGTTTGAAAAATAATCTAAATACCCAATCTCTATCAGATTCAAAAGCAAATGTGGTTAACAAAGCTCAGACCAGTTTTAATTGCAATATATCTCTAGAGTTAATGGGAGCTGCAGATAAGAAGACTGCAGAGAAGAGATTCAGAGAGTGGTAGAAAAATCTCCAAGTTGTAGCATCAGGAGTATAGCACAGAGGCATGAAAATCCCCAAGGCATATGGGGTATAGCACATGGGGTATGGCAGTAAAGCATAGTAACAGTTTGATCCTCCATGGGGTATGGCAGTAAGACAGAGTGACAGCAATACCCCAAATTGTAGAATTAATCACAATGTAAACATTTTCTTTGTCTCAGATACAGCTTCAGAAATCACAACCTTTCCTTGTGAAATCCATCATCGAAGTAATCGTAAAATTGTGTTTGCACATGCTCAGACCTGCCAGTGGGAGGAAATCAGTGTTACTTGATACAGATTCCAACTATAAGATGGTTAAAAAACATATTTGACTTTGATTTGTCCTCTTTCCTGTCTTTTTTCCCTGCATCTTCCTGTTCTGGGTCCAGGAACTGTAACATCCATGGCTGGTTGCTATGCTAACAGAAAAGAAAAAAAAAACATGCTTGGCTGGTACCTGCAGGTTTACTTTGCCCATAGACCATAATTATAAAATAAAACAAATGCAAACTAAAATGTTCCGTAATTTTATCAGTGCCCTCCATTTATTTTGCAAACCAATAAAACTGAAAATGGCCTCATTCATCATGTTTTACCCATCATTTCAAAAGAATGCACATCCCTACTATATATCTTCTTCAGATCAGACAGTAGACCATCTGAATATGATAATCACTTTGTGTGATCATCCAAAGTGGACAAACTGGACAACACTTGCTCATATTTATTGAGAGATAATGGACATGACAGGATGTGATCCACTAAAATTTAGCAAAACCCCTTCAGATCTTCTTGAGAATAACCCTAACATTGCCATTGTATTAACAGTAGAAATTTGGACTATTTCTCTGAAACTTCAATAGACTCAAGGACTGATATTCACCTCCACCTGCTTCCAAAAAGCTATTAATATATTATTAGGATTCACTCCAGTCTTTCCTGCCAATGGCATAGCTCAGTCTGTCATAGTTTCTAAGGGAGAAATGGAGAGGCCTGACAGCCAAGCTAAGTTCCTAGGTACCAGGTAGGGCATTTACTTACAATGATATTCACAATATGAACAGAAAACAGCTTAACTTATTTCAGTCCCATGAATCTTGGGGCCACTTACTCTTGCTTCAGATGCAATCTGTGAATGGTCCCAGCTTCCAGCTCCTGAACTAGGGAAATTTGCAGCCTTTACTTCAGGACAGTTTCCAAACACAAATCTTTTTCTACAGCAGTTTAGATTACAGATACCAGTGCATTTCTTACCTTTATAACAAATTTCCAGTGACTCTGAACTTCCTCTTTGTCCATGTTCCTGGGTGGGCTATTCCTTTGGTCTCCTGAAAACTCAGTAGCAAAGGTTTTTTGGGTTTTTTTTTTCTTTCTTCATGCATCCATCAACAATGTAGTAAGATACACCCAGGCTTTTTCTCCCAGCCAAATTGCAGGCTTTTTTAAAAATCTTCTCAACTGACCGCATACACACCTGACTAACACTAGTAGGGCATCTGGTCCCATCCTCATTGCCAGAGTGCTAACCCAGGTAATCCAGTCAAAGACTGAATCAACACTTGTTGATACCTTGCTAGTTCTAGTACTTTTTCCTGTAGTTGTTTTTATCTACATGCCCTAAAATACACTGCAGGCTCATATCTATTCCAAAGGCCACTTGAAAAATGTCTGCACTCCAATTCATCTATAGTGGGGTAGATATCACCATTGCTGGTTTAGAAACTTTCAGATCTGGCATACAGAAATCTGTGAGACCCAGCAAGTTAAAAAATACTGGACAAGCTTTTTGCACAAAAGTTCCCTATAGTTGCTAAAAACTGTAGCACTGAAGAGAACTTTTCCTATGGGCTCAAAGAAACTTCTACTAAGTATGATGACGACTCAGGGCTCATGCCAGATAGATTTAGCTTAGTTCTTGACACAGAGCTCTCCACAAAATAGTAAATTGTATTGTGTAACTATGATGAGTGTCCCCCCCAAGGAGGAGGGGAAGGAAGGAAGAGCATGCTGTCATTGACATGAACTGCAGCAGAAAGAGGCAATGCATGTCTGGAAAAGCCAGAACAAGACTTAAATGGTTATCAGACTCTCACTGTGAAGGTAAATAAGTCTCTATTGAAAAGGTAAGTCAGAGCTTTAGTTAGAAGAATTACATGTGACAAATTGACAATTGCTGCTGACTTACACTTCACAAGTAAATAATGGCAAAGCCCTAAATTGTAGAACCTTGACTAAGAGTGGTATTTGTATTGGAAATGTACTGAAACACAGTCTAACAAACAGGTCCTTGCCCGGAAAAGAAGGAGATTCAGAATCCTTGGGTACCATGTTTTCAGCGTAGACAAAGAAAAAGGCTAGAAAGGAAAGAAGGGCTTGTATTCTCTTTCCATGAGTCTGCCTGGGTCTTTGCTTTATGACTGAGAGGAGGTGGTCTCTCCAGTATGGGTAAAAATGAATGGGGCCTAAATAAACTGGAATTTCTGAGAGCTGGAATCAGTGAATATTGAGCAAGCCATAATCCTAGTCGAGCTATAAACTCAAGCAAAAAAAACCCTTTCCCACTGAGGAAGAAAGCCTCAGGATATTGGTTGTGCAGAGATAAAGTTCAAAGTCACAGGAGGATATTTGACCCCAGTGGCAGATTAGAAGGCTGAGGTAATGCTGGGTCCCCCGGAGGACACAGACCCCAGCCGCTGATGGGAGGCAGCATCAGATCCCTCAGGAGGGCATGGACCCCAGCAACAGATTGGCATTTTGAGTCAGGTCCCTCAAGGAGCCTCAGACCCCAGCAGTTTATTGGAAATCAGTATCGGATCATCCCAGAGGGTATTGGCCTCTACAGTGGACAGAAGTGGAGTCCAGTCCCAAGCAGGACATGTATGCTAGTTGCAGATCAGGAGGTAAAATCAGGTCACCCAGGAGATTTCTGACTCCGTGGAAGAAGTGGAAAAGAAGAGACAGCAGAAACATCAGTCTGGACACAATGGATTCCCCCTTATGACCGGCAGTATTTACTGGACTAGTTACATTTATTCATGTGGGTGAGACTTTGGATACAGTGGAAAGGAAAATAAGGGGAGGGCAACTATATTGGACTAAAGGTAATCCTAGAGGTTCTTCTTTTCTATATGGTGGTACTTTTCTTGGGGCTAACACCCCCAACTAGCTAAATGTGCTGGTTGATTCCTTACAGAAATTGTATATAGTTATATAATCTGAGACTAATACTCACAATTAGATAAATATGATATTTGCTATCTTATAGAAATATATACAGTCAGATTACGTAATAAAACGTGTTCATAATTGTAACTACTGCAAGCCCTGTTTACAGTCCCATCTGTTTTTGGATTTTCCTGGGGGAAAGAAGGGGAAATCCCACCCACTAACATCATCTTCTCTAGGTGGAGGCACCAAGTACCAGGCACACAAGGATGGATGCAGTCCATCCGAAAGGTGTGACCGCCAGTTCGGCCCCAGATCCAGTGGTGCCTCCGCAAGATAATCAGGCATGGGGGCATTATTTGGAAAATGTATTAGGAACTGTACATGATGAAGGAATCAGTTTAAGCTCTGTAGCTGCATGATTTCTAAATATTTGTGTCTTTCCTGACATTTACTTTTAATCACTGCCCTCTAGAGGTACAGGAAAGGAAATCAAATTAAGATAGAAAAATGTGCTTCTTCAGTGTAATAAATTTGTTTTTATTCTTGTCTTCATACCCTATCACAAAAAATTATATATGTATCTTCCTCATTACTATTCCTCTTTATTTATTTCCCTCTTTTCTATTGCATAGAGCAAGCAGTGATAAAATACTCTTAATGCAATGTATTAAGGAATGCAATATTAAGGTAAATCAGGATAAAAATGACAGGTTGTCAGTTTAATTCCCATCACGTCACACATTCATTGAGATCAATATTCATCTTGCACTAGAAAAAAAATGTGTTTGTATTTATGAAAAAGGATATCAGATTTTTATTTAATTTAGTAGTAGTTTTGCATATGTTTGAAATCAATGAGTTTTGTAATGTAATGGTAAGCTCATAAGAACTTAAGAAATGTCATGCTGAGTCCATAGAGCTCAGCATCCTGTCTCCAACAGTGTTTAGTCCAGGTTGCCTGGAATTATCCAGCAAATCCCAATCTGAAAGTCTGTTTCATGTTGCACTCTCCTTGAATTAGTGAAACCAAAGTCTATGTAGCTAATAATTATTTATGTGGCCTTGACCTCCAGAAACATAAGAACATGCCATACTGGGTCAGACCAAGGGTCCATCAAGCCCAGCATCCTGTTTCCAATAGAGGCCAATCCAGGCCATAAGAACCTGGCAAGTACTCAAAAACAAAGTCTATTCCATGTTACCGTTGCTAGTAATAGCAGTGGCTATTTTCTAAGTCAACTTAATTAATAGGTAATGGACTTCTCCTCCAAGAACTTATCCAATCCTTTTTTAAACACAGCTATACTAACTGCACTAACCACATCCTCTGGCAACAAATTCCAGAGTTTAGTTGTGCATTGAGTAAAAAAGAACTTTTTCTGATTAGTTTTAAATGTGCCACATGCTAACTTCATGGAGTGCCCCCTAGTCTTTCTATTATCCGAAAGAGTAAATAACCGATTCACATCCACCCGTTCTAGATCTCTCATGATTTTAAACACCTCTATCATATCTCCCCTCAGCCATCTCTTCTCCAAGCTGAAAAGTCCTAACCTCTTTAGTCTTTCCTCATAGGGGAGCTGTTCCATTCCCCTTATTATTTTGGTAGCCCTTCTCTGTACCTTCTCCATGGCAATTATATCTTTTTTTAGATGCGGCGACCAGAATTGTACACAGTATTCAAGGTGCGGTCTCACCATGGAGCGATACAGATGTATTATGACATTTTCCATTTTATTCACCATTCCCTTTCTAATAATTCCCAACATTCTGTTTGCTTTTTTGACTGCTGCAGCACACTGAACCGACAATTTCAATGTGTTATCCACTATGACGCCTAGATCTCTTTCTTGGGTTGTAGCACCTAATATGGAACCTAACATTGTGTAACTATAGCATGGGTTATTTTTCCCTATGGGGTAGATTTTCAGACGAGCGCGAACAGCCTACTTTTGTTTGCGCTCCAGGCGCAAACAAAAGTACGCTGGATTTTAGTAGATACGCGCGTATCGGCTAAAATCCTGGATCGGCGCGCGCAAGGCTATCAATTTCGTATAGCCTGCGCGCGCCGAGCCGCGCAGCCTACCCCCGTTCCCTCCTAGGCCTATGAGCCGGTGAGCGCGCCGGTGAGCCTATGTAAAATAGGCTCACCGGCGCGCAGGGCCCTGCTCGCGTAAATCCGCCCGGTTTTGGGCGGATTTACGCGAGCAGGGCTCTGAAAATCCGCCCCTATATGCATAACCTTGCACTTATCCACATTAAATTTCATCTGCCATTTGGATGCCCAATTTTCCAGTCTCACAAGGTCTTCCTGCAATTTATCACAATCTGCTTGTGATTTAACTACTCTGAACAATTTTGTATCATCTGCAAATTTGATTATCTCACTCATCGTATTTCTTTCCAGATCATTTATAAATATATTGAAAGGTAAGGGTCTCCATACAGATCCCTGAGGCACTCCACTGCCCACTCCCTTCCACTGAGAAAATTGTCCATTTAATCCTACTCTCTCTTTCCTGTCTTTTTGCCAGTTTGCAGTCCATGAAAGGACATCTCCACCTATCCCATGACTTTTTACTTTTCCTAGAAGCCTCTCATGAGGAACTATGTCAAACACCTTCTGAAAATCCAAGTATACTACATCTACCAGTTCATCTTTATCCACATGTTTATTAACTCCTTCAAAAAAGTGAAGCAGATTTGTGAGGTAAGATTTGCCTTGCTATCCTCCAGTCTTCAGGTGCAATGGATGATTTTAATCATAGGTTACAAATTTTTACTAATAGGTCTGAAATTTCATTTTTTAGTTCCTTCAGAACTCTGGGGTGTATACCATTCAGTGCAGGTGATTTACTACTCTTCAGTTTGTCAAACAGGTCTACCACATCTTCTAGGTTCACCATGATTTGATTCAGTCCATCTGAATCATTAACCATGAAAACCTTCTCCAGTACGGGGAGCTCCTCACATCCTCTTCAGTAAACACCGAAGAAAAGAAATCATTTAATCTTTCCACGATGGCCTTATCTTCTCTAAGTTCCCCTTTAACCCCTCGATCATCTAACGGTCCAACTGACTCTCTCACAGGCTTTCTGCTTCAGATATATTTTAAAAAGTTTTAACTGTGAGTTTTTGCCTCTGCGACCAACTTCTTTTCAAATTCTCTCTTAGCCTGTCTTATCAATGTCTTACATTTAATTTGCCAATGTTTATGCATTATCCTCTTTTCTTCTGTTGGATCCTTCTTCCAATTTTTGAATGAAGATCTTTTGGCTAAAATAGCTTCTTTCACCTCTCCTTTTAACCATGCCAGTAATCGTTTTGCCTTCTTTCCACCTTTCTTAATGTGTGGAATACATCTGGACTATGCTTCTGGAATGGTATTTTTTAACAATGACCACGCGTCTTGCACATTTTTTACTTTTGTAGCTGCTCCTTTCATTTTTTTTTCTAACAATTTTTCTCATTGTATCAAAGTTTCCCTTTTGGAAGTTTAGCACGAGAGCTGTGGATTTGCATACTGTTCCTCTTCCAGTCATTAATTCAAATTTGATCATATTGTTATGGGAGTCTCTGTTTCGTGGACTCTTGGGCCGACCCGCTGGAGACTGGGAAAGATGGTCAATGTCTCTAATGAACAGCAGGCCGGGAGGCAGATGTTCAGGTAGGACGTAGATGGTCTTCAGCCTGGAAGCTGGTACTTCCCCGGGAGGAGCCCGTAGGAGCCAAACCGCTGGGACTTAGGTGGCTTCACCCTTGGAATCCGAAGCCCCCCCAGGAGGAGCCCGTAGGGGCCCAGTCTCTGGGACTTAGGTGGGTAGTGGGTCAGGTCAGGTAACTGGAACCACACTAGGACAGTATCAATACTGTAACTGTATTCGGGTTCTGGACCCAGGCAGGAACTGTAGCAAGACTCGGGTAATGGAACCAGGCAGGAACTGTAGCAAGGCTTGAGAACTGGAACCAGGCAGGAACTGTAGCAAAACCCGGGTACTGGAACCAGGCAGGAACTGTAGCAAGACTCGGGTACTGTAACCAGGCAGGAACTGTAGCAAGACTTGGGTACTGGAGCCAGACAGGAACTGTAGCAAGACTCAGGTACTGGAACCAGGCAGGAACTGTAGCAGGCAGGAACCAAGCAGGTACTGTAGCTGGAACGGAGTGATGAAATAGGGCAAGTCGCTCCGGGGCACAACGCAACAGGGAACCAGGAGGCTAACCCGTTGCAAGGCAAAGACTGGATGGCCGCAGCTGACTTATCAAGGCCGCGGCGTCTGATGTCAGGATTTGGGCAGAGTCAGCACTGGCGGGAAACGGCCTAGAAAAGTGCCCAAGTGGCGCGCGTGCGCGCGCCTAGGAGCAGGGCGTCCATGGGATAACTCACAGTGGTGCAGGCCTAGTGGGGACGCCGCTAAACAGGCCGCAAACCAGCCCTTTGAAAGCGGGAGCAGGACCGGAAGCCTGGAGGTAAGGGCCTGGCCGCGGTGCTCGTGGCCAGAACCGCAACACATATTATGATCACTATTGCCAAGCGGCCCCACCACCCTTACCTCTCTCATCAAGTCCTGTGCTCCTCTGAGAATTACATTTAAAATTGCTCCCTCTCTTGTCGGTTCCTTAACCAATTGCTCCATAAAGCTATCATTTATTCCATCCAGGAACGTTATCTCTCTATTTATTTATTATTTATTAAAGACTTTTATATACTGACTTTCTTAATACAAATCAAATCAACTCGGTTTACATCGAACTAAGCAGTAACTATAACCAACCAATCAACAAGAGACAATTTAAAGGAGCATAAAGTTACATTATAACAAGGATGCCTTAACTGGGAGTAGGAAATAAAGAAGGGGAGAACGAAGATAAAGTACTATATACATGGGAGGGAGGCGAGGAGCTGACCTCATGATAACTTGTAGGTGGGATTTAGCGTTTGTTTATTTGCATAAGTGATGGAACAATTCTATGTCAGGCTGTTGGGCTAGTAGTGGGGAAGACTCGGCAGAACAGCCATGTCTTTAGTTTCTTTTTAAAAGTTAGTAGACAAGTTTCCTGCGTGAGGTTCGGAGGCATGGCGTTCCAGATGGCGGGACCTGTGATAGAGAATGTCCTGTCTCTGATGTTTGAATGGTGCACAACTTTGATTGGAGGAACATGTAAGGATCCCTTGTAGGCATCCCTTAAGGGTCTGGCCGTCATGTGCAATTTGAGAGGGTGTAGCAGGTCAAGAGGGGTCAGATGGTGAATATTTTTATGGATAATTGTGAGTGATTTATGGAGAATCCTGAAGTTTATTGGGAGCCAGTGAAGATCTTTTAGAATGGGAGAGAGATGTTCTCTCCGATTGGTATTCGTCAAAATTCTCGCCGCTGCATAGTGTGTCCCAATCTATTGTAATACTCAGTTTTACTTCTAGCCTCAGGCGAAAGCAGAGGATGTATGAGCAGCCAGGGAGCAACTGAGCCAGGAGCATTAGAATGAGACCATCAGAATGCAAGAAAGTTTTTTAAAACCACTGCAGAGGCTTATCCAAAGGGAATTAATGACTTACAGTTTAGTATATAAAAGATCTCTAGAGAGAAAGAATTGGGAGAAAACAAGCATTAGTGTGTCCACAAGGAGAGTACAGATGGGATAAAACTTTGGAAATCATAACTGAAGTCTGTAATGGAAAGTTTAAACATCAGTCAAGATGTTCTGCTTTTGCAAAAGAGGCTGAGGCTTTGGAGCCTATCCACTTAGACACCATGGAATAAGAAGAGAGCTTTAGAAGCCTGGAGGTCCAATTTAGAAAGTGCAGAAGAACATCATCTAATAGAAATAGATGTTTTGTGAAGACTGAGGGAGACTGAAACTAAGCTAAAAGAACTGGAGGCATTACACTGGGAGTCTGACACTGAAAGTGAATCTTGAGGCAGCAGAGATGCTAAAAAAGAAAGTGGACAAAGAAAAAAGTTTCTCTGAGAAACCAGACACCTGAGGTTGCCAGATTACTGCAAGAGCAAGAGGAAAATCTTGCTAGCAATGAGGATAAGTTGTCTGCTGAAAGTCACTGTTGCGTAGATTGGTTCTAGATGACTTTGCCCCGATTGCCTCACCTTGTCCACAGCTCCTCCTGCTTACCTTGGGAAAATGGCCGCCCTCTCCGGCGTCCCTGGAACGGCTATGGTGCTGCCTCCCACCATGCTCCTCCCAAGGCCCTACTAGGGTGCATGCGCGCAACCCTCATCTTTATCCCAACATTGGCGCGAATCTCGGTGGTGTCCCCCTCAAGTGACATCACGCCATGCGGGTATTTAGCCTGCCCATACATGCTAGCTAATCGAGTTAGCAAGGATTAGTCTCGGCCGGTCTAAGCTACTCTGCCGCTTCCGTGCTGCTGCTGGAAGCTCTTTCTCTGCCCTTCAGGGTATTGACTAACCTGGGTACCCGCTCCTCGGGGACCCTCTGCTTTATTTCAGGTGCCTTACAGGGATCAGGTACTCATTCCTCGAGGGCCTGCTCTCCCTGTCTTGGTGCCTGTACCATCTACTTCAGCCTGGTGGAATCGCATACCTACAGCTACCATCTAGTGAGTAATCTAACTCTGTCTATCTCATCTACAGCTTTGCCTTGCCGGGAAACCTACACCGAAATGCCCCTATACCAATGAGGTGAGAAGGGTCCCCTCTGCCGAGGGTCCTGAGACTGCTACATCCAGACTACCTCACTACTGACACCTCTGGTGGTATACATCAAGCTGTACAATAAAAGATCTAATTCTATGTTTATGCATCCTGAGTCTAGCCCAGGACTGTGGCTCCCCACGGGGCCCATCCCCATGGGTGTGGTCATCTGCCACAGCACCCAAGAATCCACCCAAACACCACTTAACCATAACAGCCAATTCCAAAATTCCTTGGGAGAAGAGCTCCATGTTTGGAAAGAGAGTTGGAAGCTGTTATTGATCTGATGCCTGATGGGAGGAGCAATCAGATAGTAGTTAGCACTCTGTTCGAGATCTGTAGTTATATATGAGAGTTGAGGGTGGATTCTTGGACCAGTGGCAGATGACCACGCCCCCGGGGGGATGATCCCGAGAGGGACCACAGGTCAGGCTCAAAGTTAGGAGACAAACACACACTAGTTCTTTTATTAGACAGTATACTGATCCACCAGAGATGGCAGTAGTGAGCTGGTAAGCCCGGCTGGGCTGTAGTCCCTGAGATACTGGAACAGCAATCCCTGGAGGCTGAGCTGAAGAAAGACTGAGATATAGTGAGTAGGCAGGGTATGCAGATGATAACACTCACACAATGTCCTAATGAAGCCCATGAGCTAGAAAGTATAGGCCCTCGAGGAGCGAGTAGCTGGTTCCAGGGAAAGCTCAGAGAGAATGATGGTAACTCACTGATGTAGCTGATATAGTTGGTAGTGAAGACTTCCAGGCAGAGGAGTATATGAAGCAAGTCTGGGATCAGGGCCCTCGAGAGGTGAGTACCGGTTCCAGGCTGTCACCTGAAAAAACAAGGAGAGAGCGAGGCCCCCGAAGAGTGGGTACCTCTGGTAAGTCCGAGGAGGCAGAGTAGCTTAGGTAGCGAAACACTTGCTAACTCGATGTGTTAGCAAATTCTGAGACCTTAAATATCCATCGCGGGTGACATCATCTTCGGGGGACACCCCCGAGGTTCGCGCCAATGCCGGTACTTCAATTGGGGCCATGCCGCACGCGCGCCCCTAGGCCTCCAGGAAACATGGCGGTTGCAGCGTCGAGCCAGTCTGGGAACGCCCGAGGACAAGTGGCAGGAGAACGCCGTGGCAGCCAATCTTCCCGCGGATGGAGAGGGAGGCGCCAGAGAGGTAAAGAGGGCGGAGAGAGGGCGTCAGGCACCGACGGACACAAAAGAAACCAAGAACTTCCAAGAAGGAAAGAAAAACAGAGCCAAAAATGTGAAAATCAGCTAGGACTGCTGGAGAAACAAATGCAGGAAAGCCATAGTCAGAAGGAATCTGCATAAAAAAGTGGTGAGACAAGTGGAAGAGAAACTTCAACACCACCCAAGAGAAGTCACGAGAGGCCTGCCAGAGGAGAAGTGGAATTTAGAGTTATAGGTAGGCTTTTATAAAGGATTATGTATGGATAATCGGTAAAGAGTGCACTAGGTGGTTGTGATAGCTGGGAATTGGTAAAGGGTAATCCTAAGGAGAGAGGGAGACCATGACCCTATAGACTCTATCTTGAGTTTAGTGTTAAGTCGAAAGTGCTTAAAACTAACCCTAATTTGTAGGGGTGAGCACGCCCCTGTGACCCCAACCCTAACCAAGAGTTTAGCTGGCAGGAGGCCAGAAAGAACATATTGGGGTGTGAAGCTACTTCCCTGGTTCAGATCCAGGATGAGTGAAGACACTGGCCCCAATGGGCTCAAGCTGAGGGAGAGGGTATGTGAAGGAGTGGCCCTAAACCCCTCATTAATCTGTGTAGGACCAGACTAGATGCCTGGTCCAGTTACATTCCACAGAGGGAAAAGAGTTCTGTGGGTGGGACCCTGCAGGGCAGGGAGAGACCTGTGGGCTGGGCCCTGCTGGGGAGGTTAAGAGGCAGAGCCCAGCTAGGATCAGTAGACTAGACCCAGATCTCCAGGAAAAGGCAGCTCCTATGCAACATTACTATCCTAAAGAGAAGTCTGTACCTGAATGCTGTTGGTATCTCTGTTTACTGCTGAAGCTAAGCAGTTATTCTGTAAACTTAATATGCACTGAAAATAAAATCAATAAACACAAACCTGACTGCTGCTACAAGCTAGTTTAAGGCAGGGGCCCAAGCTGTGGGCATGATTTATGCAAATGTCATTTTGATGTATTCCCTCCTTATCTAGCTTGCTACCTCACTTTCTCCTCCCCCAAACCTCCTCTGGTGTTCCCTCCCTCCAAAGAAATACTGTTGTCTAGAGACACCAATAAGAAAAAATGCTGTACTGAAATTATTTTTAAACAAGCTTTCTTTTTATGGACATCCTTGATGATGTAATGAATTAAATTCCCATTAATGAAACAGTTTTATATGCAGACATGAGTTGATCAAAGTTTTGTGGTTTGCTATATTGGATTTATGATCCAAAGCCATGTGATTTGGGATTTGAAACACTATTATGATCCATTAACTAAATTTCAAATTGTGATTAATACTGTGGAAACAGCCTGGTTTAGGACATAGTAAACCACCTCTTAAAAGTGAAAGACAACTATGTCAAATTAGTCTGAAATGAAAGGAATAACTGCATATGATAGAGTATGCTTGGCATTTGCTTGGCATTTGCTGTGGTATAATCCATCAAAGACTAAATACCAGATGAAACCAATAACCATAAGAGCCATAAGGAAACAGTTTGAAGAAAAATGTCCCAAAAGAGCATGAAAACTTTAAAGATAATTGGGTGAGTAGGGCCTATGTAAAGCATCAGAAGGCTAGGGCAAGAGCAAAAGTCGGCAAGTTCCATAGGGGAAGGGGATTTGAAAAGTAACAAGAAGGCAGCAGGAATACAGGATGCCTGCTCCAACAGGAGGAAGGTGGTTGATCTTACTAGTAGTATATGCTTTTGTTAAACTGTAAAGATCAAGCAGTTTCTGGTGTGACATGAAGAACCAGAGGAGTGGTGTGGCAATCATGGAAAGCAATGGATCTTAAGGGCAAGACCAAGAGTCAGCAAGTAATCTAAGGGTAAAGGAATTTGGGGGGATCTTTGTAGACAGCTGGAGCAAAGGATGAAGCACTCTAAGACTGGCTTGATGTGATAGTAGCAGCAGTAATTATTTAATGCTATATTATTTTTATTTATTATATTTTGGTTATTATTTTTCAGTTATTAAAAACTGAACTAACAGAAGCAGAGTAACACAGCAAGAATAGTAGACATAACATTCCAAAGATTTAATTTGAGGGCTCAGGTAGAGATAGAATGGTAACAAAAGCCCAAGGAGTAGTGTAGAGAGTGTGCAAAGCAACAGAAGACCAAGGCAAGAGTAAAAGTTGGCAAGTACTGTAAGGGAAGGAGATTTAGACAGAAGCTCAAAGACATCCAGAGGAATGTAGTTGATCATACCAATAGCATACACTTATGTCAAATGCAGCTGATAGAGGGAATCTATGAATAGCTCATTACATCATTTATGTCTCAATCTGTTACTTGTATGACCATGGCGATCATATAGATAATGCATGCCAATGAGTGCTGAGTCCCCAAGGCATAGTGAGTGGAATTACAAACAGCAAAATGAGATCAAAACCCCTCATGGCATACACTATGGGGAATCACAAACAGCACAGAGGTATCTATAACCTCATAACATATAATGCAGGGAATTACAAACAGCACAAAGTTTTCTATGTACCCATGTTATACAGTGTAGGGAATCAGAAACAGCACAGAGATGTCTATAGCCCCAGGGCATAGGGGCTTCCATCACAAACAGCACAAAGGTATCTAAACCACTAAGGTATACAGAGAAAGGAATAGAAAACAGAACAAAGGGCTAGATAGGCCTTGACAGCAAATTGGAAAACAAAAAAGTGGCATGGGAATAAAAACGTGCATTTTATTTATTTATTTATTTATTTATTTATTTATTTATTTTTGCATTTTCTTTTCTAAGGAGAAAACACTCCTGTGTAACCAATATAAAAGGAGAGGTAGGAAAACAAGGCTGTGATTGTTAGTGATAGAAAAAAAAACAAAGAACCATAAAAGAATTGGGCTGAGAGGAGAACCTTATATTTATTTTTCTATTTTCACTTTTTTTTCTGTGGATAAAACACCCCAGTATAACCAACAAACATGGTAGGAGAATTAGGCTGAGATCCAAATGTTACAAGCGTGACCTCCGTCGGCCGTCATGCTCCGAGGCACGGAGGTGCAGTTGTCTCTAACAGGGATGTGAGCCCTTGGGCCACGACATGACCCAGGGAGTAGCCCCAAGTCAAACCATGGGAGGTGAGCTGGTGCGAGCATGGGTACATAGCAAGACATGGCAGGCGCAAGGACTGGGATACAAGGTCTGACCCTCAACCATACCTGCACACCCCGGACAACCAACAATGCAATGTTGATTGATGAACAGTCCTCCGACCGTTCCAAGCCCTTTCGGACCTGCCACTGGGTATGGCAATGGGCGGCAGGCCGGAATGAGGATGAGGGCAGACGGAGTCCTTGGAACATAGAAGACTTGAGACTATGACTGATGCAAAGACATCGCAGACGAGGGACTGATGCGAAGAAATCACAGACGAGGGATTGATGCAACGGCATCACAGACGAGGGACTGATGCGACGGCATCACAGATGAGGGACGATGCGACGGCATCACAGATGAGGGTCGATGTAACGGCATCACGGACTAGGAACCCGATCCAAAGGCAACGAGAGACTGACGAAGAATCCCTTATATAGGGCTGAAGCAGGAAGTCATCATTGGAAGGAGCCAGCAACACTTCCTGTGGCTGGCCCTTTAAATACTGTGAAGAGGCGCACACCGGCACCTAAGGAAGGCTGAAGAGAAGAAGCAGGACCTTGGACAGTGTCACCCCGCCGCGCTGGAGAGTGAAGGAGCAGGCAGGCCACAGGACGGCCTCCTGCCATCTGGGAAGGACCCCGAGGATCGCGTCAGCAGCCCAAGCCGCAAAGACAGGCTGGCGGTGGCTCCCTGCCATGGAGGCAGGCTTCAGGGCAGCCTCCAGGCTGCGAAGAGGAGGCAGGGATGCAGGGCCTCCAGACCACGGTTCATGGCGGTGGGGTAGGCCGTGAGAAGAGGGTGCTGGCGGCAGCCCTGCCACGTGGGACCCAATGTGGGCGTCGGCGTCCGTGACTGCTCGGTAGGAGCGGCCCTGCTGAGCAGAGCAGAAGCTGCTGCTGCCTCCAGGCCACAAAGAATGGCTGCGGCGACATCCTGCCGTGGAGCTGAAGACAACCACGGCCTCCGGGCCATTGCAAACAGAATCGGCGGCATCTGGCCGCATCAAGGGAGACAAAAGGTAGTGAATCTGTCCGCGGAAGCGGGCAGATTCACAACAGTACCCCCTCCTTAAAGACCCCCTCCTCAAACCTCGTGTCAACAGCTGGAGGAGACAAGGTATCAGTCCAACTGACAGGGGGTAAGCGAGGGTCCAAGAACAGACATTGGAAGATTCTTGGCAAGGCACTGTAACAATGACAATACTGTATCTGAAGACATGAAGGGTACTGAAGTTCCAAGCGTGACATAGACAAGACATTGAAGACAAACAAACAAAGCACAAATTGCAGGACAGCAGGTGTGCATCTCACGTTCTGATGACAAGAGGCAAAATTCAAGACAAGGCATCCACAACAGAAGGCATAGCAGAGTATTAACTTGTATTGAAGACCAGTTGTTGGTTTACAGCAGTATCAAGAAGCAAATCTCAGGCTGGATTCTATAGCTGTAAAGGTGGAACTCAGGAGACTACGTAAACAGCTTACTAGCTGGCTTGATGAGTCCTGGTGTCAGGAGGACTCAAATGGAAGTCCAATGCACAGAGTTCTGAGACTGGAGAGTAATGAAGATAGTGGAAATTAAAAGAATGAAGGAAGACTCTCAGCGAAGATTGTAACCAGGATATCACAAGATCTTCACCATTGGAAGCTCAAGATCCCCCTGGGAGGAGCCCTTGAGGAACCGAGCCACTTGGGCTTAGGAGTAGACATCTGGAAACTCGTGCGCGATGAGAGTTGCAGAGGACATGAGTCAAACAGGAAGTCAAAACTGGAGAAGTTGATGTAATCTTCACCATTGGAGACCCAAGATCCCCCCGGGAGGAGCCCTTGAAGATCGGAACTGCTTGGGCTTAGGTGGGGTCTGCGGATGACAGAAGCTGAGCTAAGAACTAAGAAGGTCCGGATTGTTACTTCCTGGCTGACATGATGGAGTAAAATGTCTTTACAGCTTTGTATAAGAGTGAGTGACTAGGAGAATCCATGAATACTTTGGGCACACATAACAGTGATGTCACACTCAGAGTTGATGGTAGTAAGTGTCACTATAGTACTTAAGCAGGGACTGTTGCTGATGATAATTGCTCTGATGATGTGGTGATGTAGTCCCCTTAAGCTGGAACAAGGGGTGTGCCAGATGATAGATGTCGCTGTGGAACTAAGCAAAATTGTTAGTCAAAGGAACACACTCGTTTAGGACGGAGTCAAGAAGCCACATTGAGATGGAAGGAGCTTCATGAAGCTAGACTTGAAGATGGTAATGGATTCCGATGGATGCGAGGAATCCCCACAGGCAGATGGTCAAAGGTAGGCACTGACGAGCAACTAGCAGCAGAGAGTCACTGATGGCAGAACAGATAACAAGAATGCAGGAGTTCCAATCCTGCTTAAAGGTTCGAGATGCTGCATACTTGAAGAACTCATGGAGGCGAGCACAAGGGTACAGAGTAGCTCACGATGGTGATCCCGAGGTGAATCCATCTGCAAAACAGAAGCTGGACCACAGTATGGATTCTAGAAGGTTCGCAGGAGGGTGGCATCTGCGAAAACCCAACAAGGGACCAATAGCTGGGAACTCCCTTGCAGAGATGATGAGAGACTTCTGGTTGAATATGGCTCCTAAGGCAAGCACTAGGATAATGCAAGCAGGAGCGGAGTCAGGAGCAAAGGATGAAGATGCATCTAGGGTGCAGGCACCTCCTGCTGGTCATAAGAACCCTAAGCATGGTCTGTAGAGAAGCATCAGGCTGAAGAGACTCCAGAGCCAGCACTAAACTAGTGCAGGCAAGGACTGGATAAACTGCAAAGATGTAACAGCAGGTCATGGGTGCAGGCGCCTCCTGATGGTCAGGAACAACCAAGACCTGGGGTGGTGTAGTAGTACACATCAAAGACAGATACATCTGCAGCCATGAAGATTCTTGAAGCAGAGGATGCTGGTCACTGGATGTGGAACCTGGGTGCAGGCACCTCCTGCAGGTCGAATGAAACCAGGGAACTGGGCCACGTCCAAGTGGAAAGAACGGAGATGATCACTGGAACCATGGCAGGTGACTCCTGCCAGAAGAGGAGTTCCAGGATGAGTGAATGCAGAGATGGTCTGGCTGCAGGCACCTCCTGCAGGTCGTGGGAATCAGACTGTTAAGGCAAAAATTAAATGTCCACAAACTAGGAACAACATTTTCTTCGGGCAAAAGCAGACTGAGGAAGCTCCAGAGGCTGAAGAAAAAATTTCCAGGAAAAAATCAAGGCAAAATCCAAAGAAAAACTGGAGCCCATCGGGCACAGCTCACCAGACTTACATCCTTCAGATTCTGATACGAGCGCAACCTCCGTCGGCCATCACGCTCCGAGGCACAGAGGCGCAGTCGTCTCTAAAAGGGTTGTGAACCCTTGGGCCACAACCTGACCCAGGGAGGTGCCCCAAGCCAAACCGTGGGAGGTGAGCTGGTGTGAGCATGGGTACATGGCAAGACATGGCAATCGCAAGGACTGGGATAAAAGGTCTGACCCTCAACTGGACCTGCACACCCCGGACAACCAACAACGCAATGTTGATTGATGAACAGTCCTTCGACCGTTCCAAGCCCTTTCAGACCTGCCGCTGGGTACGGCAATGGGCGGCAGGCCGGAACGAGGACGAGGGCAGATGGAGTCCTTGGAACATAGAAGACTTGAGACTATGACCGATGCTTAGACATCGCAGATGAGGGACTGATGCAATGACATCGCAGATGAGGGACTGATGCGACGGCATCACAGACGAGGGACGATGCGACGGCATCACAGACGAAGACATCACAGGCGAGGGCTTGATGCAATGGCATCCCAAACAAGACGAGAAGCTGGGAAGGTAGACATTGGCACTGTCTCTCATGGTGCCCTACACAACCCACCTTCACGGTCGGACCCAATGGGCTGATCGTGGACCACCCTGTCCCACTGCACGCCCTATACAGCCCAAAGAGGCTGGTCACGGATCAGGCTGGGAGCGGGACAAGTGCAGGAAAGAATCCAGCTGAGGCGGGACTTCGATGATGGAGCCAGTGTCATCTGGAGAACCACAAGGGCTGGCAGGTCATGAAGCTTAGAAGCGCAGGGACAAGAGTCCACTACCGTCATCTCCCAAGATGGAGAAGCGTCACCTGTAGATCCACGGCCAGCAGAACAGAAGGCTCAAGAGCACAGGGACAAAACATCCGGAAAGGCTGGAAAATCAGGAAAGCTGAGACATGAGGAAGCCTGGACGAGGGACCTCTGGAACACGAAGGCATGGAACATCAGGTACTGGGAATTTGAAGACATCTGAAGACTGGGACAAGAGACGTCAGGAACCTGAAGATTCTGAAGACCTGGACAAGGAACATCTGAAACATGGAAACAGCTGAAGACACGGACATCCGGACTCAAGCAACACCAGGACTGGGAACAAGGAACATGAAGACACTGAACACAAAGCCATCAAAGCAAGAGAAGACCACGGAGGACCTGGACTGGTCTGAAGACACAGGCAACTGTGGAACCCGATCCGAAGGCAACGAGAGACTGACAAAGAATCCCTTATATAGGGCTGAAGCAGGAAGTCATCATTGGGAGGAGCCAGCAACACTTCCTGTGGCTGGCCCTTTAAATACTGTGAAGAGGGTGTGCCGGCGCCTAAGGGAAGGAAGGCTGAAGAGAAGAAGCAGGACCTCGGACAGTGGCACCCGGCTGCGCTGGAGAGTAAAGGAGCAGGCAGGCCACAGGACGGCCTCCTGCTGTCTGGGAAGGACCCCGAGGATCGCGTCAGCGGCCCGAACCGCGAAGACAGGCCGGCGGTGGTTCCCTGCCACAGAGGCAGGCTTCAGGGCGGCCTCCAGGCCATGAAGAGGAGGCAGGGACACAGGGCCCCCAGGCCACGGTTCATGGCGGCGGGGCAGGCCACGAGAAGATGGTGCTGGCGGCGGCCCTGCCGCGGGGATCGGCGTCCACGACTGCTCGGTGGGGGCGGCCCTGCTGAGCGGAGCAGAAGCTGCTGCAGCCTTCAGGCCACAAAGAATGGCGTCAATGGCGTCCTGCCGCGGAGTTGAAGACAACCATGGCCTCTGGGCCGTGGCAAACAGAATCTGGCTCCTTTGACGCCTACTTTCTGGCGTCAAGGGAGCCAGAAGGTAGGGAATCTGTCCGCGGAAGCAGGCAGATTCACACCAAACAACAAACACAGAAGCAATAAAAATCTCATGCTTTTCTAAACGATTTATACTTATTGTTTATATACATATATATATATATATATATATATATATGTGTGTGTGTGTGTGTGTGTATCCCTTGAATTTCTAAGTTTAAAGACAGAATTTATTTCATAGAAATAGGCAATTAACTTCTGGTCTTACAGATATAGCCCTTATGATAGATATTTCCTAGTTGAAAGCGAAAGCAGGAAACTAAAGGAGGAAAGTGGAATGGTTAGGTAAAATAACACAAAAAATATATTATAACAGGATATGGCTTTTTAGCATGAAGCAAGCAAGGAAGGATCTGAGATTTGTACAAGAATTCAGCACTGCACAGGAAGATGTTCAAACAAGTAATTGCAGATATAAAACTCAGGAAAATATTCCAGACCTTTTGCTGAATAGGCCTGGATTACAATTTAGGTCTGACATTGACAGCCTTGCCATCCGATCAGATTTGAAATGAACTCTAGCCAATTGATAATTAGAGATGTGAATCGGAACCGGAATCGGTTCGGTTCTAGTTCCGATTCAAATCTTATAATTTTTATCATCCGGCCTGATTGGTTTTTTGTTTATCGGCTGCGCCCGATCCGATAAACAAAAAACCCACCCGGACCCTTTAAAACTGACCCCTTAGCCTCCCCCCCCCAAAAAAAATGTTTTAAAATTACCTGGTGGTCCAGTGGGGGCGCAGGGAGCAATCTCCCGCTCTCGGGCCGTTGCCTGCGCTATTAAAAATGGCGCCGATGGCCCTTTGCCCTTACCATGTGACAGGGTATCCATGCCATTGGCCGGCCCCTGTCACATGGTAGGAGCACTGGATGGCCGGCACCATCTTTAAAAATGGCTGAGAGCCTGACCTTGCCTTAAATAGGAAAAGGCTGGACAGGGCAAGAGGAGGGGCCACACCAATTTCCTGCAATAATCCCTTTAAATCTTGGCCAGGAACACGCGCACGGGCCTGGGTCTAGGAAGGTCCAGAGGAAGCGGGGCCTGTACCAGCAATGGCAGCGCGTCGGAGAGGCCTGGGCAAATGGGCCTGCCGGTGCGCTGGAAAAGGAAAGCCATAGGAAGCACCCCGAGAGCGGCTGGCCGCTGCTGATGGCAACCTGGAGTGGGTGGATGCCATGCCTCGGTGGTAAGAGGGAGCACCCTGGCACGAGAAGCCATGACCGGTGGCCCTAACATAAAAAAACCTACATTCTCTCTCAGTTGGGGGATTCTGCATTGGCTTGGGCCTCCCCCCTCTGGGAAAGGGACAATTCTCTCCTTTCCAACCTGAACTAGTTCCTCCAAAAATTCCTCCTCATTTTTGCTGAGTCCGGCCACACCACATCCACTGCAACAGAACTGGGTAATTGCCAGGTTCTTGTGGCCTGGTTTTGGCCTCTGTTGGAAACAGGATGCTGGGTTTGATGGACCCTTGGTCTGACCCAGCATGGCAATTTCTTATGTTCTTATGTTCTTCCAGATCCACCAAGGCTCCGTGTCACTGGGGGAGTATGTGATCCACTTTCATATGCTAGTTTCAGAGGTCCGATGGAGAGAGGACAGCAATTTTCTGCTAGGGCCTGTCAAAGCCCATGAACTGGCAGGCTGCGACCTTCTATTCACCTTGGAGGGTCTCATTAGCTTGGACATCAGGTTGGGTCTACAGTTCCGAGATTATATCATCATTCCATCAGCAGGATCTCCAGTTCATCATTTTCATCTAGCTCCTCCCCCCAAGAGCTGATGGGACTAATGTCCCATTGGAGAAGCCCATGCAAATAGTCCATTATAGGCTGTCACTCATGGAAAAGTAGAGAAAGTAATGCCAGAACATCTATCTCTACTGTGTTGGCTAGGAGCACTTCACACATTAAAGGAAAGTTGAGAAAACAACAAAACCTAGGATTGGTAGTAGAGGTCACCCTGGATTGACCCTGATCCTCTCCCCAAATTCTAGTCCCAGTTTCCTCTCCTATGAGGGGGCCAGCATCCATGTACAAGCATTCCTATATATGGGCATGGCAGGAAACGTCTTTGCCAAAGACCTTGTATATCAACACAGAATTCCAACTGAACCACTGGAAATGGCACTCACCATCTCATCAGTCTCAGGAGAGCCCTTGCCTGGTCACATCATACTGTCTATTGGGCCACTACAGATGCAAGCTGGCCTGCTCCAGCAGAAGCAGATTTGCCTATATGTTCTACAGAGGGCTATTGATAACATAATTCTGGGCCTTTCTTGGATAATGAAGCACCTACCCCATATCAACTGGAGCATCCTAGAAATCACCATATGGGGTGCTACCTGCCAGGCATGCTGTCTAGCTCAGGTTCAACCAGACAACCTCCTTGCCCAAGACCTGCCAGCCACCAGAAATCAAGGGCTCATCTTGCAGGAAAGGCAGATAGTATAGATTAAACTCTCACTAGTCCTGCCACAGGATGTATTTACCAGTTGAAAGGGTGAGCCCAACTGCACCAGCCACCCCTTGGCACCAAAGGTCCATCATCACCAAATCTGTTGCCAGCATCATAACTGGTTAATCAATGAAAGAGGCCTAGCACCAGACATCAGAGACTTATGAGACAGATACTGATGATGACTAGATAAGCTCTGCCTACAATGACTGCATGTAAAACCATCAGCACAGACATTTAAACCAAGAGCATCACAATGGACAACAGGAAGTAATTGGAGCACAAGACTTTGCAGAAGGCCCTGGCAGCCCGGCAGGATGCCCTGTTAAAGACTTTGATTTGGCCAGACTTCTGAAGCAGCTAAACTTCAGGTGATATAAATCTTTAGATTATGAGTGAATTCCTATTTTTAAGTGATAACCCAGAGCCAGTAGACTTATTGAAAAGGATGGGGTCACAAAGCCTAAAGTTGGTTTGTATGTGGTTACAGAGCCTGGAAGGTGGAAGGATCTCCTAACTGTTAAGCTGTATACCAATTGAGAGACTGAGTTGTGGAGGGGTTCCACTAAGTGTTGGTGCATTCAAACATTATAATTATAGCTAATTAGCCTGAAAATTAATTTGGCACACTAGAAATCCAAGATTTTGAGAATAGGCTTCTGATCTGTTTTGCCTTATGCTTCTGATCTGTTTTGCCTTACGCTTAAGATTGCATGTTGTCAAATGTTGTCTAGGGGAAGAGGGAAAATTAATGGACAACAACTAGAGAGACTAATGTCAAAATGTCCCTTCCAACAAATAATTGAGGAAGGCAATAATTTTTACACCTATAAAGTAAGAAAAATATATAAATTTATTAAACTTACAGATTCATGTTTATTCAGTGTGGCTTTTGTTCAGTGAGGGAGAGGACATACAGCTTCTGTTGTATTCTGTGACATTACTAGTTTTACTTGTTTGTACTGGAATGATTAAACAGAAAAATGGTTAAAAATGCAACTTTACATTCTGTTTATTGTCAGGAAAATTCAGCTAATAAAAGTTAGGTGCATTCTTATCTACCTGTGCTTGATAGTGTGTCTTTGTCAGTAATTTACACTGTTACATAATAGGCATGGCAGGTAGATATATTAATAGCATGAGCCTCAAAGTGGTGTATCAGGGGCATGGCATTTTAAGCAGAGTAGTGACAGCAAGGCACCTAGAATGGTATATATCAGGAGCATGGCAGGTAGGCAGAATGGTAGCAGCAAGACCCCTTAGATGGTGACCTGTGTGGCATGGTAAGTAGCATGTGGCAGCAAGATCCCTAAGGTGGTATATCAGAGGCATATCAGGTAGGCAGAGCGGTGGCAGGAAGATCCCTAAGGTAGTATATCAGGATCATGGAAGGTAGGCAGAGCAGTAGAAGCAAGAACCCTAAGATGGTACATCCTGGACAAGGCAGGTAGGCAGAGTGGTTGCAGCAAGACCCATAAGGTGGCACATCTGGGTCATGGCAGGTCAAAATGTGGGCACTACAGGATGGTACATCTGGGGCATATAGATAAGTAGTGTGGCAACAAGTCCTTCAAGGTGTTTTATTTTATATTTTATTTATTTATTTAAGTTTTTTATATACCAACATTCAAGACAGTAGTCCCATCATGCTGGTTCACAAGAAACAGGGGTGCAGTTATAATAAAACTTTACAATTTGAACAATAGTGCAGAAAAGCAGTTACATATAACAAGGAAATCAATAACTTGGAGTGAGAAGGAAAATGGAGATCAGATAATTATATATAAGTATGAATAACATTGTATAAATAACATTGTAAGAGGTGGCTATTAACGCTAATACTAGCGAAGCGAGTTGATTGATGGGAGTTAAATAATGTTGGAGTTAGGAAAGGCCTGCGTGAACAGCCACGTCTTGAGTTTTTTCTTGAATGTTGAAATGCTGGGTTCCATTCTGAGATCCGGGGGAATGGAGTTCCATAAAGTTGGACCGGCTGTGGAGAATGCCCGATCTCTAAGCGTGATGTGTCTGGTAGTTTTGGCTGGAGGAACTTGAAGTGATCCTTTGTACGCATCTCTTGTCGGTCTTGTTGAATGGTGTAATCGGAGGGGGATATGGAGATCGATTGGAGCTAATTGATGGATGTTTTTGAAAATGGTGAGAATGGCCTTGTAGATTATTCTGAAGTGGATGGGCAGCCAATGAAGGTCCATCAGGATAGGGGTTATGTGTTCTCTTCTCCTGGTGTTAGTGAGTATACGGGCGGAGGCATTTTGGACCATTTGCAATGGTTTGGTGTGTGATGAAGGGAGACCAAGCATGATGGTGTTACAATAGTCCAGCTTTGCGAAAATGATTGATTGTAGAATCGTTCTAAAGTCATGTGTGTGGAAGAGAAGTCGTATTCTTTTCAGCACTTGGAGCTTATAAAAGCAGTCTCTGGTGGTTTTGTTGATGTTAGCTTTCAGGTTTAGGTGATTGTCAATTAGAACTCCTAGGTCTCTCACTTGTGTAGTATTTGGTACGGTAGGATGAGAGTGTGTGAGGGAGCTGTTTTCTGGTGTGATGAGTAGAAATTCAGTTTTTGATGAATTTAGTATCAGGTTGAGACTTGTGAGAAGCTGTTTGATATTTTGGAGGCAGGTTTCCCAGTGAGACAGTGTTTTTGCGAGCGACTCTTCGATGGGGATCAGGACCTGGATATCGTCAGCGTAGAGGAAGTGTTTGAGATTGAGGTCAGTGAGAAGTTTACATAAGGGTAACAGATAAATGTTAAACAAGGTAGGAGACAGGGATGAGCCCTGGGGGACTCCTACTGACGCGGGGTGAAGAGAGGATTCTTTATTATGAATCTTAACCTTATATCCTCTGTTGCTGAGGAAGGTTCTGAACCATGATAGGGCAGTGCCTGAGATACCTATGGCTGTTAGTTGGTTGATGAGGAGGGAGTGATTGACCGTATCGAATGCAGACGAAAGGTCGAGTAGTATCAGAAGGAAGGCTTGTCCTTTGTCTAAGCCTAGGATGATGTGGTCAGTCATAGAGATGAGGAGGGCTTCCGTGCTTAAGGTTTTACGGAATCCGTATTGTGATGGGAATAGAAGGTTATTATCTTCAATGTAGTTTGAGAGTCGTGAGTTTACCAATTTTTCCATTATCTTGGCTATGAATGGGAGGTTAGCTATCGGTCTAAAGTTGTTAGAATCGTTTGGGTCGAGATTTGGTTTTTTGAGAAGGGGTTTGAGTGAGGCAAGTTTGAGGTTGTCAGGGTAGAATCCTTGTGTAAGGGAGCAATTTATGATATCTGCCAGGGTTTTGGAGATAGATTCTGGAATTGATAGTAGTAGTTTGGCTGGGATGTGATCCGAAGGGTGAGAGGAAGGTTTCATTTTCCTTAGAATTCCTTGGATCTCAGTGGATGACGTTGTGTCAAGTTCTTCTAACCGAGTGTAGTTGATTGAGGGTTGAGGAGTGGTTAGTGGAGCAGTGGGGTTCGTGGGGAGCTGCGATAGAAGAGTATTGATTTTGTTGCTGAAGAATAGAGCTAATTCTTCCGCTTTTGATTGAGCTTGGTCATGAGCAATCTCTGGTTGGTTTAATTGTGTGAGGTTGGCTACATAGCTGAAGAGGGCTTTGGCATCGAATACAAGGTTGTGTATCTTCGAGGCGTAGTAGTCCCTCTTGGATCTTAAGGTGCTTGATTTGTATTGATGCAGAGATGATTTGTAGATTAAAAGGGTGTTGGTTCCTGGGTTTTTGCGCCATTTAGCCATATTTTGTCTTAATTGGAGTTTGAGCTTTCTTAGTTCTGAGGAGAACCATGGCTGTCTTTTGGAGGAGTTCTGGTGTGGTTTTTTTGTAATAGGAGGGCATAGCTTGTTAGCTATAGTTTCGGTGATTGTATTCCATGATCGAAGTGCTGCGTTCGGATCTGTAAGGTCCAGTTGGTGGAGTAGTGGTGATAGGTGATTGTTAAGGTCTTCTGGGGAGCAAGTTTTTCTGTATTTGAAGGAGGGCGAAGGAATGCAAGCCGGGTTGGTATCTTTTATAGAGAATGAAGTTGTTATGAGGTAGTGATCTGACCACGGGACCTTTGTGCAATTTGGAATAGTTATGGGCTTGATTGCAGCGTTAACGAAGATCAGGTCTAACGTGTGGCCGGCTTTGTGGGTAGGTTTGTTAACTAATTGAGTGAAGCCTAGCGCTGTGAAGGCTGTGAGTAGTGTTTCACAGTTAGGTGATGGGGTAGGGTTATCAACATGCATGTTGAAATCACCTAGAATGATAGCTGGCGAGTCAAAGTTGATGAGGGAGGAGGTTAATTCGACCAGTGGTGAAGCATCTGATTCCAAGAGTCCTGGGGGAGCATATACGAGAAGGATTTGGAGCTTGTCTGAGGTGAAGAAGCCAAATTCAAGTTTTGAATTGGAATTGGATTGATGTAGGGAGAATCTGAGGTCCTTTTTAGTTGCTAAAAGAATACCTCCTCCCTTTTTTTTATGACGAGGAAGCGAGAAGAAGTCGTAAGCCTCTGTAGGTAGTTGATTAATTATTGCTGTGTCTGATGGTTTTAACCATCAGACATACTATATCTCACATGGAAATTCTGGAAACCCAAGCAAAATCAAATTAATTTTCAAAAATACCAGCTTTTCCATTAATTCTATTGACAATCTTGAGAAATGAGGGCTCACAATTTCTCCTACATTTGAGAAGACATTCACTGGGCACACTGGCTGGTGAGCAGAAAGGTTAGTTTCCATTCCCTCATAGAAACCCTCTTACTTTAACTCCAGAATATTTACTCTAGGGATAGCACTTCTATAACTCAGATCCTCATGGCAACCTTAAATCCTTAAATCCTTCAGCATTTGCACCAGCTGACTCATCACTATCAAATGATGATGCCCCAGAGGGGCTATGCACACCTATCTCTGTTTCCAGAGACAGATCATGAAGCGGTGTCTGCTGCTCCACTAATCTCTGCAGAATCATATAGGTAGAATTCCTGTGGGTACCAACAAATTGAATCAGATGCTAGTAGGGCACCCTGAATTCTTTCCACTTCTCATGGAAAAGCTTCCCAACTTTCTCAATTATATTTTACAGAAATCTGGTCAAAGACATCCAAAAGGTGGGAAAGAAGGGAGAAGTGTTGATTGTTGGAGACTTTAATCTGCCGGATGTAGAATGGAGAATCCCTTCTGTGAAATCCACCAGAAGTAGAGAGATAGTGGATGCATTGCAAGGGGCACTCTTCAAATAAATGGTAATGGAACCCATGAGGGAAAGAGATGTACCCAACCTAGTGCTCACTAATGGGGATAATGTATCTAATGTCCAGGTGGGTACCCACTTCAGGAATAAGGTGATGTCACACAAAGACTCAAGTTATGCATTTCAAAAATACAGACTTTGTCAAAATGGGGACATAGCTGGAGGCAGAACAAAAAAATTAAAGAAATTGATCTGATTCATCTGACATAATATCCATCTAGAAAACCATGCTGCTCTGAATTCCTCAACTCTGTTTTCACTATTGTTAAGAAAAATCTCAATTTTTCCATTACCAAATTCAGACTAACTGGTCTATAATTACAAGTGCTATGAGTAGGCAGGCTGAAGTGGATGACAAATTTTGAAGTGGCAGCAAGTTCCTCCCTAACACCCTGCGGCGGCCACTGTATTTTCCTTCCAGATGCTGGAAGCATTAATGATGTGCCAGTGGGTTCCTACACCCCATCAACAGGATGAAGCCCACATGGTGGTGCACTTTAATGATGTGCTGGCAGGGTTCCCACTCCATGCTGGCAAGAAGAAGACTAGTGTGAAGGCTCATTTTATTGACTACCGACAGGGTTCCTAACTCAAGCTTAATGAGAACAACCTTGCAAGACCGCATGGTTAATAAGGTGCTAGCAGGTTCCTACACCCTGCTGGAAAGAATACAACAACCTTGGGGTATTGTGACAGAGAGGGGCTCGAAGAGGTTGCATTTCTGAGAGGGGAGGGAAGGAAAGGGGAGGGGTGGGGGATGGAAAAAAAGGAGAAGAGAAGGGGAGTATGAGTGAGAAAGAAGGGAGAGTATGTGTGAAAGTGGAAGGAAAAAAGGGGGTGTGCGTAAAGTGGCAGAGGGGAATGAGAGAAAAGAAAGGGGAAAGGGAGAGGGGTAAGGGAAAAGTGAGGGAAATAGAGAAGGAGCAAAATTATATGGAGTGGGTCGTGTAAGTGAGAGGAAATATGTGACACACAGACTTCTACCACCAGACTCTGGGGAAGGTTGGAGGCAGGTGGTAGAGTTTCAGGGAGTGTGGTAGGGTTTCCAGCTTTGAAAGCCCCCCCCCCCCCACCTCCCCTTTTTAGGTCAGCATAGGGTATGTTCCAGATTGAGAGTTGGATATTAGGACCCATTGCTTGAAACAATTTTGCTGGTTGAATAGTCTTGATGGAAGTTTTGCTGTGAGAAACCACGGTTTATCTGGCCTGGTTCTTGCTTGTTACTTGTTCCTATCTTCTTCCTGGTTCCTGCTCCCTAACTGGTTCCTGCTTCCTATGTGATAATTCCTATTGGTAACCTGTACACAAGTGCCCAAACGGTGGGAAATGGCAACTGCTCCAGATGGATTACCTGCTCTAGAGTAGGTTTCTCTGCGGTACAGCCCAGTTTCTCTGCTGTACAGCCCTGCTCAGGTGTGGTACCTGTTTTCTGCCCATGGCTGGGTGAAACCTGACAGTAGACTAGATTTCAAGGCACTCTGCTCAGCAAAACTCCATGGGGGATCCTTTAGCCCTCTTAATGATTCTACATATGCTGTGCCTATGTAGGGAGTCAACCTGATTATTTGCCTCAAATATGATTGCCTGATTAATGGTCATAGTAGTTGTTAGGAAGGCACTTTCTAAACTAACTACTTAACTATTTTTCTTACCCATACAGATTTTTGCAAAAAAATATTTTTTTTTAATGGAGCAGGTTCCTGGACTCCCTTTACCTTGACTATCATCCTTAAATACCTTCAAAAAATATATGCACATAGGGAGGCCTCTTTCAATAGAAAGGATGCTCTGGAATGAGGAATCAATGGATAAGGTTGAAAAGGATGAGACTCTGGAGTAATCTAAGGAGATATTTCTTTTCAGAAAGGGTGGCGAATGCATGGAACTTTCTCTCTGTGGACATAATGCATATGAGGACATATCGGACTTCAACAGAGCATGGGACAAGGACAGAGTATCTCTGAAGGAGAAGAAGGGATTATAAAGCTGAACAGGAGATATGGAAGGACAGAATGGATGGACTATATGGTCTTTATCTGCCATCATATTCCATGTGTCTATATTTCTAGACTTTAGTTTAAAGACCTTGCAGAGTCTAGCTGAACAGGATCTAAAAAGACGACCCACCAACACTGTCCAAATTCAACAGAATTTATTAAAGTCTGCAGAAACCTGATCAGGTAATAATGTATTCAACCACTGAGAATGAGAATTCAGGTACAGCACATTCATGTGAAACACCAATATCCAAATTAGATATCCCAGAATTAGTAAAAACAATAAAGTATTTGTAATGGGATACAGCTAGTGATATAAATGGGTTTGAAGATGATATTAAAAATCTCAGTGAGTGGTACAAAATGAAATAAATATCTGAAAGCAGATTGAATCTACTGTGAGTTTTCACAAACAATTAATGATACTTGAAAAATGAATGAGCCTTGTCATTAAAGAGAGAAAGGATGACCTTGAAAAGAGACAAAAAAGAAATAATGAGAGTTTTCTTGGGATCAGACAAATTGACAAAAATGAATACATTATACAATGAAAGATAGTCCCAGAAAATTGACAGTGAAATAAATAAGGAAAGAACCCAGATTACTGAGTATTAAGAGCTCTTATTATAACGGGTAGGGATGTGCATTTGTTCAAACAAATGAGCAAAATGCAAAGAATGAGGCAATTTTTAGTTTATTACACAGATTTTGGGTATTCTTGTATCTGTATAATTATGATTTAAAAAAGGGATGCTTTCAGAACTAGACCTCAGCCTGGTCCCATTGCTGAGGCAGCAGATAGGCACCAGGACCAGCTGTCTGTGACAAAGCTCAGGCCTGATGCCAGGTTCTAGCGCCAAAGCTTAGACACATACCTGATGCTGGGACCCAAACTGAGACAGGGTCTTGTTGCTAAGACCCTATCCTAGGCCTGAAACTGATTCTGGTTCCATTGCCATAGCCCATGCCTGATACTGGGGCCAGGTCAGAGGCAGGATGCAATTTCTGAAGCCCGAGTATAGGCCCAATGCTGGGCCCTAGCCCATGGCAGGGTATGATCACTGACACCCAGGCTAAGACCAAGGCCCAACACCAGGGCCCAGACCAAAAACAAGTCCCATCACTGAGGAAAAGTCCAGAGAGTGGGTCTGGGCCTGCAGAGGGATCCCATTGTTGAGACCAGGGTCTAGACCTAGGCCCATCTTGGGGCTTGGCCTGAGGCCGGGTACCATCATTGAAGCCCAGATCTAGGCCTAGGGCTGACACCAGGGCCTGACCCGAAGCTAGATCTCATTACCAAGGGTTACCTAAGTCTGTGCCTTTCAATGGGACCCAGCCTTGGGCCAGGCCCCATCGTTGGGCTTAAGTATAGGCCTCGGCTTCAGCAATAGGATCTGTTCCTGGCCCATTTTTTCTTTTACAGTGAAGGCAATGGGGCCTATGGTTGGCTTCCCTATTTGACTTCAAAGTAAAACAAAAGAACAAACTGTCACTGTTTTTCCTGCTATGCAGTCTCCCCATGCCAAGGTTCTGCCTGTTGTGCAACTTTCTGTCATCAGGAGTCCTCAGTGAGCCTTGCTCACTACCATACCAGTTACCTCCTTACTGATCCTATTAGACCCAAGCATGAGCCCTACTTAACCCAGCCTTATCAATGCCTCAGTGCCTCTTCATTGACTCACCTTGGTTTTTTGACATGGTCTCTCTTACCTTGCTAGTCTGCCTTGCTTTGCAGCCTACCCAGGCCTCCTGCCTTGTCCTGTGGTCTCTCTTGGCCTCTTATTTTGTTCTGCAGCTTTTCTTGGCCTTTTGCCTTGCTTTGGGCCCTTTTAGGTTTCTGGCTTTGCTCTGCAGCCTCTCAGGCCTCCTTGCCTTGCTCTGTGCCCTCCTGGCCTTTCCTGTTTTACCTTCAAATCTCCGGGCCTACTAGGATTATATTGCGAGCCTTGTGCCCTGTTGTCCTTCCTTCTTTCCTGTTACCTGTCTAGTACTGTCCCTGTACAGACCTTGTTCAGTCTTGTCCTTGTCCTTGTCAAGTCCCTCTCTAGTCCTGTCCTTGTCCAGTCCCTGTCTAGGCCTATCCTTGTCTGTGCTCTTTGTTCAAGCCCCAGCCCTGCCTTGTCCAGATAGCCCTATATCATCCAGCCTGATGTTGCACAGAAGACAAATCCTACTGGCCCCCAGAACCAAAGGGCTCAAACTGTGAGGAATGGGGTTGGTTAGGTAGAAGACCAGCTCCAGTCATGCAGCCCTTGTGGGCATGCTCCCTGACTTCAGCCTTCCAGTCCTTGACAGATATTAGATGAACAAATATTTTTTTTCTTTTGTTTGAGATGAACCTTATGAATGACTGTGACATTCGAAATGAATAGAACCAAATCAAATTTTATGACTCTGCACTCTTCTAGTTACTGGCTTGTATCTCTTTTGGATGAACCAAATTTAGATGTATTAACAACTGAGAATCAGACATTACAGAAGACAAGTTAAACATCTTAAAACATTCTGGGAAAAATATTTAATCAGTTTTGGTCTTTTAAAAATTTTTTAGGTTTTCATTTTAGTTTAATTTATTTTTTAGTTTGTTTTTGAAGATGAAACAAATGGGGAAAAATATTAAACAAATTGAATTAAAACAAACAAAAAAACCCCCTCAAAACAAAATTACAAAACAATCCAAAAATCTTGTGGCTTCTCATCCCTAGATTTTTCATGAAAAACAACATTCAAAGTATTGTCTTCTGCAGAAGAAATATCACTTATAAAAAAATGTATATTATATTTACATTCACTACGATGGTGCTAACCAGAAAACCCTGCAAAAAAAGTAAAAGTACACTTGGAACCCAAGTGGTATTAGACGTTGGAATGCATGTTGGGTGTGGGCTTGGTTCTCAGAAATCCATGCATAAACTGAATTACAATTATAATACAGTAAACCTCCTATGCCAAAATAGCACAAACTGAAACTGACAGCATTCAAACAATAACAACCCTACCTATGAAAAGGCAATGTTGCAAATATTATATAAGGTCCTAAAATACCAATTAACCTCCTATTAACAAAACAGAAAAAGCCAGGCTGCTACAGATTCCTCATAGAAACTACATGCTAGCAGAATATCTCATCTCATTCATAAATGCAGAACACTGGCAAGCCCTCACCAAATACAGAATAAAAAGACAATAAAGTATAAATAGAAACATGCAGAGAAAAACTGAATTGGAATCTGCAACAATGGAAAAACAGAAAACTTACATTCCTCATAAAAAATCAAATAAGATCAAGACATATAAAACATTAATCATAATATTAAATCTATACTCATAAAAATAATAAATATTTCAAAACAATTGGGGGTTCATTTTTTAAAAAGTGCAAGTGCGTACTTTTGTTCGCGCACCAGGCGCAAACAAAAGTACGCCGGATTTCAATAGTTACACGCGTAGCCGCGCATATCTTTTAAAATCCGGGGTCAGCGCGCGCAATGGGGTGCACATTTGTGAACCTTGTGCACGCCGAGCCCTGTGCGCGCTGCCCGTTCCCTCCGAGGCCGCTCTGAAATCGGAGCGGCCTCGGAGGGAACTTTCCTTCTGCCTCCCCCCACCTTTCCCTCCCTTCCCCTATCTAACCCACCCCCCAGCCCTACCTAAATCCCCTTCCTAACCTTTATCCAGGAAGTTGCGCCTCCGGGCAGTCGTAACTTGCGCGCGCCGAATGTCTGCTGGCGCGGCAGGCCCTGACACAGGCTGCTGTGTCAGGGCACTCAGCCATGCTCCCAGACCGCCCCAGACCGCCGCCACCCCCCGAACATGCCCTGAGCCGCCACCACGCCCCCTGGCCACGCCCCCTAACCGCCCCTTTTTGCAAGCCCCGGGACATACGCGCGTCCCGGGGCTTGCGCGCACCGCCGAGCCTATACAAAATAGGCTCGGCGTACGCAGGGGCAGATTTCCTCAGGTTACGTGTGTATGTTTCGCGCGTAGCCTTTGAAAATCTGCCCATTGGTGAATAGAACAGCATCCAATAATTAAAACTAGTAAGGATAAATATAATACCTTCTTTCCATACCTGGTAACTTTTGATTTCCAGATGCCTCGAGCTTGTCATGGATTATTATCAAGGTGTGGGGAGGGGGGTTTTGCATTTAAACTTTCTCCTCTCTCTCTCTCTCACACACACATATGTAATCACACACTGACAAAATCACACACACATACATTCTCTCTCTCTTGCACATGATCAATCTCACACACATATACACACTCACACACATTCTCGCACTCTCTCACACAGGCAGATGAAATTTAATGTGGATAAGTGCAAGGTGATGCATACAGGGAAAAATAACCAATGCTATAATTACACAATGTTAGGTTCCATATTAGGTGCTACAACCCAAGAAAGAGATCTAGGCGTCATAGTGGATAACACATTGAAATCGTCGGTTCAGTGTGCTGCAGCAGTCAAAAAAGCAAACAGAATGTTGGGAATTATTAGAAAGGGAATGGTGAATAAAACAGAAATGTCATCGCTCCATGGTGAGACCGCACCTTGAATACTGTGTACAATTCTGGTCGCCGCATCTCAAAAAAGATATAATTGTGATGGAGAAGGTACAGAGAAGGGCTTCCAAAATGATAAGGGGAAAGGAACAACTCCCCTATGAGTAAAGACTAAAGAGGTTAGGACTTTTCAGCTTGGAGAAGAGACGACTGAGGGGGGATATGATAGAGGTGTTTAAAATCATGAGAGGTCTAGAACAGGTAGATGTGAATTGGTTATTTACTCTTTCGGATAGTAGAAAGACTAGGGGGCACTCCATGAAGTTAGCATGGGGCACATTTAAAACTAATCGGAGAAAGTTCTTTTTTACTCAACGCACAATTAAACTCTGGAATTTGTTGCCAGAGGATGTGGTTAGTGCAGTTAGTATAGCTGTGTTTAAAAAAGGATTGGATAAGTTCTTGGAGGAGAAGTCCATTACCTGCTACTAAGTTCACTTAGAGAATAGCCACTGCCATTAGCAATGGTTACATGGAATAGACTTAGATTTTGGGTACTTGCCAGGTTCTTATGGCCTGGATTGGCCACTGTTGGAAACAGGATGCTGGGCTTGATGGACCCTTGGTCTGACCCAGCATGGCATTTTCTTATGTTCTTATGTAACAAGGCCAAGATCACATTTATTTTATCCTTACTTGTTGTTTATGCCTTGGCCTGGGCCTTCCCCCTTTGGGAATGAGAAAACCCAATCCTGGAAGATCTGGACCGCTTCCCCAGTGCCTTCCATTTCATCTTTGACGAGCCTGGGCATCCTCGTCAGCAGCCTCAGAACTCTTGCTGATCAGTCAGGGATCCTGGACCATTGGAGAATATGCCATCTATTTTAGGTCTTGGCTTCAGAGCTTCAGTGGTGAGATGATAGCCTAATCGCTATTTTCTGATAGGGCTTATTAGAGCATTAGTTGGCTAGTCAGGATTCACCAGAGACATTGGAGTACTTTATCAGACTGGCCATCCATTTGGATCTCCAATTCCAGGAGTGGGCTAAGGAATGAGGTCAAGCCTAACACGCAATACAACTGGCACCCTTATTCCAGCATCCAGTAACTCCAGTGAGGGTGACAGAGCCTCAGGACCTATCTGAAGAGCCCATGCAGGTGGTTTGTCTCTATCTAGACACCTCAGTCTGTGCTTATACTGTGCTGGGGCTGGGCATTTTGCAGCCAACTGCCCCATTAAGCTGGGAAAATCTCAGGCCTAGAGTTAATAGGAGATCCCTCTCTAGATCGATGATGTACCACTCCCAAGATCCTACTACCGATGGTAATATACATCTTCAGGCCTTTCTGGACATAGGTACAGCTGGAAGTTTCATTGATGAGACTTTGGCATTCCTACTGAGTCCTTGAGGACAGCACTCACTGTGTCCTTTGTATCTGAAGAACCCCTGCTGAGGCAGGTTACCTGGGCTACAACCCTGCTTCATATGTTCACTGGTATCCTTCATCAAAAACTCGTTCATCTGTATATCTTGCCTAAGGCAGTTTAAGTGCTCCTAGGCCTTCCTTGGCTGATCCAACACTGGCCCCAGATTGACTGGGGGTCGTTACAGTTGGCAAGATGGCGTGCAGCTTACCATGAATGATGTTTGACCAGAGTGTAGCTTCCTACTCTCGAGCTCTGCCACATCGCACTCATGGTGCCCAGCCTACCATCACCATATTTGGATTTTGCAAATGTCTTCAGTAAAAACAGGCCATGGTCTTTCCCCCCAAATCAGGCCTACAATTGCTCAGTTGACCTCGTCCCTGCCCACTGTCAGTGTGGGCTCTAAGGGCTCACTTGTCTAGTTGTGTCCACCACACCACAGTCCAAGGGCCCACTTTTCTAACAGACTATAACTTAGAATTTTGTTATGGCAGGTTAGGTAAAAAATTGCAAAAAAAACATGGCAGGAGGTGGTTGGTATATACTTTGTATATTATGTGTAAAGTGTATGTGAAATTTGCTTTTAACTTTATATTTTAGTATTTTTATTACTATGTATGTTATTTATGGAAACCGTCTTGGTGGCTTTGGCTGATTTGTATAGTATACAAAATGTTTTAAATAAAATAAATATCTAAAAAAGAGCCGAAGAAATCCCACGCAAAATGAAAAACGTAAAAAAAGGGAAATGCAGAATAACTTCAGTGTATGGGTGCCAAAAAATAGTTATATCACATTTGTTAAAGTTTTTAATTGTTTAATTTTAAATTTTCTTTAGAAATCCTTGTTAATGTTAATGCCGCATCATCAAGGATGACGGCATATTCTTCAAATTTATGATGAGTGTCACAAGACACCATCATAACATCATCTAGGTTATAATTTGAAGGATCAACTTGTTCATTCCGACTCTACAATAGTTCCAGCGCCCATTATTGGAAGTTCACATTCAGCTTGTGGCACATGCTCAGTGTGCCACGTTATGATGAACACTTCATCAATTTTCTTTGCAACTGTTCAGGAGACACTTTTTTTAAAATCAGACATGACTTTCTTGTCATCAGGGGTGATTTATATAATTAAATGCCCTTGTGAAAAATGGTACGTGGGCAAAACGAAGCAATCCTTGAAGATGCGCCTTATAGAGCACAGCTCCTGTTTAGTACATAATCGTGTCACTGCCCAGTTGGTCACACATTGTCAAGACTCTACACATGTTTTTGATGATTTGCAAGTCTGTGCATTGGAACAGGTATGTCCAAGCTGGCGTGGTAGAGATTTCAATGTTCAACTTTTATGATCTGAACAAAGATGGATTAATTATTTAAATACTGTACATCTGAATGGACTGAATGGTAGTCTTGATTTACAAGTTTTTTATAAAAAAAGGCAGGTCTACGTCTGAGCCACGGGTTGACGTCAGATACACCATTGGGTCCCATTGGTCATGCTAACTTGCTGTAAGATTTAAATGGATACTTACTGGCTAAATGGTCTCTGTTCTTTTTTGAAAAATAAGCAGGAGATATACCATCCCAAGTAAGGATTCAACCACATTGTGCCATCTTGAATAAGCTAAGTATTTGAAAGTTATTAATTTATGTACATTTTTTTGAAGGTTGGAACATGAAAGGAAGTTAAAATGAACATTTAATTATAAAACGCTGTATTTAGGCTCCTGATGAAGCAGGTAACGCAAAACTTCGGCCATCGTCCTTGCTGATGTGGCATTAACATTAACAAGGATTTCTAATGAAAATTAAAAATTAAAAAATTAAAATCTTTAACAAATGTGATATAACTATGTTTTGGCACCCATACACTAAAGTTATTCTGCATTTCCTTTTTTTTTACATTTAAATAAAATAAATACATGTAGAGCTGGCATTCTTGTTGCTCCTGGTACATTCAGGACAGCTTCACTTTGCTTGATTTTCAATTTGAAGCTGCAATCATTTTGACAAGCATATGCCCATGTGTTTCCAGTATCATGTACTTATTTTGAGATATTTAGCATCCTTCTGCATTGAGACATTGTCAGATGTTAGAGGTCAATCCATATTGTCCACTACCTGGATGACTTCCTGTCCTTGGGGACCGATGCATTCTGGGCTTGTGAGTACCTGCTAAGATTTTTCCAGGAGATGGCCACTGAATTTGGTGCCCTATTGGCTGCTGACAAGTTTTAGGGCCCTGTCAGATACTTTACCATCCCAGGTACTGAGTTTGATTCTAAGGAGATGGTCTCTAGGTTACCATAGGACAAACTCTGTACATTAGTTGGCCAAGCTCAAGTGGTCTAAAAAGGTTACTTTGCTCCAGCTAAGGTCCCTCTATGGATCCCTGGCATTTTCCAGCAGTGTCATCCTCAAGAAATGCATATTCCTGCACAAATTGACACTAGCCTAGCCAAAATGGATGGACATGGATCATCACAGGTACAGGTATCTTCCTGGATGCGGGATGATTTGGCTTTATGTGAGACCTTTCTGTCTGAGTTTAATGGGGTTTCAATGTGGCTCCCTCCCCCTATCACAAGTGATAACTTAGAGTTAATCTTTTCTGTCTCTAGTGAATTGGTTTTGGGCTTTTTTGTCAGGGATTTTGCTGTGTAGCCGCATGGCCGTTTGAATGGGGCTCATTAGAGATCAATTGTAGTATCATCTTTCTGTACCTCTTCCCAATTGTTGCCTTACATGTTTGGGGTGACCATTTGGGCAAACATAGTGTGATATTTCTGTAAGATAACATTGGGTTTGATGGACGTTATCAATCACTAATCTGCCATTCTGTCTCCTGGTTTTTGAGTTGTTGAGGATATTTGATCTGATGTGCTTGCAATTGAATATTGCTATGCGAATGCTGGCTTACAGAATGAAATTGCCAACTCTCTCTCATTGCCAGTAATCCTTAATCAGAGAGATGGCACAAGGAGCAGAGATAATAGGAACCCCTGTCTTGGATCATCTATGGTAACTTGGAGTGCAAAAACATGGGAATTGCTATGCATATCCATGGCTGTTGCCACCTGAAGTGCATACATTAGAGAATATGAGCAACTGAAGTGCTTTTGCATGGGCTGGAATCAATGTTCACTCTAATTTTGAAAGGCAACATGCTCAAAGTTTCTTTTGTGCATGAGTTCAGTATATGATCCAGTATAATGAAAATATTACCAAGATTTCTTGTGCATTTTCTGTTTTGCCTTGTATGCAGTGTTCACAACCTGTGTACATGTGCATACACACACATAGCTTATTTTATTTATTTGTTTATTTATTTTTATAGATTTATATTCTGCTTTTTGCACTTTTTTTCAGCACTTCAAAGTGGATTACATTCAGGTACTGTGGGTATTTCCCTATCCCCAGAGGGCTTACAATCAGAGGGGTAGATTTTTAAAAAGTACGCCCGCACGGATCCCAGGTCCTGATGACTTGGTCTCACTATAGGCCAGGGCCTGGGCCTAGGACTGCTATTATGGTCTGATCTGGAAGCTGGGTCCCAATGCCTGTGCCTCTGCCCAATGCCAGGGCCTAGCCCAGAGACTGGGTCCCAATGCCAGTGCCTCATCCCAGGCCCAGTGCCCAGGCTTTGGAGAAATTCCATCCTATCTTCCTTCTTCTTTCTTCTTAGATGAAATGATGTGGTTTCCTTAGAAGGAGTAGAGTTAATTAACTTTGGTGTATCCTCCCTAGTGGAAGTGCCATTTTGATATACGGCAGGTAATTGTGCTGCCATACATCAATATTTTGCCATCCACTGGGGAAAATGTGCCAGAGTTAATCAACTCCTGTGCCTCACAAGTGAACAGCATCATTTCATCTAAGAAGAAAGAAGGAGGAAGATGAGATGGAAGAACTCTGAAGCCTTGGTGCTGGGCCTGAGCCAAGACCCAGTCGTCAGAAGCCTCTGGGCTGGGCCCAGGCATTGGTCCTGGGTCTGGGCTGAGGGTCCAACATTGAAACACAGACTGTGAACCAACTGTGGGGGTCAGGCCTAGACTGAGGCCCAGGCTCTGGGTCTAGGCCCTAAGCCTGAGCCTTATTTAGGGCCTAGGCTGAGGTCACGGCAACCTGCTGCATGCTAGGTCTATGTAAGTCTGAGGCTTAGGCCTAGGTCTAGGCTTTGGCATCAGATTTCCTCCTGACCTGGTAAGTGGTGTCTGGGGAGGATCTTGGCCCTAGCATTTTTTCAGGTGGAAGGGATAGGATGGGCTCATGAGAGTCCTCAGGAGGCTCCAATTTTCTTTTTGTTCTTTTATATTTTTTATGATTATCTTGTTTTTTTAAGTAAACAAATTAAATAAACTTTGGATGAAATAAAATTAGTGGAAACCAACCTCCCAAAAACAAAACAAAATGTTTTCTTCTTCCCATCCCTACTGATCACTAACATCACATCATTCTCAACTACATCCAGCCCACGGAGTGAAAGACTTTATCCATGAATCAAACCCAAATCCTCCACGTGGCAATGCACATCACTGTCACTTAGACATCAGGCTGGCCCATAAGTTTATTTAGTTATTTTCTCTTTCCTTTCCACTTTTTAAAATCTATTTCTGGCAATTGCAGTGAAGAGTAAAGTACAAGTAAAGCAGCATGAATAAAGCAAGCATGTGTGAGATGGATGAATGCACAGAGAGGGGATATGTGGTGTTTCTTTCATGTTATTATAAAGATATTTCTTTCAAAGTGGTTCTTCAAGCATTTCAAATATTCAGTTTCTGGAGGTTGAAACCAGAAGTTCTGCATAGAAACTCTTTACAAATATACTTAGAAAGCATTACCTAAAATTAAAATATAAATTGTATAGTCAGTCAGGTCAAAATAAATATTTCAGTTGATATTTCATAGCTATTTTTATGCTCATATATATCAATTATTGTTTTAAGAGAACAACACTACAGTTAGATTTCCAAAAATATTAAGGGGCGGATTTTAAAAGGCCTGCGCGCGCTGGCGCGCCTATTTTGCATAGGCCGCCGGCGCGCGTAAGTCCCGGGGCTTTGGAAAAGGGGCGGGGAGGGGGCATGTCGGGGGCATCCCCGAAACGACCCGGGACCAGAGGACGGAGCGGGGCTGCCGGCGACGCGTCGTTTCGGGAATACCCCAGACAAAGGTAAGGGGGGGGGTTAGATAGGGCCGGGGGGGTGGGTTAGGTAGGGGAAGGAAGGGGAAGGTGGGGGGAGGGCGAAGAAAAGTTCCCTCCGTGGCCGCTCTGAAATCGGAGCGGCCTCGAAGGGAACAGGCAGGCCGCGCTGGGCTTGGCGCGTGCAGGTTGCACAAATGTGCACCCCCTTGCGCGCGCCGACCACGGATTTTATAAGATACGCGCGGCTACGCACGTATCTTATAAAATCCAGCGTACTTTTGTTCGCGCCTGGTGCACCAACAAAAGTACGCGCTCGCGTATTGTTTAAAAATCTGCCCCTAAATGTCTGTTTCGAGACCTTTGTTGTTTCTATCATGAGTCATATTCAGGGACGGTAACTTTTAAACCGTCGATGCGGGTGCATACGTGTGCATGTTTGTCAGCCTGTGACCAGGGATGTGGTCAATTTATAAAATATGAAAATATGTATATATGTGAATGTTATAAAATAGCCTGGATATGCAAACGTGTGTTCTCAATTTTAAATGGACATGCGTATATGGGCACAAATCCTGCTTCTACCGTTTAAGTGGGAACGCGTGCCACTGTCATTGCTAGTTTTCCCAGTTTGCTCCCAATTCAACCAATTAAGGGACAGGATTTCCAAAATCCTCTATTTTAATAGCCTCCTTTCCCCCCTGTTAGTCACATCCCTTGAAACCCCACTGATCTGCCTAGTATTTTTTGTTTTATTACTTACATGCCATCCATGGCAGAAGTAAAGTTATGCAACAGGGGACCCCCAGCATGTACCAGTGCGCATGGGAGAACCCCAAAATATCTATGGCCCACTCAGACCATGGACATGGACCTGCCCCTTTCTGGAAATGTTTTCTTTGTGTGCGCAGCTGCATGTACACGCATATGCCGGTGGCTTATAAATTGCGGGCTTTTAAAATTCACTTTTTAGATAGCAGAGTTCAATTATGATAGAATTAGCTGGGGAAAAGAGTAGATGATGGAAGCCTAATGAAGAAAGGGAAAGATGTGATTGAAACTGGAGACAAGGAAGGTAATTGCCCTAATTTCCCTTCCCCAATTTCCATAGTCATGCAAGGCTTTAGTTTTGTTGTATAGACTTCTAAAACAACATTCCAAATTTGATTATGAACTCAATTAGCCACAACTTTGCAGCTAAAGAGAGCTCAGGTATTGCTTAACTAAGCTCAAAGAAAATGAATAATGTATATTTCTTTGCAATGGGATTCAGAAAATAGTCTGTGATGAAGGCACTGAAGAGATTAAGTAAAAAGAGAGTGAAGAGTGGGATCCATCAAAGGGGAAAGAAAGAGGACAATGGTTTACTCTCAAACTGACAACATCCAGCTACCACAAATTGTAACTTTTCAAAAACCTTTCCTAGAAAACTCCTGTTGCTTTTTTTGTTTGATTTTTGTTTTAAATTTTTTCCATCCAACTTCTTCGCCCCATGGGACCAACTTTTCAAAATTTTTGGAATTTATTCCAATAGTAGTAGTTGTATTTTCTCCTCTAAAATGCATATAATAAACAAGGGCCTGGATACCCAGTGCTCCTTGTATTCACATGCCTTCTTTAGTAAATTTAATTTTACTACCACATTCCCCAAATATGAGTATCTCAAACTACTAAGACAGCTTAGAACTGATCCTTTCTATAGCTGCAGAAATAAATTATTATTATTATCTATTTCGCTTTTATACCATCAATACCGAGGCTTTAAGTAGTGAACAAAAAAAAACATATGAAGTTAAAAGATCAACATAAATTAAGACATAACAAAACAATACCATCATGTCCGTGGCAGATGTTAAGTATGACTAAAATCCTGCAGCAAAGATATTTTGTGCTTTTCTTGTATAAATATTTTGTAATTAATGGCAGTATTTTAACAAGGTTTCAAATTTATGCCTCTCTCCTAGTCAAAGGCAAGTCTGAACAAGAAAGTTTTAGGTAGTGCAGTAGTGTTTCAGATACCTATTTAATCAGGATTGAAAAATTATGATGACCTGAGAGGCACTATTAAATAGGATATCTGTTATTTCCTTCCATTCAATTTTTATTTTGACATCTGGGCCAATAATACCAACAGAGAGACATTTCTGGATAGTCGTGTTCACAGGAGTCGCCATAGTGGAGTTCCTTTTTCTAAGTGAAGCAGTATGCATTGTAACTGAGTACTTAGGTAGTTTCCTGATATCCCTTGCCGCTGAAGCAATTTTTAAAATTATCTTGCACACATTCTCTCAGCGATTACACCTTCTGGTAATATGGTTCAGTTGCACAATAGTAGAAAATTTCATCTCGTCTAACCTTAGGACATCTTTCATGAAGTTTAGGAGCAACAGACTGCCCCTTATGACAAGTATCTGATCTCTCTTTTTTGAGATAGTGGTTCAAGTGCTTTTGCTTTCTTACGAGCCACTTATAAAGCCATTACTCACTCAGTAAAATCTTTCAAATGCTTCTGAATTTCTTTGTGGACAATGTGTTCTTTTATTGTAAAATTGCCTTCTTCTATTTGTTCAGTTCTTATTGTTGCTCTGAACTCTACCTTAAGAACTTCTCTTTCTATTATTCACATGTTTCATTCATGGAGAAGGATCTGTGTCCTTTATTCCCACAGGAGAAGTATGACCAACAAAAACTTAGTGTAAACACATGTCTTAGGAGTTGGTTTAGACATACAGGGCCTAGGCTGTGAAATAGCTCCTCCATTCTTTAAAATTCTGTGCAGAAATCCTTCTACCCCGATTAAATAGGAGAGTATCTCCTTTTCATACGTATTATTTGTTCTTAGCCTGTAGAGCAGTCTTTTCCAAGCTTTCTGTATCTTCACACAAGCTTTCCATCATATTCAAAAGGAAGACCCTATGGTAAAACTTATTGTGCTCTTTAGAAGGATCATATTATGCAGTGAGGGCCAGAGGAAAGTATCACCTTTCCACATCATCGCCATGGAAGTTTTCAGCATTGGTTCAATACAGTTTATTAGGGATGTGAATCATTTTTTGACAATTTAAAATATCATCCGATATTTTTTAAATCGTCAATAATCGTTAAAGAGTGCGATACAATAGAAATTCCCCCAATTTATTGTGAAAAAATCGTTAATCGGGTTAGTGTCCATTAACGGGAGTTATTTGGGGGGAGAGCGGGAAAACCTGCACACCAAAACAACCCCTAAACCCACCCCGACCCTTTAAAACAAATCCCTTACCTTCCCCCACCCTCCCAAACCCCCCCAAAAACTTTTTACATGTACCTGGTGGTCCAGTGGAAGCCCCGGGACCGATCTCCCACTCTCGGGCCGTCAGCTGCCACTAATAAAAATGGCGCCGATGGCCCGATAAAAAAAAAACCCACCCTGACCCTTTAAAACTGACCCCTTAGCTTCCCCCACCGACCATCCAGTGCTCCTACCATGTGACAGGGGCCGGCCAATGGCACGGATACCCTTTCACATGGAAAGGGCAAAGGGCCATCGGCGCCATTTTTATTAGCGTAGCCGATGGCCCGAGACCAGGAGATCGCTCCCAGGACTTCCGCTAGATCACAAGGTATTTGTAAAATGTTTTGGGGGGGTTCGGGAGGGTGGGGGAAGCTAAGGGGTCAGTTTTAAAGGGTCGGGGTGGGTTTTTTGTTTATCGGCTCGGGCGCAGCCGGTAAACAAAAATGCAATCGGGCCTCACTAAAAAAAATTAACGATGTGAATCGGAATCGGAACCGATTCCGGTTCCGATTCACATCTCTAAAGTTTATATATTAATGAGTTATCCCTAGTGATTGTAGGAATCTTTGAGCTGGAGTTTGAGAGAGAGTGTAAGAGCTTTTTGTCTCCTCTTCCCCTGCATTAGACCTGTAGGTTGAATACCTTGGTGTTTTATTCTTAGGGGGTCATTTTCAAAGTAGATCACTTGTGATAAGGGATGTTTCACACACAAAAAGTCACTTATCGCGTGTGATACCAAGATCGAGGAGGAGTCGGGGTGGTGTCAGCGGTCACCTGAGATTTGGATGGAAGCCTCTGTTTCTTTGTTATTGTCCCTTGCAAAAAGGAGCCCATTAACAGGGCCAGTGCTAGCTATTTTGCTGCCCTGTGCAGACAACTATTGTGGCACTCCCTGCCCCTCTTCCTACATACACACTTCATTCACTCTCTGTCTCAGGCCTGCTAAAAAATGCCCAGTTCCTTCCAATGAACTATACTTTACTGTCACCCCTCTACCCTCCAGGTATTCATTCCCTCCCCTGAAACCCATTGCTGGTGCAAAAATATTAGGTGCCCTAGGCAAATCTTATACCCTTGCACCCCAACCTCCTGCTCTCGCCATATACACAATTAAAAATTATGCATTTATAATAGATTTTAAATGAAAAAGAATATTCAAAGTATAGTCTTCTGAGGTAAAAAAATATCACACGTATTTGCATGCACTTCTTTAGTGTCAACCAGTAAACCCTTCAAAAAAAGACACTTGATACCCATACGGTATTTGGGCTACTGTAATGTCTGTTAGGTGTGGACTTGACCCTCAGAAAACAATGAGTAAATGACAATTAAAATATAATAAACCTCCCACACCAAAACAGCTCTAACTGCCAGCACTTAAAAATGTAACATCCCTACCTATGAATGGCAACACTGTAAATATTACACCAGGCCCTAAAACACCAATACAACTCATATTAGGAAACAGAACAAACTAAGCTGTTATAAATTCCTACATGCTAGCAGAATCTCTCATCTCAATCACACATGCAGAACACAAGTAGAGCCTCACCAAAAAAGAAACCATAAAGTATACATAGAAACATGCAGGCAAAAACTGAATAGAAAAACCGCAACAAGTCAGTCTCTATGCAGTGTAACAATGGAAAAACAGAAACCATCACCAATCCTCAGGTATTAAACAATTTAATCAAGAAATATAATAAATACATTAATCATAATAGTATAAACAGACTAATAAAAATGATATTTCAACACAGCTGGTAAACAGAAGATCCATTAATTAAAAACTCATCAACAATTTGTTTTCAATTTCTCAAATACCAATAAAATATTTCAAAATAGCAGTCACAAATAGCACCCAAAAATTAAAACTAATAAGGATAAAATAATTCACGCTCACCATACTTGGAAACTTTTGATTTCCAGTCACTCAGATTGTTGTGGATTAGTGAGAGTGGGATGGATTCACTTTCTCCTCTCTCATACACATGTAGACACATGCTCTCTCCCTCATATACGCACATGCTCACTCCCTCTTACATACACATGCTCACTTGCACATGCTCTCTCTCTCTCAAACATATTCTCACTCACACACGTGCTCACACATGATCCCTCATACATACACATACACACACAAGAACCCACTTTTTCTCACCTATACATGCTCAGACACATATACACACATTCACAAACATGGCCCTGCAACTCCCTCGTTTGCTGCACAGCCTTGTGGCTCCTCCTTTTCTTTACTGCACAGTGGACTGGGAACTGCCACACTGCCCTGTGTTCTTCTTTGCTGCACGGCAGATTATAAAATGCCGCGTGTGCCTACGGTTCCCTATTATCGCCATGCAGCGGGTTGGGAACCACCGGACAGTGGCACCAGCAGCTCACTCGGTCTTGGCCTCAGGCCGCCACCCCCTCCAGGCTACCACCCTGTGCAAGGGCATGGCTTGCACAGTGGGTTGTGCTGGCCCTGCCTGCTAATATTTTTGAAAGTAAGGAGATTTTTTAATTTTTTTGTAGTTGAAGGTTGTCCTGTGGTTTTTAGGAACCTTGAAAACCATCCATGATCTGTCAGAGGGAAGCTGTACAATTATGGCAGGAATTTGAAGAAATGAATGCCCATTCGATGCCACTTGGGAGAAGAGAAACCTATCTGGTACTCATCAAGCAGAGACAATAGATGTGGTGCCAGGAAAGACGAAAACCATCAAAAATCAAATAAATCCCAGGAATAGAAGGGAATACTTGTCAGATAGAAGGAATCTTACCATCTACCAAGGGGCAGCCTTAAAATCAAGAAGGAATCAGAAGACTTTGGAGAGAATTTCAGGAAAATACATATTTATCATTTGAATGTTTCATTTATGCATTCTGCCACAAGGAAAAAAAATATATACTATATGTCAAATTGTTTGTACTAAAGAAATATCTCAGTAAAGTTATTTTATTGTAGAATACTGGTACTGTGTATTTATTGGCTATGAGACAATGAAGGAATCAGTCAATATCTTCCCCTGTTGGAGAATCCTCACTGGGGAGTTGGAAGAGTGAGTTCAGAATTTAGCCCTAGTATCCAGTATGAGCCCCTCATCCATAGGACGAGCCCAGCAAGATTAACTTCAGGGTGGTGTCTACCTTAGCTATATTAGCTGCTATCATATAGAATTCACAAATAATATGTATTCATTTAACACAAAATAGTAAATGTCAATGACTTTTACTATTTTGTCTCATTTCATTTTCAAAATGGAATGAAAGGGAAAAAAAGTGAGATTTTTTGGTTTTTCCCTTTGTTTTGGAAAAAAAAAAAAAAAAGGCAAAATCCAAGACCTAGACTGAACACCAGGGTCAAGTCCAAAGCCAGATCTCAGATCCATTTTCTAGGCCTGACATGGCCTGCAGCAAGGTCCAAGCTCTAAGGCCTAGATCCAATGTGGAGGCCCAGCCTGAGGCCTGCTTTAGTCTATGAAGCCTAGGCCTAGGCCTGATGCTGGGGCTCAGATGGAGGCCTGATCCTGGCTCCAAGACCTAGGTCCAATGCCAGGGCCTGGTCCCACTGCTGAGGCCTAGGCCAAATAGCATGGCCCAACCTGAGGCATGAACCTGGTACTGAGGCCAAGGCCCAAAGTTGAGGGTTAGCCCAAAGACCAGTTTCACTGCCGAAGCCTAGGCTTATGTTTGACACCATGGCCCAGGCCAAGGTCTGGTCCTGGTGACTAGTCTTGAGCTTAGGCCTGATGCAGGGGCCTGGCTTGAGGCCTAGACTATGCCTCTGACATCTTTTCTATTCTTCAATTCTTCAAAATATGAGGCGACCACTTTAAGGACTTCACTGTAAAGGAAAAACACAGATCTAGGTGCTCTGATGCTGGGGCCAAGCAGAGGTTGGATCCTGGTTGCTAAGGACTAGGCCCAACACCAGGGTTCAGCCTAAGGCCGGGTCTTAGTTGCCAAAGCTCAGGCCTAGGCCTGGACCCAATGTTAGGGCTGTCCAAGGTTGAGACCTGTTTCCTAAGGCTTGGACCTAGGCCTAGACCTGATGCAAGGCCCCAGCCTGAGGCCAGGTCCTGATTGCTGAGGCCTAGGCCTAAAACTTAGGCACCATCAGATACCTGGGCTTGGCTGAAGGTGGGTCTCATTCATTGTGGCCTGGGCCTAGGATTATGACTGATGCTAGGGAATATTCCTGAAGCCAGGCCCCAGTCACAAATACCCAGGCCTAAGCCCAAGGCCTAGGTCCAAGATTTAGGTTTAGGTCTGGTGCCAGAGCACCATCTGCCCTGGAGGAAGGTGATGCAGCAACATCTCTGCAGTATATCCTCAGGCAGTCATGATTTTCCTTGATTAGAAATCCAAAGGAAGGAAAGCTATGTCTTAAAATAGAGAAAAAGAAGTGGTGTATAAGTATTGTTAGTGCATTTTTTTGATTTCCACATAGCATTATATCGGTCCAGTTATATATATATTGGCATTTTTACCTTCTGATGAAGCCCAAATGTGGTGAAACAAGAGTACCTTTGTAGAGGGGGGGGGGGGGGGGGGTAGCAATATAACAACCATTTTGTTTATGAAGGATTGCTGGTGCTCTTAACAGCAACAAGGGAGATCACCATTCAGAACATTATAAATCATTGAGAAGTTGTTCCATGGATTTTTTTGGACCATTTGATTGCATGATTTAGGTTGGAACCTTTTTGATTTGTATGAGCTTTTAACTGATATGGATACAGACTTTTCATTTAAAAACTTATACCAATATATATATATATATAAAAAATAGTGTTTAATAGTGTTTATTGTACTTAGCATCATGATAACTGTAAGTACAGCACCTGCAGTCATTTTTTGAATAGTGTAAATGCAAAGTGAGATTTTTTTATATATATTTTTTATATGGTGTGTGATGTTTTGTAAAAAATATTTAAAATTTAGTTCTAATAAATTATTTTAAGAAAGGGGGATATAAAATGATGCATTAGTGTTATTTTTTGTAATTATATATATATATATATATATTTACTTGTTTTTGGTTTTGTATGATATTTAAAAATATTTCCAATAAATGACAAAACATGTATTCTTTTTTGTACAATATGTAATAAAGTAACAAAAATGTAATAATATTTTAATATTACATATATTTTTTATAATTAGTGTCTGTTCTTTGGCTATATGTGTTTTATATATATATATATATATATATATATATATATATATATATATATATATATATATATAGACAGAGAGAGAGAGAGATAACACACACACACACATATATATATATATAGAGAGAGAGAGAGAGAAAAGAGAGACAGAGACAGAGAGAGATAACACACACACACATACACACACACACACACATATATATAATATACAGAATAGTTTTTGGCATTTTGTTTCAAAGTAGATTTTATATCTATAATCCTTTTGCTGATTTAATTTTAAAAGGGTTACATAAACAGGATAGGTGAGATATTATGCAACCAAAAGACCTAAATTTGCAATTTATAACTAAAATTCTACTATCTACACACTATCTATGCAATAGACATAGATGTAAAATGTAAGAACTTAATCATGGAAACAGTAGTCAATCATCTGGTTTAATTGTCTTAACTGAATTCAGCACATCAATATCAATAATAAATGGCACATTTTATCGCTGAAGCAGGTGACTTCTAAAAATGTGTATACCAGTGTAGTCATCAAATACCATTGGTGAAGGAGATTCGGAAAAAAAAACTCATAGGCAGCCAGAGCAGTGGAGGAAGACTGACTTGAAGCAGAAGCAGATGGTGATTAATGACCAAAACAGTAGTAGAGCAATGCAATTAGAAGAGTAGCCATAAATCCCTAAGGTGCACTTTGAGGGGAGAGGTGGGAGAAGGAAGAATGGCATCAAAAGCAAGAGGAGTGGTGTAGCAAGTGTGCAAAGTAAAGGATGGCCATGGCAAGGCCAAGCATTATCATGTACCATAGAGGAAGTCTATTTGGAAAGAATATCATAGCTGGAGTGGGGGATATCTGTCCCAGTCAGAGCTATGACTTGTGCAACTTGGCTGATCTACCAGTAGCTTATTCTTTTATCAAATCATAAAGGATGAGTAGTATCCAAAGTGGCATAAAGGGCCTGAGGATTGTTGCAGCAAGCATGCAGAACAACAAATGGCTACATTGGCTAGGGCAGGACCAAAGGTAGGTTAATATGAAGGGGAAGGAGGATTAGACAGCTGGAGTGTGGGATGTTTTCCAATCAAAGGCGATATGTGGCTGATACTTCTAATAAAATATGCTTTTATGAAACAGTAAACATCAAACGTCTGGAGTGGTATGAAGTGCCAAGAAGTGTTGTTGGGAGTTTGCAAAGCAACAGATGGCAAGGACAAGGACAAGGGTTGGCATATACCGAAGGGAAAAGGGAATGGGAAAGAACCTCATAGACAGCCACTGTTGGGGATGCCTTTCAGAGTAGAAGCTATAGCTACCTGGCTGATCTATCATTCCAGTAGCATATGCCTCTGTCAAACATAGAGCCATAGATTTTTAAAGTTCACATGGCCAGTACTGTGAAACTGTGAATGGCTTATTGAATCAGTTTTAGTTCTATCTATAGACTATATAACTGGTAAATCTAGAGCTAACACATGCTGATGAGTGCTAAATCCTAAGACATAGTTTAGAGAATAACAAATAGCACAGAGTCGTCAAATACCTTGAAAGTTGAGGCAGAAGAAAGAAATGCAGCAAAGATCTGAGGAGAGCTGCAGGAGGCATGCAAAGCAAAGGATTTCCAGGTCAGATCAAGAGTCACCACATACTGTTGGGGAAGGGGAATTGGAAGGAACCTTGAAGACAATTGGAGCAGTGGAGAAAGATGCATAAGTGCCAAGACTGGCTTTGAGCTGTGACAGCAGTAGTGGTACTGGTGACTATTAAAAAGCTAAAACAGTAGGAGTAGAGTAACACAGCAAGAAAAGTATCCTTACTAAGGTGTAGCTCTAGGCCTGAGGTGGAGGAAGAATAGCATCAGAAGTCCAAAGAGGGGTGCAACAGGTATGCAAAGCAACAGATGGCCAGGGCAAGGGTAAGAGCAAGAGTCACCACCAATGTTCACTTTAAGTTGTGCGCGTGACCTCATGCACACAGCAAAACAGCACGCCCAAGAAATGTAGATATTATTTGCATTATACTGGCTTGTGCTGCACAAATTTGAATTTGCTTACAGAAAGTTGCACAAACAAAATTTGCACAAATATTTTTTCAAAACATTGAGAGAATATTGATCACCATACACCTTAGGGGAAAGAGAATTGGAAGCAACTTTGTAGACAGCTGGAATGGGGGATACCTGTCTCACTCAATTATAGCTAGTTTGATGATCTACCAGTAGCATATGCTTCAATGACATAGAAAAGGTTGAGCAGTACCTGGAGTGGCATGAAAGTCCTGAGGAGTGGTGTAACAAGCATGAAACACAAGATTGCAAGTACTACAGAGGAAGAATGATATCAAAAGTCCAAGACGTAGTGCAGCAAATACTGCAGTGGAGAAGCACACTAAGGTGCCAGGAACAGTTTGGAGTGGTAGCAGCAGCAGTGGTGTTGGTGAATTGCTAAAACCTGAAATTGAGAAATTGTATGACATTCTGTACACCACTCCAGTGAAAAGAACATTGAAAGATTAATGTGCATAGACTGGGAGAGAAACCTTTGGGCGATGATGTCAGATGATCTGAAAGCAATAAGACAAGGTGGTGGCAAAAGCCAGAGGGATTCTGGGCTGCATAGGGAGAGTTATAACCAGCAGAAGAAGGAGGTGATATTGCTCTTCAACAGATCTTTGGTGAGGCCTCAACTAGAATATTGTATTCAGTTCTAGACTTCTTATTTCTAAAAGGATAAGAACAGGATGGAAGCGGACCAAAGAAAGGTGCCCAAAATTGTGTGAGGTTTGCATCCAAAACCTTATCAAAAAAGAATGATGGACTTGGAAGAGAGGAGGTGCCCAGTGATATAATACAGACCTTCTAATACCTGAAAGGTATTAATGATGCACAAACATCAAAACGTATCCACTGGAAAGGAAGCTGTAGAAACAGGGATCATGATATGAAACTCCAATGTGAACAATTCATAATCAACATCAGGAAATGTTTCTTCACAGAGAGGGGGTGGTAGATACATGGAATCCCCTCCTGGAAAAGGTGATTAAAACAAGAATGGTGATGGAATTCAAAAAAGACATGAGATAAACATTGCAGATCACTACAGGCTAGAGGATGGAAATGATGAAATGGGGTAACCTATGTTAACTTTAGGTATAACAATTCTGTATGGGGATAACCTGCACAGAATTACTACCCTTAGCAGAGGCAGGGAAGTTATGTACAAAGACTGGCAGTTACTACCAAAAGCAATTTAGTCTTACTCTTTATCTGACATCATTTAACATGTTTACTTTGTTTTAATACCAGCTTTCCTTAGAACAGCTGCTTTAGTAAACATTGTTTTATAAGAGCAGATAAGTAGCGCCACTGCCGTGTAGTTGGGTCATTTTCATGTAACATTTGAAAAATACTTCTTCCGGCAGAAATGTATCATTCTTAAGGTCTGTATGTTTTATTTGAGATTATTTCTAACCCTCAGCCTTTTTGCTGCTGTTTTTGCATGAGTGTAATATGGATGCAAAGTCATAAGGCTGCATTTATCCTTGAGAGCTTAGGTGCATCTCCAACACCAGATATTCTACCTGCAATGTGAGGAGTGCAGTAAATCACAAACAGCAAGCCTGGACAGGCCTTAGCAGCAAGACGTAAAACCATAAAAAGAGATGGGGTGGGAAGAAAAACTTGTATTTTTTTGTCTTTTTCTACATTTTGTCTGGGGACAAAACACCCCAGTACAACCAATAACCAAATAAACAGGGTGGGAGAACTAAATTGAGAGCCAAACAGCAAATATGGAGGCACTAAACCTCCCATGGTACTACATAATAGGAATAGCAGTGAGGATTTATTAAGAGCATGATCCTCAAGGTGATATATCAGGAGCTGGCAAGAAGTGATGCTGAGTTGAAGAAAAATTCCTAAGGTGAAGGCTAAGGGGTATAGCATCAAGACAGAGTGGCATTGTAGATGTATGTCCTCCTGTGGCAATACTTGCCCCTTGCCAGATTTAGTACAAGAGAAAGATCTGTCGTCAGTATAATTATTGTGACCTGAGCTTTCATTTCCTTGCCTACTTGAGCTTGATTCTGCTACTTGGAGGAATTATGAGTTTCTTTGTGAAATTTGCTTTCCAAATGAAATGCATGTCACGTTCACTACATGTAAATGGTTTCTCATCGGAGTGTTTTCCTGGTAAATTGTGAGATTTACTTTATTACAAATGGTTTAATATATTCAATAGTTGATCACAGTATTTCCCCTTTGTTGATTTTCCGGTATTGCTCTAGTTCTCTCTCTTCCTTCTGAAACTTTTACCACATTAAGAGCAAGGAAATGGTCTCTAATCTATATGTCTTCTGTTTTCCCTATATTTATTTTTTCCTTCTGTCTGAGGATTTTGTAAACAAAATACCCCAGTCTAACCAACAAACAAACAGGTGGGAGAACAAGGCTGGAATTGTACAGGGGTTAGAACAAAACAAAGAACTGTAAAACAGATTGAGGGTGGGAAGAAATTTATTTTTTCTGTAATTTTTCATTTTTTTTCTGTGGATTAACAAATATTTCAATATAACCAACAGCAGACAATAGATAAGCACCAAAACTCCCAGGCTCATAAATAATAGGCATGGCAGGTAGGCAGAGCAACAGCAGCAGGACCCCTGTGGAGGTGTCAGGGGCAAGCCAGGTAAGTTCCTAAAGTGGTATATATGGAGTATGGCAGGCAGTGACAGTCAGGCCCCTTTGGTGTTATATCTGAGCATGGCAGGCAGGAAAAGAAGTGACAGGCCAGTGTGGTGGCATATCTGGGACTTGGCAGGCAGGCAGAATTGTCTCAGTAAAGTCCCTATGGTGGTATATTTGGGGAAAGGAAGGCAAATGAAGAGATAACAATCATATCCCTGTGGTGATATATCTTGGGCATGGCAAATAGGCAGAATGGTCAAAGATAGGTCTCTGTGATAGTATATCTGAGGCATGGCAGGCAGAGAGGAAACAGTCAGACCCCTGTGATGTTATCTGTGTATGGCAGGCAGATTGACAGCAAGGTCTTCAAAGTATTTTTCATCTTGCCACTCACATGAAAAATATGGAAATCCAAGCAAAGGCAAATTGATTTTCAAAGGCACCAACTTTTCCATCAACTGTGGTGCTAGCCATGAGCAATGAGGTTTCAACATGTCCTCTGTCCCACTGGGCATGCTGGTTGGTGGGCAGAAAAGATAGCATTGAGCTACTTTGGCTAGATCTGGCCAGATGGTGAACTTATATGCCCAATATACCAGCGCATTTGTGTCCATTTCCTGAATGGGCTCCGTGTGATATCATGCCACAGATATTTATGCTAGGGTCTCCTATGCTTGGGATGGAAAAGGATCTTTCTTGCCTGTTGCCTTCACTATGGCCTGTGCTAGGCCAGATGTTTTATGGACAATGTGGCTTTGGCACATTTATTTATTTATTTGTAGCTTTTCTATACCGACATTCGTTTGCACATCACTTCAGTTTACATTGAAACAAGTGGAAAATAAATTACATCTCAAGAAACATGAGGGAGGAAGTGCTGACAAGTGCTCCTGCTTGCACTACTCACTGAAGTGGCCACTGTTTCACCGGATTGTAGATAGTTCACTATCCTTTCTTTCAGCAGAGACTCCATTAATTTTCCCCACCTCTGAGGTGAGGCTAACTGGCTGATAATTTCCAGCCTTCTCTTGTATAGTGGGACCATCACTGCTTATCTCGTCATACAGAACCACTCTCAAATCCAGGGATCTATTGAACAGGTCTTTCAGTAGTCCTGCCAGCACATCTCTGAGTTTATTTTTTTTATTTATTTATTTATTTATTTATTTATTTATTTAATAATTTTTATATACCGACTTTTCATGAGATTTGGGCAATGGACTTTGGGCAATGTTCTCTCCACCTAGCTTGTTGAGTCCATCAAGCTAGGTGGAGAGAACATTGCACAAATCTCATCTTGGAGTGAGTTTCCTCACTCGCCAGCAAATCTTCACAAGAGACCACTGTTCTGTTAGTACATCTCACGTTGAATGTCAAAGTGGCCCCTACCCCCCTACACTAATACTTGACCCTCACCTTGAGTTACTAGGTGGGCCTCCCATAGGGATTCAAATACCTGTCTAGGGAGGAGGAACTATAGCAAGGCTCTCTCTCTCTATCTCTCTCATACTGAAACAGGCCTGTCCGGAAACATCATGAACCCAAATTGGGCTAATAGTGCAACTTGCAATAACAGCCTTTTGCATAGCTGATATCGCAATTTGTGATACACATGCTTATTAGCATAAGGTACACCCCTTTTTGGTATCGCATGTGATACCAATGTGATATTTGAAAATGAGGCCCTTAGAGAGGTAGTATAGTTAGGGTAGAGATAGTATAATAAAAATAAAAATGTACATTACCTTGTTATTAGATCAGAAGTGTAAGATAATTATGCAAACAGCTCTTGGTAGGCCTGTTTAAAAAAACAAGTTTTAATCCCCTTTTTAAATAATTTGATGTCAGCTTCTAGTCGTAATTCCTGCGGGATGGAGTTCCATAGAAAGGGCTCAGCAATAGAGATAGATCTTTCTCTTACATTATTTATGTGGGCAATTTTGGAGGAAGGAATTGGTAGTATCCCTGTTCCGGTTGATCTGGTGGTTCTTGAGGGGGTGTGGAAGTGAAGTGAAGAGGTTAGCCATTCCATTTTTTCATTGTAGAGGGTTTTGTGTATTAGTGATAAGATTTTATGCTGGGCTCTGTATTTGACTGGCAGCAAATGAAGTTCTTTTAATATTGGGGTGATATGTTCAGATCTTCTAGTACCTGTCAAGAGTCTAGCTGCAGAGTTTTGCAGAAGTTGCAATGGTCTTGTTATATTTGCGAGAAGGCCTAAGAATAGTGAGTGATAGTAGTCTAATCTTGATAAGACAAGTGCCTGTAAGACAGTTCTAAAGTCTTTAGGGAATAGGAGGGGTTTTAATCTTTTGAGTATGTTTAATTTGAAGTAACCATCGCTTATGATTTTTTTAACTCAGGATTTCATGGAGAATTTGCAATCTATAAGAATCCCTAGATCTCGTACTTCTAGGGAGATGGGGTAGTTTTTGGCCGCTTCTTGAATTTCAAGCTCTTTTGTCTTGCTTAATTTAGGGGAGATATATAGGATTTCAGTTATTTTAGTATTTAGGGAAAGATTCATTTGGGTTAGTACCTTTTCAATGGTGGATTGGTATATGTCCCAGAGCTTTAGAGTTTGGTCAATGGACTTTTGGATCAGTATTAAAATTTGAACATCATCGGCATAGATAAAATGTGTTAGACTGAGGCCTGATAGAATTTTGCATAAAGGGAGCATATAAATATTAAATAGTGTAGAGGATAGAGAGGATCCTTGGGGCACTCCGAAGCTGAGATTGATAGGATGTGACTCTTTATCAAGAAATTTTACTTTGAAGGTTCTATTTGTTAGGTAAGAGCTAAACCATTTGAGCGCTAAGTCTTTAATGCCTATTTCATTTAGTCTATCAAGGAGGATATTATGGTTAACTGAATCAAAGGCTGCTGAGATGTCCAGTAAGATTAGGAAGTAAGATTGGCTGTTATCGGTTTCTCTTAGGATGATATCTTATAGTGAAGTTAAAAGGATCTCTGTACTAAAATAATTTCTAAACCCGTGTTGTGCTGGGTACAGGGTACTATGTTTTTCCAGATAATCTGTTAGTTGATTGTTAATTACTTTCTTGAGATTTTTTGATATACAAGGTAAATTAGAAATTGGTCTTAGGTTTGAGAGATTATATGAGTTTGCTTGTGTTTTTTTTGTGATTGGTTTTACTATTGCTGATTTTAAAGTGAGTGGGACATTAGCTTCGGTTATGGACAAGTTAATTATATAGGTAATAGGTTTAGATACTATATTGGTGATTGTTTTTAATAGTTTAGTTGGGATATGGTCAATTGGGTGGGCAATTGGGTTCATTTTTTTAAATTATACCTTATACCTTATACCTTCGACCTCAGTTTTCCAAGCTCTTCCCATATATTCTTTTCTGGAAATGGAGATTTGTCCACCTCGCTCCCATCTACAGTTTTGCCAACCAGCAACAGTCCTTCTCCAGGGTCTTCTTTATTGAACACCGAAGTGAAGTATTTCTTTAATATTTCTGCCATTTCTTTGTCTCTCTCCACTCATTGCTTCTTGTCACTTTTCAATTTCACTATACTACTTCGAGCCTCCCTTTATTCTTTGATATCTGAAACATGTTTTATTACCTCACTTAACCTCTTTGGCAATCCTTTCTTTTACTTGACCTTTTGCTTTCCTGATTTCTTGCTTTGCCTTCCTCTGTTTCATCAGGTAATCTTCCCTGTGTTGTTCTTTTTGGGATCCTTTATACTTCTTGAATGTTGTCCTTGATGCCTGTATTTTTTCAGCCATTTCCTTTGAGAATCAGATACATTTCTTTTTCCTCTTACTTTTGTCTACTTTTCTAACATATAATTTGTTGCCTTTGTAATAGCTCCTTTTAATTTGGCTCACTGTTCTCCCTCATCCATTATCTCCTAGTCTTTTAATTCTTCCTCAAGGAACATCCTCATTTTGACAAAGTCAGTATTCTTGAAATTCGAAAGTTGGGTCTTTGTGCAACTTCTCTGTATCTTATTTGTGATATCAAACCATACTATCTGATCATGTTGCACCTGTTGGTCGCAGATGGCTGTGACCTCTCATGTGCACCTCTTTTTTCCCTGCACCATCAATCATTGGAAGAGTGACTACCTCTGCCAGTCAACGCCGACCTACCTGGTATCCCCTGGATGGTGTGGGCGCTGCCGATCACCATCTTACTTTTGGAATCACCTAGGCGTGCACGCAGGGCCTCTTTTTGTTTACATCATGGCGGGAAACTCAGGGGCATCCCCTTGATGATGTCAACCCACTGGTATACTTAAGCTGACCGGCCCACTGCTAAGTGAGTTAGCAAGGAGTTCTCTCGTTGTTAAATCCGTTCCACATTGGGATCTTCTGTTCCAGTTCTACTCATGGCATTGGGATGCTCTGGGTACCCGCTCCACAGGGGCCTTTCCGTGTCTCAGCTATCCACTCCTCGGAGGGCTTTCTGCCTTGGGCTTCACCTAACCCAAACCTCGGGTTCAGCTCCTGGAACTTCCTTCTGTGAGTACTTTCTTCAGTTTCCTATGCTGTCTACATTGCTGGGATTCCACGGTGTACCCCATACCTCGAGCCACTACCATTCATCAGCATACCTCTTCTACCTATCCTGAACTACAGGGTATAATTCTACTACTCAAGATCCTCTACCTGGTTCCTGTATCTTCAGACCTCTGCTACTTCATCTACTGACCAGCTATCCTCGGCTTACCCCGCGCTGCAGGCCACTATCGGATCTGCTCTCAGGGTATCTCCCCCAGCCTACTGGAATCTCCTGGTGTACCCCACACTGCAGGCCACTACCGGACCTTCACATCTACAGTACTACCCTGAGTTTTTCCTGCTCAAGAACTGTCTTATTGCATTTCCCGCTCCTCGGGTTATGCATTATCTTTTCTCCCTAATAAAAGCTCTTTACAGTTGTGTCCTATGTTGCTGAGGCCACACCCACTGACAGTGAGGCCCACGGGGCTCCTCCCTGTGGGTGGAGACATCACTCATCTTGGCCCAGGGTTCATTATTTCCAACAAAGTCATAACAGATCACTGGTGCACAGGTAACATTAGAGATATGTTCCCCATTTGTGAGCACTAGATTGAGAATCACGCCCTCCCTCATGGGTTCCATTACCATTTGTTTGAGCAGAGCCCCTTGAAGGCCATCCACTATCTCTCTACTTCTTGCAGATTCCACAGAAAGGATATTCCAATCCACATCCAGCAGATTAAAATCTCCAATGAGAAACATGTCTCCCTTCTTTCCCACCTTTTCAATGTCTTCAACCAGATCTCTCTCCAGTTCTTCTGTTTGAGTCTGAGGTCTGTAGACTACACTAATGTAAATGGAAGCACAATCTTCTTTTTCTAGGACAGCCCATAATGCTTCTTCTCTATCCTATATCCCTTGCATTTCAGTTGCTTGGATATTGTTTTTGATATAAAGAGCTACTCTTCACCCTTTTCTGTCCTCTCTGTCCTTCCTTATCAACTCATAGGCTGGGATGGCTGTATCCCAATCATGAGATTCAGTGAACCAGGTCTCTGTAACAGTAACTATGTCCAAGTTCTCTTCCACCATTAATGCCTGCAGATCTGGGATTTTATTGCTCAGACTATGAGCATTTGTAGTCATACCTTTCCAACAGTTTTCCCTTGGTTTGCTGCTCTTCCTTTTCTTCTTTTTTTGAGCTGATTGATTTTGTTGTTTTTCCCCCCTATTTCCTGTGTTGATTGGGGGTGATTTGATAATTTCATTGGCTATCTCCTGCCACCCCCGGCCTCTAGTTTAAATGCCTGATAATGTATGTAATTAATTTCTCACTTTGCATCTTCTTTCTAGCCAAGGACAATTGTAGACCATCCTTACAGTATAACATTTTACAGCTCCATACATGGCCACAGCCTCCATTGTAACCAAAGCCACTTGACTTACACCATGCTTTGAGCCAGTTATTCATGTTATCAGTATGGCAGGGCCTTTCCTTCCCCTTTCCATGAACAGGTAATACTTCTAAAAAGGTAATGGTCATTGTCATGTGTCTAATCATCTTCCCTAGATTTTGAAAATATTTCTGAAGTGCAAGGATACCGTGTCTAGCAAGGTCATGGGTTCCCAGATGGATGATAACATTGATATTGTAGCCTATACTTTCTTCTATAATTTCATTGACTATCTAGTTGGTATTTCTACTGACTGAGGATCCTGGAAGGCATTTAGTTGTTGTGTCTCCTCAAAAATTATTTCCCAAATTGGTTCCTCTGATGACCAAGTCTCCCAGCAGAAGCAGCATTTTTTTAATGATCTTTAAAAATGTGTAAGGATTTCTGGGTACACTGTGTGACTACATCCCTTTCAGACATCACCTCATTCTCCATTCCTGGAGCTGGAAAATATAGGCCAGTTAGACTCACCTCAGGGGTGGGAAAAATTAATGGAGTCTCTGCTGAAAGAAAGGATAGTGAACTATCTACAATCAGTGGGTTACTGGACCTGAGGCAGCATGGATTCACCAGGTGAAAGTCCTGTCTGACAAATCTGATTGATTTTTTTGATTGGGTGACCAGAGAATTGCATCAAGGAAGAGTGCTCAGTGTGATTTACTTAGATTTCAGTAAAGCTTTTGATATGGTCCTGCACAGGAGGCTCATGATTTAAATGAGAAGCTTGGGAGTCAGTGCCAAGGTAGTGGAGTGGATTACAAACTGGTTGAATGACACAAGACAGCATGTTTAGTAAATGGATCCTACTCTGAAGAGAGAGTGGTGTTAAATGGAGTGCCACAGGAATCGGTTCTGCAAGTGGGTTCTGTTCAATATCTTTATGAGCAACATTGTGGAAGGAATAGAAGCTAAAATTTGTCTATTTGCAATTGATACTAAGATTTGTACAGAGAGGACATGACTGAAGGAGTAGAGAGAATGATTTAAGGAATCTTGAATGGAGATCGAAGAATAGCAGCTGGGATTCAATGCCAAGAAGTGCAGAGTCATGCATCTGGAGTAGAGTAATCAAAAAATGCTGTATATGATGGGGTGTGAAAAACTGATATTCATGGATCAAGAGAGGAATCTTGGGGTGATAGTATCTGGTGATCTGAAGATGGTGAAGCATTGTGACAAGGTGATAGCTAAAGCCAGAAGAATGCTGTGTTGGATAGAGAGAATAACCAGCAAGAAAAAGGAGGTGATAATGCCCTTGTACAGATCATTGGTGAGGCCTCACCTGGAGTACTGTGTTTAGTTCTGGAGCCCATATCTCAAAAAAGGATAGAGACAGGATAGTGGCACTGCAGAGCAGGTTGACCAAAATAGTGTGGGCTCAGTATTGGAAGACTTATGAGGAGAGGCTAAAGGATCTAAATATGTATACCCTGGAAGAGAAACATTGTAGGGGAGATATGATACAGATCTTCAGATACCTGAAAGAAATCAGTTGAACTAGGGGTCATGAAATGAAACTCCGAGGGGTTAACTCAAAACCAATGTCAGGAAATATTTCTTCATAGAGAATGTGGTAGATACCTGGAATGCTCTTCCAGAGAAAGTGGTGAAGACAAAAACAGTCAAAACATTCAAAGGGGCATAGGATAAACATTGTGGATCACTAAAGGCTATAGGATGGACTTTAAGAAAAGGGTGCATGTTGGTAAAATGCTGGTGTGGCGGTTACTACCCTTAACCAATAAGCCTTGATGCTTTTAATGTAACTGCAACATTGCTTTTCACTTCAATGGTAGGGGGAAAGGAGAATTGAATCCAGAAAACCACCAATGAGGGTTTTGACTAACCTAGAGAGAGCAGCAGTTACTACCCTTAACAGAAGGCATGGGATTACTATCCTTAACCAATAAGCCTTGATGCAACTACAATTTCACTCTTCACTTTGATGGCAGGGAGGTAGAAGAATTGAATTCAGATGTCAAACAATACAGACCCTGACTTTTACAGTCTGGGGTACTGAATGAAGACACAAGGGAAAAAGCTCAGGACTACTTCTACTGCCAAGTCCATTAGCAAACCTTGTCAAGCAGCACTGTCTGAATTTTCAAGGATGCTCCTCATCCAGTAAAAATCTTGCTCACAGTAAATTTTTTATGGGTGTTCATAAGACTTAGGGATAACTGCATGGAGCAGCAGATAATGCCATACAAAGCTTGCTGGGCAGACTGGATGGACCATTTGGTCTTTTTCTGCCATCATTACTATGTTACTGTGTTATATCCTACTGATTGTGGTCCTGGAGAGGATTTTATAATTTGGCATTGAGACCTGCAGCAGGCGCTTAAAACCCACCTTCTCCACTACCTGCTGGGGCTAGTCATCAAGGGAAATCATTTTCCTAATGCTCCTCATAAATTTGTTGCCGCTTGCCTCTTATCCCAGGACAGTGCTACCGAACACCACCCTATTTCTTTCATGATGAGTTGTCACTTCTGGCACATGGCTGGGATCTGCAGACCTGCCATCTAACTACTGGAAGGGCTAAAGGTGTGGGATCAGTTTGGGGAACAGTCTTCCCCCTTTTCAACCATTTTCCTCTGACTGGAAGAAGGGTCCCCTGTCTACTGGTACTGCCACCCTCCCCAGATGCAAATTCTAGTGTGTGCTGCTGCTGATACTGCATACCAGTGTTTGTCAGGTGCCCCAATTGCCTTCCTCAACTGATGTCTTTAAATTAGTGAATACTCTACAGGATACATGGGTCCTCCCTGACTTCGAAGGGCATCCAGTTCATGGATTTCTTATGCAATCTGTTTGCTACATGCTTTGGGGTGGATGGTGGCACTGGAGTTGAGGTACAGTGTGGACTCTGAGGAACAATGCTGAAGCATCACTCACACTCTCTCCTGTGCTGCCTGCATTGGGAGATCTGGATGTACTGGGGGGAGTTCAGGTTAAAGAACTTGGAGGATCTCAATGATCTGGGGAAAGACTGGATTAACTGGTGAAGTAATTTGTAAAACTGGTTATTTCAATTATGTATGTGTGCTTTAAAATATACCGACTTATGCACCTAAGTCATGTTTTACTTAAATCCTATTTAATTTTCATGTGGAAATATGTGCACTTATATTTTTAAAATATCCACTTTCAATGCATTGAATGTATTCGCACATAAACATACATGCAAATGATGCAGGGTAGAGATACATATATTTTATAATACACATGTATCTGATATGCACAGGTTATAAAATATTATGTAAATCTGTGCACCACCATATACACGTGTATCTGGCGATGTGCGCAGTAGTTTGAAAGTTATCCCTCCTATGTAGTATTGATTTAAAGTATTTTCGGTATTGTATGTTACAGAATAATAAATAATCTTTGAAATTCGTGGACATATTTCTTTATAGGGATTTGGTTACAAAATAGTGATAGTGATAGAAATGTCTTTTTATAATTTTTTATTACATTTCCCCCACCACCACCACCAACAACTGTATCAATCTGTCTCTTTTCATGACTATTACAAGACACGGATGAAAGAGATTTATTTATTTCAAATTTGTAAACCACTCTGCCATGAAAACACTCAGAGCAATGTAAAACAATTTAAATATAGGCTTAATAGAGCATTCCTGGATTTAAAACTGTTTTTATTTCCCAAAGAAAAATGTTTTCAATTGTAATGTTGACTTTCCTTCCTTCTTCAGTCACATTTCATAACATTATTCTGAATTCATACTATTCAAATGACTTCAATTATTCTATTAAACTGAGTTCACCGTCCTTCTGGTATTAAATTAACTGAATGTGATTATATTTATGAATCGTTAAAGCGTTTGAATACAGGACAATTCATATAAAATATTTTGAAAATCCTTTCACACTTGCAGGCAAATGTATCTATTTACACAAATCAGGGTTTATAATATAGTCATTTGGAGATTTTTGATAGTTACTCTATTTGTCCACCCAATACTGGAAATTACAGGCAAATTGGAAGTCTGAGTGATGACCAATAAGCAAGAGAAATAAAACATGCAATTGTATTGCAGCCTTATCTCTTCCAGCAGAGGATTAGAGAAATGTGAAGCGTTAAGCATAAAACAACATCAAGTGTCAGCCTTTCTCACAAACACAATAAATACATTTTACCATAATAAATGTATTAGTTGGCATTCAAATCCTGCTCTAGAATTTCAGAACAAATGATAATATTCTGACCTGGAGGTCTGACAGCATTAGACTTGCTTGATTGTTGGGCTTACACATTAATATATGATGTACTATTGTTTGCTTCATAATACGTGTCCCTTAAAACACGATGCCAATTATTTTCACTGCCAAATTGTTGGCTGGCAGAGTAACTATACTTGTACAATTTTCCCAAAAGTATATGAAGCCAAATGATGCACAAACAAAGAAAGACATGTTTTATTTAGAATAATTATTTACATTTTTTTTTCAGGTTTTGTTTGAAAGATTGTGTTCCAGTGCAGAAGGAAAGTGACAGAGGTACTATAATTGTAGCGTATTGCCAAGTGTGAAAAATGAATCTTGTTTTCCCATCTTTCTTTTTTCCAGTTGAATGAGATTATTTTCACAATTACATGGGCTGATTTGTTTCTATATTGCCATCTTTCATTGCATTTGTTGTTCTTACTCATTTTACTCTGTCTCTGTTTTAATGTGATTTCTACTGTACTTTACCTGTGCTCTTCCTAGAACAATGGGACATTATCTCTTGATATTAGTTAATGAGGGAAAATCTCATGGTAAAACCCAGAAACTGAAGTATATTGGCATTTTATACAATCACATTACATACAGTCTTTTTCCAGACCAATGAATGGGAAACATATTTCTATTCATAACACCAATTCTGTGTTTCTCCAAAATCCAGTATCTTCTATTTTTTTCTTTTCATTTAAGAAGACCTATTAGTGGTTTTGTAAGAAGCTAATATAACAGTGCAAAAGCAAATCACAAAATAAATACAGAATATTAGCAATATAATCTTCAACCTTTCTGTTAAACTGTTTTCCAAAGGAAAGAGTCTGGTTTATTCTTCATTGTCATTTAGCTTTTGATCCCTCTGACATAGCCCATGTAAAATAACACCTAGTGCCAATAATCTCTGTGTTATAAGTACCTGTCCAACAGAAGTTGGATTGAGACTATTGATTCACTTCACTCATGCTTCCTACTAGACACTTCCAGTCATGGCTAATCTGGGCAAAAACCATGGCCTATGCTTCCATTAGGAAAAATAGGTGGCTGCATAAAGCATCAACCCTTGGAGAGGGGTTACAAATATCACCCATATAAACCCCTGGTCACCAGATGAGTTTATCCTACCAGTAGCTAATGAAAGGAAAAACAGAGGCTTGCTAAGGTTGCCAGAGAACTCCATCCAGCTGACTGCAGAAGAAAGGAGAAATAGAAGCCCAGTAGGGCATCCAGTAAATCTTTCCCACTGGTGGCTGAAGAAAGAAGAAACAAAGGTCCAGCAGGGCTTCTGGCAAAGGCCATCCCACCAGTGGCTGAAGAAATGAGGAAGTGTCCCTGTATGAGAGAGAAGAAGAGAAAGGTAGCATAAGCGTATGTTAATGAGTGAGAGAAAGAAGAGTGTGTGTGAGAAAGAGAGAGGGAATTGTGTGTGTATGAGAGAGGGAGTATGTGAGAGAGAGCATGCATGCATGAGTGATAGAGGGAATATGTGTGAGAAGGAGTGTGAGTGAGAGGAAGCATGGTGTGAGCATGAGTGTATATGTGTGTGGATGAGAGAGAAGGGAGTGTGTAAGTAAACATGTGTGAGTGAGAGAAAAAGCATTTGTGTGAACATATGTGTGTGTGAGAGCATAAACATGAGTTTTTATGTATGAGAGAGAGATACAGGAAAAAGGTTGTGTGCTTTCCTTCCCATCCATCTCTTGACTAATCCACATCAATTTCAGGGTGACTAAACATCTAGCTATGAAGAGTGGGGATTTTTTATTCTTATTTGTTTTAATTTTTGGTGTTATTTGGAGTGTCTGTTGATTTGAATTATTTTATTGGTGATGGGGAAATTTTTAAACATGTTAATTATTGAAGTTCTATTCATCAGTTGTTATATTTTATTTTTTATTTATTTCATTGTATTGCTTGATTTTTTTATGAGGAATGATGATATTTCTGTTTTTCCATTATTGTACTGAATACAGAATTGGGCTTGTTGTGATTTCCAGCTCAGTTTTTTTCTGCATGTTTCTATTTATACTTCATGTTCACCATATTCTTTATTTGGTCAGGGTCTGTCTGTCTATTCTGCATGTGTGACCAAGGTGAGGTTTCTTCTAGTGTGTCGATTCTGTGTTAGACTCTCACAGCCCTGCTTGTTTGTTTTTTTAAGAGATGTATTAGTGATTTACAGCTTGGGTTAATATTTGCAGTGTTGCTTTTTCATGAGTAGGACTATCACTGTTTAAGGACTGACGTTTTGGTATGGGGGTTTACTATATTGTAATTGTAATTCAATGTACTCATTGTTGTAATGTTTAATTAAAATTATTAAATTGCAAAATTAGGTAAAATAAAAAAAGATAATATTTGTGCTGAAGAATTGTACCAATAATGCTATGCTTTGTGGGCTTCATTCAAATCTGTTGGCCTCACACATATATCACAGTATAGCCTATATTTACTTACCAAAAATGGCACATTGGGCATTAAGATTCAGACTGTGCAAATGTATTTCTAAAAGCAAACATTCCCTCCCAAAATGTTTCAGCTGGATCATATGTAGTGTAAAACAGTGTTACTCAACCTGATCCTGGAGTATATACTCTCCAGTTTGTTTTTTAGGATAACTACAATTAATATGCATGAGACAGAGTCCATGAATGCAGTACTTGTAAATCTACCTCATGCACATTCATTGAGAATATTTTGTAAAATAGACTAGCTGCAGGGTACTATAGGACCATATTGAGAAATAGTAGAATAAGCAAGAAAATAAGGGGCGGATTTTCAGAGCCCTGCTCGCGTAAATCCGCCCAAAACCGGGCGGATTTACGCGAGCAGGGCCCTGCGCGCCGGTGAGCCTATTTTACATAGGCTCACCGGCGCGCGCAGAACCCCGGGACTCGCGTAAGTCCCGGGGTTCTCGGAGGGGGGCGTGTCGGGGGGGCGTGTCGGGGGGCGGGGCCGGAGCGCGCGGCATTGCGGGGGCGTGTCGGCAGCGTTTTGGGGGCGGGTACGGGGGCGTGGCTACGGCCCGGGGGCGGGGCCGCACCCTCCATACCCGCCCCCAGGTCGCGGCCCGGCGCGCAGGAGGCCCGCTGGCGCGCGGGGATTTACGCCTCCCTCTGGGAGGCGTAAATCCCCCGACAAAGGTAGGATGGGGGTTTAGACAGGGCCGGGCGGGTGGGTTAGGTAGGGGAAGGGAGGGGAAGGTGAGGGGAGGGCAAAGGAAAGTTCCCTTCTAGGCCGCTCCGATTTCGGAGCGGCCTAGGAGGGAACGGGGGTAGGCTGCGCGGCTCGGCGCGCGCAGGCTATACGAAATCGATAGCCTTGCGCGCGCCGATCCAGGATTTTAGCCGATACGCGCGACTACGCGCGTATCTACTAAAATCCAGCGTACTTTTGTTTGCGCCTGGAGCGCAAACAAAAGTAGGCTGTTCGCGCTCGTCTGAAAATCTACCCCTAAGGGTATAATTGCTATTTTCATTATTAGAATCCAGCACAAACATGCTATATAAATGCATACTAATTTTAACAGTATATGATAGGGATGTGAATCGTTTTTTGACGATTTAAAAAAATTGTCAGATATTATTTAAATTGTCATAAATCGTTAAGAGTCGCGATACAATAGAAATTCCCCCGATTTATCGTGGAAAATCATAAATCGGGGGAGGGGGGAGGGCGGGAAAACCGGCACACCAAAACAACCCCTAAACCCACCCGACCCTATAAAACTAATCCCTTACCTTTCCCCACCCTCCCGAACCCCCCCAAAACTTTTTACGAGTACCTGGTGGTCCAGTGGGGGCGCGGGAACCGATCTCCCGCTCTCGGGCCATCGGCGCCATTTTGGCTGCCACTCAAAAATGACACGGATACCCTGTCACATGGTAAGGGTAAAGGGCCATCGGCGCCATCTTTATGAGTGGCAGCCGACGGCCCGAGAACAGGAGATCTCTCCCGGGACCACCACTAGACCACCAGGTAATTTTAAAATGTTTTGGGGGGCTCGGGAGGGTGGGGGAAGCTAAGGGGTCATTTTTAAAGGGTCGGGTGGGTTGTTTTTTTTATCGGGCCATCAGCGCCATTTTTGAGTGGCAGCCAAAATGGCGCCGATGGCCCAAGAGTGGGAGATCGGTCTCCGCGCCCCCACTGGACCACCAGGTACTCATAAAAAGTTTTTTTTGGGGGGGGTTGGGAGGGTGGGGGAAGGTAAGGGGTCAATTTTAAAGGGTCGGGCCTCACTACAAAAAAATTAGTGATGTGAATCGTAACCAATTCCGATTCACATCACCACCGATCAGATTTTTTTCTCCCTCTAGCCGAACCCAATCGTTAAGACGATCGGGCACACGATTCACATCCCTAGTATATGATAGAGTATGGTATTTATCTTTTAACTCTAACTTTACATATATCTATTTTATATGACAGAAATCTATAAAATGAAAATATAACAATAACGTGTTAAATATAATCTAAATATATTGGGGTAGATTTTATAAATTTCCGCGCGTGCGTACTTTTGTTCGTGCACCAGGCGCGAACAAAAGTATGCTAGATTTTATAAGATACGCGCGTATCTTATAAAATCCGGGGTCGGCGCGCGCAAGAGGGTGCACATTTGTGCAACCTGTGCGTGCCGAGCCCGGCGCACACTGCCTGTTCCCTCCAAGGCCGCTCCGATTTCGGAGTTCCCATGATAGAGTATGGTACTCTATCAAGTTCCCTCCGAGGCCGCTCCGATTTCGGAGCAGCCTCGGAGGGAACTTTCTTTACACTCCCCCGCACCTTCCCCTCCCTTCCCCTACCTAACCCACCCCCCCGGCCCTATCTAAACCCCCCCCCTACCTTTGTTGGCAGATTTACGCCTGCGGAAAGCAGGCGTAAATCTGCGCACACCAGCGGGCTGCTGGCGCGCCATCACCCGACCCGGGGGCTGGTCTGGAGACCTCGACCACGCCCCCGGGCTGGCGCCATGCCCCCAGGCCTGCTCCCGAAATGCCACATCACTCGCGGCACGGCCCCCCCGACATGCCCCCGGCACGCCCCTCCATGCAAGCCCTGGGACTTACACGCACACGCTGCCGAGCCTATGCAAAATAGGCTCGGCGTGCGCAGGGGTAGTTTGGGGAAGGTTTTCGGGGGGTACGCGCATATCATACGCGTCTACCCCTTTGAAAATCTACCCCATTGTATATACTTGCTTTTGTATAAGTATTTAAGAGTCTGGTCAAGTGGATGGCATCTCTCAAGAAGCCTAGAAGATCAGTGGAACTTCAGTCTTTTGCCCACATAATTTTCAAGTTGGTCTCCTTACTTTTTACCACAGGTTGTCTTTCCTTAGTTTTCTCCTGGGAGGAAAGATTTAAGTAATTCAGATTTGTTGGTATAAATAGCTAAAACTTCAAATAAAATATACACTCCTCCCCCAGAACAAGCCCCAAAAGAAAAAAAAACACACAAGAGAATGACGGGTGCTAAATATTGAACCAAATAAGAGGCAGTCCCACTGAAATACCCTATTTTTTTGTCAACCCCTTTCTACTTGTTATAAATCCTGTCACATATTTAACCTCGGGGACTAAGGATCATCCAGAAATGGTAGATAAAAGAAACCCCCCCCCCCCCCCCCCCTCAGAGAGGGAAAAACTATTCTATTCTTAAGGTCATTAGGAATGTGTATTAATTTAATAGGTAAGATTGACAAACTTTAGAGTAGAAAATCCCCTAGACCCGATGGTATACATTCTAGAATGCTGAAAGAAATGAAAAATGAAGGTACAGACCTACTATTTCTAATCTGTAAACTATCATAAAAATCAGGTATAGTACCTGAAGATTGGAGGGTGGCCAACCTAATACCATTTTTTTAAAAAAGTTTTCCAAAGTTGATCCACAAAACTACAGATTGGTAAGCCGGATGTCAGTGCTGGGAAAAATGGTTGAAACTATTATAAAGAACACAATTACTGAGCATATAGATAGTCATAGTTTAATGGGACAAAGCCAATATGGATTCAGCAAAGGGAAGTCTTGCTTCTCAAATCTGCTACATTTATTTGAAGGCATGATTAAACATGGATAAAGGTAAGCCAGTTTATAAGGTTTATCTGGTTTTTCAGAAAGTGCATGTCAAAGAACTCATAAGAGACTTAAGGAAATTAAAAAGTCATGAAATAGAAAGCAATGTTCTATTGTCGATTGAAAACTGCCTAAAGTAAAATATAGAAAATGGAGAGCAGGGCTAAATAGTCAATGGAGAAAGGTGAGCAGTAGAGTGCCATGGGGGGGGGGGGGGGGGTACCTCCACCCACATTCTAAGGAACTATTCTCCATGGACAGGAGTCTTGGATGATGTTGCATCCCCTACTGCTTGCCAGTGATGGCAGTGCAGCCTCCTTGTAAGAGAGGGTGAGAAGGAGCCTGGGCAAGCAACATTACTGCTGCACATTTGGTGCCATGCCAGTAATGGTTGCCTGTGCACACCCATGCCAGAGCACCAATGGTCTGACACATCGATATCAGGACCACTTCAGGGCCAAGACTGCTACTGAGCACCATGATCACCCTTGATACCATTGATGTGCCTAACCATCTTCGATGCCATAAGGGCCATCGACCATGGGTGCCATCGAGCATCATGCATGCTGTTAATTGACCTGGCTGGGGGTGGGAACCCTTTCATGCCATAAGTGTCAGTGGGCACAGTTGTACACTGTAGATACCAACAAGCACCATGGGCTTTCATTGCACCAGAGGTACACATTGACCCAAGCACCATGGGCCTTGATGCAGTGGAGTGGTGGCACTGACCTCAAGAATCGAAGTCCAGATCACATCGGGGACCAGGACTGCCATCGAGTGCCATTGTCACCCTCAATGCCATTGCATGGCTGCCCTAGATGCCACTGAGGTGCAGGGCCACATTTCAGGCCATTGAGTTCCATGGAGGCCATCGGATGTGTTTGCTAGCAATGCCATTCATGTCTGTGCTCGATGATGTTGAGCACCATCATTGCTGGAGGTACCGGGATCACCATTGAGGCTGTTAATCACCAGGGTGCATGGGTCCTGAGAGCCCTTGAGCACCATGGAAGCCCTAGGCTAACAAGGATTTTGGGCTTGGGGTGGTCATGGTGCCATTAAGCACCGGGGTTGTCATGAACCTGAGGCATCCTGAAGCGCCAAGGAATCCAAGGTGCATCATGATCTTGTGCCCTCGAGGCTATTGCATTTTGGGGACACCAATGGGCCCCTTTGCGGTGTCCAGAAGGGATACTGAAGGGCATCAAGGTGTGTTATCGATGGCATAAGGCCGCTGGGTGCCTTGGACATTGACACGCTTGGGTGCCCAGAGCCACCATACAGCGTAAAGGGAGCTGGGGTTCTTGGGCATCGGAGGCCCCATGGGGCTTCAAGCATAATCAGTGCTGCCAAGCACTGGAATTGCTGTTGAGGCTAGCATCAGCCATAGGGACTTGTATTGAAGTTAACACACATGCAGTATCAACATCCTCAGTTGCATAACTGGGCTGAGGGGAATCATCAATGACACCGACTATCATTTGTTCCTTTGGGCATCAATGTGGCATATTGGTACAGCAGGGCATCCAGTGGTTTATCGGTGCTGCAGGGCCTTCACCTTCGGGTACTGTGGACATCATTGGTAGCACCAGACCATTGACGCCTTCAGGCAACAGTCTCCATCAGTGCTGCTGACCCATGGATACTTTCAGTCTGAGGTGCAGGCCTATGTAGAGTGGTCAAGTGCCATTGGAGCCCTGAGAATGATGTCATTAGTGCCATCAATGTGATCCATCACTTGTGAGCACCCAGGGTGCTTTTGGAACTGGGACACCATTGCCACTATAGGCACCAGTGGACGCCGTCAGATGTTGCAGGGCACCACTGCAGAACACCATGGCAATCATCAGTTACAATAGACTTTCCTTCTGCTGTTATGCGATGAAAAGGGAGGTGAACCACTCGTGTCCCCAATTCAAGGACTGCAATCAGCCTTTTACAGGTTGTCAGGTATCATGGGTACCATGAGAATAATGCTGCTCACCACAAGGAGCAGCAATAGTCAAAACTCTAGGGGCACTAGGGATGCCATCATCACACTGTACATGCTGACTCCATTAGGAGTTAGTGTGACAGTGGAGTGCATCATGCATGATCAGAGACAGCAAGGGTTGTGTACTTCTCCAAGCCCCTCAGGTGCTGGTGGGAAGCATTTTCTTTGTCACTGCCATACACAGCCATGCCAGAGATAGTGGGACAGCCATCTACATGTCCAGGTATCAACTTCCTCAGCTGTTTCGCACCTTAGGGTGTGGTGGGACACTAATGAGAAGGGTGCCATCAGAAACTCTTGGATTGCATTTTGGCAGTGTGCAGCCACCAACTCTAACAGATAGTGCTCAGTCTCCGCTGTGCCATGGGATTCTACCCACAAGTGATGATGGTGTGCATATGTGTACTGCCATCCACAGCATGGGGTACAACTGCATGAGTACCGGTCATTGTGCTTTTAAAAGCAGAGGGTACTATTGGCCTCTAGTGTAAGTGGTTGTGTCTCTCCCTCATGGTGTGCACAACAGGTAGTGTGCTGCTGCCACAAGACTGACTTAAGTCAGCGTTCCTGGTTGAACCACCAGGTGAATTGATTCCAGGAAGGTAGTTTTGGGAAACTTTCCCTCCCACAGTAGAGGGGTATGTGTTTCAACCCCTTCTATATTAGCTTACATTGAATGGGGAAGCCTCTGGGGCTCCGTCTTTCATAAGCCCATTGCCAAACTGGAGCCTTGATTCTTTTGAATCAGTGCCCCTCCTTGCAGACCAGGGCATGCAGGTATTGGGGGGACAGCAGCAGTGGTCTTTGGACCATCCATGCTAGTCCATGGATTACTGTGGAGGTCTACCTTGGTCCTTTATGAGCCTCAGCGATCAGCAACAGTAACCCATTCTCCCCTGGAGAGCAGAAAGGTTTTTCAGGATCAGGAGGCCACAATTCATCATGCTTTCCTGTCCCTTTGGAAAGGGGAGATATGCCTGGGCTTCCAGAGGTGACCATTTTGGGTTCCCCCTTGGATGCTACATTGTCCACCCCTACAGGTCATGGTCCTCATTCTCCATTTCTTGTAAAAGGGATTTCATTATCTCTGACTGATGGTCACTCTCTGTTCCCTGCAGGATTTATTTATTTATTTGAAATGTTTATATACTGACATTAGTGTACAAAGATCATACCAGTTTACATTGTAACTAAAAGCTGGAAAAGTTCAAAGAACAGGGGGAGGAGGAAAGGGAGAACAAGAGGATGCAGGAGGAAAATTGCAGAGGAGTGCAAAATAGCAATGGTGGTAACTATCTACAGGAGAGTAACTTATATACAAAGAGCTTATAGGAGTGTATGAGAGGTGCATCGCAAGGTTGAAGTTTTGGCTTGTGTTCGGGATGGGTGCAGGCATGTATTAAAGGTGGAGAAGGGGGCTACAGACACGGTCTATTCTGGGTAGGCTTGTCGGAAGAGCCAGGTCTTTAGTTTCTTCCTAAATTTAGAGTAGCATGGTTCGAGTCTGAGCACGGTCGGGAGGGAGTTCCATTGTCTAGGGCCTGCGATGGAGATTGCGCGATCCCTGGTGGAAGAGAGGTGGGATTTTTTAAGGGAGGGTACAGTGAGGGTCCCTTTCTGATGGCCCTGGTGGGCCAGTCAGAGTGAGTGAGGTGAAAGGGTTCATCAAGCCAGTTAGAGTTGTAGCAGTAGATCGATTTATGAATTATGGATAGAGTTTTAAAGAGGATGCGGGATGGGATGGGGAGCCAATGGAGGTCTTTGAGTATGGGGGTGATGTGATCAGATTTCCGTGTGTTTGTGATGACCCTAGCTACGGCATTCTGGAACATTTGTAGGGGTTTAATGATAGAAGAGGGGAGTCCAAGGTGAAAGGATTTACAGTAATCAAGCTTTGACGATAGTGTGGCCTGAATAACAGTCCAGAAGGCATGATAGTGGAGGAAGGGTCTAAGTTTTTTTAGGACATTGAGCTTGAAGAACCCCTCTTTGAGGATGGAACTGATATGTTTTTCTAGGTTCAGTTGTTGGTCTAGAATGACTCCAAGGTCTCTTACACATGACTGTGATGATCTTAGAACAAGTTAGTATTAGCACTCTTTCCTAGGTCATTCTAAGGCACAGCAGATCTATTTTGCGAGGGATTTATTCTAGATTTGGTCTCCCTGACTGGCCCAGGTCTCCCCTTCTGGGAAGCTCCCTGGTGAATTTTAGGGGTTTCTTCCACACAGGAATCACCTTTTTTGATACCTGTTGAGCATAATGCTTGGTTTTCACAATGACCACTCTTGCCAATCATTCTCGCATGTAGGACCCTAACTCAGTGAAAATGGTTTTAGTCCACTTGCATACCAGTTGGCAGATATGCTTTTCAACCTCTTGCCATATCCATGGCTGTATGAGTTAGTGGATGAGGGACCCCAAATCAGAGGTGATACACTTTTGCACTGGTGGCTTGTTAGCTATAATTCCCCCTTTTAGGGATAACCCTGCCTGTGGGCAGGAAGATCCTGGTTCATACAACCATTGTTCCACTTAATGAACCTTATAATTCTCTGGGAACGTTTATGAAATCATGGCCTTTGGTACTGATACCTAGGCTAGGTTGTTGGGCAGTCTGTTCAATAATCAGACTGACCCTTCCCTGGGTTGCCAGATTGGTAAAATAAGTCCTGTTTCTACAGAGTTTTGCACTTGTGGCATCCCTGCTTTCAGTCTCTTGGTGGTGAGTTCTGAATTTATTCCCTGGGAAGTTCAATCTCAGTTTTGGCTGTTCCTATCATGCTGAGAGTTTGACCTCGGGGGTGGGGGTAGTAACTCCCTACTGGAATCAGCAGTGAGTTGTTTGGTTGGGGGTGATAAATGTAGCCTAGCAGCTTTTTCTGATCTCTGCAGCCTCAGAGTCTGCCTCCTTGTATTCTTCACTCTTTCTGACTTCCAGAAAGAATGTTGGGGTGGGGGAGAAACTAGGGCATTTGTGATATATCTTAGTGTATACCTGCAGAGATCAGTATACTAACTTTTCCATGTTTTTATTCACCAAGTTCTGGCCAGTACTGCCTTTAGCTTTGCATACTTACTGGGTTGACCAACATGCCTCCCTGCTCACCAATGCTATCCTGTGGACAGGATGGATATGGATCGTGGATGGATATGGATATGGATAATGATCCAAAGACAATGACAAACCTTTTCCGTCGGAAAAAAATCAGCAGAACCAGGGGTCACAATTTGAAGCTCCAGGGAGGAAGACTCAGAACCAATGTCAGGAAGTATTTCTTCATGGAGGGGGTGGTGGATGCCTGGAACGCCCTTCCGGAGGAAGTGGTGAAGACCAAAACTGTGAAGGATTCCAAAGGGGCGTGGGATAAACACTGTGGATCCATAAAGTCTAGAGCATGTGAATGAAGAGAAGAGGCATGGGGGTGGCTTGCGGGAATGACAGCTACTACCTAGAGATTAATACCCTTATTCAATAAACATACACATGGTTAATGTGACTCCAACATTGCTCTATGCTTCAACGGCAAGAGGAAATGTGGAAAAAAGGATTTGCATTCACAAAAAAGTGGGGGAGTAGCTTGCTTTTTGTGGCGGTTACTACCCCAAATCAATTAAGCCTGATACTTCACTTGGAATACATATCCAGCGTAGCTCACTGCTTCAACGGCAGGGAGAAATGAAGAAAAGAGGGTTTATATTCAGACAACAACAACAAGGACTGAATTGCACAGGCTGGGTAAACAAATAAGTGTGGGAGTAGCTTGCTTATTGCGGCGGTTTCTACCCTTAACCAATTAAGCTAGATACTTCACTTAGATGCTGCTTCAGCACTGCTCTCTACATCAATGGCGGGGGTGGAAGGTAAATAGAACCAAAAAGTTACTAATAAGGGCCAAGAGTAACAGATAAGTATGAGAAAAAAAAATGTGTGAAAGCTTGCTGGGCAGACTGGATGGGCCGTTTGGTCCTCTGCCGTCATTTCTATGTTTCTCTGTTAGACCTACCCTTAACAGAATGGAGCATGGATGAGCTTCAGACCTAGCTTAACTCCCTATTTGGGGGTTTTTGGGCTATGTTACCCATTTCAGGGATTTCCTTTCATCCCCTGACACTCATGACATCTGTTCTTGATGGTCAGATCTGTCTGGTACTTTGGCAGGTATGGTCTGCCACAGACCTGGCCACTGTTGCCGCTTCTTCTTCCAAGTTTGGTTGGGTTTTTCTGCCTATTGTGCCTATTAGCCAATTGTTGGGCATGCTTCTGCAAATGCATTCTGTCCATCAGATGCTAGTGGCCCACAGTTTCTTTCTGGAAGGCTTTCTGACCCCAATTGATTTTTCAGTTCTCTCGTGATACCAAAGGAAACTGTGGGGCTTTTGTCCAATAATTCTTCTCTTGGTTGATTCTCTAGGCTTTTTCTCATATCAAGGAGGCTCTAGACCTATTTTGCTTGTTTGCTGATCCAAATCCCTGACTGTAATAGTCTTTTGAGGTACGCATCAGAATATTAGTATCTCAGTCTGTTCTACGGTTTTCTTTTTTAGAACCCAACTCTTTTCCCACCTGGACCTGTTTTTTGTGTCAGCTGACTCACAGGCAAAATGGAGAAAGATGGTACTTTCAGCACTATGAGGTTCCCTGCTTTGTCTTGCTTGGGCATCCTATAGCTTGAGAATCACCCATGTGTGAAGACTAGGGATGTGAATCGTTTTTTGACGATTTAAAATATCGTCCGATATATTTTAAATCGTCAAAAATCGTTAGGGCCACGATACAATACCAATTTCCCCGATTTATCGTCAAAAAATCGTAAATCGGGGGAAGGGGGAGGGCAGGAAAACCGGCACATTAAAACCCCCTAAAACCCACCCCCGACCCTTTAAATTAAATCCCCCACCCTCCCGAACCCCCCCCCAAATGCCTTAAATTACCTGGGGGTCCAGTGGCGGTCCGGAACAGCCTCCTGCAATTGAATCTTGTTGTCTTCAGCCGGCGCCATTCTGCGCCGCCATTTTGCAAAATGGCGGTGCAAAATGGCGGCGGCCATAGACCAACACGATTCGACTGCAGGAGGTCGTTCGGACCCCCGCTGGACTTTTGGCAAGTCTTGTGGGGGTCAGGAGGCACCCCCAAGCTGGCCAAAAGTCCCTGGGGGTCCTGCGGGGGTCCGGGAGCGATCTCCTGCTGCGAATCGTTTTCCGTACGGAAAATGGCGCCGGCAGGAGATCGACTGCAGGAGGTCGTTCAGATGGCCGCCGCCATTTTGCAAAATGGCGGCGCAGAATGGCGCCGGCTGAAGACAACACGATTCAATTGCAGGAGACCGTTCCGGACCGCCGCTGGACCCCCAGGTAATTTAAGGCATTTGGGGGGGGGGGGGTTCGGGAGGGTGGGGGATTTAATTTAAAGGGTCGGGGGTGGGTTTTAGGGTGTTTTAGTGTGCCGGTTTTCCTGCCCTCTCCCTTCCCCCAATTTAGCTACGGAGCGCCGCTGGACCCCCAGGTAATTTAAGGCATTTGGGGGGGGGGGGTTCGGGAGGGTGGGGGATTTAATTTAAAGGGTCGGGGGTGGGTTTTAGGGGGTTTTAGTGTGCCGGTTCACGATTTTAACGATTTTCACGATACTCTAAACACCCAAACGGCGACGATACGATTCCCTCCCCCTCCCAGCCGAAATCGATCGTTAAGACGATCGAGGACACGATTCACATCTCTGAAGACTGCCATTCTGCTTCTTCTCAGTGACTGAACGGAGCTGGCAAGAAAGCAATGTTCCCTCAAATTTTTGAAAGACTGGATATGCAAAATCTTTCTTTTTGTGCAACTTTCTATGAGCCATATTAAAATGTGTGCACTATGAGCCAGTATAATTCAAATAATACCGGATTTCTTGTGCATGCTATGTTTTGTTGTATGCACAGGGTTCATGACCTGTAAATGCATGTGCAAGTGCACAGCATAGAGGGAACAGTGTTAGGAAGGGACAAGGAACAATCCAGAAAGTAGAACATATCAAGATCAAGCATTTTATTAACCAGCCTATCACAGTAGCATATATATGAATTGACATTGACTCATTTTAATTCACTTGACACTAAACTGCATGGCAGGATGGTTATGGATTTCTAGCTCTGAAAAAAATAAACATTGAGAAAAGAGACTGAGAAGAGACTGGGAGAATGGTGAAGTGGGGTGGCCTCTGTTTATTGTGCCTTTTCTGACACCATGTAGATGTGCCTCAAAAATCTTTTTTTTTCTGTTTTTCATTGATACAGCAGTGACCATACAGTATAACTGTGCAACACCTAAATTGAAGAAAAAACATCAATCACATATCTTTGTACTGGACATAGTTGTGCATCCAAATAAATGTTTGTTTTGTTCTGTTTTGATTTTATTTCTTTATGTTAGTGAGCGTTAAATCCCACTTAGTCGGCACCAAATAAAATTAGTGCACACTAATTTTTAGTACGTACTAATTCAATTTAATTAAAACTAAAAAAATTAGTGTGAAGTAAACAAAATGAAATGAATCAAACAAATGGAATAGACAGCGTACTGACAGTGACATACAGATTTTAACTGTAGAAGTGCAATGCACTGACTAAAAAAGCCACAGCAAAGGAGCCAGGCTTGAATTTTTGCTTCTCTGAATGAAAAAGAGATTCATACTGTGAATAGTGTATGTATGTGGATTTTCTATAAATTATGTCTTCATCATCTCTGGAAAAATGAGCAAAAATAACAGACACAGTCAGGTACTCAATAGAGACATGCACTGGCAGTGCAGCAGAGTAGCACACTTTTGAAGACGAGTTTGTACCTCTGTGCACTGTAGTAGTCTCTGCCTTTGTATGTGTCAACCCTCTCCAAACTGATGTGTGTGTCATGAGTGTAGAGAAGTGCATACAGTAACACTATTTGTAAGAAGTAAATACTTTTCTTTAGGCACTTAAATAATAACTGTGTCAAATTTCCATCATGCAATGGTGAATGAGAGAAAGAGGAAGGTGCTGTGGTAAAAATGGTGGAGAGGAAACTCTTGACTTTCTTCTGGAAAGTCTCATATTAGGGCAAATCCAAGCATATTTAGTAGCACAAATATTACCATTAGGGATGTACAGTCATTTGAAATGAAATAGGAAATTCCAACAATATATCCTATTTCTTTTCATTTCGTGGGTTGAGAAAATCAATAGAAAAAAAACCCAAAATGTTTTTCCTACAATTTTTTGGGGGTAAAAATCTATACAAAAAAAAAAAAAAAGCAACCCAGAACCTGCCCCAACCCTTCTCATTTATTAAATATTCAATGATGCCCCTCACCCACTTTAGCCCACCGACTCACCAAAATTTTCCTGGTGGTCTAATGGGGGTCTGATAGTAACTTCCAACTCCCAGCCCTCTGTCTGCCATTATTCAAAATGGTGCCAGCTGCTCTTTGCCCTTTCTTGTGACACAGGCTACGATGCCATTGGGCAGCTCCTCTCACTGACAGAGGCAATGGGTGGCCTGTGCCATTTTTCAAAATGGTGTCATCCTGATTTTGCCCCATCATGAGACAGGGCAAGGTCAAGGGCATCTTGGCCCGATGTTCCCTCAAATGTGCTAAAATAACAGGGCTGACATTTTTCAAAGACAGTCACATTATTTTATTAATATAGAATTGCCTATGCATAAGTTGCTTTGTATTCAATAGGAAATTTTATGCAGATAAATGCATTCAAAGCAGTTTTTTTCCATAGGGGACACAATCCTCTGTGTTTATCCCACACCTTATTAAATTCCATTACTATTCTTGTCTTCACCACCTCTTCTGGGATGTCAATCCAGACATCTACCACTTTTTCTAAGAAAAAATATTTCCTGATAGTATTCCAGAGTATACTCACTTGGAGCTTCATATCATGACCTCTAGATTTATAGCTTCCTTTCCATTGGAAAAAAAGTTTGATTCGTGTGTATTATTAAAACCTTTCAGACATTACAAAATGTATAATATTTTCCCATCTCACATCTCCCCAAGGGTGTATTTCTATTTTGGTTTCCAAGTCTCATCTCATATGTCTCTCAGTACAGACCTTTCTCTGGACCACTTCTATCCTATTTCTATCCATTTTGAGATACAGCCTTCTGAACTAAATGCTGTACTCTGGGTGAGGCCTCACAAATGACCTGTGCAGCGGCATTATCTCCTCCCTTTTCCTGCTGGTTATGTCTCTCTCTATACAGCCCAGTATCCCCCTGACCCTAGTCAATCCCCAGCAAATTCAAGCAACACATGTAGAGCAATGCCCCTTACATTATTATCATTCTTTTTTATCAGAGTCCACCCTTAATCACATTTCCAATTCCAGAATCAGCATTCAAAGATGTGCGTATATTGCCTTATTGCTAAGAGCATATTGAATGCCACTGAGCGGGTATTGATAACCGCCTATTGCTGAGAGCATATTGAATGCCATTGAGCGTGTATTGCTAAACGCTTATTGCTAAGAGCATATTGTATGCCACTGAGCGTGTATTGCTGACCGCCTATTGCTGAGAGCCTATTGAATGCCATTGAGCGTATATTGCTAACCGCATATTGCTGAGAGCCTATTGAATGCCATTGAGCGTATATTGCTAACCACTTATTGCTGAAAGCCTATTGAATGCCATTGAGCGTGTATTGCTAATCGCTTATTGCTGAAAGCCTATTGAATGCCATTGAGCGTGTTTTGCTAATCACTTATTGCTGAGTGCTTATTGAAAGCCTTTAAGCGTGTATTGTTGGCGGCATATTGCTGAGTGCATATTGCATACAATTGAGCTGTTTTCATGACCGCCTAGTGCTGAGAACATATTATTATTTTTGTGCGCCTGTTGTACTAAGCGCATATTGCTGCCGCATATTATTCTTATTGTGCGCCTGTTGTACTAAGCGCATATTGCTGCCGCATATTATTCTTATTGTGCGCCTGTTGTATTAAGCGCATATTGCTGCTGCGGTGGCTGCGACTGCGGCGGCTGCTGCGGCTGCCGCTGCAGTGGCGGCTCCTGCGGATCCTGTTCCTGGAGCCTCATGCCCTTATCGTGAGCGGGACCTCCCGCCGCTGGACAGTCCAGATCAATCGGACTAGGAGGTTTCACCGGACGAGTCCGAACTCCCGGACGAGGGGGAGCTTCCCCCAGGGATTGAGCCATATAGAACCATGAGGCGGTTCTTCCCCAAGGAGGATCTCTCCGACCTGGTGTCTCAGTGTCTGGCGGAGTTGGATATTACAGGTCCCAGCGCTACGGTGCCCTCTGCGCAGAACCCCCTGCTGGAAGGTCTTCGTCCTACAGCCCATTTTCCGTTCTTGCAAAATCTCTACAACTGATAGAATGGGCGGCACCAGTGGCTTCCTTCAAAGGGGGCCGGGCCCTGACGGGCATGTACCCATTGCCACCGGCTATCCAGGACCTGCTGGCATGCCCTCAGGTGGATGCCTTGATTAGCGCTGTGGTCAAGTGCACTACCATTCCAGTTGAAGGGGGGACGGCCCTCAAGAAGCCTCATGACCGGCGACTGGACGCCATTCTGAAACAGACCTTTGAGGTGGCAGCTCTATCTTTGCGGATCGCGACCTGCTGCACAGTGGTGACGCGTGCCTGTTTGTCACAGGTCAGGAACAACGCTCCAGCAGCAGACATGGAGTCAGCTCTTTCGTTCCTCACGGATGCTGCATCTGACCTGGTCCGGACAACAGCTAAGGGGATTTCATCCTCCGTAGCTGCCAGGAGGCAGCTCTGGATCCGGAGATGGTCAGCTGATGCGCCTTCAAAGACACGCCTCACCAGAATGCCCTTTAAGGGCTCTTTCCTATTTGGCAGCGACCTTGATAAACTGGCCAGTACATGGGGTGCCTCTCCAGTGCCTAGACTGCTGGAAGATCGGTTCAGAAGGGGCCAGCGCGCCTTTCCAAGGCCCTCCAGGGGCAGGAGTTCACAGCGCTTTGTTCCTTATAGGGGTCGCTACCAGGCACCACGTCCTCAGGCCAGGAATCAGTCCTTTCGGCCCAAGCAGCGCAAGAGGGGAGCAGGCCCGGGCTCGGGTCCTGGCCGCGCCTCACAATGAGAATCCGCCGATTCATCTGGGGGGACGGAGCCATAGGGGGCATGTTAACCCTCTTCTACCCCAGATGGGTCGAGATCACGTCGGACCAGTGGGTCCTCGCCATTATCCGGGAGGGATATTATCTGGACTTTCATCATCTCCCTCCGGACAAGTTTGTAGAATCTTCATGTCCCTTACACAAGAAGGCAGCATTGGAAGCTACCCTGGCGAGGCTCCTGTCCTTGAAAGCCATCATCCCAGTACCTGCCTGGGAAGTGAATTCTGGACAATATTCCATTTATTTCATGGTACCCAAGAAAGGGGGCACCTTTCGGCCTGTGCTGGACCTCAAGTCAGTCAATCGATACTTACGGGTACCGAGGTTTCGCATGGAGACTCTGCGCTCTGTCAAGGCTGCAGTACAGCCAGGAGAATTCCTCACGGCATTAGACCTGTCAGAGGCATACCTGCATATCCCGATCCATCCGGATCATCAGCGCTACCTACGCTTCAAGGTTCTAGGACGCCACTTCCAGTTTCGGGCTCTGCCCTTCAGGTTGGCCATGTCACCACGGACATTCACCAAGGTGGTCGTAGTGGTAGCAGCGGCACTCAGGAGGGAAGGAATTCTGGGCCATCCCTACCTAGACGACTGGCTGATCAGGGCGAAATCTCGAGAGGAGAGCCTTCGGACAACCGACAGAGTAATCCCCCTTCTGGAAAGCTTGGGCTGGGTAATCAACCTCAGCAAGAGCTGCCTACAGCCTTCCCAGTCACTGGAATACCTGGGAGTACAGTTCGACACCCGGGCAGACACAGTCAGTCTCACTTCCAAGAGAAAGTTGAAACTTCAGCAGCGTATCCAGTATTTGATGGGAGCCAGTCGGCCCATAGCCTGGGATTATCTGCAGGTTCTTGGTCTCATGGCATCCACCCTGGAAGTGGTACCTTGGGCGAAGGCCCATATGAGACCTCTACAACACTCCCTGCTCTCTCGCTAGAGCCCCCGCCTACGGAACTATTCCACGCACCTTCATCTACCAACCAGAGTGCGGACCCAGTTGCGGAGGTGGTTGCAGTCCAACCACATGAGCAGGGGGTCGAAGATGTCTTCACCCACGTGGACTTTGCTCACCACAGATGCCAGCCTGAGTGGCTGGGGAGCACACTGCGAGGAACTCACTGCACAAGGGCGGTGGAACAGAGAAGAGTCAGCGTGGAACATCAACCGTCTAGAGGCCCGGGCAGTCCGGTTGGCATACCTTCGATTTGCTCACAGACTGAAGAACAGAGCAGTCAGAGTGATGTCCGACAACGCCACCATGGTGGCATACATCAACCGTCAGGGCGGAACCAGAAGTCGACAAGTATCTCTGGAGATCGCCCCGCTGATGGCTTGGGCAGAGGCGAATCTTCAGGACATCTCCGCCGTCCACATTGCCGGGAAGGACAATACCACAGCAGACTACCTCAGCAGAGAAAGCCTAAATCCGGGAGAGTGGCAGCTGTCGCCCACGGCCTTCCAGATGATTGCGGATCACTGGGGGATTCCGGACATGGATTTACTGGCGGACAAGTCCAATGCTCAAGTACCCAGATACTTCAGCCTCAAGCGCGACCCGTTCTCACGCGGAATCGATGCCCTGGTCCAGCCGTGGCCTCCAGGGACTCTGCTATATGCCTTTCCTCCGTGGCCTCTGCTGGGTGCCATCATCCACAAGATTCAGAAACACTGGGGCCTAGTTCTTCTAGTGGCACCAGACTGGCCAAGAAGACCCTGGTACGCAGACATGAGAAGATTACTGGCAGGGGAGCCTCTTCCCCTGCTTCCTCTCCGGGACCTTCTACTTCAAGGTCCCATCCTCCACGAGGATCCAGCTCAATTCTCTCTTACGGTCTGGCCATTGAGAGGGCTAGACTGAAGAAAAGAGGTTACTCGGAGCCCGTGATAGATACACTCCTCCGAGCTCGCAAGTTTTCCACGTCCCTCACTTACGTAAGGATCTGGAGAGTATTTGAAGCATGGTGCGACACTCACGGCACCAATCCACATGCGACCACAATCCCTATTGTGTTGGATTTTCTGCAGGATGGACTTCAGAAGGGTCTCTCCCTCAGCTCCAACAAAGTTCAGGTGGCTGCGCTGTCTTGCTATGGTCCCAGGAGGGATGGCAAGACCATTGCCAAGCACCCAGATGTTTCTCGCTTCCTGCAAGGAGTCAAGCATATTCGTCCGCCACTAAAGTGGCCTGTGCCCTTATGGAGCCTCAATCTTGTTTTGGATTTCCTCGCGGGATCCACCTTCAGACCCCTTCGGGGACTGTCTCTCCGTTCTCTAACCTTGAAGATGGTGTTCCTATTGGCGGTCTGTTCGGCACGCCGCATCTCAGAGCTAGAAGCACTATCCTGCCGTGTTCCCTTTCTCAGAATCACTCCTGAGGCTATCCATCTTCGTACGGTTCCCTCCTTTCTACCTAAAGTGGTTTCACAGTTTCATCTTAACCAAACCATATCCTTGCCTACCACGGCGGGTTTGAAGAAATCTGAAGAAGGGCGTTTATTGCGCCATCTCGACATTGGCAGATTGCTGCCCAGATATCTGGAAGTGACACAAGAACTACGAAAGACGGACCATCTGTTCGTCCTGCACAGCGGGAGGAAGCAAGGTGAAGCGGCCTCGAGGCCCACCATCGCCCGCTGGATTAAAGAAGTTATCAGAGCAGCTTATGTGGAGGCTGGGAAGTCTCCGCCTCTACAGGTCAAGGCTCATTCTACCAGAGCACAAGCGACGTCTTGGGCAGAATCCTGGATGCTGTCGCCTGCAGAAATATGTAAAGCGGCGACATGGTCCTCCCTCCATACCTTCTCCAGGTTTTACCGTCTGGATGTCTAGGCCAGGGAGGACTTAGCATTTGCAAGGGCGGTACTACATGGTCCTCAGGCAGCCTCATGCCCAGGCTGGGAGTAAAGCTTTAGCTTTTGTACATCCCATTTGTTCTGAGTCCATCTGGCTACACACCAGGAAATGTTGAGATTACTACCTGATAATCTCCTTTTCCTTAGTGTAGACAGATGGATTCAGCATCCCGCCCAGCTGCCTGCGTACATGGGTTTCACCGATTCAAGGTAAGCCATGTCATCTGTTTCCATAAGAGCGTATACTCTACCAGGTGTCAACGCCTTCCGGTTGGGAATGCTGGCGGTTTCCAGCTACTATCAATCGGTCAGGGGAATCCTGTTTCACTTTTCACTGAGCGTCAGTACACACATCCATAACAGCTTTTGCAAGGAAGATTACTAAGTTGCTGCGCTTCCTGTGGGGATATATACCCCGTGCTGACATCAGATCCGTCTCCAACTGCTAGCACGCGGATACTGTCCCATTTGTTCTGAGTCCATCTGTCTACACTAAGGAAAAGGAGATTATCAGGTAGGAATCTCAACATTGTCCTCTTGAGGATGTGCTGGAATAACTTAATTCCGACCCCTTCCTCCTCTATGAAGTGCACCATTTTGATGTAAGGGAGTTCATTTTAAACTGCTATACAACAAAATGGCACCTTCTCAAGCATAACAAATAATTTTTAAAAAATAGAAGAAAGAGGAAGAGCCTTTGGTGTTCTGGCCTGGATCCAGCCCTGGTGTAAGGACTGGACCTCCTGGCTTGGCCCCAGCATCAGGTCTGGGCCAAGGCCTAGGTATCAGGACCTGGCCTCTGGGCTTTTGTCCTGGGCTTGGGCCTTGAGACCAGGCCTTCAGGCCATGCACTGAAGTCAGATGTGGCCTTGGGCCAATGCCCCAGCATCAGGACTTGGCCTACAGACAGGGCTTCAGTGTTGGGCCTGAGCCTGTTCCTTGGCCTAGGCTGAAGTGCCAGCATTGGGGTCAGGCCCTGGCAGTATGTGTTGAGCCTAGCCTGGGCTGAGCCCCAGGCATTGGGATGTATCCTGCAGGCAGGGCCCTGGGATTGGGCCTAGGTTTTGGCCTAGGCTGATACTCTAGTGTCAGGACCAGTCCTCCTGGCCAGGCCCCAGCATTAACCCTGTGCCTGGGCTGAAGCCCAGGCATTGGGACCTTGTTTAGGGCCTGTGTTTGGACCTAGGCATTGGAGTCAGACCATAGGGTTAGAACCTTAGTTGACATGGAAACTTCCTGACCTCGGAAAACATTTTCCAGGCTTAGGCCTTGGCTCAGGTCTCAGCTGAGCCTCCAGCATTGGGCCTAGGCATAGACTGAGACCTTGGTTTCCTGCCTAGGCATAGGCTGCAGCCTCTGCATTATGCTTTGACCTATGCCTAGTCAGGGATCTGGCCTCGGGCATGGGTCTAGGCCGAGGCACAAGTGTTGCGCTTGGGGATATTCTGTGGTCCTTGCATTGGGCCTGGGCTTATCCCTACATTAGCTTCTGGCCTCTTGCTTCAACCTGTCTCATTGCAGAACTTCCCTTGCAAGGTAGAGTGTCAGACATAGTGTACTTCGATTTCAACAAGGCCTTTGACATAGTTCCTCACAGAAGACTTATAAATAAATTGTGTCCTTGGTATGGATCCTAGAGAGACTGAGTTTATTTTATTTAAAAATATGTTTATACTTTCTCTCTAAGGTTGAGGGCAAGTAACAAAGACACAAGCATAAAATACAAATTTAAGTATAAAGATAAAAATACTGACAATAATTTTTTAGTGACAAATGTGTTAAAAATAAAAACGAACAAAATTTCATTGAGTTTTCTATCGATTTGTTTTGAAAATATAATGAAATGAAATATTGTTTTCATTTCCTATTTTGTTTCCAACAAATGCACATCCTTAATTAATACAACTGTAAATAATAGTAAACTGAAAGTTGCAATAATTGAAAGGTGTATTGCTGACTTGTTTCTTACAATCAAGTGGGAGGAAAATCTGTAATAGAAAGCAAGGTTTGTTATTTTTAGTAATAACTTACATTCCTTAATTATCATATTCTAACATCACTTGAAGTATTTACTTGTGACAACTGTTTAACATCTCTACAGTCAGTTCCAGAAATGTTCCTGGAAAATAATTGTCATTTATTGTTTCAGCTGGGTCAAGATTGAATTTTGTTTGAAAGAAATTTGATTATACATTAGCTAACATCTTGCTCTTGTCAGCTCCAGGTTCTCCCTATCAGAATCTGTGTTATATAGTATCATTGCAAGTATCTGCCCTTCCTTTCCATTTTTGGGAGAATCATTGCCATTTGGGCGTAGAATTTAGGGGAAGGTATGCCCCCTCGCCTTTGTGTAGACCTCTGTTGGGAGCAAGAACCTGACTAGTATCATTAAACTGTTGCTGCGATCACACAAATCCCCCATACCAGTGCAAGACTTTCTCTGCCTAATTAGGATGTTTATAATGTGTATGTAAAGGATATTTGTAGTCAGACTCAATGTCCTAGGAATAGTACATTGTTCTACCATGTGGCAGACTCAGGTTCAGTTCTTGGGCCTGGCTGCTATTCCTTGGGCTGGAAGCACTGCACCGGGAATATTCAAAGATTCTGGGTGATAATTCCAATGATTACTTGACAGAAACACCTTCTCGTTGGCTCAGGAGCATAATTATGAAACATTCCTGAGCAAAACATAGTCTATGCTTCTTATTCATAGATCTATCACTATTTTGGCTTTGCCAGATTGAAAGTAGGAGAGGGTAAATGGGAGGGGGTCGGAGGGGGAATATGGTAGCTGTGTCTGAGGGCTTTTGGCACCAATTGGAGCAAGTTGTGATTGAACTATAAACCTAAAATAAAGCATGAGAGAGCTTCCAAGGGAAAACAAGTATATTTGTATTTCCCACTATATTTGCTACTCCACTCTTTCTCATACCATCTATTGGTCTCCTTATGCAGAAGTATACTTACCTATGGCTATTAGAGGCTGTTATAAATCTCCCAGCAGGTTGAAGATTGAAAAGAAAGTCTCCTTTAAGATCAAATATTTCAGAGCCACTCTACAAATAGCTAGAGGCACATGAGTGTGCAGTTGTCAGCCTTCTTTTCTTTTCTATCTATTGGCCTTTTGCCTCTTACACATGTACACATGCTACTTCCCCATTCTCATTACTGTATTATTGCAGTCACCACTACATTTTTTTTTTTTTTTTTTTAGATATGTTAGTGATAAAAAGAAGTGCAAAAGTGGCATTATGAGACTCAAAGATGAAGGAAAGGTATATGTAGAGGCTGAGGAGGATAAAGCAAAATTGCTTAACAATTATTTCTGTACGGTGTTCACTGTACGGTGTTCTGTACGGTGTTCACATTTTAAGATGTCCTGGAGCAGGACATCTTAAAATGAACACAAATAAGATTGAAAGTGAGGTAAGCCTCAATAGATTTTCAGAACAGTATGTTCGTGAGGAGCTAACTAAACGTAAAGTAGATAAGGTGATGGGGCCGATGGGATACATCTGAACACACTAAGGGAACATAGATGTGTCCGGTCAGATACATTGACTGACCTTTTCAATGCTTCTTTATAGTACAGAGTAGTTTTGGACGACTGGAAAATGGCAGATGTGGTTCCTATTCATAAAATTGTAAGTAAGGAGGGGGCTGGGAACTACAGCCTGACTTTTTTGATGAGCAAACTAATGGAATTGCTGCTAAAATAAGGATAGCACCATTTTTGGAATTCAATGGCTTGCAAGATCTGAAGCAGTATGGTTTTTTACAAGAGGTAAATTTTGTCAGATGAATCTGATCAATTTCTTTGATTGGGTTACCAGAGAACTGAATCAAGGGAGCAGTGGGAGCTCAAGGCAGGTGCATGTGAAATCACCAAGAAGGCCAGGGTAAGGGGGGGGGGGGGGGGGGGTGTCTGCCTTAGAGTATGGTCTTTTTGGTGATTTATATTGCTGGGAAAGCAGGAGAAGGAGGGGGCAGGAGTCAGAGGTCCCAAGGGAGTGGCAGATATATTATCACTGACACTCTTTCTAGGAAGCTGGCAAACCTGCCTCTCATACAAACTACCTATCCCCTTATATACACCCACCCACCTAATCATACATAGATACACACCCTCTCATATACACAAACCATCCCACCATCTCATACATACACACCCATCCACCCTTTCCTACGCACACACATACACACCCTCTGATACACATGCACACACAGACACATACACCCTCTCATACCTACACATGCACTCTATGCACCCTCGCAAAGACTCTCTCGCAGACAGGCACTCACTCTCACAGGGCCAGTCTCTTTCACTCATACATTTTGGAACTTTTCTCTGGCTGTACAGCAGGACTTCTGCCGCTGCTGGCTGCAGAGGAAACGGTGGCACTGCAGACTTTTCTGCTGCCACACAACAAGCCCTTTTCTACTGCCAGCTGTGGGAAAAATGCCAACAGTACCAAAGGGCTTCTTTTTTGGCTGCTGAATCATCCCTTTGCTGGCAGGGAGTAAAACCCTGCCAGCACGTCAGTTCCGTATCACTGGGATTTACCTTTTGCTGGCAAGGAGTGGGAACCCTGTTAGCATGCCGCAATTGCTCGCCACTGTGGAACCTGCCAGGGCTGTTGTTGACTTGAATGACGGGTGAGGCAGCCATGGCAGGAAGATTTCAGGGGGAAATTTTGCTGCCTCAAAATCTTGCTGCCTGAAGCAGCCACTTCACCCTGCCTCATTGCAGAACTGCCCTTGCAAGGTAGAGTGTGCGACATAGGGGCAGATTTTAAATACTTGCGCGAGCACGTACTTTTGTTCGTGCAGCAGGCGCGAACAAAAGTACGCTGGATTTTGTAAGATACGCGCGTAGCCGCGCGTATCTTATAAAATCCGGGGTCGGCGCGTGCAAGGGGGTGCACATTTGTGCAACCTGCGTGCGCCGAGCCCAGCGTGCGCTGCCTGTTCCCTCCGAGGCCGCTCCGATTTCGGAGCGGCCTCAGACGGAACGTTCCTTCGCCTTCCCCCCACCTTCCTCTCCCTTCCCCTATCTAACCCACCCCCCGGCACTATCTAAACCCCCCCCCTTAACTTTGCGCGCGTCGGCCGGCTACCCCGCTCCGTGGTCCGGTCCCAGAGGCTGTTCCGGAGGCTGCGGCCACGCCCCCGGAACGCCCCCGGGCAGAAACCACGCCCAATTTGCCGCCCCCGAAACGCCCCGCCCCGCCCCCTAAACGCTGCGTCATCCCGCCATGCCCCCGACACGCCCCCGACAGGAAGCCCCAGGACTTACGCGCATCCCGGGGCTCTGCGCGCGCCGGCGGCCTATGCAAAATAGGCACGCCGGCTCGCGAGGGCCCTGCACGCGTAAATCCTTCCGGATTTACGCGCGCAGGGGTTTTAAAATCCGCCCCATAGTGTACTTGGATTTCAACAAGGCCTTTGGCATAGTTCCTCACAGAAGACTTATAAATAACTTGTGTGCCCTTAGTATGGATCCTAGAGTGACTGTCTGAGTTTATTTTTTTTTTATTTAAAAATATGTTTATCCCTTACAAATATAAAAATAAAGATAAAAATACTGACAATAACTTCACAGTGACAAATGTGTTAGAAATAAAATACAAAATAACCTAACAATATCAGACATATTAGAAGAAACACAAAACTACAGTCAATGTTGGATGTAAACAAGAGCTGAAAGTTAGAAATGTTGCTTATAAGGGAAGCCTGGATTAGAACTCTGCCATGTAGATAGAAAAAATGGACCTCAGGATGTATGTGGTGAGAAGCCTGATTTAGACAAAGCCTACTGTACAGGTAGAAAAATAGACCTCAGGATGTATGTGGTGAGAAGGTGGTGGTAACTAGCTGAGTGAGGGGTAAATGGAATTTTCTTAGAGGAGGGGATTGTTACTAGCAGTGTGCCTCGGGGATCAGTCCTTGGACTGGTTCTTTTAACATTTTTTTTTAGCAACATAACAGAAGGGTTGTTGGGAAAGGTTTGATTTTTGCCAACGATACCAAAATCTGTAAAAGGGTGGACAGCCAGGAAGGAGTGGAAAACATGAGGAGGGATCTAACAAAGCTGGCAAGATGTATTGCTAAAAAATCAGAGTTATGCATTTAGGTTTCCAAAATCCAAAGGAAAAGTATGGTATTGGAGGGTAAATTGTTCTAAGCACACAGGAAGAGGGGGATCTGGGGATAATTGTATCTGATGATTTTGAGGTGGCTAAATAGATGCATAATGCAATGGTAAAAGCCAGAAAGATGCTTGGCTGCATAAGGAGAGAAATAATCAGCAGAAAAAGGTGGGTGATATTGCCCCTATATAGGTCCCTCGTGAGCCCTCACTTGGAATACTGTGTACAATTCTGGAGATTGCAACTTCAATAGGATATAAACAGGATGGAGTCAGTCCAGAGGATGGTTATTAAAATTGTCAGTCATCTTTGGTCTAAAGCATAGGGGATAGACAAAGACCTAAACATGTATACAGGAAAAGTGAGATAGGGGACATATGATAGGGACATTCAAATATCTCAAAGGTTTCCATGCATAGGAAGTTAACCGTTTACATTGGAAAGGGGGGTCTAGAAAATATTTCTTTACAGAAAGGGTGGTGGATGTGTGGAATAGCCTCCCAGGGGAAATAATAGAGACAAAAACAGTATCTGAATTCACAAAAGAATGGGATAAATACAGGGAATCTCTAAAGAAGTGATAAGAAATATGATGCTAAATTAATTGGTTGGATGGGAAGATTGGATGAGCCATACAATCTGTTTCTTCTATCATGTTTCCATGTTTAACCATAAGGTCACCTTCTATAAATATTAATGTAATTATAGCTAATATAATGTAAACATGTATATGCTTTTCTTGTAATTTTAAAGCTAAGGAAACTATTTTTCAAAGGGCATTAGTTGGTTAGATGAGTCAATCTGAAAACAGACTAGAGCTAAGTGACTAAATTTAACCTTTCAAAAAGGTGGGTGGCCCCAGAGGTGTTCCCATGTTTGAAGGGATTTAGCCATCCAATGCTGATTAGTTTAGTCACCTAACCATAGCATACAAAAGACAGACCTAAATCTAGGTAGGTATATTTTGGCAAACTAACCTTAATCTGCCAAAATTTGGCCAACCAGGTTGGTTGTGCAGCCCATTCTAAAAATTCACCCCTAACTTTTAGAGCTGAACAATCAAAAACCATGGAGAAACTCTCTGTCATTACTGTGAATGCTGTCAAAAATGAAGAGATTTAGAAAAAGAAATTATGAGCTCTTTAAAAAATATATATTTTATTTTGAAAATGTTCCTAGGCTACAAAAAAAGCTGAGAGGTAGTCTAGTGGTTAGACTCAGAGCAATGGATTGCAAGCTAGTAAAGCCAAGGTTCAAGCGTTGCCTCTGCTTCTTGTGTTTTTGGACAAGTCCTTCATCCTCCATTGTCTCAGGTAATAACTTATGAGTAAAATTTCAAAGGTGTTACATGTGTAAAATGAGCGTATATGCGCATAAGTAGCATTTATAAAATTGCATGTATGTATATGCTCATACATGCAATTTTATAAACATCAAAAGTACGCACATATTTTTTTTTTCATGCACATATTTACTTGAACAAAAAAGGGGTGGGACCAAGAGGTATACGTGGAACTTATTTGTGGAATTGTATACCTGCTAATTAACTAGCGTAATTGGCATCAGACTCATCTGTTGTCTGCTATTTTTGGGTGGGAGACCTGTGTGAACTGAGGGGAGTTCAGGATGAGATACTAGGAGTGTCTCAGTGAACTTAGAGATGAAATGGGTGAATTGGCAGCGGAATCAGCAAATTGGTGATTTTAAATGCGTACGCATTTTTAAAAAAGATGTTGTCTTCTGCATATAAATCAGGGTTTTACACTTATATGGGTTTTTTTGTGAATAGAATATACAAGTGTATGTTTAAAAAATAAAGTATGCACTTTCATTGCTTTGTAAAATATTCACACATACTGAAAGATAAGTGCATGTGTTGGAGGTTGGATATATGTGCATTTTATAATTTGCATGGATCAATATGCATAGATTATAAAATACTATAGTAGATCTCTGCATGCCTATATATGCTCGTTTATGGGGGCCGCATGGAGTTGTTTGAAAGTTATCCTTTCAGACTGTAAGAAATACCTTCTGTACCCTGAATGTAACTCATCTTAAGCAACAGATGTAAAGGTGAGAACTAAATGTATTTAAATAAATATATTTATATTCCCCATCATTGCTACTAAGGCTGTCCTGGCAAATGCTACTTTTGCTGAAGACTACCCATTGGCTTCTTTTTTGTTGGTCCTGTTGATGCTTCCAAAGCCAGCCTGGAGATTTCTGAAGTGTTATTACGGCTTCTGCTGCCAATCCAGCTACTCCTGCTATGTTTCTCTATTCTGCCACTGTTGTCACCAAGGCCAACCTGACAGCTCCTTGTTATTGAGAAAAGATGAAATATGAAAAGAGAGAATGAAGGAGGTAGAACAAAGAAAGTGAGAAAAAAGAAAAGTATAGCAAAAATTAAATGAAGAAAAGAAAAGAATACTAAAAAAAGAAAAAATGATCTAGATAGCTGACAAAATTATATTTTTTTAAAGGAAAATGTGTACAATGAAAACTGTGAGGTAAATATTTAGAAAGCCAACCAGCTGATAAGTTAGTTGGATAAAGTTCTTTGGTTAACTTTAACCAGATATTCAGTGGCACTGATCTAGATAAAAGTGCCGCTGAATATATTCAGATAAAGTTACCCAGAAAAAGTTTTCTGGGTCACTTTGAGGATCACCCATTTTGAAAGCAACCAATGTGGTAGCTGAGCATGATTACTGAGCCTGATTGCCCCTTCTGCACCCTAAGATAAAATAAAATGTAGTGAACAAGGCCAACCAATCTCCCCATTCCCTACTGTAAAAAAAAGAAAAGGTGTGCGCCAAATCCCCAAAAGTGAGCCTGAACTCTAGCAGGAAGAGGAAAAGCTCTTACATTCTCCACTGGGATAAATATTTACTTCTGATTCAGCTGACAGCCCCTGCCACTTAATATTCATTTGTTTGCTATACTTTTGGGTTAATAGGCAATAGTTTTCTGGAGAAATACTGGGGTAGATTTTTAAAAAGTACACCCGTGCGTACTTTTGTTCGCGCACCAGGCGCAAACAAGAGTACGCCGGATTTTAATAGATACGCGCGTAGCCTTTAAAATCCAGGGTTGGCGCGTGCAAGGCTGTGCAAAATCAGCAGCTTGCACGCGCTGAGCTGCGCAGCCTGCCTCCGTTCCCTCTGAGGCCGTTCCGAAATCGGAGCGGCCTCGGAGGGAACTTTCCTTCCACCCCCCGCACCTTCCCCTCCCTTCCCCTCCCTAAACCCCCCCCCCAGCCCTATCTAAACCCCCCTAACTTTGTTTGACAAGTTACGCCTGCCAGCTGCACGATTCCCTGGCCCGGGAGAAGTTTTGGAGGCCTCGGCCATGCCCCCGAAAAGCCCCCGGAACCACGCCCACGGCCCAGCCCCCGGATGACGCGCTGCCGAAACACGCCCCCGACATGCCCCCCCCCCAGGAAATTCCTGGGACTTAAGCGTGTTCCAGGGGCTTGCGCGCCACCAAACCTATTCAACATAGGCTCGGCACGCGCAGGGGGAACTTGGGCCAGGTTTTCGGGGGGTACGCGCGTATCCCTTTGAAAATCTGCCCCAATATGTGCATACTTTCACAAATTCAAAAATATATGTGTAATTCCAAAACCCTCCCCACCATCTCTTTCAGGAATGCTTCTTGCCACTGCGGGTAAAAGTGCACACATGGAGCCCCTAGGCTTGTAATTTTACCCCTATGTAAGGAGGGTAATTTTCAAAGCCATGTATTTGCATGCCTTGTATGTGCATACCTTCATCTGCAATGAGAAGAGGTTTCCCTAAGGGTGGGGTTGGAGGGGGAAGGGTTGTATTTATTTACATACTTTTGAATTTTTCTCAGAATAATTGCCCTTACTAATTAGCAATGCAAATGTGTATTCGTAGTTTTTCTGGAACAATTTCCAAAGGGAAAATATTTAAATCAGTGCAGGCGGTTGCAAAACTACTTCCCCATATGCATATCTGAAAACCATATGAAGTTGAGGTATGATGGGAAAGTTAAGTGAAAATATTGGGCTACTTGTGTTGGAGGTAGGTTATGATGAAACATAATGGCAAGTGCCAAAATCTGCAGTGGTGAAAGAGGTGCTATGTTTTAAAGGTGGCAAGTGGGTTTTAACCAAAAGCATTTTTCCTTTCATGGCATGCTTTCTACCTGGCTGCATCACATGCTTGGAATATTCTTCCTAAATTGATGCATATTGCTCCCTCTCTTGCCTTATTCAAATGCAATCTAAAACCCCACATTTTTGAGGCTGCATATAAATATTAACCCCGATTACCCACTCACAACCTTACTGATTTTAAACATTTTCTTAATAAATTAAATTCCCAAAGTCTCTTTTGTTCTGTTTGTCTGTCTTGATTAGAGTATAAGCTCTTCTAAGAAGAGACTGGTTTTATGTGCTTTTGTACATGGCTGCATGCATCAAATAGTGCTAAAGTAGTAGTTAAAGCTTGGTTTCCTATTTTTTTCCATAAGACATATGTGGCAAGGTATATACCCATGGACCCCAGAACACCTTAAGAACAGGGCTGAGCTATCTGGACCTGGTCCACCTTAAGACTGGAAATTCTGGTCTGAGCACAGGCTGTCTTCTCTGCCCTCGAGACGTAATGTAGGATGAGAGGAAAGCAAAGAGAGGCCCTAGATTCTAGGACAGAGCAACTTGTGGATTGTCCATGAGTAAAAAGGGAAAGGCCTCCCCTTCATGATAGCTGACCAGTTTGAGTTGGTATTGTTGAGTTGGAATTGTGAATGTGGAATACTGCTTATTTGTACAGTAAATAAAATACACAAAGAGAAATGCCTTGATCGCTCATTTCTGTGCCTCATCATAAAATAAAGGTGACAAAATCACTCCTTTAGATATGATGGGAGCTGCATGGTTATTGGCATTACTCAAGAGATAGGAGTAAATATATTCAGAATTTTGGGTTCAGGGCAGCAAATATATAGGGTGAGTGGATAGTGTTAATGGTGTATCTATGATGGCTTCGTCTCCTGCATTCCTCAAATTTCTCTAAAATGAATATTTTTAATCCACTCAAAATATCTATCATGTATACCCTTTCACATCACAGTTGCTTTTTGGCAAAACCCACATTTTTCAAAATAATTATCCTCTAGAGCCCAATATCAATGGAGATGAATCAATTCCTTACAAAATTTTAGTATTCCTATAATTTATACTTTGAATTAAAAATTAATTCAGCTGCCTACATTGCTTAATCTTCTGGATAAGTGAACTACAGAAAACTGTTTGAAAATAAGTAATCTCGCTTACCTCTTGCCCAAGGAAAATATTTTTTTTATTGATCTGGGTAAAGTTTATATAGGAAGCTAGAAAAGCTCAGAGTCCATGCCTAAACAAGTTTCACTTTTATGAACAAAAGGCTGCTTCCAGGAAAGAAGTGCTGATGCTTCTAATTTTGATGAAATTGAATTAAACAGCAGGCATGCTTTATAGGGGGTGGCCTACTTAATTCTAAAGAATGAACTCATTTTATGCCAGAAACAATACACTTCTGTATCTGCATAAAGGATTGTGCTAGTTTGTTTGCATGTAGTTAATTGTTTTATTGATTTACTTTAACATTGCTAGAAGATGAAATGCTAGCATTCTTAATGTGATGTCTTCCTGTTGCATGGATAAAGCATCGGGTGACATTTCCCTTCAAGGGTAGTGCTGACAAGTGTAGATTGTCATAGCTAGTTTGCTCGGGTTTCCAGAAGATTTTTTGGGGAGGTAAAAAAAAACAAATAAAGCTATATGTCTGTTTAGCTTTAAAACATAGAATTATCTACTACCTATTAGTTTTATTTATTTTTAAAGCATTACTAGACATGTACAGTACCTTATAGATACATATAAAAGACATGTATCTATACAATCTAGTCAGGCAAACAAACACTTCCCACATATTCTTATGTTGTCATGCATTCATTGTAGAGAAGTAGTTAGGATTTAAAGGAACGTCAAAAAATGTGATTTTTTTAGACTGGATCTAAAAATGGCCAGAGAGTAAGCATAATGTATCAAATCAGGAAGTCTATTGCATGCATATTGTACAACAAGGACACAAACAAGATTGACTTGCTCAATGACCAGAGTTCATGAGAAAGAGAGTAGGGAGAGATAAGCTAAATAATGAGGAGCTGCAGAATGAATACCTTTGTAGACATGTAAGAGAAACTTGAACTGTATATGTGAGCAAATGGACAGCCAATGTGATGACATGAGAAGAAGGTTACATGGTCATAGTGATGGTCATAGTGAACGTAGATAAGTCATGCAGCTGAATTTTGAATAGATTGCAGTGGAGAAAGATGGTTCAGTGGGAGTAAGTTGTGAAGAGTAAGTTGCAGTAGTATGAGTAGGAGGTGATAAGAGAGTGGATGAACATTTTACAGGTCAATTTTAAAAGTGTTGCTTGTGCAAAAAGTGCCCACATTCACGTGTATGTGGGCTGCATGCAAGCAACACAAATTTATTAAAAGCCAGAAAATATGCACGTATGTACCAATGTGTGCATGAGGAATAAGGGGTGGAACAGGGGCAGAAAAGTGGTGGGACATGGGTGTTCCAGGGCTGAGCCACGTCTTACACGTGTAACTCCAAATGTTAAAACAAAGCCCGCAGCATGAGTACTCTAGATATCCCCATAACTTTACTGCTGCTTCTGATGAGGAACAAGTCTGTAGATCTCAAGTTTTAGGACTAATAGTAAATGGCAAGGGGTCCAGGTCAATTGGGCAGCATGCAGGATAAGGAACCAGAGGGGTCTTAAAGACCTCACTATTAACTGGACAAACTGGTGGACTAATTGGCAAACTGGGAATGTGCCTCACATGAGCATGTTTTAAAATGCGCTGGCATACATGTACATAAGTTGACATGAACTTATTGAAGGCAAACACATGCTAGCTGTGTTCAAGTAACCTCTTAAAATTAGGATCATATTTATGTGCGATTGTTCCATGTTAAAACATATGTGCATAAGTGTGTTCATGATTAAATATTCTAGCATGTCCTCGCTCGTGCACTGATACAGGCATGTATTTGCGCACACATGCTTGATTTAAATTGACCAGTTAGGTAGAATGCTCAAAAAGGAAAGGATAGATTTTAGTGGTTATAGAGGAAGAAACAAGATCAAAAACCAACAGTACCAAAAGTAGTCACATTTAACCATAATCACAAAAGTTTTTATGAAACATTTCTTATATAAATATATGTAAAGGCATCAAAGTTGGAGCTTCACCATGAAATTCTTAAGTGAAACACCCCACCCCATCTCATCATATTCCAGTCTTTTATAATTGTGTGCTTTTAAAAAAGTTGAATAATTAAACATACAAAAAACATTTGAAAAACTTCTGAGAAAGTGTCACTCATTAGAAAATTATCTCGATGGGAAGAAGTTGTCTTAGACAAATGAGTAGGAAAGCCTAACTCTAAGACCTTGGTGTAGGTCTCCTGATGAAGATCAGATTCGAAACATTGATGTTGGGACTTGCAATGCTTTGAACACATTTTGGAACTGTTGGATCCTCCACACATGAAAGCAACGAGGGAAATTTTGCAGAAGTTAAGTAACCTGCTCGTTGACTGACATGGGAATCAAAATTAGAATTAAGCTTTTTGCACTAGTGTGAAATGATTTTTCTTCAAAAGTAATATTTTCTAATAAATATAATATTTCTCAGAAGTCTTTCAAATGTTTTTTGCATGTTTAATTATTTCTCTTTTTTAAAAGCACACAATTACTAAAGACTGACATATGATGAGATGGGGTGAGGTCTTAAGAATTTCATGGTGAAGCTCCAGGTTTAATGCCTTTACATTTATATAAGAAATGTTTCATAACATCTTTTGTGAATTATGTTTAAATGTGACTAGTTTTGGCACTGTTGTTTTTCTGATCTTAATAAATTGATATTGCGCAGTGTGGTTTCTCTTTTATTCTTCACAATAGAGGAAGAAAGAACATGATTCAGACAAAAATATTCGACTAACAGAGTATCAAGACTAGATACTTGGTGAAATTTCTGGTGTAAAAAAGGTAAATCTTGAAGATACCCATCCTCAGCATAAAAGTTTTAGAATAATTATTTTTCACAGGCTGATAATGACTGTAAAAAATTAAGTATGGGATGAGATAGACCTGAATGAAAGTTACCTGTGTTTTGCTTATCTAGTAATTTTCTAAAACTAGCCTCAGTTGCTATCTTCAATTGGATATGCATAACTTTCCAATACAAAGTGTTTACTTAGAAAGCACAGAAGGCAAAATTTCCACTGCAAATGAGGTACTGATATTTTCCGCTTTTATCTCCTGCCTGTTGCATGGAATGGTACTCCTGAGACTGATGTTTGTGATTGGAAAGTAATATTGCTTATCTTTCAAAGAGGCCATTCCTAAACACTACACAGAAAAATGTGTTTTTTGTCAAGAAAGCACATTATTACAGTAATTTTTCTCATGAAATGTTTTAAATGTCATAGCAAGCCTTTAGATGATACTTTCAAAATACATGGATGCACTTATGCATAGAAGACAGGGATTTTCTTGAATATATAAACTATCAAAAGCCATATAATTACAAGGGGGGGGGAAATAAACATGCCCCCAATGCATGATATAGATAAAACATGTTCTGAAGAATTGTGCATTTGATTTATTTCCTCTTTGGAAAGATTGATAGTTAATTGGTTAATTAATTAGCGTGACTGATTGCTGTTTTATGCTGATTTTCTAGTGCTTAATATAGAAGTTTGATAAATATTTTTTAGCTCTTTTTTATATTAGAATTTTCAACATTATATAATCAGAGTTTACAATTTTGTAACAATCCTGGCTGCTGGGCAACCCCCTGTCAGCAGTGGTCATCACCGAGCCACACACAACTATTCTAGCTATCTCCTTGGTGGCACCATGATGCAGCAAACCCTGCTCTATATAACCCCACCTCTCCCTGCATTTGAGACCTCATCATCAAGTTTCCTTGGCTTTTTGATTTGGCCATCTTGCCTTGTTTCTTCGTGGCCCATGTGGCCTTCTTGTATTGCTTTGCCCTGTGGCCTTCCTAACCCTATTGCCCTGCTTTATAAGCCTTCAGGCCTTCTAGCTCTGCCTTGCTTAAACTTGTGGCCTTTGGGCCTACTTGCCTTACCCTGTGGCCTTCAGGCCTTCAGACCTTCTCTCCTTGTCTTAACTTGCCTTGTGCCCTATTACATCGTTCCTTTTTGTATTGTTTCTCATTGTTCCTGCTTAGTATGCCCTGGCTCTTCCCTTGCCCTACCTTGCTTCTGGTCCCAGCCCATGTCTCCAATTCCAGCCCATGTTTCTGGTTCCAGTCTCACAGCCTGTGCCTGCCTTGTCTCCTGTGCTTTCCTTGTCTCTAGCTCCAGCCAAAGTCCTGTCGGCCATCACAACCTGTGAGCTCAACTCAAGGTAGAGATGGCTGCTCAGGTGGAAGACCTTGCTCTGCCTTGCCTTGAAGTCTGGTACTGCCTCTGTGGGGGAAATCCCCATATCCAGCTGGTCCCCCAGTTGTGACAGTATGATAAGGCCATGCAGACCCAATAGGAATGGGTTTAGGACTCCCTGCTAGCTCAGTGACTCAATTAAAAAAGTATCTCCTCTAGCTGTAGTCACTAGTGATTGTGCTCTGGTCTCAGCTCCTGATACTGTCCTTTCTCACAGGACAAGCAGGATGGTAGTCCTCACATATGGGTGACATCATCAGGATGGAACACAATCACGGAAAACTTCTGTCAAAGTTTCCAGAACTTTGACTGGCCTCTGTTCAGGGGGAACATCTGCCAGGTCTTATTACTCACCAGTGTCAATTCATCTCACTGTGGGTACCTTGCATCAGGAGGAAGCATCCTTCTACGTCCTCAAACGCTTTACCCATCTGGTGATCCTGGGGCTTCCCTGGCTCCAGACCCATGAACCTCAGTTCGATTGGCAGTCCCTGCAGTTGGTACAGTGGGGTCCGAAATGCCTGAAGACGTGCCTGCATCCAGTGTCCCCTGTGATAACTGTTTTGAAATCAGTTACTCTTCCAGGTCTACCTCCGCAGTATTCTGACTTCAGTGATGTGTTCTCTAAGCAGAAAGTGGATACCTTGCCTCCATTATGCAAGTTCAACTGTCCTATTGAACTTCTGCCAGGCACCATGCCTCCCAAAGGCAAAACCTACCCGTTGTCTCAGCCTGAAACCCAGGCCATGTCAGAATATATTAAGGAGAATCTTGAAAAAGAGTTTATTCGTCCGTCTGATTCCCCCGCAGGAGCGGGGTTCTTCTTTGTGAAGAAAAAGGATGGTAGACAGGGGTCTCAACGCAATAACCCGTAAAGACCATTATCCGTTACCCCTGATCAGTGAGTTATTCGATCGCTTGAAGGGGTACAAATCTTCTCCAAACTGGATCTGAGAGGTGCGTACAACTTGGTACGCATCCTACCCGACGATATCTGGAAGACAGCATTTAATACCAGAGATGGCCTCTACGAATACGTGGTGATGCCTTTTCAGCTATACAACGTGCCAGCTGTCTTTCAGCTCCTCATGAATGAAATCTTCCGAGATCTCCTGCACAATTTTGTAGTCATCTACCTCGACGACATCCTGATCTTTTCTAAAGATATAGAGTCACACCGTGAACACGTCCACATCGTTTTCCAACATCTGAGGGAGAATCACCTATACACAAAGCTAGAAAAATGTTTATTTGAGCAGAACCGCTTATCTTTCCTGGGATACCTCATCTCCAATCAAGGATTCATGATGGACCCAGAGAAGCTTCAGGGAATCCACGATTGGCCTCAGCCAATAGGCCTCCGGGTGTTACAACGCTTCTTAGGATTCACTAATTATTACCAGAGTTTCATCGCAAACTACTCTTCGATAGTTGCCCCACTCACCATTATGACTAGGAAGGGGGCCAACACCCGAGTCTGGATGCCAAAAGCTATTGCTGCCTTCTAGAGAATTAGAGGCCTTCAGCTCTGGCCCATGTCTCTACCACCCCAATCCCAGACGTCCATTCATTGTGGAAGTTGAAGCTTCCGCGGTCGGCGCCATAGCCGTCCTGAGTCAACATTCTCCTACTGGCAAGCTAGTACCCCTGCTCGTTTTACTCTCATAAGTTTTCCCCCGTGGAACAACGTTACACTGTGGGCAACCATGAACTCCTTGTGGTCAAACTGGAGCTTCAGGAGTGGTGCCCCTGGTTGGAAGGGGTGCAACATAAGTTTACTATCTACACGGACCACAAGAACCTCGAACATCTCAAAGAAGCCCAACTTCTGAACCCCCATCAGGCCCGGTGGGCCCTATTCTTCGAGAGATTTAACTTCAACCTCTGCTTCCATCCAGGTTCAAAGAACCTGTGCACTGATGCGCTCTCTAGATCTTTTGAGCCGGAGGACCTTCCAGAGGCTCCCAGTTTCATTATTGATCCTGCTTGTATTACCTTGGCAGCTACAACTGCAGTTCCAGTTGGGAAGACTGTTGTTCCCCACTGGTTACGTGAGCATGTGTTAAGGTGGGCTCATGATTCAAAAATGGCAGGCCACCCTGTTGTGCTCGGAACTTGGAGATGCTAAGAAGGCATTATTGGTGACCTACTATGGTACAAGTTTCCCGAAACTACATGGACTCATGTCCCACTTGTGCTCAGCAAAAACCACCTATGGGGAGGTCTTGGGGCTTGCTTCAGCCTCTCCCAGCACCTACTGAACCGTGGTCCAGCATTTCTACAGATTTTATTACAGATTTGCCGGTTTCCCAGAACAACACAGTGATATGGGTCGTTATCGAACGCTTCTTGAAAATGGGACATTTTATCCCTCTACCAGGTTTCCCTTCAGCCCCGGAACTTGCTAAACTTTTTCTGAAGAATATTTTCCGTCTTCACGGACTCCCCAAGGAGATTGCGTCTGACCGGGGACCACAGTTTGCCCTCAAGTATTGACATTCCTTGTGCCGAAAATTATATATTACTCTGAACTATACATCGGCCTACCATCCTCAGGTGAATGGGCAGGCCGAGAGAACCAATCAGACCTTGTAGACATTTCTACATTCCTATGTTAATGATCTACAAGACAATTGGTCGGAGCTCCTCCCTGGGCTGAGCTGTCGCATAACACTCATGTTGCAGCAGCCACCGACACTTCTCCGTTTGCAGTAGTCTTTGGAAGGCAGCCCCGTCTGCCTCTTCCTGTACCCTTGACGGTTCCATCTCCAGCGGCTCAATTTATGGCTCAAACCATTCGCCGCGTGTGGACCCTAGTAAGGGAATGACTGGCACTAGCTGCAGAATGCGCCAAGCACTCCTCTGATCTTCATAGATGACCTGCTCCACTCTTTCATCCAGGCCAGAAGGTATGGTTAAGTGCTCAACACATCCGCCTAAGACTACCCTCGCATCGCCTGGCTCCTAAATACATAGGACCATTTCCGATAATCAGAAGAGTAGGAGCTGTTTCCTATCAAATGCAGTTATCTCGTTCATTGGGTATCCACAACACGTTCCATGTGTCCTTGTTGAAGCCATTGGTTCTCTCCTCTCGTAAAGACGCTCCTGCTTCGCGTGTCTCTGCAGAACCAGACATATCTCTCCAGGTAAGAGAAGTCCTTAACGTCCAATGACGCCGAGGCAAGTGGGAATACCTCCTAGCCTGGGAGGGCTATGGGTCCGAGGAGAATTCATGGGAAGCATCTCAAAATATTCTCAATAAGGATCTTTTGAAGACTTTCCATAGAATGCATCCTGAGAAACCAGTACCGCATAGGGGGAGGCCTAGAAGGAGGGGATACTGTTACGCGCCCCACCCATGGCTGTACCAAGCACGGGACTTCTCACATGCATAGTTCCTCAGCGGGCCCAGGGGCGACCTCCCTTGCATTGCTGGCTAGTCCAGCTAGGCCTCGGCAGTCTGCGGCGGCGGCTGCCAGGCCTTCCTCTGCACGCCAGGTCTCACGCCAAGGTTCAGCGTCTTCCTCCATGCTAGCCACGCCGATACACATGTGCGCATGGCCTGCCCAGAGACTTGTAGGGCCGAGGGCGGGACCAGGTTCCGCAGCGTGCCCTGATTGAGCTACGATATAAGGAAGTTCCTGACTGCACTTTCTTGCCTTGGCAATCGGGTTAGTACTCTGCTACATTGTCTTCATGTTTGTTCCTACTTATCCCTAGTCTCATTCTAGGATCCTTCTGTTCCAGTTCCATTCCTGAATTGTTCCTGCTTCCTCGTTCCTGAGTCCTGCCTGTTCCTGTGTTTGTCTATCTGCCTTCCTAGGTAGTACCTTCAGACTGTCTTACTGGTACTGACCTCTGCTTTTTCCTGACCTGCCTGCCACCTGTCTATGATCCCAGCCTGTTCCTGACTCATCCATCTGTCTGCCTCAAAGACCGCAGCCTGTTCCTGACTCGTCCATCTGTCTGCCTCAAAGACCTCAGCCTGTTCCTGACCTGCTCGCCTGTCTGCCGCCTGCCTCTAGACCTCTGCTTGCCCTTGACTACATCTGACCTCCGGTATCTGACCCTTGCTTCGGTGACCACTCCTCGAACTGATCTTTGGACATTGACCTTTCGCCTGCCTGACCACGCTTCCAGATTCTGGCTCTGTTCTTCGCCTTGTCGTCACCAACTCTGTTCTGGTTCTCCTTGCTCCAGCTCGAACCTGACCACACTCCTTCTGTGACTGTGGGCATGCCAGACTATCATTCTCCCAGGAGACCCTGCGAGGCCCACCTAAGTCCAAGCGGCTCGGGTCCCTACGGGCTCCTCCCGGGGGAACCTCGTGCTTCCAGTGGTGAAGCTCTACCTAGCCTCTGTCTCCTTCAGTGCTCCGCCCCCTGGGGCCAGTTACCTCCTGTTTCTTTTCAGGAGCCATTCCACCCTTGCCCCAGGTAAAGGGTCCACCCCCAAGCACAACACACAAGTATATACAGATTTTTTCTCATAAAAACTATCCTCATGAGGTTACGTGATGTGATGAGCCTGGGAGGCTGCATTTCTCAGAGCTGTGGGTGTTGCTCTCTCTAATCATCTGCAATCCAGCTTCCATTGCAGCTGAGTATAGTAAAAAAATGTTTGGGAGGCGATCATTTATGTTGATAAATTATTTTATGAATAGATTGCCTGGCAATATGCCCTTTAACAGGGCAAAAAAAGATGAAGAAAGAATCAGAGCAGGCGAAGGTAAAATGGCCACCGGAACATCGAATCTAGCTAGGCCTACTCTCTCCAGCGATATGATCTCAGAAATTGCTACTTCAGTAGTCTCTGACAAACTTACCTCCATATTAGAACAAAACCACTCATCTCTGATTTTAATTCACGTATCAATAATGTGAAAGGGAGGATATCTGTAAAGGAAGATGAGGCAGCAGCGCAAGAAGGAAGACTGGTTAAACTAGAGGAGCAGGTCAAATTTCAAGAAGAAAAACTAGAGGACCTAGAGAACCATTCTCACAGAAATAATCTGTGTATTTTCTAGGGATGTGAATCGTTTTTTGACGATTTAAAATATCGTCCGATATATTTTAAATCGTCAAAAAATCGTTAGAGCCACGATACAATACCAATTCCCCCGATTTATCGTTAAAAAATCGTAAATCGGGGGAAGGGGGAGGGCAGGAAAACCGGCACACTAAAACCCCCTAAAACCCACCCCGACCCTTTAAATTAAATCCCCCACCCTCCCGAACCCCCCCCCCCCCCAATGCTTTAAATTATCTGGGGATCCGGCGGTGGTCCAGAACGGCAGCGGTCCGGAATGGCCCCCTCAATAGAATCGTGTTGTCTTCAGCCGGCGCCATTTTTCAAAATGGCCACCGCAAAATGGCGGCGGCCATAGACAAAAACGATTCGACGGAGGAGGTCGTTCCGGACCCCCGCTGGACTTTTGGCAAGTCTTGTGGGGGTCAGGAGGCCCCCCCAAGCTGGCCAAAAGTTTCCTGGGAGTCCAGCGGGGTTCCGGGAGCGATTTCTCGCCGCGAATCGTTTTCGCACGGAAAATGGCGCCGGCAGGAGATCGACTGCAGGAGGTCGTTCAGCGGGGGTTCCGGACCGCCGCTGAACGACCTCCTGCACTCGATCTCCTGCCGGCGCCATTTTCCGTACGAAAACGATTTGCGGCGAGAAATCGCTCCCGGAACCCCGCTGGACTCCCAGGAAACTTTTGGCCAGCTTGGGGGGGCCTCCTGACCCCCACAAGACTTGCCAAAAGTCCAGCAGGGGTCCGGAACGACCTCCTCCGTCGAATCGTTTTTGTCTATGGCCGCCGCCATTTTGTGGCGGCCATTTTGAAAAATGGCGCCGGCTGAAGACAACACGATTCTATTGAGGGGGCCGTTCCGGACCGCCACCGTTCTGGACCACCGCCGGATCCCCAGGTAATTTAAAGCATTTGGGGGGGGGTTCGGGAGGGTGGGGGATTTAATTTAAAGGGTCGGGGTGGGTTTTAGGGGGGTTTAGTGTGCCGGCTCATGATTTTAACGATTTTTCACGATAGTTTACACACCCAAACGGCAACAATACGATTCCCTCCCCCTCCCAGCCGAAATCGATCGTTAAGACGATCGAGGACACGATTCACATCTCTAGTATTTTCTGTTTAACAGAGGAGAGTAAAGATTTTGTTCTGCCAAGCTTTTTGGAAAAGTGGCTACCTGAAGCTTTAAATTTGCCATTTTTTCAAGTATCTATCAAATTAAAACAGGCCCACCACTTAGGTAATAGGAAAGAGAGAGAATTCTGTCTTAGAATAATACTTGCAAAGACTTTGAATTTAGTACATGAGCAAATTGTTATACAAGCTTACAGGAAGGTGAAAGAGCTGAAATATAAAGATAGACTTTTCCAAGACTATTCCCTGACTGTTTCCACAAAACGCCATGCCTTTAACCCATTGTGTGCACCCCTAGAGCAAAACCAGATAAAATGTGCTTGCAATATCCAGCGCGACTCCATGCTTAGTATGAAGGAAAGGCTCAATTGTTTGAGGAGGTGGAGAAAGTGAAGCAATTTGTTAATACTCTTTAAAGGAAAAAAAAAAGGACATTTGGACAAATGGAAATGTTCCATTTAGCTGGGCTTAACTAGAGGTCTTGGGATCAAAGGAACATAAGAAATTACCATACTGGGTCAGACCAAGGATCCATCAAGAACAACATTCTGTTTCCAACAGTGGCCAATCCAGGCTACAAGCACCTGGCAAGTACCAAAACAGTAAGTAGATATAATTTGTTTATATGTATCTAATTTTGTTTTGCATTTACTGACTGTTCACCAAAGCCTCTGTTTACCCTACCCCTTCCCTCCCTACTTCCCTTCTCCTCCCCCCAGTTCTATTATCAGTTACACTGTAAAGCCTCGTTGGCTGATTTCTCATTGTATGGAAACCGATGTGATGTTATCTTAACGAATGTCGGTATATAAAAAACTTTATATAAATAAATAAAATAAATAAATCCCATGCTACTGATACCAATAATTGCAGTGACTAGTATTCTCTAAGTCAACTTGATTAAAAGCAGTTCTACCTTATGCCTTAGAACTGTAAATGTTTAGTTTTCTTTTTTCCCTTCAGTTTCCTTTGCACTGGGCCCATCTGATGAGGCGAGACTCTGAGGTTGATGTTTGTTTTCCTTAAGCTAAATGCTATTTTCCTCTGCGTAGCACAACTGGATTAGTCATACTGGAGATGGCTGAAAGTTATAGCGAAGCTGATTGAGTCCTGGAAAATGACTGTGTGACTAAGATTGGAGGAGAAATGTGGAACATACAAATGAGCTGCTGTAGCAAAGGGGAAGGATATATCAGTGTTGCCAGAGACATGGAAACTAAGCCATTAGAAAGAAGAGCAAGCATATCCTCATAAGCAAACAGACACCGGTCCATGCCGGATGTTGCTGGTTGGACAGCGAAACTAAAATGTTTCAGGCTCATCCGCTGTAGAAGGACAAAGTATGGAGTCTGAGAGAGCCTACTTTATGAAGGAATTTTTGTAGATTAATTATGGGTAAAATTCACCTTTCCAATGCTCTCTAGGGTCCACTTATATGCTATTAAATTATATTTGAGAGGGTTACACCCAAACACATGTAGCGTACCTCATGCTCCTGTATGGAGAATAATTGTGTTTTGATGGGGGTAGAGGAAAGAAAGGGGGAGAGAGCATGGGGGGAGGAGAGAGGGGAAGGAAGTTTTGGATTAGCTAAATTTGTGGTTCTACTCTTCAAAGTCAGCTGTTTGTTATATCTCTGGTTGCAGGGCTGGAAAAATCATAAGTATGAAGGCAGGTATATAAGAAACACATTTGTCTGAGTTGGAAAGTGCAAAATTAAAGAGGGAATGGGTAAGCTCTTGTTATTTTTCAGCTGCCAAAGGAAGGATGGCAGGAGTAGCTATTCTTATTAGCAAGGAGGTCACATTCCAGGTGGGGAAAGAAATTAAAGATCCAGAGGGGAGGTTTATATTATTGTTGGTAAGATGAATGGAAGATGAAAACACCCTCTGTAATATTTATGTTCCTAATGAATATGACCACAAGTTCTTTGTAAGTTTGGCGAGCAAACTAACTATAAATTCAAAAGGAGTTTTAATTCTAGCTGGGGATTATAATTGCGATCATGACCCAGTACTTGCTAAATCTCCTTGTATTAAAAAGCAAATCAAGTATAATGAGAAAGGCATTGCCTTCCTGTGTCAGGAATTACAATTGTTAGATGTCTGGAGAGTTTTGAATCTGGAAGGTAAAGATTTCATACACATTTCAAGGGGTCATACATTCCTATTCCATATAGATTATATACATGCTTCCCAAGCTTTATTCTCCAATGTAATTTCTGCAGAGATTGGCACTGCAGGAGTCTTCAATAATTCTCCAATGTGGTTGGATCTTAAGTTGTCTGAGCATGAGAGAGGGGAAAGAATCTGGAGATTTCTGGGGCATTTGAAGGGAGATGTGGAATTCCATACTCTTTTCCAGGAAAAAATGGTCAGATTTTGAGCTATATACCTGTCAGCATGTTGGTTCACTCAGACTTTACTGGGAGACCAACAAAGCAGTTTTACAGGGGGAAATAGCCTATATGTTGAGCAGAAATACCCGCATTAATAAGACCATTTTGCAGATAGAGGAGAAGTAAAGATTGCCAAGTGTAAAATGATATTGCATACGACCAAGGAAAATAAAAAGGAATATTGCACCATTTTAGATAGCCTTAATGCAATATTTCATCAAAGGGCACAAAAAAGGCTCCTACACTCCGAGCATAATTTTTTCAGGTATGAAAATAAGGCAGGAAATCTCCTGGGAAATGAAGTGAAAGTATGGAGAGGAAAAACTGTTATTAAGCAACTTAAAAACAGAGAGGAGTGCAGACATTTGTGAAGTTCTAAAAGCATTTTATGAATCTTTATATGTGGAAGATAGAAAGCGAGGTATGATGGAGGAGGATTCCTATTTTGCCAGTGTGTCCCTTTCTCAAGTAACAGAACAATTGAAATATCTAAATAGACAAATTCAAGCTTATGACATACTTAATGTGATAAATAATAGTAAATCTGGCAAGGCACCAGGCCCAGATGGATTTTTCTATGACTAGTTTAAGATTTTGAAATCTGAAGTAGTAGATACTATGAGCATATTTTTTTTTTTGGAAGTGCTCTAGGAGGAGATATTTCTACCAGACTTCAAAAAAGCTCAAATAAAAATTTTGGCCAAGCCAGGGAAGGATCCATCTTCACATAGGCCAATATTTTTATTAAACTGTAACTTGAAAATCTTTGCCAACATTTTAGCTGACAGAATGAGTCTGATACTTCCTTCTATTATATCAAGACATCAAGTGGGTTTTGTAAAAGGCAGATCTGCTGGAATGCACATAGTCAAATTGATCTCAGCCATGACTATGTGGAAGCTTCAGAATATTCAGGCAGTAGCAGTTGGATTTGACTCAGTAAAAGTCTTTGACTGGGTTTCATGGCCCTATATGTTCTCAGTGCTACATAGATTTGGTTTCAAGGGGGATTTTGTAATAAATATATATATACTTTATAAAAACCTATTTTTTAATATAATAGCAAATGGTCAGAAATCCTCTGACTTTCCCTATTAACAGAGGAGTTAGACAGGATTGTCCACTTTCTATCTATTGATCCTCTGCTATGAATAATTGATTTAGATTATATTCTGGGCTAGAGTAAAGTGATCAGTCCTTTAAAGTGGCAGCCTTTGCAGACGACATATTAGTATTTGAAAAATCCAAAAACTTCTTTATTAAAAATGTTAGCACACCAGAATAATTTTGGACAATTTGCAGGGTTAAAAATCAATCAGGATAGGTATGAAGTCTTAGATTTTCAGGAAAACTTGAGGGAGAAATGGAAGGAAATATTTTGCCTATACTGGGTGGCAGGGGAGATGAAATATCTAGGGATTAAAATCCTTGTCAATATTATGAATATCTATAGTGTGAATGTCTAACCCTTATTGAAAAACATGGCAAAGTCACTCACTTATTGGCATTTCTTATCATTATCACTTATGGGCAGGATTCACTTATTAAAAATGATAATAGTGCTGAGATGGCTTTACTTGTTGCAAATGTTACTGGTCTGGCTTCACTGAAAGGACATTAAAGAAATTAATAAACTCATAAAAATTGCATTTGGAATGGTAGGAAGGCAAGAATACCAATGGCCATTCTGATGAGATCTATAGCCCAGGGAGGTCTGAATTGCCCTAATCTGCAATTATATAATTTGGTTTGTATGTAAAGGGTCATCTTGGATTGGATTGGATTGCATTGCATTGGTACCCTAGAAAGATCTTGCAGAGCTGGATTGGGTTAACTGCGATAAATGCTTTAATACAAATAGAGTCAAGGGAGATTCCGATAGAATTGACACATTTATTAGTGGTTTCATAAAGGCTTGGTCCCAGGTTTGCAAATTGTCCCAACATCTTGAAGGGTTTCCTTATTTATTTCAATTTGTGGAAACTCTCAGTTTCCTCCAGGTTTGGATAACTCGGTTTTCAAAGCCTGGAATATAAAGGGACTCGGATTTATCCAACACAACTTTATTGAGAATTCAAGTGCAATTCATAGCTTTCAAGAATTGCAAGAGAAATTTAAGCTATCTCGCAATGATTTTTATGCTTACTTGCAGCTAAGGCACTATGGGCCAGATTTTAATAGATACGCATGAGTATAGATTTGTGCGTGCAACCTGGCGCTCACAAATCTACGCCCGATTTTATAACATGCATGCGCAGCCACGTGCATGTTATAAAATCCAGGGTCAGCATGCGCAAGGGGGTGCACCCTTGTGCACCTTGCGTGCACCGAGCCCTAGGGGAGCCCCAATGGCTTTCCCTGTTCCCTCCGCCCCCCGCACCTTCCCCTCCCTTCCCCTATCTAACCTGCCCCCAGTCCTACCTAAAATCCCCCTACCTTTGTTTTCTTATTTTCGCCTGCCTCTGGGCAGGCGTATGTTGCGCGTGCTGGCCGAGTGCTGGCGCGCAATCCCCCAGCATGGCCGCTGTGCCGGAGGCCTCGGCCCCACCCTGCCCCTGTACCACCTTGCCCTACACACTCCACACTCCTTTTTTCAAGCCCCGGGACATACACGTGTCCCGGGGCTTGCGCGCGTCACTAGGCCTATGGAAAATAGGCTCGGTGCGTGCAGGAGCAGGTTTAAAAGGGTTATGGGCGTATATTACATGCGTAACCCTTTTAAAATTCCCCTATGTGTTGAATTTTCTTAAGGTCGATCTGGGAATGGGAACCTGTAAACCCTTGAAAGCAATACTGATAGATGCAGAGGTTGTGAAAAGTTCTTGAGCTTAATATTATAGGGCATTACATAACATAAAATTCAAAGACAAATTGGAAGAAATCTATATGAGATGGAAAAAATGGCCCAGCTTCTCGTTGACACAACAAGAGTTTCAAAATTGCTTAAAACATATACATGAGATTACTGAAAATGTCATTCTGAGGGAAATACAATATAAATTCTTATATCAGAGTTATCTTTCCCAAGACCAAGCTTATAAGGCAAAAATATATTCTGAATCTTCAACAATATGTTTTAAGTGTGCTCAAAGTATGGGAGATTATACACATGGGTTTTGGGAATGTACTATAATTCATGAATTCTGGGGGGAAGTTTTAAATGAGGATATTGTGAAGGATTAAGATTTCTTTCCCATTAATGCTGAAAACTTGGCTCTTTGGTATTTCCCGTAAAGTCAACGCTATGGTAGACTTATACATAAGTCTTTTTCTTGACAAAGGAGAGTTGAAAGCAAAGAAAACAATATTATTCATCTGGATTGAGAAAGAGAGACCAAAGCTTGTACAATAGGAATTGAGGATGCTAAAACTGTTGACTTTTGAGTTTCTAATTGCAAAAACGCTTTTACCCAAAATGCATGAGAGATGGTTAGACATTTTGCACAATCTGTGGGATCTCTTTCCCAGTCAATGAGCAATGCTATAATAACTCTGTAAAAGGTATTTGTAGAGTATCGAATTAGAGTTTCCTGATTGTCCGTGATTTATGGGATATGTGATATCTGAATTATCTGTCATATTTATTTAAATGCCTTATCTTCTGCACTGCTTACAAATGTGGATACTTGCCAATGGATGGGAGCCTGTAACCAATCTGAAAATATTGAAACTTCAAGGGATGTAGTAGGCTGATGACATGGTGAAGGCATAAGTCTGAGTACTCTCAGAAGAAAGAGTAGACCAGTGGTTCTCAACCTTTTTTCTATCAGGACACACCTGAAAGATAATGCTCACATGCATGAAACACTGAACACATGACCATCATGAGACTAAATATAAGCATATGCTCTGCATCCAGCGGAGTCCCTACTTCCTAACAAAGGGTACAGAGCAGAACTAAGACATTTCCCTGTACAACTCACTGTATAAAACAGATATTCTGATTCTGGTTTCATCTCAATAATAGCATTACAAACTCTATTACCAGGTGCACTGTAAAATAATACAAACCAACCCCTTTCTGTACATGTCTATCAAACCTGCCATACATCAGCAGCACTAACTTCAAGAAATGAATAGCAATAACCCTACCCATGAAAAGCAGTTCACCACCAGTGCAATATAATATTGAAAAAAATGCAACAAACAAAGCTGATCCAAACCTCCAATAAAGTACCTCATCTCAGTTGCATACACACAGAACACAGACAGACCTACTTTCACCGCCGGGAACGCCGGGAATCACGTGACGCCGACGTCACGTGATTCCCGGCGTTGTCGCGCCGGAAGGCTCGTTTGGCCCAAAAAGAACTTTTGGCCAGCTTGGGGGGGCCTCCTGACCCCCCCAAGCTGGCCAAAAGTTCTTTTTGGGCCGAACGAGCCTTCCGGCGCGAACTCACCGGGAATCACGTGACGCCGCGTCACTCGACGTGGCGCCGACGTCACATGCTTCTCGCCAAGGATTGCAGAAATGGCGTCCTCGCTCGATCACCAGGGAGTTGTGGTAAGTCTGGGGGGGGGATTAAGGAGGGTGAGGGGGTTTAAATCTTTGTTTTGGCTCAACAATCGCGATTTCCAACATATCCAACATAGCTATGTTGGATATGTGGGAAATCCGATCATTTATGTCACATCACTTTTTTAAGTTAAAAAAAAAAATATGCGTAGCGTTTTACATATGCGGTCAATACGAATGCACACCCCTAGTATCCAGTCACTCTCCTCCATGCCCTCATCTACGATCACTTCTCTCAACTACTCAATCATCCCTTCACATGCTCATATCCCTGTCCAACATTCCTAACATCCCCAACCCCACATCCTCTTCCCTGTGCTCCCTCTCTTCCCTGCTCAATTCTTTTTACCCTCCCCTCTCCCCCAACCCAGCATCCCCACACCTCAATCTCTTTCTCCACTTCCATCTCTCTTCCCTGTCCAGCGGCCCCCAACTCCTCCCTCTTCCACCTCTCCCTACCTAGCAAGACAACCTCCTTTCCCCCTCCCCTTCCTATCCAGCAGACTCCTGACTCCCTATCTCCCCATGCCTTCCTGCCCAGCAGACTCTTGAACTCCTATTTTCTCATGCTTTCCTGCCCAGTACATTTCTCCGTCCTCCTGGCTCCCAGCCAGCATGAAAAGCTTCAGTCCAATCCACAATCCCCCCTCCCCTTTATCAGTAGTAGATGAGAGCAAGAAGCCTTGAGGAGAGGAAAATGAGGTGGCAGCAGCAGTGGATCTATAAAGCATGCACATTTCTCCATCATATTCCTGCTTTCACATAAAGGCCCTATGGGGTGAAGAGAGCATCAGCAGCCTCACTGCCCGGCTTGGCAGAGGAAGATAAAGTTGGTGTCCTGCTGAGCCCATATGAACAAGAGTTGGTGATATCGTGCTCTGATCTGGGTGAAGGAGGCGTGAACAACCTCCCACTGTCCAGGAAGAGAAGAAAGCAAGAGCAGCTTAATGTCATACGTAATAAAAGAGAAGTCAACCAACTCTTGCCCAGACTGATGAGGAAAGATCAGTCTTCTGCTGGCTCTGCAACATACCTTCTGGGACTTCACAACACACCAGTGTGTCCTGACACACCTGTTAAGATACACTGGGGTAGAAGATAGGGATGTTTGGGGGGATGGGGGTAAAAAAGGATTTTTGTGCTGTTCTTCATTTTTATAATTATGATACTGCTTGAGGAGTTTATGTTTTGATGATGTATTCTGTGCAGTTTAATATGGCTCATTGTTTCAAAAATTCAATAAACAAGTTATGAAAAAAAAACCTACTCTCACAAATTAGCAGGTATAAATGCATGCAGGTAATTTTTGGGGATAATTTTTCTGCTGTAAAATTCCATGAGTATTTGACTTTAATTCTTTGTGGGCAGTTGAAAAATTAACTCCTTAATGGGGCAGGATTTTAACTTAGGAAGTTCTTAGGCACTTAATTCCTTAAATTCGGTGTCTAGATCTTTTGAATTTCAGACTAAAAGTTTTACTCATTAATATTTAAAATTGAACATTATAGTAAGTTAGCCAGGTATGCCTTATCTGGGTAACTTACATGGGATATTCAGAAGCTCAGCTATGCTGCAGAATAACCTTGTATTTGGTGCTACTTAGCTGGATAAGTTATATCTGTCTATGGCTTAGATTCATCATTCTGCTATATTTATAGCAAAATGATGGCCCACGAACAAAAAAGGGATGGGGGGGGGGCGACAGTGTACAGCCAGCCGCATCACGGTGGTGCAGTTTCGTCCACCGTAGTGCAGCAGCGACACATACTATTGCCCCCATAGCACTATGGGAAAATGTGTAGGTATTTCCTGCAGTGCTGCTGGTGATAATACATAGTAACATAGTAATGACAGGAGAAAAAGACGAAAATGGTACATCTAGTCTGCCCAGCAAGCTTCCCAAGGTAGTAACTGCCGCTCTGTGAAGGTCACCCCCATGTTTCTCTTAAGGCTTTCTGCTTCGGATATATTTTAAAAAGTTTTTACTGTGAGTTTTTGCCTCTACAGCCAACTTCTTTTCAAATTCTCTCTTAGCCTGTCTTATCAATGTCTTACATTTAACTTGCCAATGTTTATGCTTTATCCTATTTTCTTCTGTTGGATCCTTCTTCCAATTTTTGAATGAAGATCCTTTGGCTAAAATAGCTTCTTTCACCTCCCCTTTTAACCATGCCGGTAATCGTTTTGCCTTCTTTCCACCTTTCTTAATGTGTGGAATACATCTGGACTGTGCTTCTAGAATGGTACTTTTTAACAATGACCACGCCTCTTGGACATTTTTTACTTTTGTAGCTGCTCCTTTCAGTTTTTTTCTAACAATTTTTCTCATTTTATCAAAGTTTCCCTTTTGAAAGTTTAGCACGAGAGCCATAGATTTGCTTACTGTCCCCCCTTCCAGTCATTAATTCAAATTTGATCATATTATGATCACTATTGCCAAGCGGCCCCACCACCATTACCTCTCTCACCAAATCCTGTCCTCCACTGAGAATTAGATCTAAAATTGCTCCCTCTCTTGTCAGTTCCTGGACCAATTGCTCCATAAAAATGTCATTTATTCCATTCAGGAACTTTATATCTCTAGCATGTACTGATGATACATTTACCCAGTCAATATTGGGGAAATTGAAGTCTCCCATTATTACTGCACTACCAATTTGGTTAGCTTCCCTAATTTCTCTTACCATTTCACTATCAGTCTCACCATCTTGACCAGGTGGACGGTAGTATACTCCTATCACTATAGTCTTCCCCGACACACAAGGGATTTCTAACCATAAAGATTCAATTTTGTATTTAGTCTCATGCAGGATGTTTATCCTGTTGGAATCTTTGCCATCCCGGACATAAAGCACCACACCGCCTCCCGGGTGCTCCTCTCTGTCATTGCAATATAATTTGTACCCCAGTATAGCACTATCCTATTGGTTGTCCTCCTTCCACCATGTCTTTGAGATGCCAATTAAGTCTATGTCATCATTCACTGCTATACATTCTGATTCTCCCATCTTACTTCTTAGACTTCTTGCATTAGCATACAAACATTTCAAAGTTTGTTTTTTGTTTGTATTTTCATTCTGCTTTTTAATTGATAGGGATAAGTTAGAAATTTTTTAGCTCAGCTGAGATTTTAGTTACAGGCACTTGGACTACTTTTCTTATAATTGGAACCTCACTATTGGGATGCCCTAATTCTAATGCATCATTAGTATCCTTTGAAAATACCTCTCTGAACCATATGCTGCTGAGTGACTGACGGCTTTCCCCATGGTTCTAGTTTAAAAGCTGCTCTATCTCCTTTTTAAAAGTTAGCGCCAGCAGTCTGGTTCCACCCTGGTTAAGATGGAGTCCATCCCTTTGGAAGAGACTACCCCTTCCCCAAGAGGTTCTCCAGTTCCTTACAAAACTGAATCCCTCTTTCTTGCAGCATCATCTCATCCACGCATTGAGACTCCGGAGCTCTGCCTGCCTCTGGTCACCTGCACTTGGAACAGGGAGCATTTCAGAGAATGCTACCCTGTAGGTTCTGGATTTAAGCTTTCTACCTAAGAGTCTAAATTTTGCTTCCAGAACCTCCCTCCCACATTTTCCTATGTCGTTGGTGCCCACATGAACCATGATAGCTGGATCCTTACCAGCATTGTCTAAAAGCCTATCTAGGTGACACGTGAGGTCCGCTACCTTCGCACCAGGGAGGCATGTTACCAGGTGATCCTCATGCCTACCAGCCACCCAGCTGTCTACATTCCTAATAATCAAATCACCAATTATGACAGCCAACCTAACCCTTCCCTCCAGGGCAGTAGGCCTTGGGGAGATATCCTCGGTGTGAAAGGACAATGCATCACCTGGAGAACAGGTCCTTGCTACAGGATCCTTTCCTGCTGCCTCAGGTTGATGCTTTCCAATCATGAGTCCTTCTTCCTCCAAGGCAGCACCAGGGCTGCCAGTCTGAAGTTGGGAGTTGGCTACTGTGTCCCTGAAGATCTCATCTATATACCTCTCTGTCTGCCTCAGCTCCTCCAGGTCTGCCACTCTAGCCTCCAGAGCTCGGACTCATTCTCTGAGAGCCAGGAGCTGTTTGCATCGCAAGCATATGTACAATTTCTCACCGGCGGGTAAAAAATCATACATGTGACACTCGATGCAAAAGACTGGGAAGTCCCCCTCTTGCTGCTGGACTGCTGCCTTCATCTCAAATTTGTTCAGTTCCTACTTAAGTTTTAGGTTGCTATGGGAGTAAGAATGTGTTTAATTAATGTCCTTTAAATGTATTAGTGAATTCACTATATGTCTGGTAGTGGCCTACTCGGAAATGATCAAACTTTCAATAAGGTGTTGGGTTTTTTTTGTTTTATTTTTTAAAGTAGCACCTGCCTATAAATTAAAGGATGAGCTAGGGATGGGTGAGCGAGGGGCGGGAGGGTTGGGAAATACAAACAGTCTAACTTCAGTTAGTCAGCTAGAGTGACTCACTGCTCTCTTGATTAACAAATGTTGGTACCTAATCAAACCAAATCACAATACCTCAACACTTTTCCAAGGTAAATAACTGAACTGAATTTTTCAACCTTTTTACTTAGTTTTACACTGCTCCTAACTTATTTCTAGCTTCTGGCTACTTTTTTTTTTTTTTTTTTTAGTATACAAACACTCTAACGTCTGTTTACTAGCTGCTTACAGACTTTTAAAAGTAAACACGCTAACTACTGCTTACTAGCTGCCTTACTGACTGACTATTTAAACATACAGTCTTTCTGTTTATTTGCTGCCTTACTGACTATTAAAAGCACAAACACACAAACACACTAAATAATATTACCAAATAGTTAACTTTGCCCCAATACTTTTAAAAAAGAAAATTTCCCAAGCAAAATCTTACTGATTCCTTTCAGCCACCAGCAAGGTGATTCTCTCCTTTCAGTGCTCCCACTGGATTGTGAAGTCTGCACTACAGAATGCTTGTATAGGAAATGATCAGAGGATGGTTCCCTTCTGTCAGATACATCTCTGAGTCACCTCGACCATATTCCCTTTCTCACTAACCATATCTTCTCAGTCTGTTCTTTCAAGATTCATATAGACTAGAAAACAAAAAGGCAGAAACATGTATTCATGTGTCGTTTGGCCTCTACTAAGTATTATCATTTCTATTGTAGACTGATATGGTACCAAGGGGTCTGCAAAATGTGGAGATACTATGATTGAGCCATTGTTTTTTAATCAGCAAATCTAGGTGTTTTGACTTGCTTTTGTATCCTCACATCAATTGGGCAATCCATCTTTGCCTAGGTGTGAAATTGTTTTATTGTAGACAGAAATGGAAAATTTTGGTAGATAATTTTTTTGATGGTTGAAAGCACTTTAGTATTTTCCTGTGGTTAAAAGTATGCCTTTTCTAATATAGTGTGTTTAAGAGAAAGAAAGAGAGAGAGAGAGAGATGAAAGCCATTTTTGGATAGAAATCACTTATAGTTGTGCTGGGCATCAGACAGAGAATCAGAATTTTTTTGTGAATTAGTTACTAATATGCAGTTTTTCAAGTCTTGGTCAGTTTAGAATTTTTCAACAGTTTACACTTTGATTTGACTTCCCATGATGTCCTATAAAATAGGAAGTGGATATGGAATTATGTTTCTTGCTTACAATCCTATTTTAATACTGTAGCTGCTGAAAATATTTTCTTTGTGCTAGTACTGTCAAAATTGAGACTAAATTATATACTGTATGTAATTAATTAATATCTGGTTTTAACCTATTAATTCATTAACTAGATAGTAAGAAATTATATGATTATCAAATGTGATAGTAATTGACTAATCAAAGTGTATTTAAAATTCTACAATGTACTCTAATTTGGAATTAGTTTAAACAGGGAGTCTATAGCTCACCTAAGAACTATATTGTTGGCATCTTATTGATCCTGGTTTGAAATACTTTAATTAATTATGCAGTGAATTAGTGAATCAGTCAAAGGAATTGTTCAGAGCTAAAACCGAGAATAGAAATATTTCCTTCTACTCTCATGAATTAGTCACAAGATGGTAGTATTTAAGATCAATTATGTTTCATGCCAATCAGTAAATATTTGTGGGATAGCATACCTCTATGTCATGAACTACTTAGCAATAATGATCAGAACTAGAGATGTGAATGGGAACTGGAATTGGTTTGGATTCCGGTTCCGCTTCACATCGTGTTTTTTTTTCGTCCGGCCCGATCACAGTTTTTTTTTTATCAGCTGCGCCCAAGCCGATAAACGAAAAACCCACCCCGACCCTTTAAAACTAATCCCTTAGCTTCCCCCACCATCCCGACCCCCCAAAAAACATTTTACAGGTACCTGGTGGTCCAGTGGGGGTCCTGGGAGCGATCTCCCGCTCTCGGGTCGTCGGCTGCCACTAATAAAATTGGCGCCAATGGCCTTTGCCCTTACCATGTGACAGGGTATCCATGCCATTGGCTGGCCCCTGTCACATGGAGGGAGCACTGGATGGCCGGTGCCATCTTTAAAAATGGTGCTCCCGGGACCCCCACTGGACCACCAGGTACCTGTAAAAATTTTTTGGGGGGTGGGGGAAGCTAAGGGATTAGTTTTAAAGGGTCGGGGTGGGTTTAGGGGTTATTTTTGTGTGCCGTTTTTCCTGCCCTCCCCCAAAATGATGAGAACCCCCACGAACAATAACGTGGGGTTTTCATATCGTTTTGGGGGAGCCCCCGATTTCTGACAATTTTGAAAATATCGATGATATTTTCAATCGTCCGAAGCCCGATTCATATCCCTAATCAGAACATAATCATATGTAAGATAACCACTGAAGGAAGCACATTATAGAACACTACTGCAGTAACATTAGACTTTAAAAAGAAAGACTATGATAAAATGAGGACATGAATGCTGACTGCAGAACTTTCATCTGCTGGTGGTAAGTTGGACTTGCTGGGAAAGAATGCCTAAAATGTAAAATATAAAAAAAATCTTAAAGGGTTAAATTATTACTGGCTATGTTTATTGTGCATTATTAGTTTTTTATGGCTAGTATTTGCACCATTAAGAATTGTGAGAGTTTAGAAATAATTGGTTTTGAGCTAATTTTTGTAAGCTTGTATAAGTTAGTATTTGTTTCCCACTGTAAAGAATTGAATGGGTTTGGAAGGTTATTTTGCCATTGTTAAAAACAGAGAGAATTTAAAGATAATCCTCATTGGGTTAATTTTAGGGATGTGAATCATTTTTTGATGATTTAAAAAATCGTCCGATATTTTTTAAATCGTCAAAAATCATTAGAGTGCGCGATACGATATAAATTTTCCCAATTTATCGTGAAAAATCGTTACTCCCGTTAGTGTCCACTAACGGGAGCTATTTGGGGGGAGGGCGGGAAAACCGGCACACCAAAACAACCCCTAAACCCACCCCGACCCTATAAAAGTAATCCCTTACCTTCCCCCACCCTCCTGAACCCCCCCCAAAACTTTTTACGAGTACCTGGTGGTCCAGTGGGGGCGCGGGGACCGATCTCCCACTCTCGAGCCATCGGCACCATTTTGGCTGCCATTCAAAAATGGCGCCGATGGCCCGATAAATAAAAAAACCCACCCGACCCTTTAAAAATGACCCCTTAGCTTCCCCCACCCTCCCGATCCCCCCAAAACATTTTAAAATTACCTGGTGGTCCAGTGGTGGTCCCGGGAGTGATCTCCCATTCTCGGGCCGTCGGCTGCCACTCATAAAGATGGCGTCAATGGCCCTTTGCCCTCACTAAAAAAAAATTAACGATGTGAATCGGAACCAATTCTGATTCACATCTCCACCGATCAGATTTTTTTCTCCCTCCAGCCAAACCCGATCATTAATACGATCGGGCACACGATTCACATCCCTAGTTAATTTTGTGAGCTTGTATAAATTAGCATTTGTATGCATTAGAACTGTGAGTTTGAAACGGTCACTTGCTTGATCTGAAAAGGTGAGAGAAGTGATTCTCTCTATCTCCCACCCACTCCAGGATCCTTTTCTGTTAAATAGATGGAACCCAAACCCTCTTCTAGTTAGGAGGAAATCTTGAAAATAGAAGTCAATTAGTGATTTTGAATAATATACAGTTAAACATGATTTCAGTGGTTGACTAATTATAATTTTGTTGCTGGTCACTCACAAACTAACAAAAGTTAGTTATCAATTTAAAAAACAGAAGGTAATTTTCAAAGGATTTGCGCACATAAATGTAACATACTATCATAGCAATTTTCAAAAGCCCTTTTACATGCTTAAAGTGATCTTATAGGTATAAAACATATTCTCAATTCAATGGCATGTATTATAGCAATTTTCAAAAGCCCACTTATATACATAAAGGCCATTTACATTTGTAAAACCCAGTTTTAAGCATGTAAATCCTTTTCTTAAATTACCCCATACAACTTAAGATACCAAGTAATTTAAAGCCCTTTAAATTAAGAAATATACCAACTCTATAATTAACTTTAAAACTTTAGCAACTTAATAAAATTAAGATGCATACAGAAGTCCAGCAGCTGTCTTTTTCACCGAGTGCCAGAGGAATGATTATCTGTCTGTTGGAAAGGTGTTGTATGTGTATGTATTGCTTTCAGAGAATGAGTCTGATCTCTGGAAGCCAGAGTGGAAGACCTGGAGGAGCTGAGGCAGACAGATAGGTATATAGTGGAGAACCTCAGGGACATAGTAGAGTGGTCCAAAGTCCAGTCAAGCAGCCCATATTCTGCTTTGGAGAAGCAAGTTTACCTGACAGGAGACCATCCACCTTGGTGTGGCAGAAAGTGATTCTGTAGCTAGGACCTGCCCTCCAGGTGATGCCTTATCCTCTCACACCAAGGATTGTGTCTCCAGGGCTTTGTCTCAAGAGGGAATGGATAAGATGACTGTTATAGTAGGTGATTCAATCAATAGAAATGTTGAAAGCTGAGTGTCTGGTGGGTGTAAAGCTTGGTAACTTGCCTGCCTGGTGGAAAGCTTGCAGACGTTAATGCTACCTCTTGGGAGGACCCAACTGTCATGGTACATGTGGAAAACAGTGACATAGGAATGGGGAGAAGGGAGGTTCTGGAGGTTACATTCAGGATCTTAGGAAGCAAATAGAAATCCAGAACCTCCAGAGTTGCTTTCTCAAAAATGCTTCTCATTCTATGTGCAGGACCCCAGAAGCAGACTGAGCTCCAGAGTCTCAAAGTATGGATAAGACAATGATGCAGGGAATAGAGGTTTAAATTAGTTAGGAACTAGAAACTAGGGGTGTGCATTCGGATTGACCGCATTAGTAAAACGCAACTCATATTTTTTTTTTACTTAAAAAATTGATTCGACATAAACGATCAGATTTCCCACATATCGAACATAGATATGTTCGATATGTGGGAAATCGCGATTGTTGAGCCAAAATAAAAATATAAACCCCCTCACCCTCCTTAATCCCCCCCCCCCGACTTACCACAACTCCCTGGTGATGGAGCGAGGAGTGAGGACGCCATTTCTGCAATCCTTGGCGAGAAGCATGTGACGTCGGCGGCACGTCGAGTGACGCCGGCGTCACGTGATTCCCGGCAAGTTCGCGCCGGACGGCTCGTTCGGCCCAAAAAGAACTTTTGGCCAGCTTGGGGGGGCCTCCTGACCCCCTCAAGCTGGCCAAAAGTTCTTTTTGGGCCGAACGAGCCGTCCGGCGCGAACTTGCCGGGAATCACGTGACGTCGCGTCTGAGTGACGCGGCGCCACGTGATTCCCGGCTCGTTCGCGCCGGACGGCTCGTTCGGCCCAAAAAGAACTTTTGGCCAGCTTGGGGGGGTCAGGAGGCCCCCCCAAGCTGGCCAAAAGTTCTTTTTGGGCCGAACGAGCCATCCGGCGCGAACGAGCCGGGAATCACGTGACGCCGCGTCACTCGACGTGCCACCGACGTCACATGCTTCTCGCCAAGGATTGCAGAAATGACGTCCTCACTCCTCGCTCGATCACCAGGGAGTTGTGGTAAGTCTGGGGGGGGGGATTAAGGAGGGTGAGGGGGTTTAAATTTTTTTTTTGCACATATGTACATATACCCAACTCATTGGATTTTTTTTATGTCCATATTGGCCGCAAGTGGGACCCCCTTTCGGACATAAAAAATATGAACATAAAATTTTGCTCTGCACATCCCTACTAGAAACCATTATGGGGAAGGGGAGCCTTTTCTGATGGGATGGGCTGCACCTTAACCAGATTGAAACTATGTAGCTGGCAAACTAATCTTTAAAAAAGAACAACTTTTAAACTAGATGATAGGGGACTGCCAACAGTCACTCAGAAGCAGATGGTTCAGAATGATATATCTTTGAGTGATGCTAACAAAACATGGAAGTTTGGACTTCTCAATAGAGAGGTTGCAATAAATGTTAAAGTAGTCCAGGTTCCTTTAAGTAAAGAGTAGACAGAGCAGAAAGATTGCAAATTACCCTTGTCAACCAATAAGCAGGTGGTTAATACAAACAAAAAATATACTTTAAAATGTCTGTAAACAAATGCTAGAAGTCTAAAAAATAAGATGGGAGAGTTAAAATGCAAAGCACTGAATAAAGATATAACTGGCATCTCAGATACCTGGTAGAAGGACAATAACCAGTGAGACACTGATACTAGAGTACAATTATATTGAAATGATATGTTGGATCAAATTGATGGACGGGTAGCACAATATGTTAAACAAGGAATAAAAGTTCTACAGGAAACAAAATGAACTGTAGAAGCTTTATGGATTGCATTCCATGTGAGAAGGAGAATAGAATAACAGTGGGGGTATTCTACATCCACCTGGCCAGAAAGTTCAAATTGATAATGAAATGCCAACAGAAATTAGGGAAGCTAACCAACTTCAAAATGTGTTATGGTGTTAACGTTTGTGATAATGTGTTAACGCATGCGTTAACGCCAAAACACATACATAAAATGCTTTAGCACACGGCACAAATGCAAATATTTTAGGGGGGGCGGGAAGGATTTTTGGGTGGGAATTAGTAAAATTAGGGGACATTTTGCATGGTGCAATAGCATAATGCATGCTATCGCACAGTCTTAATGCCAGAAATAACTATACCTTTTTCCCTGGTGTTAAACTGTGCATATGCCTGCAATTTGCAATACATTTTTGGAATTGCGTTCTGGCCATATCTGGGCTTGGGGAGGGAGAGAGAGACATTTGAAGCAAAACGCCTGAGAGAGAGTCAGATGGAATATTAGATGACAGAAGGGTAAAACGGGCACTAAGGAAGGACAATGCCATAGCAGTGAGATTAAATAAATCTTTACTTTGGTCTTTACTGAAAAAGATGTAGGGCAGATACCTATCACCTTAGATAGGAGATATTTATTCGCACATATAACCATAAATATCTCCCATCTGAGGCGACTGCTCTGTCCTGTTTTTAGTTTGCCTTCTGGCTTTGACAGATGGTCTTCTGGTCTGTTTCTTGGGGCAGATACCTATGCCAGAAGGTTATGTTTAAAGGTGATGATTCAGTAGAACTGAAACAAATCTCAGTGAACCTGTATCAGGGCATATTGACAAATTAAAGAGTAGCAAATCACCTGTACCAGATGTTATACATCCTAGAGTTCTGAAAAAACTGAAAAATGAAACTGCAGACCTACTGTTAGTAATCTGTCAACTATTATTAAAATCAGCTACAGTATCTGAAGAATAGAGGGTGGCCAATGTAATGCCAAGTTTACAAGGGTTCATTGGCAATCCAGAAAATTAAGACTAATGAGTCTGATGTGAGTGCTAGGAAAAATGTTTGAAACTATTCTAAAGAACAAAGTTAACATGGATTTAGTCAAGGGAAGTCTTGGCTCACCAGTTTTCTTTTCTTTTTTTTTAATTCTTTATTTTCAATTTTCATCATCTTTAACCAAACAAAAAATTTGACATTCATGTAATATTGAACAAATTTTTGAGCTCAAGAAGATAAACTAAACATACAGACATAGGCAATCAGTTCAAATAAGACCTCTACAGGGTACTGTATATATTTGAAATTCAAAAATAGGCAATTACCACTTAATTTCTATCTATCCATTTTAATTTTCTTTCTCTTATAACACTTGGACTTCAGTTTTCTTTTTTTTTTTTTAATGTATGAATAAACATGTGGATAAAATGGTAGCCAATTAATATGGAGTTTTTGGATTTTCAGAAAGCATTTGAAAAAGTACCTTATGAAAGACTCTTGAATACATTAAAAAGGCATGGGATATGAAGCAATGTTCTATTGTGGATTGAAAATTGGTTAAAAGCTAGATAACAGAAAGTAGGGTTAAATGGTCAGTGTTTTCAATGGAGAAAGGTGAATAGTGAAGTGCCCCAGGGATTTGTATTGGGACCACTGCTTTTTAACATATCTATATATGGCCTAGACGCGCGAAAGTCCTGGGGCTTTCCTGGGGGGGGGGGGGCATGTCGGGGGCGTGTCGGGGGCATGGCCGAGGCCTCCAAAACTGCTCCCGGGCCGGGGAATCGCACGCCGGGCAACCGGCCGGCGCGCGCGAGTTACTCCTGCCTCAGGCAGGCGTAACTTTTGCAATAAAGGTAGGGGGGGTTTAGATAGGGCTGGGGGGAGGGTTAGGTAGGGGAAGGGAGGGGAAGGTGTGGGGGGGGGGGGGTGGAAGGAAAGTTCCCTCCGAGGCAGTTCCGATTTCGGAAGGAAAGTTCCCTCCGAGGCCGCTCCGATTTCAGAATGGCCTCGGAGGGAATTGAGGCAGGCTGCGCGGCTCAGCGCGCGCAGCCTGCCTCAATTCCGCCCCCGACATGCCCGTATCTATTAAAATCCGGCGTACTCTTGTTTGCGCCTGGTGCATGAACAAAAGTACGCGCGGGCATACTTTTTTAAAATCTGCCCCAAAGTGAGTAACTTGAGGTGGGCTCTATGGTGGTAGACTGGATTAGAAATTGATGAGTGCTAGACAACAGTTTATTTATTTTTGCCTGGGAAGTTAATTTGCATAATTGTGAAGTCATCTGGAATTCTTCAATGTCACATATGAGCCACCTTAGGTGTGGAGTTTTTCAGGGTTCACTGATACTTTTTACCCTATACTTGTTATCAATGCGCCCGCGGGGTCATCCCCCCCCCCCCCCCCCCCGCGAGCAGACTCACTCATCGACTTATCTTCACCGACGTGGCAGGACGCCGCCGTCGGCATGCCCATGCGGCCAGGAGGCCGCCTATCACCGTCTTCAACTCCGCGGTCGGAGCCGCGGCCTCCCACGGGGCTAGGACGCCCCCGACGCGATTCCTGTTCTTCGCGGATTTAGGCCGCAGCCCCGGGCTCGATTAGCGGCTGGAGCCGCCCCCAGGGCCTCACGCAGCGGCTGGAGCCACTGCCGACGTCAGGACCCGCCTCCCTGGCTCTCTCCTGCCTTCTCTGTGTCACGGCGTGCAGACGCTGTGCAGGCCGCTGTCCAGGGTCCTGCACAGCCCTGCTCTCCCTGCCTTGGACGCGCGGCCGTGTCTCTCTGCAGGATTTAAAGGGCCAGACACAGGAAGTGTCTGGGCCCCACCTAAATGACTGCTTCCTGCCTCAGCCCTATAAAGGGCTGCTCCGTTCTTCATGCTTTGCCTTGCATCGTGTTCAGTCTTCACCCTGGAGGCTCCTGCCTGCCAGGGCCCATGTAAGGTCTTCTTCCGGAGCTCCGCACCTTGATCTCTTTGTTCCATGTTCCATGTCTTTGCCTGAGGTCCATGTCCAGGTTTCTTCGCCTCCGTCCTGGTGTTCCTGCCTTCCTGATGTTCCTGCCTTCACGCCGCCTCGTCCTCGCTCTGGAGCCTTCTGGTACCGGTAGGCCGGGGGTTCCCCAGATGTAGTTCCTGGGTGGACTAGGCTGCCGGTGGACGGTTGTCCTGTGCTCCTGAGCCGTGAAGCCTGATGTGTCTTCCTGTGCTGTCCCGCTCCCGTCGTGGTCCGTGACCAGCCTTGGGGCTGTGTAGGGCGCGTAACGGACAGGGTGGTCTGCGACTCAGTCCCGCGGGTGGCCTGAGTAGGGCGCCCTGAGAGACAGTGCCAATGTCCTTGCCTTGTGTCTTGCCTTGATGCCATGTGTCTTCGTCTGCCTTATCCAGCCATGTGTCTTGCCTCGGATGCCGTTCGCATCATCCCAGCCATGAATCTTCGTCTTCGATGCCGTCTACATCAACCTTGTCAAGTGTCTCGTCTGCGATGCCGTCCGCATCAATCCTGGTGTCTTGTATCCACAGCCCTGATGTCACGTCTTCTGCCAAGTGTCTTTGTGCCATGTGATGCTGTTGCATCAACTTCAGTGTTTCCATGTCAAGGCCCGTCTGCCCTCAACCTCAGGCCAGGCCTGCTGCTCCATGCTGCTCGCAGCAGGTCCGAAAGGGCCCGGAATGGTCGGAGGACCATTCACCTTCCAACATCCTCGGATGTTTGGCCATGGGAGCTTGCCGGCCTGGCAGAGGGTAGAGTGTCTAGCCACGCGGAGCCACCGTCAACCGTTGGTTCGGCCCTGGATGGCCGGGGTCTGGCTGAGGCCCATGGGCACACCAAAACCACATGATACACAACAGAATGCAAGGCCTTTCGAGGACGATTCACAACAGAATGCAAGGCCATGTGCCCGATGGTGGTGCTCTGCTGACATCCTCGCCTTGTTCCACAGTTTGTTCCATGTCCTGGACTGTGATGGACCAGAAACATTTTTTCAGGATTTATTCTGTGTACGACCTACTGGAGGTGCCAGTTTTGCCATAGCTACAACCTGCTGGAGGCACCAGCCGTCTGGATTCCTTTTTAACGACCTGCAGGAGGCGCCTGCTCCAGACCTTTTTTTTTGTCATCTTGTTGCCAGATTGGGGTTTTTACGACCTGCAGGAGGCGCCTGCACCCCCACTGGTTTTGCTGGTCTTCTTTTTCCCACCCTGGGTTCCCTCCCCCAGGTCTTTTTGGTATTTCTGGGTGCTTCTTCTCTGGGTCTTGCTTGTTGCTTGTCTGTTTGGTTTCCTCTTGTTTCTTCCGGCTTGTTGGTTTTCCGTTTGTGTGTTCCCCGTCCTCGTTCCCGCGTTTCCGTTCCCTCATGTTCCCTTCCTCGTTCTTCGCTCTTTCGCCCTTCGCTCTTTCTCTTCTGTTCTTTCCCTCTTGGCTCTTTCGCTCATTGAGCTCCTTCGCTCTCCGTTCCCTTGTTCTCCGCTTTCTCGTTCTCCGCTCCCTTGCTCTCCGCTCTCTTGCTCTCTGCTCCCTTGCTCTCCACTCTCTCGCTCTCCATTCCCTTGCTCTCCGCTCCTTCGCTCTCTGTTCCCTTGCTCTCTGCTCTCTCGCTCTCTGCTCCCTTGCTCTCTGCTCTCTCGCTCTCTGTTCCCTTGCTCTCTGCTCTCTCGCTCTCTGTTCCCTTGCTCACTGCTTCTTCGCTCTCTGTTCCATTGCTCACTGCTCCCTTGCTCTCCGCTCCCTCCCTCTCCGTTCCCTTGCTCCCTCTTTTGTGTTTTGTGTTGTTGGTCGCGCAGTCACCGTTCGCTCGGTCGCTGCTCGCGCGGTCTCCATTCGCTCGGTCGCTGCTCGCACGGTCTCTGTTCGTTCGGTCGCTGCTCGCGCGGACTTCGTTCGTTCGGATGCTGCTCCCTCGGTCCCGTGTTACCTTCGTCCCATGTTCCCTCGGTCTCATCTGCCTCTCGGTCTCGTGCTCTTGGTCTCTCGTCGTGTCTCTTGTGTTTGTGTTTTGTGGTTGTTGTTTATCTTCTGCTGCTATCCTTCGTCTTTGCTTTGTTCATGCTGTCCCCGGAGTTACCAGTTTCCATTTTTTGGACCCTCGAATACCTCCATTCGGTATGGACTCATACTCTTTTCCTTGAGTTGTTGACAGGAGGCTTGAGGAGGGGGGGGGGGCTTTGAGGAGGGGGTACTGTTATGAATGCGCCCGCAGGATCCCCCCCCCCGCGAGCAGACTCACTCACCAACTTATATTTACCGACGTGGCAGGACGCCGCCGTCGGCATGCCCATGCTGCCAGGAGGCCGCCTATCACCGTCTTCAGCTCCGCGGTCGGAGCCGCAGCCTCCCACGGGGCTAGGACGCCCCAGACGCAATTCCTGTTCTTTGTGACGTTTAGGCCACAGCCCCGGGCTCGATTAGCGGCTGGAGCCACCCCCGGGGCCTCCCGCAGTGGCTGGAGCCGCTGCCGACATCAGGACCCGCCTCCCTGGCTCTCTCCTGCCTTCTCTGGGTCACTGCATGCAGACGCTGTGCAGACCGCTGTCCAGGGTCCTACACAGCCCTGCTCTCCCTGCCTTAGACGTGCGGCCGCGTCTCTCTGCAGGATTTAAAGGGCCAGACACAGGAAGTGTCTGGGCCCCACCTAAATGACTGCTTCCTGGCTCAGCCCTATAAAGGGCTGCTCCGTTCTTCATGCTTTGCCTTGCATCGTGTTCAGTCTTCACCCTGGAGGCTCCTGCCTGCCAGGGCCCATGTAAGGTCTTCTTCCAGAGCTCCGCCCCTTGATCTCTTCGTTCCATGTTCCATGTCTTCGCCTGAGGTCCATGTCCAGGTTTCTTCGCCTTCGTCCTGGTGTTCCTGCCTTCCTGATGTTCCTGCCTTCACTCTGCCTCGTCCTCGCTCTGGAGCCTTCTGGTACCGGTAGGCCGGGGATTCCCCAGATGTAGTTCCTGGGTGGACTAGGCTGCCGGTGGACGGTTGTCCTGTGCTCCTGAGCCGTGAAGCCTGATGTGTCTTCCTGTGCTGTCCCGCTCCCGTCTTGGTCCGTGACCAGCCTTGGGGCTGTGTAGGGCGCGTAATGGACAGGGTGGTCCGCGACTCAGTCCCGCGGGTGGCCTGAGTAGGGCGCCCTGAGAGACAGTGCCAATGTCCTTGCCTTGTGTCTTGCCTTGATGCCATGTGTCTTCGTCTGCCTTATCCAGCCATGTGTCTTGCCTCGGATGCCGTTCGCATCATCCCAGCCATGAATCTTCGTCTTGGATGCCGTCTGCATCAACCTTGTCAAGTGTCTCGTCTGCAATGCCGTCCGCATCGATCCTGGTGTCTTGTATCCACAGCCCTGATGTCACGTCTTCTGCCAAGTGTCTTTGTGCCATGTGATGCCGTTGCATCAGCTTCAGTGTTTCCATGTCAAGGCCCATCTGCCCTCAACCTCAGTCCAGGCCTGCTGCTCCATGCTGCTCTCAGCAGGTCCGAAAGTGCCCGGAATGGTCGGAGGACCATTCACCTTCCAACATCCTCGGATGTTTGGCCATGGGAGCTTGCCGGCCTGGCAGAGGGTAGAGTGTCCAGCCACGCGGAGCCACCGTCAACCCTTGGTTCGGCCCTGGATGGCCGGGGTCGGGCTCAGGCCCATGGGCACACCAAAACCACCTGATATACAACAGAATGCATGGCCTTTCGAGGCCGATTCACAACAATACTTAGCTCCTTTAGCCATTCTAATGCAGAGTCTTGGATTTTCCAACTACTCATCTTGAGATGATTTATAGATAACTGCAGTTTGTTAAATCTCTATATCAAATCCATTGATGAAGTACAGTGATTGTTTATACAAAGTAGCTGCATTGTTAAAATCATCAGGGTTGAAGTTAAATCCCTCACAATCTTAAGCTCTCAAAATCATCTTCCTTCTCCCACTATGTCAGAGCAACCCATTCTGATTAAAGATACTATTACTATTTCAGGGGTATGATTTGACTCTTCACTTAACTTTACAGCTCATATCATACCTATATTACTGTATAGACCGTGTACTTGTTTTTATGATTCGCCAGTTGACTCAGGTCTTTTCTTGATCCCAGTGATTTACAAACTCTGACATATTCACTAATTCCCAGTTGCTTTAATTACTGTAATGCTTTATTGCATGGCCTTATATCATATCCAACGAGAAGGCTTCAGATAATTGCATCAGTAGCATGTGATCTTCTTAGTCTTTGGGTAATTGCCAGGTTCTTGTGGCCTGGTTTGGCCTCTGTTGGAAACAGGATGCTGGGCTTGATGGACCCTTGGTCTGATCCAGCATGGCAATTTCTTATGTTCTTATAATCCAAAACACAGCAGCCAAATTTAAACATACAGGTAAATACAGCCACATTTTTTCATTTCTGCAGGAACTACACTGGCTTCTGATAGCACTTCACATATAATTCAAGCCTGGATGCATAGCTTTCAAAGCACTATGCTAGGGTATTCTTTTATATCTTACCAGTTTTATTGTTTCTCAACATCTTGGCCATCTACTTTGATCTTCCCAATAAGAACTTTTAGTTCTTCAATGACCTAAAGAAATAAAACTTGAGACCACAAGAGAAAACTAGCTTCTCTTATCATGCTCTAAGTTTGTGAAACTGTCTTCCATTAACAATTTGACTTGAAAAGGACTATCTTAAATTTGGAAAGGCTTTGATGTGGGCACGATGACGGCATGCTAGATGGACGTGTAGATCTGCTGTGCCTTTTGATTGGCATGCCCTCTAAATGAAAAGGCAGAGTCTGGGTATATCCCTCAAAACTCTGTATCCCTCGGGCCAGCAGTTGATCACCTCATATGCATCCCTGCTTTCAGTCTTGCATGGAGCTGAAAAGACCACTGAGCACAGTGGCAAGGGAGCACCATGACTGCCTTCAGAGGAGGCATCCCTGAGCCCTAACCATCAGCTTCCGCTGGTACAGAGACGTGCCTCTTCCCCCAGCCTAGTGGCGCACTGAAGTTTGATTCACTGGACTCGTCTCAGCACCCAGGAAATCTTGATGGAGAGAATTTGATACTCTCTCTTCACCTTCTACTGTTTCTTCAGATCCTGGAAATATGGGAACTGAGTCTGGAGCAACTTTTCCTGGTTTGCCTCAGGAGGAACAATTTGGTCCACAGTGATAAGTCCTGTTTGTTCCAATTTTCCTGGAGGTAGTGACACAGGATTCCATTTGGGATTTTCTCTTTGACTTTAGAATGTCCTTATTACACTTGTACTACCAAGATTGATAATCTTTCCTTAAAACTTGAACAAATGGCTGCTAAATATGATCATGGTCAGGTTTCTGCTATCAATTTCCAGGTTTTGATTATTGAGATTAATATTAAGGATATTCAAGCCTTCAATACAATAACCATGAAGGACCATAATGTTCTCTCCAGACAGGTTGAATATCTTGAAACCATATGAGACACTTCCATTTTTGTTCTTTTAATTCCCCCAAAGTTTTGGGGGAAATTTAATTTGCAACATTGAAAAAAGTTACAAATGGAAAAGTTCTAAAATTTCTACCTGATTAATTTCCTTTTGGAAATAAGTTGTATTTTATTCCTAATAGTCCTTCCACAGTTTCTCAGCAAAATATGGATGCTTAGTCCTGCTAAATTTAACTAATTTTCTTGAGAATTTATCTGTTGAAATTGTTGAGCATTGTACTATATGAGTTGCCTTTATTTCCTCTCAAGATCTGAGTAATGTAATGCAAAAATACTTTTGGAATCCTATCTTTCTATTTTATGGTTAGGTGGTACAGATCTTCCCAGATTTTGCTCTTAGAACCCAAGAAAGAAGGAAAGGCTTTTGGCCCTTCAGCAGGAAGCCATCTTTCTAGGCTGTTCCTTTCTTCTTCATTATCCAAGTTAAATATGTCATACAGTTCAGAAATGAGTGTTTCATTTTTCTTTTGCCTGAACAACTGAAAGTGTTTCTGGACCCCAGAAGGATTTTAACATATTCTCCAGTGCCAACTTAATTTAATGTGGATATAGATTAATTTTGCTGTTAGCGTAACATGTTAAGCCAATTTCTTTATTAGATTTCCTATTGTCTTCTTGATTTTCTAGTCCCATTCTTTATTGATATGCTTGGAAATGGATGACCTTATTATTTAATTTTCTTTTTTATTTCTTTATTGTACTGTTTCTTTAGTTGGAATAATTCATTGTATTGGAATCCATGTGTTTCTATAGAAAAGTTGAATCTTTGTTAAATTTATGAAAATTGATAAATAAAAGTTAAACATTAAAATAATGCTGTCCTTAAGACTAGCAAGTACCATTTTTTAACTAGAAGCCAATAAGGCAGAATAAACTGCGGATCATTTATGTTTCATTCTACATTGGAGACCCCTGTGGAAGAGATAAATATGCCCTGATGGGTGGGAGATGGATGATTAGGGGGAAGGCAAAGTGGGGGAAATTTAGCATTTAGGGATTTTTCATTGATTTTCTCAAAAACAAAACTCAACAAATAAAAGAATACTGAAGAGAGGTTCATTTTCCTTAATAAATAAATAAATAAATAAATAAAACAAAGCACAAGTATTTTATTGGGTTTTTCCTTTTAGTTACATATGAATGCACACCTATAATTGAATGTTTCTAATAGAAATATTCAAGAACTTCAAAGACTAAAATAATGCACAACAAGCCAACTTCTTTCATAGGAAAGAATGCTGTAGAACAAGTTGTCTTGGTATGGGACTCCAAGAAGTCCCATACCAAGACAAAGGGTAATGAATGCATGGGATTCCCTCCCAGTGGAGGTGGAGGAGACAAAACAGTAATGGAATATAAGAAAACACTGGGTAAATATAGAGTATCCCTAGTTGAAAGAACAGGGAAAAGCCAGCGAGCAATTAATGTCTCTCATTTTACCATGAATTAAATTGGACAGACTAGTTTGGCCCGACAATCCTTATCTGCTGTTATATTCTATGTGGGTAATTGAAGCCACTGTTCATACTGTCATATCCCTCACTCTGTGTCTTGGGGTGTTGATGACACTGTGCTTACTGTCTTATCCTTCTCTCCAAACCTTGGTGATACTACAGCCTTGACTCTCTCAACTATCTTGGCATGTTCATATCTCTGTTTTGGCTATTTTGCCCTGCCTTTGGTGCCTTCAGCTGATTGTACTTCTATTTGGGTTGCTTTACCCCCTTACTCCCTTTGGGGAGTTCGTATGACTTTTGGTATTGCTCATATGCTTTACCCCCTTACTCCCCTTTGGGGAGTTCATATGACTTTTGGTATTGCTTTGCTCTTCTTTTGGTCCTTTGGGGAACTGATGACACTCTTCTTGCTTTGCTCTTATAATTTGCTCTGCATGCATGCATGCATTGCTCTGCACCTATTCTTTGCAGTATTTAGTTGTTACGAATGGTGTAAGCATGAGTCCCTCTTGCCGTGGCACAATTGATACAACCTCACAGGCAGAGCCCCAAGATTTGTACCGCTGGTGGGCAAATGAGTCTCTGCACAGGCCGTGCTACAACAAGTCCAGGAGTCCTTAACTATGGTCAGATATGAAAAGTAAGCAGGGCTGAAGCTGTAGCTGAAGACAAAGTAAGGCTGATACTGAAGACTATGGCTGAAGATAAAACAAGGCTGAGGCGGGAGACTATGGCTGAAGGCAAAGCAAGGTTGAAGTTAAAGACTATGGTGGAAGACAGGCTCAGACAAAGGCTTAATGAAGACAAGGCAGGCTTGGAACTGGGACCTGTTTCCTGAGATGGTGAAGGAATGGTGGGAGATCCTTTTTAGAGGGCGAAGAGTCGTGACATTATCCAAGAGTGCTGCAGGCTTTTCCCACCACAGGACCTTTAAAGGAGCTGGATTTGGGCATGTGTGCACTTAGGGGAAATTCTGACTTGGATCCTGGTGGGGTCCTGAAGCGTTGTGCTGATCTGCAGCATCCTGCTGGCCTTGAGGTAAGTATAGCCATTTTAAGGGCCATCCCATGAGTGGCAAACATAATATAAGTACAGTGGTCCTGCTTCTTTGTACCTCTCTTGCTGCCTTTGTGTGTTTTTTGCCTTTGCTTCTGCTGCCTTCAAATTCTCTTATGGTATGGACTGAGTATTACTTTTGCCAATCTGATGCTTTTTATACTAGTTGCATCTTTCATGGTCATTTGAGGTGGTTATGCCACTGTTGATAATGGTTTATTCTTCTTTTTGTGCCTTCAGTGTTGATCCACAAACCAAATTGAATAAGTTTTCTTTGTACCTCCTTAATTTAGTAACTTTAGCCTGCAATTTTTGAGTACTAAATGTGACAGAATAAATAAATTGGTTTGGTTTTATTATGTGCTATCATATATGTTACAGATACTGTTAATATACTTTTTCTCATGAACAATCCATTTTTTATTCATGTATTTAAAGGAACTAGAATTAATTAGGCTATTAAAATAACTTGTTTTATAGAAAGCTTTTAATTTAGCATGATTGACATTTGTTAACAAGCTAGTAGAGCAATTACATATGCACTTTGTGAAGTAAAGATATTTTTTCTGTTGATTAAAATTACACCTCTTCTTGAAACCTCAAACCTCCATTAGACTAGGGTGTGATGGTGTGGGGATGGAGAATAAATGATCACATAGAGCTAAAGGAGCATAATTAATCTCCTGCTTATTACTATTAAAATAAATCTTTTGAATGAATGTGTAGTGCTCTGTAATATGCAGTATGTTTAGAATGTTTCTCTAATTGTATCTGTGTAGAGTCAGTGTGAACATATATTATTGACTTACAATGTATAGAGCAGATCATTCCGTAAATCTAGTTTTTATTAGTAATGAGGCGATTAAGTGTGATCAAGAGAATATTGAGATATGAACTGTTTCCTGGTCAGATCACAAATTGATAAAAATGAAATTTTTTATTTCAGGAGAGAAGGAGGAATTACATGAAAGTCAAGCATTTTTATGTAGGGATACGATGAAATGAATATAGAGGAATTGAGGAGTAGGATAATAGATGTTCTTGAGCAAGTTGAGTTTTCTTCATCCACTATCTCTTTTGAAGAGTGGAATGAAATGATTTTGTTGCTGATGGATGAATTGCCCCCAGTTCAGCAGCACTTGATTAAAAAAGTACTAATATTAGAAGAAACCATGGTATTCCCAAGTACTCAGCAAGGAGAAACAAAAGCTCCATTGTTTACAAAGGAAGTAGAGAAAGAACAAAAGTAGGGGGGATTTGGAAGGTTATAGGATATAAATGGAAAAAATATAGAGGAGCTATTTAATTAGCTAAAAATGTTTTCTTTACAAAACAAATTCATGATATAAAATTTAATAGTCAAATTCTGTTTGCTACAGTCAAGTATCTAACATCAGCATTTTGGTTGGAGGAAGATGATCGAATTCAGGCAAACATTGAACTGTCTCCAGATATGTTGCCAAAGATTTCCTAAAGAAAACTGAAGGTATTTTTGCCAAATTTCCAAGTTGTACTGATGAACAGTTAGGCTTGGATTTTCTAAGGACGCAGACCTTAGAGAATCTGGTGGTAATGGAGGGCAGGGGGGCGAAGCGTGGGGCTGGCCGGCTTTTGCACCCAATAGCGCCACCATAAAAGGTGATGCTATTGGGCGCACTTCTGGCAGTGAAAAGGGTTCTTATCTTTTCACTGCCAGCGAAGTTTCCACTGCATCCGCCCCAATGACGCCCCGACTCCTTCTCTTCTGGGGCCAACTCCGCTCCGATCTAGCTATCGCACGCAATAAGGGACTTTCCGCATGCGATACGCTACGAAAATGACCCCCTTAGTTAGCCAACCAATAAAAGCATTACAATGGAATGTTTTTTATTCAGTATCATCATTAGAGGTACAACAGATTATTAAAAAAATAAATGAGTCCGGTATGTTGCTAGTTGAATCTGATTCAAGTCAGTTCCCTAAAGGCAATTACTGAAGTAATTTTGCCATTTATTACAAGGTTGGTGAATATTTCATTGATAGCAGGCATTGTCCCTGATCAACTAAAGAGGACAGTAGTACACCATCTGTTAAAAAAGGGGAACCTAGATCAAGCAAACAATGAATTATTGTCCCATATCCTCATTGACCTTTTTGGCAAAAGTATGGCAGTTGGATAGGTATCTAGAAGAAAACTGCCTCTTGAATCCCAATCAGTATGGGTTTAGGAGAAATAACAACATGGAGTTGCTGCTTTATCAGATACATTTTTTGAGGGGTTTTGTACAGGGTCAAAGGTTCCTATTGGTGCTGCTCAATATATCGGCAGCATTTGATACAGTTGATCATACCCTGCTGCTACATCATCGTCTGAATTTGGGATATCTGGGGTTGTGAAAGAGTGGTTTTCCTCATTTCTTTCAAAAATAAACTTTCAGGTAATCTCTGGTATTGGAACTTCTAAATGGCTTGATATTAAAATGGGGGTTCCACAGGGATCTTCCCTGTCTGCTGCCTTATTTAATATTTATATTGCACTGTTATGCCAGGTACTGGAAAAATTGGGGGTAGAACATTGGATGTTCACAGATGATATTCAATTTTGGTTCCCAATTAAGTATTTCCTGAAGGAAGCATTTGAGATGCTGGCATCATATTTGTCAACCAAAAAATATGGTTAACTCAAAATCGGTTAGCGTTGAACACCACTAAGAATGAAATTATATTGTTGGCAAAAAAGTGTTTAGATGATGCCAGTATGTTGAAGATGTCATTTGAAGGATTGATCTTGCACTATTGTCAGTTATATATAAGTTGGGAGTCCAGTTGGATTATGAATTAGCTATGAAAGATCATGTGCATAAGCTGGTGAAAATCGGGTACTTCAAGTTGCATATATTGCATCGATTAAAGCCATATTTGGGATTTGATGATTTTCAGTTAGTTATGCAAATGATGAATCTAAATAATATTGACTATTGTAACTCATTTCTTCTAGGGTTACCAAAAAACATCATTAAATCAGTACAGTTGTTACAAACTTCTGTGGCCAGAGTACTGTGTGAAGTGGGGAGGTATGAACATATTATGCCTGTACTTAAGGACCTCTCTGCAAACCCCACATCTACTCCTTAACTCCATGGTTGCTGGAATGTGGAATTTGTAACTTATAGACAGTCTTTCTTGATTGTTATATTTCCTTTGAAGAGATATGTTCCACTGGGTTTTCTACATCACCAATTTGTGGTTATGTAATTTGACATTGCAATTTAAAGTGTTTCTTTGTATTGTATATTTTTTCTTTTAATTTCTGTATATCTTGTAATGTCTTATTTATGTTCAAGCATCACTGCTTATAATTATATTTTTGAAATGCTATAAATAAAGAAAAAAAAAGGTCTTTTAGTGACTGACTCAGTGAAGGAAGCTAGCTTGAACATGGCGGGTGAATGAGCGATTACAGTAACAGGACAGGACTCTGGAGGAGTTACAGCTAATGAGAGAGCATTAGCTATTTAGGGAAATTGATAAAAACCTGGCTTTTTAAGGAGGGTTATAATGATATCTAAAGGTGAAGAGACAGGACTGAAGAATTAAGCAGCAAGACAGGAAGGTCAAAAGATGCTTATTCATATTGTATGTTTTATACTATTTTGTATTGGTATTGTATTTTATTTATTTTAATATTTTATGTATGTGAAATTTGTAAACTGCCTGCTCTGAGTAAAAATGTGCATGTCGGGCACATATCTTTTTTTTTTTTTGCATCGGGGAAGAATAGCTAATAGCCTCATCAACGGGTTAGATGCGTGTCTTGGATGCGTTAATCCCTTTATAGCATAAGGGGTTGGGGACGCGTGTCCAAAACACGCATTCAACCATGGGTCAATCAGTGCCCTCAGCTGAAGGCACTGTATTGCGTTGGCTTGTTTGTTTGGTTTTTTTAAAATTAAATTTTTATTAGTTTAATTCATATTTACAAGAAACATGAAATACTTAGAAATGAAAAATTAATATCAGTACAAATATATCTATTGGTATAAACATAAAATAAATTATCTTAAACCACATTAAACACATACAGTCCACATAATTGGAACTGCCTGTCCTTACTATAACTTTACCAATATCCTGTGTTTATTATTTATCCTGCAGATTTACCCAATAAAAAGGTTTCCAAATGTGATGAATCTACAAAACAAATGTGTTCTTCTGATATGTAATAATATTTACATAGAAACTGTAAATAAAACAGGGCACGAATAGGGGGAACATGAGGTTTTAATTTAAGAAATTGCTTCCTTCTGTTCTGCATCTCCCTAGAAACATCAGAAAAAAAATCAATATCTTATTACCACAAAATAGAGACTCCTTATATTATATACATATTTTAAAAATATTTCTCTATTAGTGGTCAATGCAAAAGAGACTACAAAGGTTGCTCTCGTGGGGACACTATTGTCAGAGGACTGCAAAAAGGTAGAGAGATTTGGGCTAGGTAGAGGGAGCAGAACATCTGCTTCCTCTGTTCCACTGTCCGAAACCTTCTTTTTATTCAGTATATAAAAGGAATTATTAATCAAGAATTTCTTCTCAGGTAGGAATTGCAATACTTCAACCATATACTTGTGTCAGCCTGTTTGTGAAATAACAAACCCCTACAAAAAAAATAAAATAAATAAGACACCTAGAAGCTTGCCAGTCCATAAAATCACAGCACTAACTCTCAAGCATCAAACAGCACTCTTATTTATAAAAGGCAGCAAAACAAATATTACTCCAGGCCCAAGAACACTAATACACCACCTACAGGACAAAGCATTAAAGCTGGACTGGTACAAATTCCTACAGAGAAAATACACACTAGCAGAACACAGACCAACCCTTAGAGAACTAAGGGACTGCAAATTAGAAACCAAAATATGCAGACAAAGCCAAAATAGCCTGAGAAACCACATTCTGAACAATGGAATTCTAATGAAACAGCAAAATACAAATACATAAGAAATGCACATTCCCAAAGATGGCATTTTCCAATTGGTAAAAATATTACCTTTATCTGATCTTTTTATTTTTCTAATTGGTTGGTCCCGGTCTCTTTTGTTCATTTTCCCCTCATCAGTATTTTCCTAATTCTTTCTCCAGGGTTACGCCTGTCTTTCTATTTCTTCTCTTTCCATCTCTCTTCCTCCCTTCCTTCCTTACACACACACACACACATACATACATACACACACACACATACATACATACACACACACACACACACACACACACACAAACACACACACACATACATACACACACACAAGAAATGAGTCTCACATTCTCTGTCTACCTTGTTTTTGCTCCTTCCCTTTCACTCACCCCTTTCCCTTTATCCCTCACTCACTCCTTTCCTTTCTGCTTCCCCTTCTCTGACTCACTCCTTTCCTTCCCCTTCCCTCTCACCCCTTTCCTTCACTCTCACTCACTCACCACTTTCCTTCCCTCTCAGCTACTCACCCCCTTTCCTTCCCTCTCACTCACTCACCCCTCCTAACTTTTAATTCCTTCTCACCTCTCTCACCCTCTTCTCACCCCTCCTCCATTTCCTTTCCTCTAACTAATTCCCTTTCCAATCTTCCTTCCCTCTCACTCATCCCCTTCTCCCCATTCACCCCTTTTCTTTCTTCTCACTACTCCTCCCTTTTCTTCCCTCTTACAACTTCCCCCTCTTACTCATGCCTCCTTCCCTTCATTTCCTTCACTCCCCTCTCACTCCCTTCCCTCTCACTCACACCTCCCCTCAATCACAAACCTCTCCCTTCCTTTCCCTTCCACTTATTTTCTTGGTTCCCTTTTCCTCCCCTCCCTTCTCAGTAAGAAGGAAGGGAAGGGAAGCTGAGTGAGAGAGACACATGGAAGGTAAGAGACGGGGATAGGAGTGAGGGAATAGACATTCTCACTCCTCCTCCCTTACATTTCACAGCCTGTCTCCCTCACCTCCTCTGGCCTGTCTCATCACCATTGCTGTCTTCATCCCCCTGAAGGTGATACTTTTGCAGGCCATTCTTTGCCAGGCTATCGTCATCCTCTTCAGCCTGTGGGGGGGGAGGTTTAGAACCCTCATAGGCAGGTCTTCAATGCACCACCACAGTTCTGATCATATGCCCATGGGGGGAGATACCTGCAGACACATCATCATTGCACCGAAGTGGGTCTGCTCATGTGCCCTCCAGGGGATGGAATGCCCATCGGCAGTTCTTTACCATGCTGCTGTAGTGTTGGGCAGTTCTGTTTGCATAGGCTTCAGCCCAATGGGTGGGCCATGGCCCACCCAGGCCCACTTGTGACTACTCCTCTGCTTCTGCATGGAATTAGGTACTTAAACAGTAAAGGCTGTATTTTAAAACCCTGTCGCTTGTAAATCCCAGGGTTTACACACGTGGCAGGGCCTTACACATGCCGGGCCAATTTTCAAATGGGCCCGTCCACGCATGTAAACATCGGGACATGTGTTAGTGCCGGGGCCTTAAAAGGGGATGGTCTGGGGGACGGGGCAGGCGGGCCGAGACAGCGCCATTCCTCACTGTCCCAGAGCCTTGTGCGCCAGCCAGCTGCCGGCGTGTGCAAGTTACTTCGGGTCAGGCCCTGAAGTAACTTGCAAAATAAAAGGTAATAAAATTTAAAAGGTTTTAGAGGGTGGGGAGGAGAGGGGAAGGGAAAGGGAGGTTAGGGTATGGGTTAGGAAAGTTCATTTTCAGTCCGCTCTTAAATTGGAGCAGACTGGGAGGGAACTTGGGAAGGCCCCAATGTGTCGCTGTACGAATGTAGACAAAATTGACCCCCCCCCCCCCCCCATGTGCATATTATAAAATTGCGTACTGGGTAGCTCGTGCACATGGACCTGCAGATGCATCTTTTTAAAATCTACCCCTAAGTTAGTGCCAAACAGGCAGGAATTTACTTTGTGAAGAAGAGAGAAAAAAAGAGAGAAGAGAAGAATTTTTCTCTGTGCATTTGTACAAGCGGGCTTTTTTCTTTGGTCCATTTAAAAAAAAAAGGAAAGACTAAGTAGGGCATTGCCTTCTGAAATCAAGGCAGCCTAGATCTGCACAAGAGTTTGAAGTGGAAGACTGGATTTGAATCCTCCAAAAGTGACAAAGGCAATGCAGGAGAGCCTCAAGAAGCACAAGCTTTCCTGGACGAATGCCAGCAACCCTTGCAGTCACCTGATTGTGGTTGAGCCCCCCAGGAACAAAAATACTGAAAGGTATAAGAAGAAGGAAGACACCAAAGGGCGCCCTGGCAAAGGGGCAGAGAAACCAGTGACTGCACCGAGGAAGCAGATGGCAGAACTGCCACCTAGGAGATATGAATAGGCCCACTGGAAAAAAAAAGAAGAATTATGGATGACCAGTAAAGGAAGTCAGAATAACCATGACCCAGGTGCAAGGGAGCACTAAATGGAGCCTGATGGCATGGATTTTTATGGAGAGCAGGAATCCCATGTATTACCACGAACTGGAGAGCAAGAGCCATGCTGGATTCAGCAGCAACAGTACCTTAGTATAACTAACCCACCTCCTAAGGACTGTGTGTCATAGGAAGCCAGAGGGGGGAAGAGGGGGGAAGAGGGGGCTGAAGCCAGAGCAAGGAGAGGAAAGGACTGAGGTGGAAGTAGCTCCTGTGACCCTAGGTATCCAGCGGGTAGAGAAGAAACTAGACTGGATTCAGGAAAAGCAGGCTCCAAACAACAGCAAATAGGGCTGGGAAGACCAGGAAAGTAGAAAAAATCGAGTCCAGTGAGGACAAGCTGCAACTCAAGACTTGAAATTTAACACTCCAGGGGATGAGAAACTGGAACTAAACAGTACAGGTTAGCCAGAGAAAAAAAAAGTTGGAGTTCTACAAGGAAAACAGCGTAAAAACATTGCAAAAACGTTGGGAGAAGGGTACCTCAATAGAAGTTGAAAATACAGTTGACAAAGGAGATTTCCAAGGGTTTCATGGTTTAGGACCTTGTACCCTAAAACAGGCAGTTATCCATCTAAATGGCTTTTTAATATCAACCTCATAAAAGTTTCTATAAAAGACAGATGAAGTCCAGATTGAAACCCATCTTCCAGTCAGCCACAGACCACACTGCAGAAATGGCCCTTTAGAAAATTGTGCAACCAAGACATGCATAAGAACATAAGAACATAAGAAAATGCCATACTGGGTCAGACCAAGGGTCCATCAAGCCCAGCATCCTGTTTCCAACAGTGGCCAATCCAGGCCATAAGAACCTGGCAAGTACCCAAAAACTAAGTCTATTCCATGTAACCATTGCTAATGGCAGTGGCTATTCTCTAAGTGAACTTAATAGTAGGTAATGGACTTCTCCTCCAAGAACTTATCCAATCCTTTTTTAAACACAGCTATACTAACTGCACGAACCACATTCTCTGGCAACAAATTCCAGAGTTTAATTGTGCGTTGAGTAAAAAAGAACTTTCTCTGATTAGTTTTAAATGTGCCCCATGCTAACTTCATGGAGTGTCCCCTAGTCTTTCTACTATCTGAAAGAGTAAATAACCGATTCACATCTACCCGTTCTAGACCTCTCATGATTTTAAACACCTCTATCATATCCCCCCTCAGTCACACACGCACTGTTACAAGTACTTTTATACATATAGGGGGAAGTATTCCAGGAGATGGAGTCTGGGCAGGTTTGGGACTTACATGCATGCTTTCTTATTTTTTAAAGCATACATTTTTTTTGAAAAACTACATACACCAAATAGCAGATTATCAAAGTTTTGCTTGCATACCCCCCTTAAAAAGTCTTAATGGATGTGTATCGATGTATAATATGCACCCATGTATACCCTGAACCTATACCACATACTAACAAAGCTATCTAGGGATTTTCATTAGTTTCTTCTGTTGTGGAAGAAAAAACTGAATGTGTAAATGTATTTTTATATGTGCATATGTATTCACATATCCAGTAGTTCCATGTGTATTATAATGTCCAATGTAAAAATGAGTATAATCCTCACCCTTGTTTACCCCACATCAGCGACTGCTCGATTGTAAAAATGCGTATACCCCGCAGGTTATATGCGTGAAAATACAGTAATCGTGTGCACATAGTTTTGTGAGGATAATTTTCAAAGCAGATTCATGCTCATAAGTCCACTTTGAAAATCAGTGTGACATATGTGCATATTTGCTGGCTAATGTATGTACGATGTTACAAAATTACCCTCAGAAGAGCATTAATTTGTTTTACCCACGGTATGCAAGGCCTCTTAATTCTAATTTTTTAACGTGTGCTTATATATAATCCACCAATATTGACAAATATCTTTCTGCCTGAAAATGTTTCTAAATCCCAAATTTGAGTGAATCAAGCCCATTATTTACAAATTATCAGGAAAAATTAAGTTTATATATAATGGTAAAGAGAAATGTAACAGGAGAAAAAACAGGTGCCTAGCACTGCCTAGAACCAAAGTAATAGTTAAATTATGAAATGTTTTGAAAAAGGAAATATAATTAATTTTGAATTAAACTCATGATAATTCTATAAAGGATGATGCATGAAAGCCTCAAAGTTCATGATCTCACTGATTATGATGTCATCCATGATGAATTGATTGCTCATAAACTTCACCTTACACTGATTATTTCTTATGCATTAGGTTTTTCCTTTTCAGTATCTAGATTAAATGAATAATATACATTAACAAGTGAATATAATTAGTCAGAAATAGAATGCTAATTAAATATATATGTTTGTGAGAAAAAATGAGAAACCAGTCATATTAATTAGGATTCAAAGAATGTGATATCTTTTCCTTGTATTATCCCACTGTATATTGAAAAATAGTGAGTTTAGCACTGCAGGAACAAAGTCCTGGGGGCTTATATTAAAATTATCACAAAACATGAATGTTTTTCCTTTCCTTTTGCCATAGAGAGGAAAGGTGCATGCAAAGTTTACATTTGATTACCATAGGCTTCAACTGGAAAATGTGTGTAAAAAATGGATAATTTTCAACTGTGTGCATAACTCAGCACATACACACAGGGAGGATGATTTTTAACAAGCACTTGTGCACCCATATGAGCAACTATGGATGCATGCATGCATGCATGCATACATATATATTTTATACTGTATGCACATATAAAATATACTTAAATCCACCCAACATGTTTGCACATCTAAAAGTTACATGGCACGTATTTTCAAAATTGCCAGATATATTTTGATTGTCGTGGAAAGAGAGAAAAGTTAAAAAACAAAACAAAACACTTATCTGGCTATGTAATGCTGTTTAAGACTTATCCGGCTAAGGGGGTCATTTATCAAATTGCTATAAGGTGTTTTTGCATGCATTAAGCCTCTTTAATGCATGCAAAAATGTCTTTAATGCCTGTGAAAGCACCAGAACGCATGGTGCAATGCAAATCAGAAAAAAGGGAAGAGTTTGGGGTATGATTTGTGACTGAGTGAGCTGAGTTAACAATTTTGTGAAGCCATATTGCATGGCTTTAACATGTATTTTAACTACACCTTTTTCATTAGTGTTAAGGTGTTTGATAGGGTGGGGAGAAAGCAAGAGTGAGAGCCTAGCCATAATGTGCTCATCCTAGGTAGGTATTTATATCTCTAAAGGACGCCCACCTAGTAACTCGAGGTGAGGTTTAGGTATTAGTGTAGGGGTTAGGGACCACTTTGACATTCAAAATGAGAAGTATGAACAGAACAGTGCTCCCTTGTGAAGATTTGAGGACCTTCGGAGTGAGGAAACTCACCCAAAGATGAGATTTGTGCAATGTTCTCACAGCCTAGCTTGATGTTACCCAGCTAGAGAGTCCATCAACTTGTTCTGAGGGCATTATGGCTAGTCTCTCTCTCTCTCTCTCTCTATCTCTCTCCCTCTCTCCCCCCTGTGGTTGTAGAAGGGCCCTGACAGCTAGGCTGGCTCTCTGGGAGCAAACATGGTCTCCCCAGTGGTTGGAAGTAGGAAATACAACAATTCTGCACTTATCGCAATTTGCGGTAACTTAGTTCTTCACATAGGTATTAGCGCAAATTGCGATAAACTGCCTATTACCATAAAACACACTCCTTTTCCTATCGCATACAATATTTAGTGCATTTTGATAAATCCAGGCCTAAGTAAGGATAGCTGGATAAAGTAAAAGAAAAGCACTACTTAGCCGGATAAGATGGCTGGAAAACTAGCATTTGAAGAATTTTCTGGTTATCTTACTTATCTGTCTAAGTAGTCTTTTTTAAGACTTAACCAGTGCCATTTAACCAGATAAGTCAAATTTTATTCAGATAAAAGGTGCATATCTGTTATAAGTGCATATTTGTGCTCCTAATTTTAATCATTTACATGAGAAAATGTAACTGCCCATACCTGACTCCTTGCCTGGACCTGACCACAATTGCAAGCTGTCTGCCCCAACCTTGGCTTTTCTCTGATTCAGTTAGTCTGATGCCTGCTCTGACCCCAGTATGCTCTTGAACTTTAGATATCTTCACTGCTCTAGGGACCCGTCTAAGTTCTGTCAACCAACAGAACCCAAGGGCTCAACCTGTGGGGGAGACAGCTGGTAAAGGTGAAGCTCCTGACTGTCCTGTTTGCCTCACCCCAAATTTCCTTTAATCTCCTTCTCTCCTCTGGGCCTGGGACCTGCACCAGTGGAAGCCATGCAGGTGAATCGCTTCAAGCTGTCAGCAGAATAGAAGAAGAGATGCTGTAACCTGAATCTGTATTTATACTGTTCTGCATGTGGGCATTTTGCAATCCACTGCCTGAATAAGCTTGAAACCTCATGGACCAAGGTCTAGTGGGAGAGGTCACCCTAAGTCAGTAATGGCGAACTCCAGTCCTCGAGTGCCACAAACAGGCCAGGTTTTCAGGATATCCACAATGAATATGCATGAGAGAAATTTGCATGCAATGCCTCCTTAGTATACAAATCTGTCTCATGCATATTCATTGTGGATATCCTGAAAATCTGGCCTGTTTGTGGCATTCGAGGATTGGAGTTCGCCATCACTGCCCTAGGTCATCCTTGTACTTCTCCACAACTGCTATTCCCAGTAAGCCTATCTCTTGGGGATATTCTTGTGGATGTTCTTGACTTTCTGGATACCGGAACTGGGGAGCAGCTTTATCCATCAGCCTTAGTATCTTACTACTGCATACAATCAGTTCCCTTGGACACCTCATTCTTGATCTCTTCTGTTTATGGAGAGTCCTTGCTCAGACATGTTACAAGAGCCTCAGTACCATTGACTATGCAAACAGGGATCCTGCATGGAGAGCAAATCAGCCTCTACATGTTGCCCAAAGCTATCAATACAATTATACTGAGTCTGCCATGGGTCATGCTATATTAGCCCCACATCAATTGGACCATGTTGCAAATCGCTAGATGGATCCCTAGCTGTCACAAGCAATGCCTTGCCAAAGTCTTATCTGTGATACATGTGGCTCAGACATTTATCTTGGAGCTTCCAGGCTTTCCACCACAGTATATTGAGTTTATTATTTTTTCCAGCAAACAGCAGGTGGCCGTCCAGCCACCTCATCGCTCCTATGAGTGTATCACAGACTTGGTCCCTGGCAAGGTTCCACCCAGAGACAGAGTATACCCACTTTCTGCTCCTGACACATAGGCTATGGCCAAATATATTAAAGAGAACTTGGACAGATGCTTCATTTGCCCCTCTTCTTCCTTGGCAAGGGCTGAATACTTTTTTCGAAGTGAAGAAGGATGGGTCATTACATCTCCGCACTGATTGCCGTGGACTTAACTCTATTACCAAGAATAATCATTATCCACTTCCCTTGATTTTGTAGCTCTTTTACCATCCTTGGGGCACACAAATATTTACCAAGCTGGACCATCAGGGGGCATACAACCTAATCAGAATCTGATAGGGTGACGAGTGGAAGACTGCCTTTAACACCCATGATGTACACTATGAATACCTAGTGATGCTCTTTGGGTTGTGTAATGCCTCCACAGTCTTCCAATTTATGATAAATGAGATCTTCTTGGAACTTCTCTACTCTCATGTGGTAATTTACCTTTATGATATTCTAATCTTCTCAAAGTCATTGTCAGAGCATTATCATCATTCAAAACAGGTCCTCCAGAGACTCCGTGAACACCTCCTCTATACCAAGTTTGAGAAGTGTACCTTCAAACAGGAAGAACTCCCCTTCTTGGAATATATTATCTCTCACCAAGGCCACTTTATAGACCCAGATAAATAAAAAGCCATACTGGAATGGACCTGGCCAGTAGGCCTTAAACAGCTGCAGCACTTCCTGGGATTCACAAATTACTTTAGGCAATTTATCCATGATTACTCCTCCTTAGCAGCCCCATTCACAGCTTTAACTAAAAGGGTTCAGACACCAAGAACTGGACCACAGATTCTATCCAAGCTTTTGAGCATCTCAAAGAGCAGTTCACCCTTGGTCCGTGCCTACACCATCCAAATCCATCAAAGCCTTTCAACCTGGAGGAAAATGTGACTACCCTCGGGGTAGGCATTGTCCCTCTATAGCATAACCATAATGATACACTCGTGACTTGTTCCTACTTTTCAATGAAATTCTCTATGGCAGAGAAGTATAACATTGGAGATTATGAGCTACTAAAGATCAAGTTAGCCTTGGAAGAATGGCAATGCCTGCTGTAAGGAGCACAGAACACAAGAACACAAGAACCAAGAGCATCTAGTGCAAGCGCACTGGTCATTGTTTTTTAATTGGTTTGACTTTGACTTGTGGTACATCCCACTGAGAAGAACTGAGAAGAACTGATGAGCCGATGCCCTCTCATGTTCCTTTGATGCTGAGGGTTCTCTGAAATTTCCATGGCATATCATCTACCTTACGAAGATTGAGGTTGATGCAACATTTACAGTGGCTCCTGGGAAGACCATGGTTCCCTTGCACCTTCAACAGAAAGTTTTTCAGTGGGCCCTTAACACCTGCTTAGCAGGTCATCCGAGTATCACCCAAACCTTGTAATTAGTCATTTGACATTACTGGTGGCCTCAGATGGAGTCTTGCCCCATGTGTGCCATGAATAAGATTGTGCGAGCATGACCTTGGGATTTGTTACAGCCTCTGACAGCCTCCCATCTGCATGTGAACTGGCACAAATCTTTGTCCAACACATTTTCTGTCTGCACAGGATCCCTCTTCACATTCTCTCAAACTGGGGGGTTCAGTTCATAGCCTGCTACCGGAAAGGCTAGTACAGAAGTTTGGAATTACACTGGATTTCACTCAGCTTACCACTCCCAGAACAATGGACAAACCAAGTGGGTAAATCAAAGTCTCAGGCCTTTCTACAAATATATGTGAATCAATGGCAAGATAAGTGGGTCTCCCTCCTCCTACGGGCCAAATTATCTCATAATAACCACAAAAAAGTTCCATAGGGTCCTTCCCCTTCTACAATGTGTTCAGACAGCATTATTATATACCCAGACCTGTACCAGTCTCTGACTCTTGCCCAGCAGCTAAATTGATTGGACAGGAACTGTGGCAGAATACGTACCATCTCCTAGAGCAAGTGGCCAAGAAATGCTGCTCCACACTTCAACTTAACCCAGGAAGCTTAGTTTGGCACAGCACTTAAAAATATATGATTGAAGATGCCTTCTCTGAAGTTTGCACTGCAATTCATGTATCCATTCCCCATCGAGTGACAACTGAGCCCTATGACTTACAAGCTCAAACTACCAGCATCTTTACATATTCATGATGTTTTTCATGGCTCACTGTTGAAATCTGTCATTCTTATTCGACCAGGCAGACTGCCCCTCCAGAACACTGAAGTTGCTAAGGAGGAAGACACTCAATTTGAGGTCTAGGAGATTTTAGATTCCTGAAGAGTCTGAAACCAGCTGCATCCTGGAATTACTATGGAGCAGGGGAGACTGTTAGGAACATGGCTTGCCGAATGGCCTGTGAGCCACAGTACTCACCCCGATGCTGCAGAGAGTGGCCCAGGATGCTGTCGGCATGCTCCTGTGGCTGGGATATGCTGTCTTGTCAGAGCTGCCATGCTGATCCTGTAAAGGAACCTCATTAGGCATGCACTTTATATGGGTCCACAGTTGGAAATGCTGAGCGGCAACCTCCTATTTAGCCAGCTGGTCACCACAGTGCTACTTAGCCAGATAATTAAAAACTTATCTGGCTATGTTTAAAATACCTACCACGTATATTTTTTATATGTGAACATGTTGCTGGGTAGATTTACACCCATTTTATATAGTGTTCTTGCACAACATGCACAATATAAAATATGACAGTAACTTTCAAACTGGTGTGCAGGCACACATACCTCAGCTCTCACCCAGGGCATGGCCATTTTATAACATGCACGCGCATATGCCCACATGTTATAAAATAGTCTGGCCACATGCATATGTGCACCAAATTTTAAGTGGGCTCACGCATGTGAATGCAAATCCTGTGTCTACTGCATAAATTGGGGGATTTTAAAAGAGGCAAATGCCAACATCATTCCCACTTTTACCGGTTTATCCCCAGTTTGCCCAGTTAAGACAGAGATCCTCCAAAACCTCCTAGTTTAATAGCCTTCACTCCCCCCAATTAGCTCCGACCCTTAAAACCCTGCAGATCTGCTTAGTTTTCTTTAATTTTTAACTTAAAGCCGAAGTAAAGTTATGCAGCAGGAGAGCTCAGCGCATGCTGGGGCATATAACTATTTACATGCACATCTCTGGTTCACACCCCGAAACACCCGTGCCTCACCCAGTCCATACCAATTAGGGATGTGCAGAGCAAAATTTTATGTTCATATTTTTTATGTCCGAAAGGGGGTCCCACTTGCGGCCAATATGGACATAAAAAAAATCCAATGAGTTGGGTATATGTACATATGTGCAAAAAAAAAATTGAAACCCCCTCACCCTCCTTAATCCCCCCCCCAGACTTACCACAACTCCCTGGTGATCGAGCGAGGAGTGAGGACGTCATTTCTGCAATCCTTGGCGAGAAGCATGTGACGTCGGTGGCACGTCGAGTGACGCGGCGTCACGTGATTCCCGGCTCGTTCGCGCCGGACGGCTCGTTCGGCCCAAAAAGAACTTTTGGCCAGCTTGGGGGGGCCTCCTGACCCCCCCAAGCTGGCCAAAAGTTCTTTTTGGGCCGAACGAGCCGTCCGGCGCGAACGAGCCGGGAATCACGTGACGCCGACGTCACGTGATTCCCGGCAAGTTCGCGCCGGACGGCTCGTTCGGCCCAAAAAGAACTTTTGGCCAGCTTGGGGGGGCCTCCTGACCCCCTCAAGCTGGCCAAAAGTTCTTTTTGGGCCGAACGAGCCGTCCGGCGCGAACTCGCCGGGAATCACGTGACGTCGCGTCTGAGTGACGCGGCGCCACGTGATTCCCGGCGAGTTCGCGCCGGACGGCTCGTTCGGCCCAAAAAGAACTTTTGGCCAGCTTGGGGGGGAGACCCCCCCAAGCTGGCCAAAAGTTCTTTTTGGGCCGAACGAGCCGTCCGGCGCGAACGAGCCGGGAATCACGTGACGCCGGCGTCACTCGACGTGCCGCCGACGTCACATGCTTCTCGCCAAGGATTGCAGAAATGGCGTCCTCACTCCTCGCTCCATCACCAGGGAGTTGTGGTAAGTCGGGGGGGGGGGATTAAGGAGGGTGAGGGGGTTTATATTTTTATTTTGGCTCAACAATCGCGATTTCCCACATATCGAACATATCTATGTTCGATATGTGGGAAATCCGATCGTTTATGTCGAATCAATTTTTTAAGTAAAAAAAAAATATGAGTTGCGTTTTACTAATGCGGTCAATCCGAATGCACACCCCTAATACCAATGCCCCATCCCTTTTTGAAATATTTGGAGATATGGGTGCTGCTGGAGATACACGCATATCTGGGCAACTTTTAGAATTCGCTCGGCGCATGCAAGCCTGACATATTTGTGCATCCCCTAATTAATGCACATGCCGGGCTTTCAAAATTCACCTTTTAGTGTGCATGCACACGTCCACATAGCTGTGTATATGGGAATGCTTGCACACATTTTAAAGTTATATTCTAGTGAATCAAGCCGGAAGTTTAACATTTATTTGCGCTCCCGGCTAATTGTTTTTACCATATTTCATAGGAAAGGCACACATGAACATACATAAATATATTTAGTAGCTCTTCATCTGTAATTATTCTATGGAAAGATTATATATGTGAAGGCTCCCCTTTTACTGGTCTACACCTAAAATTATGGATAGAATTCAGAAAAATGTCCCTTTTGCATTGAGATTGCTATTCTGCTGCATGAAGATTTATTGTTAATTTGATTTTTCAAACCAGTTTGAGTTTCTTAATTCCCTGTTAAAAGCAAAAATACATAAATCTTAATCTATGCAAACACAATTAATAATTCATGAGCAATTCAGCCAAGAAAAAATAATTGTTTATCGTGTTTGCCTACTGATATATGCATTAGGGAGATACATTTATTTTCTGTTACTGTGCAATTATATTCAGCTTCATGATATACTGCTAATATAAACATTTTTTAGAATTTCTATATTTTAATGGACAACATAAGAGTTATCCAAAGATGTGACACATCTAATTAAGAGACTTAGGTGGTCTTGAAAGCTAATATGCAAAAATAGTTTTACATGTCCACTGCTGGTTCAATGAATCTTACCATTATCTGCTAGGAATCCAGTTATTTTCAAGATCTGTGTAGACTCTAGGGCTATGCACTCGATGGAAATGAAATGGGACATTTAAAAATAAAGTCCCATTTCATTTGTAAACAAAACCATAGATAAACCAAATTGCATTTGTTTTAATTTGATTCATTTAAAACCAGGCACCCTACTGCAAAGTAACAAAAACAAGCAAAAAAAAAAAAAACCCCAAAACTCCTCCCAGCTCTTTCCACTATCACTTCTAGCCTCCTCCTGGATGTTCTTCTTTCCTCATGGGGAAAGATTGATCTATAATTGCTCTAGCCCCACCAGCAGAGCCATAGCTAGCTTATGGCCAATATGGCCACAGCCATAGGTGCTGCTCACCAGGGACTTCATCGGGCCGAAGCATCGACAGCATCCCCTCCCCATGCAGTGAGAAGTATCACAGCCCAGAGGGCCGATAGACTCCTCCTCCAGCCTAGCAGTGAGGAGCATAGAGCATAAAGAAGTATCATGTTTCTTTTCCATGTCCCACCCCGGCAGTGAGGAACAGCGCAGCCCACGAGGCTGTGAAAATTATCAACCTTCTCCTTTCTCTCATCGTGCTGGCAGTGAGGAGCAGCGCGGCCCCTGGGGCTGCAAGACACATTGACTTCCTTCCTCCCACCACTCTGCTAATGAGAAGCAGTGTGGCCCAAGAAAAATTGGCTGCCTCCTCCTCCCTCTCCTCGCTTCTGCAGTGAAAAGCAGTGCAGCCAACAGGAGAAAAAAAGCTTTGGCCTCCTCCAAACTCTCCAGCATTGAGTTTGGAGGAGGCCAATGCAGTGAAAAGCAACATGGCCTATAGGGTGCAAGAAGCATTGGTTCCCTCAGTAGTCTGTGTTATAATTAGTGAGGTTTGGGTGGACCCTTGGACACTGTGACAGCTGACCACGCCCAAGGGGGAAGTCCCGTGAGGGGCCACAAGTCAGGCTCAGCTTAGGACACACAAACACAGAGATTGATCTTTTACTAGACAATGTGATGAAGCCACCAGAGGTGGCAGTGGTGAGCAGTAGAAGTAGCCCTGCTGGGCTAGTGTCCCTCAGGCGCTGGAACAGTGACTCCTCCGGAAGCAGTGCTGTAGTGGAAAGAACTGAGAATAATGAGTACAGTGGAATATGCACAAAGCCCCAGTATGGAGAATCCCAGGTTAGGGAGAACAGGCCCTCGAGGAGCTGAGAGGCTTGAAGGTAATGTACTCACACAGCGGTTCCACGTAGGAGATGGCACTAGGGCTGGAACGGAGGCAGGCTCTTGAGGAGCGAGTACCTGGTTCCAGGGAATAGCTCTGAGGTGAAGATGGTAGTACTCACTAGTGTTGCAGATAGCAAATTATTTCAGGCAGAAAAGAAGGTAAGAGCAGACAGCGAGTCAGGGAACATGGGCCCTCGAGGAGCGAGTACCGATTTCCTGATAGCGACCTGAAAAGCAAGTGAGGCCCCCGAGGAGCGGGTATCCCGTTAGTGTTAAGAGTGCAATGGAAATTGGAGGCAGAGTAGCTGGGTACAGAGAGCGAATCCCATCCGTAAGGTATCCCTTGCTAACTCAAAGGCTAGCAAACATTGTAGGCTTTAAATATCCGGGCAGCGTGACGTCATCACAGGGGGGGACACCTCTGAGGTTTGCGCCAAGTAGGAAATAAGAGTGAGGGTTGCGCGGCGTGCGCCCTAAGGTACCATCGGAGCATGGCTGGAGGCAGTGCCCAAGCCAGTCCAGGGACACCAGAGAGGACGGCAGGCAGACGCCGCGGCAGCCAGGCGTCCATCCACAGCAAGAAGAGGTACAAAGAAAGAAAGGTAGGTGGAGTGAAGCCATCGGGAAGAGATGGTTGCAACAGTCTGCATACTCCATCCCCCCAGCCCTCCTCCCAAGTCAGAAGAAGGAGCAGCACTGCACAAATGAAGGCTAAAAGAAAGTTGAAGAGTTTAATGGTCCCTGGGGGATGAAGGAGAAAGCTGCTGCTGCTCTCCCTTGTGCTTCCAGAGGGGGAAAACAAAGATCATGTGGGTGTGTGTTTATGTCTGATTGAGCTTATGAGAAAGCATGTGAGTGATTGAGTATGTGAGAAAGACCATATGAGCGTATGACTGAGCATGTGTGACTGTATGAGCAACAGCATGTGTTTGAGTATGTGAGAGAAAGAGAGCATATGAGTATGTGTGTGTCCTTAAGCATGTGAGAAAGAGAGCATATAAGCCTGTGTGTGAATGACTGAGTATGTGTGAGAGAGAGAGACCATGTGTGTGTGTGATAGAGCATGTGAGAGAGAGAGAGAGAGCTTATGAACATATGAGAGAGCATATGAGAGAGCAAATGAGCATGTGTTTCTGTGTGATTGAGCATGTGAGAAAGAACATATGAGTGTGTGTGATTTTGCATGTGAGAGAAAGAGTGAATGAGCATGTTTATATATGGTTGAGGACGAGAGAGGAAGTGTCCGAGCATGCGTGTATATGTTTGAGCGTGAGAGAAAGAAAGCATATGAGCGTGTGTGTGTGTGTGTGTGTATATATATATATATATATATATATATATATATAGTTCAGCATGTGAAACTGAGAAGGAACAAGAATGTGTGCATGTATATAGTTGAGCATGACAGAAAAAGCAAACAAGCATATTTGTGTGGATATAATTTAGTATGTGAGAGAGAGAGAGAGAGAGTGTGTGTGTGTCATCCTTGATAATCTCAGGGCATTTGGAAATCCAAAGTTCTCATGTATAGAAAGCAAGGTTTTGATTTTATCCTTATAGTTTTAATTATTGGGTGTTATTTTATGTATCAGCTGTGTTGAAATATTTTATTGGCAATATGAAAATTTTATATGAATTTCTTAATTCTTGGATGTTCAACTTGTCAGGATTTTTAAAATATTTGTAATTTTTATTAGTGTGGTCTTAATATTGTAATTTATTTTTCTTGGTTTTGTTTAATGTTTTATGAGGCATGATGTTTCTGTTTTTCCATTGTTTCACTGCATACAGAATCTGGCTTGTTGTGGTTTCCAGTTCAGATTTTATGTGAATGTTTAACCTTAAACTTTATGATCTCTTTGTTCATTATTTGGCGAGGATCTGTTAGTGTTCTGCATGTATGAACAAGGTGAGGTATTCTGCTAGCATATAGTTTTGTGTAGGGTCTATAGTACCTTTGCTTGTTCTGTTTTAGTAATAGAAGGTATGTTGGTGTTTTAGGGGCTAGTCTAATATTTACTATGTTGTCCTTTCATCGGTAGGATTGTTACTATTTGTATGCTGGCATGAAGTACTGTTTTGGTATGGGAGGTTTACTATTTTGTAGTTCAGTTTACTCATGGCATTTTGAGGGCCTAACCTCCAGCTAAAATTTGTTACCATAGGCCTCATATCATATGGGTTCCAAATGCCTTTTTTCTTTTATATTTTTTGCAGGGTTTTCTGCATGCAAATATTAGGGATGTGCAGTGTTTTGTTTTGTTTTCATTTTGTTTTTGGGTCATTTTGTTTTTAGGGCCATTTCAGGGTAAAATAGGTGAGGATGGTCTTTTTGTGTTGTTTTTCAATTTCAGAGTTAGTGTGCACTAACTCCTGGTTAGTGTGTGCTAACTAATGCTTAGTGCACACTAACGAATTTAGTGTGCAGTACATTGAGCATGCTCATTAGTGTTTTGAAAACTTTTGACATGCGTGCAGTGGGAGATACACGTGTATCTGGGTGGCTTTTAAAATTCGGTCAGCGTTTGCTAGCTCAACTTGCATGTGTATCCAGATGCGTGTGCCGGGCTTTCAAAATTCACCTCAAAATGTATAGAACCTCAAGAGTGGAGAAAATTATTGGCTTTATTCTGTATTTGGTGAGGGTCTGTCTCTGCTCCATGTGTGTGACCATGATGAGAGATTCTGCTTGCATATAGTGTCTGTATAGGGATCTATAGCAATCGGGTTTGTTTTGTTTCCTCAGTAGATGGTGTATTGGTATTCTAGGACTCAGTGTAATATTTACCCTTGCTTATTCACAGGTAGGGTTATTGTTGTTTGGGTCCTTGGTGTTACTGTTATGTTGCAATGGGATTGCAGTATAGATTTTGAGTGTCTTTTTTGCGAGGTTTTGTGTGTTCACAACGTGCCTGGCAGTGGAAGGTGTTTGTGCTGCTGTTACTGTGAGGTGACACCAGAATTTGAAAATATCTTTTAGTATGATGAGCTGTAAGGGAAACATCCAAGCTCCATTGTTTGGGGGAATTTCAGTGGATGCACAGAGTTACAGAACTGACATTCTGTCCCTTCCTATATATTCCAGACTTCACTCTCCTAGCCATATAGAATTAGTTGAATGAGGCTATCAAATAATTTTATAGTGTGAAACTGGCCAGCTTTTTAAAATTACGCAGAAGACCCTTTGGACTTTTTTATTAACACATTTTTTAATAACCAATTTGAAAGCAGGATCCATGCTATAGAGGTGGGTGTGATGAAGACATGTCATTTTGTCTCCCCCCAACAATTCTTCTGTCTAGAGACACCACTGATTTTCTGTGACCTTAAGCATTAATACAAGAAGGATTAAGGGGGGGGGATGCTGGAGAGGCACACACATGCATTGGCCCCCGGGCGCCGGAGACCCTTGGTGCGCCACTGGGTGCAAGCCATATGGGGCTGCAAGCGGTGGCAAAGAGGAGTGGAGATGTGGCGGGCTGCGAGCAGTGCCCAACCCTCTCGTGACCCAGAAAATCACACAGTCGGCGGGTGTGATTGAGAATGAGGTAGGAGTCGGGGCCGAGACCGGAGAGTGGCGGCGTGACCCGGGGGGAGGGGAGGGGGCGCAAGGGAGAAGGCTCGCCTAGGGCGCCAAATCCTCTTGCACCGGCCCTGCCTGTAGGGCTCCTCCCTGCATATTGCACCAACTCCACCTTGGCCCAAGGATCCACTCCCGCAACAACCTTCTCACTATCCATGGTTAGCAGCTCACACTTCTTACCCGTTCTGCCCAATGCTATTCTATAGCTGAACTTTCCTTGCAAGCCATATTCTATTGTTTTACAATGATAATCCTGTAATTTTGCCTATATATGCTCTACCATACCTGCAGTTCTACTGTCTACTGAAAATGTACCTCTATATGTTATGTAGCTGCAGTACTTCCTGTGTTATTTTGGTATTATTTGTCCTCACACTGCAGCCCCCTTGATTTTAATTAAAACATTTGTATAATTCCTGTTTACTCCAATTATTAACTTCCAACACTGACATTCAATAATTCAAGTATCTTCCCTCTTGGTTGTGTAGATGGCAAACATTTTTTTGGGATTATCACTATAATTTTCAATATAATTATCACACATAGCAGTATGTCCAGCAGTAGAGAACAATTTTATTCTTGGAGCTGGCTGTCTAGTTGTTTCTTTTAAATGTTATTTTATTTTATAAATTATATTCAGTCCTAAATCAATATAAATAAATGAACTGCAAAACTGTGTATGGGTATTACGTTCAATTTACATGCATTTACTTTTAACTATTTTTTGAACACTATAACTAGATATTTTTTCTGTCTTGAATATGTTCAACCAGGAATTCAGCACTTTGTGATACAATAATATCTTACTATGGTAATAAATTCAATAGTTAAAGAAAAATGCTATCGTACTACAAATTTCCTTTTGCAGTTAAGACAGGGATTTAGAGAAACAATTCTTATGTAAATGACAAAGGTGAACTCTGGTCCTACAGTGCAGCAAACAGGATTATTTTTCAGGATGGTCAAACTATGCTAATAAACCTAGCTCTTAGATCAAATATCTGCACATATATTTCATGAATATTCTTTCTGGAAATCCCAAAAAGCAAATCTGTTTTTCGTACTGGATGACCGGAGTTAGTCATTCCTGCTCAGTAGTGACAGTTTGAGGAAACAGAAGTTGTCTGTTTACTGACTTACAAGATACAGTCCAAGCTAGTAAAATAAATTGCCTCTTTTTGGTGCAACTTCTCATGAGCTATTTTATATCCTCTATGAATGCTGAAATAAATGGTTGTGTACTCCGACTCAGACTACATATGTGCGGGAGTTCATATACTCAGTAATGGGGCATCAGAGATACAGAGGTTGTGTGGCAGGTACCATGCAATAAGTGAAACTGGTCTGGTGAACATTGCAGGTGTTTTGTGTGTACGTAACTGCCAGGCAGAGCACCCTAACACTGAAAAGCCATCGCCTCCAAAGAACAGAAATGGAGCGGCAGACACATTAATAAACTATCACATTTGACAAAGCAATCTCCTGAGGTCTTCCATCTCGATTTTCAGTTCAATCGGTCCAATGATGTCTATGTTGAAAGAGGGTCACAGAGACAGACACAGGATAGACACGAAATACCCATTAGGAGTTCTTACTTTTCTTTGTAAGCAAATGTTTAAAAAAAAGCCAGAAAGGCAAAAACAAAAATATTCTGTTTGAATCTAATGATCATCTTTTCATTTTAAAGACTAAGAAATCATTTTGTTGTCAGTGATACAGTAAAATAGAAACCAAAAAAATCTTGTTACAGTCTGTAGTCCACCTAGTGCAATATGAAATTGAATGAGGCAGAATATAAATCTTTTAAATGAATAAAAACAGTGCTTTCCTATAAAAGATTATTTACCAAGTTGTACTAATGAAACCAAATGTTTGTTATTAATAATTATTTATATATGTAACTGTGAAAAGTAGTATTTCTGTAGAAAACTCCCCCAAATGATTTTAGATGTTAGGAGGGAAGGCTACAAAGAACTGGAATGGCCATGTTACAGTTGAGCTCTAAATTAGCACAATATAGTTGTCTTAAAACCTTTTTATCCGTCCATCCAAAAAAATCAATGAACACAATAGTTCAGCCATATCCTAGTAGAGACAATAGGTACTATTTCTCCAGTAACTTTTAATTAGAATTTGAGTGAGGAACTGACAAACTAGACCTCTCCTTTGTCCTACTACAGAGATGTAAAGAGGTGGAAACTGACTCTTTGTGAGTCTTTGTAAAAAGACTTAGAAAATGAAAGTTTTATTTAGCAAAAAGAAAATTTTCAAAGATAGAAATTACAACAGCAAATATTTTATGGAGAAATTTCTCATCTTCAAAAATAATGTTAATTTGATGTAATACCTTTTTTACAAATAAATATTTTAGTCTGTTAATTATTCAGTAAAATTCCTAGGAATTCTTCAGTCATGTATTATTTTTTTCTGACTTTAAATAAAATCTATATATGGGTTTATTCCTCTTCCTGCCTAGGCAAAAAGTATTTGCTGGTTCTAGGAAATAAAATTAATCCCATGCTGATTTTGAAAAGAAATTAAGAGCTCACAAACATCTCAACAACCTCAACCAAATCCTTTTTAAAAGGGTGTTCTCGGGCTGATCCCACGTTCCTACATATACAGTACTAGATTATCAACTTGAGTAAGTGCTTATTATATCTGTTTGGAAATGCAGTTGTTCCGTTGCCATCATCATCTTCTGAATTTGGGTAGAGGAAATGTATGGAACATGCTCATGCTGTGATTAGGGGTGCAGTCTAAAGATAGAATCCAGAAAATGTCTGCTCACACTTTAATCAGCTACCACTAATGCAGCCTTGTTATAGGAAATCAGGATGAAAAATAGCAAGACATACCTAGAAAACAAATATGCAATGCCTTAGGAAGGTATGAAAAACAATATTCCTGGAAAGCTAACTTATTTAATGCACAAAAAACATTTTTTTTCCCCTTGGAGTAGCCTAGTTGTCTATAATGCATAGATAACTTTAGACTTAACCAGCACTATTGACAATAATATAACTGATTAAGTGGTGACAGTGAGGGGAACAAATGGCATGTGGTCCAGTGGCCCAATTCTATGACCCCTAATATGTAAAAAACAAGCCGTTAAGCCCGTTAAAACAGGCTACATCCCTCTGTCTCTCACCTCCCCCTCATTCTCTCTCCCCTCACTCTTCACCACCCCCTACCTCCCTCCCTCTCACCCACTCAGTCCCTCCCTCCCACTCAGTCTCACTCCCTCCCTCCCCCTCTCTCCCTCCCTCTCACTCACACTCAGTCCCACTCACTCTCCCTCAGTCCCACTCCCTCCCCCTCTCCCTCAGTCCCACTCCCTCCCCCTCTCCCTCAGTCCCACTCCCTCCCTCCCTCCCTCTCTCAGTCCCACTCCCTCCCTCTCCCTCTCTCTCTCTCTCTCTCCCCCTCACTCAGTCCCCCCTCACTCAGTCCCACTCCCTCCCTCCCTCTCACTCAGTCCCACTCCCTCCCTCTCACTCAGTCCCACTCCCTCTCTCTCCTCCCCTCTCACTCAGTCCCTCCCTCTCTCTGTCAGTCCCTCCCTCTCTCTCTCTCCTCCCTTGCTGCCGCCGACGCCGCTGCCACCCGCCGCCGCCGCCGCTACCACCGGATGCCGCCGCCGCCGCTGCTGCCACTCAACGCCGCCGCCGCCGCTGCCTCCCGACGCCGCCGCTGCCACTGGACGCCGCTGCCACTCGATGCCGCCATTTTTTTTCTTTTTTTCTGGCTCAGACCGACGTGCTCGCCCGCACATGCGCGGTAGAGCTGGTCTCTACTGCGCATTTGTGGCACGTCGGTCATCCTTCGTTTATTAGGTAGGATGGTCCTTACCAGGCCAAGCTCCCTCCCCACATCTTCTAAACCCCTTCAACAGCATTTTTTAAAATAAATATGGTAGATGTCTATGTGCAATCTTCCCCACCCCTTCCCATTTCATCAAATTGTGCAAGTAGTGCCCTCTCCTTCCTCCCACCCAATACTTCAGAAATCCCTTTCTTTTGCAGGGATTACAGTACAGTCATAGTGAGATCCCAGTGGCTTTTACTTTTATGTATGTCTCCTTTTAATTTGTAAACCACTTAGATCCAATCTGTGTGTGTATTCGAGGTATATAAAATCTTTTAAATAAATAAATAAAATAAATGCTGTGACAAAGTTGCACCACCAACTTCAGCAGTTTTCCTGTGCCCTGAATCCCTCTGACCTTGGGCAAATCACTTCATCCTCCATTGTCTCAGATACAAACTGAGGGGGTCATCCCAAAAGTATATTGTGGGTTGGCTGCCCTAGAAATTCCACATGATGGCTTAACCAGCCCAGAGTCAGAGACAGGATCAGGCACAGGCATATTTATTTATTTATTTATTTATTTAGTTATCTGTAAGCATTTCATATTCCAGTTTTTTAAAATGAGTCTTAAGGTAGATTACAATCAAATCCACTATTTTAAATTGAAATCAATAAGATCAAAGAACATTACACATGTGATTATAGGTTAAAGACATGAGATAAATTGTAGGGTCTACTTGGTGAATTAGATAAGACTATAAAGAAGGGAACAAGATTATAGATGCATATATGATAAAGCAAGCATTTAATACAAAGGTAGTAAGATTAAAATAAGCAGGAGTAGCTCAGTGGTGGGCAGGGTCGAAGGTTTATAATCAAGATGCTCTGCCATTCATGTAATAGCTGGAAGAATCTATACCATGATTTTTTTTTCTGAAGGTAAGTGATCTAAAGCATAAGGGTAGTGATATTTTGTTCCATATTTTTGGGGCATAGCAGTTGAAAGCTCAAGGTCTTGTGCAAGTTAGCCAATGTAACTGCCAGAAGATTGACCTTGTATGGTCAATTGATTTGTTTTATTACTTAACATTTCTATAGCACTAAATATCATATGCGGAGCTCTCTACCAAAAGTCTAGCAGCCATGCTTGGTAATAGTTGAAAGTATTTGAGGTTGTATTGTAAGATGCCATGTATCATGGTTACAAGGTTGCCTTTCTCAAAGTTGAACAGTTGCATTTTAGGAGGGGCCTGGACGCGCGCATAACCCCTGCTACGCGCACAAGAGCTAGACCTCACAAAAGGGGCAGTCCAGGGGGTGGGGAGGGGCGGAGCTGGAGGCGGCTGGTACAGCGGCCATTGCTGTGGAACTGGAGGCGGCTGATACAGCAGCCATTGCCGCTGTGCCAGGGGATTGCTCAGGAGCTGGCGTAATTTCTGAAATAAAGAAATAAAAAAAGGTAGACCGTGTTAAGGGGTTGGGGAGGAGAGGGGAAGAGGGAAGGGAGGGTAGGTGGGGGGGGGGTAGGAAAGTTCCCTCCCAGTCTGATCCTTAATTGCAGCAGACTGGGAGAGAACTGGGGGAGGCCACGATGTGTTGTCATGCGAAACTCGCAAAATTCTACCCCCCCTTGCACACGCATGTTGTAAAATTGTGCATCCATGTGCTCGTCCATGTGCATGCATATGTTTTTAAAATCTACCCCTTGGTGAATCTGGCATAGATACATAAAGGTCTTTACCACCTTTGCGATATGGGTTCCCATTATAAGACTGGTTGAATTGTACCCTGAGACTGCACACTGAATCTTGGGGCTATCTCCACACTCCCTGTCTGACAGGGAGTGTGGAGATAGCAAGGGCTATCCTTGCCAGCTTAGCAGAGAAAAAAGAGAAGAATGTTTAAAGAATCTAATCAGCAAACAAGAAAAGCCAATTGGCAAAAAGCACAATATAGTGGTTAATATAGAAAGATGCTTCAGAAACCTCATATGGATAAAATACTGATTCAGGAATGGTTAACGAGAGATTGATAACTGCAGCACAGAATATTAGATTACAGACAAGATGGTTCACAGCCAGCATAGGAGAAAAATGGAAAAACAGAACTAGAAACGGTAGCATACCCCTTTGCTAGATGTAAAGATGATGTCAGAAGTCCTGTATATAGGAAAGCATAGTAAGGAGGAATATTTTATTCACTGGAAATTGTGTAAACACTAAGAGTTAAATTTTAAGACGTGCACAGGTGCTTATGTGCGTGCGTTTGCTGATTCATACACATGGATGCAGCGATTTTATAGCATATGCTCGTATATGAACATTATAAAATCAGCTATACACACGTACATAAGCGTACAATTTTCAGATGGCACACAAATGCGCGTAAGTGGATAGAATTTTAGTAGCTACGCATACCGATGCAATAGACCTTTTTCCCAGTTCACTCCCAGTTTGCCCCAGTAAAGGAGAGGACTTCCTAATCCAGCTAGCTAACTTGCCTCCCTTTTACCCTATACCCCCGACCCTTAAAATCCTGCTGACTAGCCTATTATTTTTTTGTTACATGACTTACCTGCCATCCATAGCAGAAGTAAAGTTTCATGGTAGGGGACCCCAGCATGTGCTTGTGTGGGTAACTAGTTATGCACTGACTTCATTTTACAGACTCAGCATGCCCATGCCCTGCCCCTTTTCTGCTTTTTATGATTTATGTGCATAGTAGGAAATATGTGCGTACCTGTGCAGGTTTTAAAATCTGCGCAGTTCACACCACACCAAGTCACGAGTGATTCTTCCGGCTTCGACGAGCATTGGGGTTTTAAAATCTATCCGTAAGGTTGTGCATTTGTTTGAAATAAATGGGGAAGATACAGCAAATGAAGCATTTTCATTTCATTTATGGATCCACAAAATATATAGAGGAGGAATATCGAGTAAGAAAAGGGAAGTGATTATTCCCTTGTACAGGTCCTTGGTGAGGCCTCACCTGGAGTACTGTGTTCAGTTCTGGAGACCGTATCTACAAAAAGACAAAGACAAGATGGAAGCGGTACAGAGAAGGGCGACCAGGAAGGTGGAGGATCTTCATCGGATGACGTACGAGGAGAGATTGAAGAATCTAAATATGTACACCCTGGAGGAAAGGAGGAGCAGAGGTGATATGATACAGACTTTCAGATACTTGAAAGGTTTTAATGATCCAAAGACAACGACAAATCTTTTCCGTAGGAAAAAAATCAGCAGAACCAGGGGTCACGATTTGAAGCTCCAGGGAGGAAGATTCAGAACCAATGTCAGGAAGTATTTCTTCACGGAGAGGGTGGTGGATGCCTGGAATGCCCTTCTGGAGGATGTGGTGAAGACCAAAACTGTGAAGGACTTCAAAGGGGCGTGGGATAAACACTGTGGATCCATAAAGTCAAAAGGCCGCCAATGAAGAGTGGGTGACTCGCCAGAATGATGGCTACTGCCTGGAGACAATACCCTTATTCAATAAATGTACACATGCTTACTGTGACTCCAACATCGTTCTAGCTTCAACAGCAAGAGGAAATGTGGAATAAAGGATTTGCACTCACAAAGAGGGGAGTAGCTGGCTTGTTACGGCGGTTACCACCCCAAACCAAATAAGCCTGATACTTCAATTTCTATGCATATACAGCATAGTTCTCTGCTTCAACGGCAGGGGAGAAGAAAAACTGATACTACACACATCCAGCAGAGCTCTCTGCTTCAACGGCAGGGGAGAAGAAAAAAGGGTTCGCACTCACAAAGCGGGGAGTAGCTGGCTTGTTACGGCAGTTACTACCCCAAACCAAATGTGCCTGATACTTCACTTTCGATGCATATCCAGCATGGCTCTCTGCTTCAACAGCATGGGAGAAGAATAAACTGATACTTCAAGCATATCCAGCATAGCTCCCTGCTTCAACGGCAGGGGAGAAGAAAAACAACCAATAAGGGCTGTATAACATAGTCTGGGTAAAACAAATAAGCATGGGTGTAGCTTGCTTATTGCGGCGGTTACTACCCCTACTACCCCTAACTAATCAAGCTAGATATTTCACTTGGATGCAGCTCCATCACTGCTTTCTACATTAATGGTGGGGGTGGAAGGGAAATAGAACCAAGAGCTAAGAGAAACAGATAAGTATGAGAGAAAAAAATGTGTGAAGCTTGCTGGGCAGACTGGATGGGCCGTTTGGTCTTCTTCTGCCGTCATTTCTATGTTTCTATAGAAGTTGTCCATGAATTGAATAAAATGCTAGTTTTATTTATTTGTTTCCCGTTCAAACCTATGAAAAGTAAAACTAGCAAGTATAGCAACCAAGAAATGTCTGAGTGAGGTAGTAGCCAGGACAAAGCCGAGGCAGGAGAAGAGAGCAGGTAAACAGAATGGAGGAGCGATCAAGGTGAAGCACTGCCCTTGGAGGCCTTGCTACCACTCAACCTTGCTGACATGTCCCAGTCTCTTCACATTAGGGGTTTTGATGCTCCTATGCCTTGCTGCTAAACCCCTTCTGCTACACTCTGGGGTATTGCTGCCATTCTGCCTAGTTTCTATGCTCCTGATGCTATACTTGGGGGGGAGGGAGGGGGGTCTTGCTGCCATTCTGCCATGTTACTGTATCACAGACTTTATTCCTTACCAATGTAGGTGGCACTCTATGGTCTTTATGCCATTGTTTGTGCTGCTTTGTCTCTCTGCCAGAACCTGGGATTGCTTCTGCACCTTTAATGCTTTGTCCCCCTTCATGGTTTTTTAGGATGTTCGTGTCTTCTTGGTGCCCCTTTGCCATTTTTGTGCTGCCTTTGGGGGTTCATTCTACGTTTATTGGTGCCCTTTTTTTGACATTCTTATGGCTTGTTTGGCCCTTTGTTGGTGCCTTGGAGAAATCATGTCACTGCTTTTACCCCTTTATAGTGCCTTAGGCTATTGATACCACTTTTGGTGCGTCTTTGCCACCACCTTGGTGTTCTCTTCTGATGTTGTCTACCAACACATTTCATTAGAACCGATTAGGAAACCCCAGTTTTGAAACTCAAAATAGGCTGCATTGCTTCCCCCATTGACTTTGATTGGAAACTAATGAAATCAATGAAACAATTTAATTTTGTTTGAAACTAATGAAATGAATGGAGTTGATCTACAAAATAAATTAATAAACTAAAACAAAAATGTTGCCTCTGTACATCCCTAGTAAACACTATAACATCATTGTACAAGAAAAGTGCTGGGATAATGACTCTGAGAGAATTGGAATGAAGAAGTTATGATCACCTGGGAAATCTCTATTCCAACAGATAAAATGTTTGACACAAGAAAAAACATATTATGGTAAAGGAAAAAAGCACAAGGATAGCAATGTTGATAGAAGTGTCAATGCCAAGCAACTTCTATGGATTATATGGGGAGAGAGAAAATCCTCAAGAATCAAATGATATAATCAAAGAAAGTGTGACAGAAATATATGGTAATTGTTCTAATTATATTGTGTGCTATTGGCTTAATAAAAAAACCCTTCCAGGTGCATCTAGACATATTGCTTGTGCATGTAACAACTTATGAACTCCAGAAAGAAGTTCTCTGTGTCATAAAGCAAGTATTAAGAAAGGCATTTGCAGTATATTTGAGAGACTACGGTCAGACTCAACATATCCTGGCTTACAGTGAAGTTCAATCCTGTTAAGTTATGGGCAAAATTTACCCATTTAGAGGATGTTAACAGGAAGGCATGGAAAATATGAAGAAGGAACCAATGAAACTTGATGTATGTTCTAGAGGCTGGCACATGGGATTTAATGCTAAAATATGCAGGGTCTTGAATTGGGCTGTAAAAAGAAAAAAGATAGCTTTTAAAGATCTCTGTTTCACCCCATATACATGTATATATTGTCATACAGAAATCTACTGTATTATTTTATAATCTATACATAGTTGGTCTGTGCAGATTAAAAAATACATTTTTATCCATCCCTATCAGTCGCATATATGTTTCAGTATGTCAAATATTTGTGATGCATTGAAAGCACATAGTTTACCTATTTTGTAAACATATGCATATATATTTTACATTTGAAAAATTATAAATTGTATGCATAAAACTTTGCAATACACACAGAAGCAGGTATATGTTTAAATATGTGCACATACTTGAATTCACCAATTTGTTGATAACTCCACCACTTCATCCAGACCACTCCAGTTTACCAAGAGCCTCCTACTACTTTACTGTAAACTTCCCCCAGATCCCCAGTCTTCCTACCCAAAAATAGCAGAGAACAGTAGAGTCTGATATCAAATTAGTAGGCATAATGCATTAATAAATTATCTATTGTATTCACATAAATCTCTTATAAAATAGCAACTTACTCATGAACCTCTTGGCCCTGCCCCAGAATGCCCCTAGGCTTTTCCTTATTTGCACATGTAAATATGCACGGAAAACCTGAAATGCGCATGTACTTTTGATGTTTATAAAGTAGCATATATGCAAATACAAGCAACTTATGCACAAATTTCCTATTTCTGCATGTATAATTCCTTTGAAAATTAACTCTTACACGAGCAATCCAGTCTAGAGAATGAAATTCTTCAGTGCATGAATCAAGAGTGCGATCTGAGGGTGATTATATTTGATAATCTCAAGGTAGCCAAATAGGTGGAGAAGGTAATGCCAAAGTCAGAAAGAAACATGGGTGCAAAAGGAGAGGAATGGCCAGCAAAAGAAAATGAGGTGATATTACCCCTGAAAAAGTCCCTGGTGAGACCTAATTTGGAACACCATGTACAATTCTGGAGACCGCACCTTCAAAAAGAAATAAACCGGATGGAGTCAGTCAGAGGGTGGCTACTAAAATGGTCAGTGGTCTTTATTGAAATACATGTGGGGGCAGAGTTAAAGATCTAAATATGTATACCCTATTGGAAAGGCAGGAAAAGGAAAGATATACTAGAGACACTTAACTATCTCCAAGGTATCAATGCACAGGAGGCTGGACACATTCAATGGAAAAGAAAATCCTGAATGAGGGATGATGGGATGAGAGTGAAAGGGGGTAGATTCAGGAGTAATCTAAGGAAATATGTATTTACAGAAGGGTTGTGGATACATAGAACAAGCTCACAGTGGAGGTGGTAGAGACAAAGACAGTAACTGAATTCAAGAAAGCATGGGGAAAGTACAGGCAATCTCTGAAGGACTGGAAGAGACTGTAGTCAATTAATCATGGGCATACTAGATAAACCGTATGGTCTTTTTCTGCCATCTTGTTTACATATTTATTTACAGTGCCACAAGGAGAGGGAATGCCATATCTCTTACTATAAAACATAGGGTTGGTAACTTTCAAACTGGCCCTCAGACACACTTTTTTGTATCTATGCCAACGCGCTCCCAGATACATGATTTCCCTGCATATTATAACAGCCAAACTTACTTTCTGATCATGCCAGATATTTCAGCATCATTTGATACAGTTAATCATAAAATTCTCCTGGATAGACTAAATGAAATAGGTATTACAGACTCAGCGCTGAAATGGTTTGACTCTTACTTAAAGAATAGATCTTTTAAAATGAAATTTCTTGATAATGAATCTCAACCAATTGATCTCCAGTATGGAGTACCCCAGGGATCTTCTCTGTCTGCGACCCTTTTTAATATTTATATGCTTCCATTGTGCAGAATTCTAGCTGGCTTCAGTCTAACACATTTTATGTATGCTGATGATGTACAAATTTTAATTCCGATCGAAAAATCAATCGACCTAACTCTTAAGCATTGGGATATATATCAATCCGTCATTGATAAAGTATTAACCCAAATGAATCTTTCCCTGAAGGCAAAAAACTGAAATTCTATATATCTCACCTAAATTAAGCCTGGCAAAGGAACTGGAAATTCAGAAAGCCACTAAAAATTACCCCATCTCCCTGGAAGTACGAGACCTAGGGATCTTCCTAGATTGCGAATTCACAATGAAAATGTGTGTGAAAAAAATCATTAACGATGGTTATTTTAAATTAAATGTTCTTAAAAGATTGAAAACCCTTTTATTCCCAAAAGACTTTAGAACAGTTTTGTAGGCTCTTGTTTTGTCAAAATTAGACTACTGTAATTCAATGTTTTTGGGCCTACCAGCAAATGTTACAAGGCCATTGCAACTATTACAGAACTCAGCAGCTAGACTTTTGACAGGAACTAGAAGATCTGATCATATTACCCCAATATTAATGGACCTTCACTGGCTCCCTGTTAAATACAGAGCTCAGCATAAAATCCTATCCCTAATAGAGATGTGAATCGTAACCGGAATCGGTTCCAATTCTGGTTCCGATTCACATCATGAATTTTTTTTTCAAGTGGCCCGATTGGGTTTTTTTTTTATCGGCTGTGCACGAGCCGATAAACAAAAAACCTACCCCGACCCTTTAAAACAGCTCCCTTAGCTTCCACCACTCTCCCGACCCCCCCCCAAAAACATTTTAAAATTACCTGGTGGTTGAGGGGGGGGGGGTCCCGGGAGCGATCTCCCGCTCTCGGGCCGTCGGCTGCCACTAATAAAAATGGCGCCGATGGCCCTTTGCCCTTACCATGTGACAGGATATCCATGCCATTGGCCGGCCCCTGTCACATGGTAGGAGCACTGGATGGCCCACGCCATTTTTAAAGATGGTGCCGGCCGTCCATTACTCCTACCATGTGACAGGGGCTGGCCAATGGCATGGATACCCTGTCACAATGTTAGGGCAAAGGGCCATCGGCGCCATTTTTATTAGTGGCAGCTGACAGCCCGAGAGTGGGAGATTGCTCCCGGGACCCCCCCTGGACCACCAGGTAATTTTAAAATGTTTTTGGGGGAGTCAGGAGGGTGGGGGAAGCTAAGGGAGCTATTTTAAAAGGTCGGAGTGGGTTTAGGGGTTGTTTTTGTGTGCCGTTTTTCCTGCCCTCCCCCAAAACAATAAGAGAACCCCATGAACAATTTCGTGGAATTTTCCTATCGGTTTCGGGGAGCCCCTGATTTCTGAAGACTTTGAAAATATCGTACCATATTTTCAATCGTCAGAAATACGATTCATATCCCTAATCCCTAATTCATAAAACACTGTACAATGAAAAGATAGAATGGTTAACTTCATCATTACATTTCCATATCCCTTCAAGAATTACTAGATCAACAGGTACAGGGATGTTACCAATTCCTTCCCCTAAGATTGATCATCTAAATAATGTGAGAGAAAGGGCTATTTCCATTGCTGGGCCCCAACTATGGAACTCTATACCACAAGAATTAAGGATGGAAGCAGACATTAAAATATTTAAAAAGGGCATTAAAACATGGCTATTCAAATAAGCCTTCCAAGAGTTTTTAACCTAATAATTTTAACCTACTGATTATATACCACTGTAATATATATAGTTGATTGTATTATCTCTGCTCTTACTATACTGCTTCTCTAACTGTCTAAATTTTGATTATTTAGTTTACTATTTTATTTTTATTTATATTATGAAACTATGCAATTACTTCATTTTCTTTTTGGAAATGCAAATATTTTTAAATGAATATTTGTTAGCTAATGTAAACCGATTTGATATGTTTTCATGAAACATCGGTATATAAAAATTATTAAAGAAAGAAATAAAGAAAGAAATTTGCCTGGGTGCATGCACATGTGCGCACACCCAGGTGCAGTAAATTGGGTTTCTACCACATAAATCAGAATATTTTAAAACTGGCATGTATCTATGCCATTACCAGTTTCACCAGTTTGTCCACCAGTTCACCCAATGCTAAGCTAGGTCCTCCAAACTTCCCTGTTTTAATAACCTGCATGCTACCCACTTATCCCAGACATTTAAACCTCCCCAAAATGGCTTTTTTTGGTTTTTGCAGTCACTCCTCCTCCATAGCAGCAGTAAAATACTGGGCAGAGGACCTGGGTGTGTAAGTATTTACGCACACATCTCTTGGCCACTCCCTGTAACACTCACATCCCACCCAGACCATGCCCATTTTTAGACCCAGATTTTAGATTTTGAAATTCATTCTGTACACTCAAGCCTACCTTTTGTACACATCCCCCAATTGATGCATGCTAGGCTTTTAAAATTTGCCTCTATATTATCAGTCTGAATAAGTATTGGCTAACTCCATTTTGACTGCAGTCATGTCCCTTTATTGTAATGGTAAAATACTAATACTGACTGGGATTTTTTTTATGTCTGAACATTTTTTGGGTGTTGATTGATAGTTAATATTGCATGATACTCTTTCATTTTGAATAAAATAGGACTGGAGGGAGTGAATCATCTTTTTAGTTGTCTTTGTATCGATCCATGGTATGATCACATCTTGAGTATTGTGTACAATTCTGATTACACTGTATCATTAAAAAAAAAAAAAGTGAAACTAGAAAAGGTAGAAGGACAACAAAAAATGATAAATGGGATGGAATGTCTTCTGTAAAGAGAGGTGTTAAATAGGTTAGGGATCTTCAGCATGGAGAAGAGGTGACTGAGATGAGATATCATTGAGGTTTATAAAATTGTGAATGGGGTGAATCAGAAAGAAGGGGGATTGCTACTTATCCTTTAAAATTGTATTTAGGCTAGGGAATGCACCATGATAACTAATAGGTAGCAAATAAATCAGAGAAAGTATTGTTTCATTCACAATCAAGTTGTGAAAATTGTTTCCAATGCACATGATCAAGGAGTCTAACATAAAGAGTTTTCAAAAGGGTTGGATAATTTCCTTGAAGAAACATCTATTATTATCAAATAAATGTCCATAAACTGTTATTGCACATGTAGTTTTGGGAAAGGCACCGTATATCCCTGGAAATCAGCAATAAGGAATAGATATACTCTTTGGTTTCTGACAGGTACCTGTGACCCAGATTGGCCACTTTCAAAGTAGTATGCCAGGTTCAATGGACCTTTAATCTAACTCAACATGGCATTTCCTATATTCTTATTTTCTTATGTTCTTAAGCTTTGCAATTGTATTCCTTCTTGTTTCAAAAATTTTCAGTATTCAGTTCTAGTCAGGATCAACAAACTGTCTGAATAAACTTCTTATGGTTCATCTATTTCAATCTCTCTCCTCAATTCTTTAGCTGTCAATAAGTATATAAATATCTAGTAAATTATGGTGGAAGCATAAATCTTTGACTAATGGAAATACAGCACTGACTACACAGATAGCTCAATAGCTATGTGAGAGGCAAATTTCATAAAAACTTGAGTTTTAAGCAGGAAGAAATTGTATTCTTTGTCATGATACCATTCTGATTTTGATACAAAACTATTTTTTCCATAAGTTAGTATGATAGAGGATAACTTTTAAACAACTCCATGCAGCCCCATATATAAGTGTATATAGCCACATGGAGATCTAATACAGTATTTTATAACCTACATGTATCAATTACACGGAGATTATACAATATGCATATGTCTATTTACACACATACTTGCAATGCATAATAAGCATGTACTTTTCTTATTTGATAAATATATGCATGTATATTTTACATGTGAAAAAATATTACATCTACATAAAACCCAAATTTATTCAAGGAAGTTGGTATATTTTTAAAACATGCACCCATGACTGAAATCACTAGTTTGCCTATACCTTCACCAGTTCGCTCAATCCTTCAGATAATCAAGACTCTCCTAGTTCTTCACCTGAACTTCCCCATTTCACCCAGATCCCCCAACCACAATAGCAGAGAACAGACAAGTCTAATATCAGTTGCATGAGATAAATAGAAAGTGCAAAATTAAGCAAATAAGTTGCCAAATTTACATGTATTAGTCTCTTATAAAATAGCAACTTACATGCATAACTCTTAGCCATGCCCTGGATCACGCCTAGATTGCTTATTTGAACATGTAAATGTGCCTGTGGCTTTATCTTTGATGTTTACAAAATTGCATATGCACAAATACAGGCTTTTTACATGCAAATATGCTAATTTTATGTATGTTAACTCCTTTTAAATTTCATCTTAGGGATGGTAACTTTTAAACAGATGCGTGGATGCATATGTCCGCTTGTTCATTGAACCGCATCCAGGGAAGCAGCCATTTTATAACACACATGCGTATATGCGCACATGTTACAAAATAGACTGACAGTGTGCACGTGTGCATAATTTTAAGTGGGTGCACACCCATGCACGCAAGTGCCGCTTTTACTGCATAAGTTGGGTAATTTTAGTAGACATGTGAGCTGACACCATTTCCAGTTTTCCCAGTTCGCCCAGGTAAAGGATAGGACTTCCAAACCCTGCTAGTTTATCAGCCTCCCATTTCCCCTGTTAGCCACTACCTTTAAAACCCCACTGATCAATTTTACTTTATTTTATTACTTACAAGTCTTCCGTAGCAGAAGTAAAGTTGCATGGCAGGGCATCCCGGCAAGCACCTATGCATGTATGTATTTACACTCAAATTTGAAGTTGAAATCCAGGAAAGCCCATCCCTGCCCAGACCACGCCCATGCACCATCCCTTTTCTGGAGCTTATCATTTGTGCATGTAGCGAGAGATAAATGCGCCTTTTAAAATTCACTTGGTTCTCACATGTCTGACATATTCGCGTATTTCCCGGTTTTGATGCATGCCGGACTTTTAAAATTCACCCATTAATGTAGTAGATCAAAATACAATATGAATGTAATGAAATTGAAATTGTATTACATGAGGATAATTTTCAAGTGTATATAACTCAGCACATGCTTTCATAAATAAGTGTGCTTACATTTATGCCTATATTTTATAAATTGTGCAGCGGGAGCAACACAGTTTATATGATATCAAATATCACTGCCGCAAATTATGTGTCTGTGTTTCAGAACACATACATTTTTAATGCTGAGTTCAATATAGTTTGTTCATTTTTTTATAATAGTATATTCATATAATTAACACATTAAATACTTGTAATATATGCACAATGTATGCATGGAGGCATGCATTTTATAAACTTGGCTGATATATGAACATAGCTCATCTAAAAAATAATTTCTTTTGTGCATATTTCCAAGTACCAGTTTGCCTAAACCTTCACTAGCTGACCCATATCTTCACCAGTTCATGCCCATCCTCCACCAGTTTATCATCACCATTTCCCAAGTGAAGGTGTGGCCTTACTACCCTTCTTTAACCTGTGTGGGACCAGGCTAGATGCCTGGTTCACCTTAAATCCCATAGAGGGAAAGAGTTCCATGGGAGGGACCCAACTGGGGAAGATAAGAATCATAACCCAGCTGGGATCAGGAGAAGGCAGCTCCTGTCTAACATTGCTGTCCTACCAGTTAGGAGAAGGCAGTTCCTGTGCCACATTAATGTCCTAAGCTGAAGTTATACCTGAATACTGCTGATATCTGTGCTCGCTGCTGAAGGTAAGCAGTTCTTTATTTTAATGTGCACTGAAAATAAAATAGCTGAACACAAGCCTGACCACTCATTCACAGTGCTACATATGGTAATAAAAATATTGTTTTTTCCTCTATGGCAAGGCACAGAGAAAACCCAAGACTCCAGGAGAGATTGAGAGAGACAGTTGTGTATAGGGCCTGATAAGAAATTTGGAGGCAAAGCAGTGCTGCAGAGTAAAGGGTGCACATTGAACAAAAGCAGTCTGCAAATAAAATATTTTCTGTTTAAAATACAGAGAGTTGAAATTAATATCTGTGGCTCTAAAAAGTGTTCGGAGCATAGGCGTCCACAGAGCCCTAAAAAGTGTAAAAGGAGTGTGGCTCAGGGACCACAAAAAAATTAAAAAGCCAACAGTTTAAAAGCTTTCAGTTTAGAGAGGAAAACTGCAGGGGTAGCCATAAGAGTATCAGGAAACAGTCTTTTCTTTTTTTTTTTTTACCTTTGGGGGGGGGGGGGGGGGAAAGGAGAGCAACAGTTGTGCAGAGAGACTATTTTGAACAGGGTGTTGCTCTGCAACCCAGGGAGAGCCTGAGGCAGTGCTACAGAAAACCTGGGGTGCAGCCAATGAGTACACTGCAGAACATGTCAAGCCAGAGAGTGCTTGAAAGAGAGAACAGCCATGTATTTTTGTGTGGTAGGAATTTCCACCTCTCCAGAGCAGAAAGGGAGGGAGAACCTGGGACTGGAGGTATGGCAGCTAGAGAAGCAAGCCAAGGCAATGGAGCTAAAGAACCCACTCCCAGATGTCCTGGCTGCAAAGAGAAGTGAATGGCTACAAATGGTAGCTGAAATACATGCAATTACAGCAGAGATGGACCAAGTGTTGCATGAGCTGTGACAATGCACTCTTGAGAAACCTGTGGGCAGTGTTACAAAGGAACATGGCATGGAGCCAATGAACACACTGTTAGAACAAGTGGCAGAAAAGAGAGAGAGACCAAGGGGCAAATGCAGACACGGCAGAGTGCAAGAAAAGTGACTGAATTTATTTATTTATTTATTTATTTATTTATTTATTTAGAGACTTTTATATACCGGTATTAGTAGGGACAACATACCGGTTCACATTTGAACAGCAGGTTTGAAAGTACATATTAACAGGGAGAAAGAACTAGGGATGTGAATCGTTTTAGGACGATTAAAATTATCGTCCGATAATTTTAATATCGTCTTAAACCGTTATGGAACACAATACAATAGAGATTCTAACGATTTATCGTTATAAATCGTTAGAATCGTGAGCCGGCACACTAAAACCCCCTAAAACCCACCCCCGACCCTTTAAATTAAATCCCCCACCCTCCCGAACCCCCCCCAAATGAGTTAAATAACCTGCGGGTCCAGCGGCGGTCCGGAACGGCAGCGGTCCGGAACGGGCTCCTGCTCCTGAATCTTGTTGTCTTCAGCCGGCGCCATTTTCCAAAATGTCGCCGAAAAATGGCGGCGGCCATAGACGAACACGATTGGACGGCAGGAGGTCCTTCCGGACCCCCGCTGGACTTTTGGCAAGTCTCGTGGGGGTCAGGAGGCCCCCCACAAGCTGGCCAAAAGTTCCTGGAGGTCCAGCGGGGGTCAGGGAGCGATTTCCCGCCGCGATTCGTTTTCGTACGGAAAATGGCGCCGGCAGGAGATCGACTGCAGGAGGTCGTTCAGCGAGGGTTCCGGCGCCTCGCTGAACAACCTCCTGCAGTCGATCTCCTGCCGGCGCCATTTTCCGTACGAAAACGATTCGCGGCGGGAAATCGCTCCCTGACCCCCGCTGGACCTCCAGGAACTTTTGGCCAGCTTGTGGGGGGCCTCCTGACCCCCACGAGACTTGCCAAAAGTCCAGTGGGGGTCCGGAAGGACCTCCTGCCGTCCAATCGTGTTCGTCTATGGCCGCCGCCATTTTTCGGCGCCATTTTGGAAAATGGCGCCGGCTGAAGACAACAAGATTCAGGAGCAGGAGCCCGTTCCGGACCGCTGCCGTTCCGGACCGCCGCTGGACCCGCAGGTTATTTAACTCATTTGGGGGGGGTTCGGGAGGGTGGGGGATTTAATTTAAAGGGTCGGGGGTGGGTTTTAGGGGGTTTTAATGTGCCGGTTTTGCGATTTTTAGATTTTTAGATTTTTCACGATTTTTCACGATATTTTACCCCCCCAAACGGCAACAATACGATTCCCTCCCCTTCCCAGCCGAAATCGATCGTTAAGACGATCGAGGACACGATTCACATCCCTAGAAAGAACTGGTAGGGGGATAACACAAGAGCAGCGTAGAAATGTAGCTTAACAACAGGCGAACATAGAGCTCCTTAATATAAGAAATTTAGTATAGTCTATATGGGAGATAGTATAGCATCGTAGGAGGAAGGGGGAGGGCTAATCCAGATAGGCTTGTTTAAATAACCATGTTATTAACTTCTTTTTAAATTTGATGGTGCATGGTTCAAGGCGTAAGTTTGGAGGAAGGGAGTTCCAGAGTGAAGGGTCAGCAATTGAGAGGGCACGGTCGCGTGTAGAGGAGAGGTGGGCTGTTTTAAGGGAGGGTACTAGTAGAGTGCCCTTGTTGCAGTTCTGGTGGGCCGGGTAGACTGATGAGTCTTAAAAGGAATGTCTAGCCAGTTGGAATTGTGAGCGTGAATGGATTTATGTACAATGGTCAGGGTTTTGTAGGAATGTGCAGAGGGATGCCATACGTTGCATTCGTGATTCGGATTCGTCGGGTAGCAGATACTTTGCATTCGGCCGTATGGTGCCCCGATGCCTTAATACGGCAATTTCTATTCGTGTCCCAGCTAAAATTAAAATTAACTACAACCCCCCCCCCTCCTGACCCTCCCCAAGACTTACCAAAACTCCCTGGTGGTCCAGCGGGGGGTCCGGGACCCATCCCCTGCACTCTCACACCCTCGGTGCCGGTTTCATCATGACGCCGATAGCCTTTGTCATAGGGGCTACCGGTGCCATTGGTCAGCCCCTGTCACATAGTCATCGGTGCCATCTTGTGCTCCTACCATGTGACAGGGGTTAACCAATGGCACCTGTAGCCCCTGTGACATAGTATGGGTAAAGGGTATCAGTGCCATTTTGAGTACTGGCATCGAACGGCCGGCGTGCAGGAGGTCGCTCCGGGACCCCTGTTGGACCCCTAGGGACTTTTGGCCAGCTTGGGGGGACCTCCTGACCCCCACAAGATTTGCCAAAAGTCCAGCGGGGGTCCGGGAGCGACCTCTTGCATGTCGGCCGTCCGATGCCAATACTCAAAATGGCGCCGATCTCCTTTGCCCTCACTATGTCACAGGTACCGACGGTTGACCCCTATGACATGGTGAGGGCAAAGGCAATCGGCTGCCAAGGGTATGTTGCTATTTACGGAGGTGGTAGACAAAGGAGGAAGTTTTGGAGAAGGGTGGCTGTGCAGGGTGTGGTGCTTACAGGGGGGAGATAGGTAGAGAGGCAGTAAATAGTACAATGGGGGATCTTGGCACTGAAAATCAAGGGGTGGGAGTTTGCATAGAGAGTCAAAAGTAGTTACAATTAGCAGGGGTATGTCCAGTTGTGAAGACATCCAGTTGGTCGGTGCAGGGCTTGCCGTCGGTTCTGTGGTGTGGAAGGGCACACTAAGGGGCGCACCAAGGGGCAAGCTCCGAGATACAAGAGCTCATGGTGGAGTACAGCTTGGCCTGAAAGAGGCAATATAGCCTGCCCAGAAGGGGGCAGTACAGATTGGCCTATGGAAGGCAGCATGACAGAGAAGCCTGAGAAAGACCCTGCAGAGAGGCCAGATGGAGGCAATTCAGAGGAGCCAGAGAGGAGTGCTGCAGAGAGTCCAGACATGAATTACATAGAGGCCAGAGTAAGGCTTTTTAGGGTGTTCAAACACAATCACTGCAGAATGGCCAGAGGGAGGCAATGCATATGTAGCTGGCCTAGAGGACTTAGAAAATGCCATGACAACAGTTAAAAGAGAGTAAATGCCTGAAAGAGGGTGATTGGAAAAGATGCCATCATTAGAACACACAAGGAAAGTTCAGAGAATCCTGCCAGAGAAGAATTGGAACTTGGAGCTTCATATGGACTCATATGAAGGACTAGGGATGGATACTGGGCAAAGGACACAATGGCTAATGGTAATGGTGGTGGTATTTGGGGTAACCCTAGTGAGGGGGGAGCACGTCTTTGTAACCCCAACCCTAATCAAGAGTTTAGCTGACTGGAGGCCAGAAAGAGCATATTCGGGTTTGAATCCACTTCCCCGATGGGGATCCAGGATGAGTGAAGACACTTGCCCCAATGGGTTAAAACTGAGGGGGGGGGGGGGGTGAGTATGTGAAGGAATGGACTTACTACCCCTCCTTAATCTGTAGAGGGAAAAGAATTCAGTGGGCGGGACCAGCTGGAGAGAATAAGAGTCAGAGCCTAGCTGGGATCAGTACACCAGGCCCAAGTCTCCAGGAGAAGGCAGTTCCTGTGCAACATTACTGGCCTAAGGTGAAATATAACCTGAATACTTCCAAGTACCAGTAAGCAGTTGTTCTGTAAATAAAATCACTGAACACAAAACTGACCATTCATTCACAGTGCCACAACTCAATTTTTCTATACCCCACCCAAAAAATGCAGACAAAAGAGAAGTCAGATTTAATTTATGCAACTTGATAAGAAGGTTTAAATGCATGTGGGCATATTTTATGATGTATACACAAATTCCATTTATTAAATATGTGATTGAACATAGACATCCAAACTGCAAACTGGAACACCTTCTTTGCACTGATTTTCCATCTAAATTTTACATTTACCACCAGAAACCATAAGGAAAGGTTTAATCTAATACATTATTAATAATAATAATTGAATTTGATATACCACTTATAGAAAATACAAATAAGTGGATTAACAATATAAAATCATATTCATAATTATGATTAAAACAGAAATAAGCAGTGGATTTCCCCAAGTCCACCTTAGCAGACGTTTATGGACTTTTCTTCCATGAACTTGTCTAAACCTTTTTTAATCACAGCAATACTGTGATTAAAATCAATACAACTAATTACAAAATAAAAGCAAACAATACATAAAACAATCATTTGAATTCAAGGAATAAAAGAAACAAAGTCCCATACCTGCAATAGTAGGGGAAAATCCATTAAACACAATATCAATGACCATACTAATCAGAATTAAACACTTGATTAAAAAGCCAAGATTTATCTAACTTCCTAAATTGTAGATAATTTGACTCTAAACATCAATCAAAGAGGAATGAATTCCACAAGAAAGGGGCTTGACAACAAAAAGCAGACTGAGATGTTCCATCCAATCTAATGCTGGAGGGGGAAGGAATAACCAAAAGTTATTTCTGTGAAAATTGCAAGGTTCTAGTTAGACAGAATGAAATTAATAAATTGGCAAGGTATTATGGATTACTGTCAGGTTCAGAAGCAAGGCTCAAACATGCAGTCCCAGGTAGTCAAAGCCAAGGAATTTTAAGGTGGAGTCACAGGGATACTAAGCAAAAGCATAGATCCTCTAGTTTGGGAAGTAGTGCGTCTCCAAGGTCTGTCATCTCATTTTGTCTCCTACTGAAATAACTCCAAGCCCTCAGCATCTAAATCCTTCCCATTCTTTGCAAGTTATAGTATCCACTCTCGCTTTCACTTAGGGGAGACTCGACAGTCCAGCATCCCCACAGCGACACAGTAAGTAAATGCCTTAACAGAGGTACATATGCAAATCCAACATGAATTAGAACAGGATAAAGAGTCACAGAATAAATCTGTGGATAGGGAATGCCCGGAAGCCCCACAATTCACAGTAGAGGACATGGTCTGGGCCTTCACAAACTCCATAAGAAGCAAAAAACCCTCAAGTAAGTCTGAGCAGAGGTTTATGAAACCATTCCTTATTCAAGAGGAAATAAATCCACAGGCATTCGGGCTTCAGCTTCCAACCTATTTGCATATTTATCCAGTGTTCCATGTGGGCTTTCTGATTCTCTATACAACTAATTCCTTCCCAGGAACATGGCCCCCTTCTCCAACACCATTCACATTGAAAAGGTACATTATGTTATGTTTAAGGAAGGATGTGAACTCTGGGCTGAGATGAGAGATGTCTCTGACAACAGGGAGGAGCCGTGTGAGCCTCACCGTCATCAGGCGCAGTCTCAGTGACATGGGACACAGATAGTGGAGACTTTTATTAAGTAGGAAGGAAAAGTAATGTCCACAGAATTGGAGATATAATAGTACAGTCCTGGGCAATGGGAATTAACCAAAGTGAGACACAGCTGAGAAGATCTGGTAGTGGCCCACAGAGCGGGTATGCCGGGGATCCCCTCTGACGAGCGTAGGCACCTTAGGAATACAGATCCGGTAGTGGCCCACGGAGTGGGGTATGCCGAAGATGTCTGTATAGTAGATGTTTAAGAACTGGTAGCGATGCCAGAACCCAGAAGTGGCTCCTGTAGATGGTGTGTAGGTATTCTGTAGGGATGTGCAGAGCAAAATTTTATGTTCATATTTTTTATGTCCGAAAGGGGGTCCCACTTGCGGCCAATATGGACATAAAAAAAATCCAATGAGTTGGGTATATGTACATATGTGCAAAAAAAAAATTTAAACCCCCTCACCCTCCTTAATCCCCCCCCCCAGACTTACCACAACTCCCTGGTGATCGAGCGAGGAGTGAGGACGTCATTTCTGCAATCCTTGGCGAGAAGCATGTGACGTCGGTGGCACGACGAGTGACGCGGCGTCATGTGATTCCCGGCTCGTTCGCGCCGGACGGCTCGTTCGGCCCAAAAAGAACTTTTGGCCAGCTTGGGGGGGCCTCCTGACCCCCCCAAGCTGGCCAAAAGTTCTTTTTGGGCCGAACGAGCCGTCCGGCGCGAACTTGCCGGGAATCACGTGGCGCCGCGTCTGAGTGGTCAGGAGGCCCCCCCAAGCTGGCCAAAAGTTCTTTTTGGGCCGAATGAGCCGTCCGGCGCGAACGAGCCGGGAATCACGTGACGCCAGCGTCACTCGACGTGCCGCCGACGTCACATGCTTCTCGCCAAGGATTGCAGAAATGGCGTCCTCACTCCTCGCTCCATCACCAGGGAGTTGTGGTAAGTCGGGGGGGGGGGGATTAAGGAGGGTGAGGGGGTTTATATTTTTATTTTGGCTCAACAATCGCGATTTCCCACATATCGAACATATCTATGTTCGATATGTGGGAAATCCGATCGTTTATGTCGAATCAATTTTTTAAGTAAAAAAAAAATATGAGTTGCGTTTTACTAATGCGGTCAATCCGAATGCCACCCCTAGTATTCTGTAGAGCAGGAAAGCTGAATGACTTCCCATGAAGAAAGGTGGTAGTGGCCCGAGGTTTGGTGTACGCCACATGGAATCCACAATGCAGTCTGTATAGTAGAAGTCAGTAGAGGTACTCACAGTAGATGGCTCCTGGAGAGTGATAGAGACCTGAGAAGCAGATCCAGTAGCAGTCAGGCAGGAAGGCCCTCCGAGGAGCGGATAGCCAAGAATGCAGGGGAGCCCCCGAGGAGCAGGTACTCAGTGTCCAGATGCCAAGACCGAGTCAGGAACAGGAAGTCCTTGAATGTGGAGAATTCAGCAAGACTGAACTCCTTGCTAACTCGAGGAAGACAAGGGCTGCTCAGATAAAATACACTAGCGGGTTGACGTAATCGGGAAGGGATGCCCCCGAGATTTCCACCATGCCGTGTTCAAATGAGACCCTTGCGTGCGCATCTAGGTAACTCCGGGTCCAAGATGGCAGTCGGCAGCACCCATGCTGTCCCGGGAATGCTGGAGAGGTCGGTAGGGACTGGCAGAGATCGCCATTCTTCCCAGACTTGATGGAGCGTGGAAAAAAGAGGTGAGCATGAGAGGTCCCAGCCGTCTGCGACCGACAGGCGTAACACAATGCTCACTAAAATCCAAAACAAATGTACTGAATGCACATCCCTAATCTCTTGGTTGCAAGTCTTCCTGGACCCAAGATGCTGCCAAATCCTGAGTCTAAGCTATCCTCCTAGGTTAGAAAACTGGAAGAAAGAACATGAGCCAAAGTGGGCTCATGAATTTTGTTAAATCATTCCTTGACAAGACACCTCCCACTGGGAAGTGTCCAGAAACATTATAAACTCTTACTTCTGTCTTCATATATCCAACATCAATGAAGACTCATGTATATAGTGATACCTTGGTGACACCCTTTCATTAAGTTGTAGTAATAGCTGGTTCCCCACCCTTGTTTTAAATGGATGACAAAGATTCCCAAAAAATAAGGAAAAGAACTTTTAAACTCAGTTAATCATGAAAAATAAAATGTATAATGCAAATGTTTGTGGTTTTCTTCACAGCTGTATGTAGAATGTATTGTGCTGTTTGCATACAGTTACAACTCCCTGGATTTCTAGTTCATTATTCTAGAAAGCACATGTAATGAGCTTTATAAAAAATGCTACATAAATGCCAGAACAATTAGGGTTATGATTATTTAGAGATCTATAAATGTATTATGGTAAAATCTAGGACAAACAGCTTCCTGTGATTTTCTTCCAAATCATATCCACACAGATCCATGGAATGAGAGTGGGATAGTCAAAAGAACAGCTGTAACTACTTATTGTGATATAAATGTAATATTAAACTGTAAAAGCAATGGAACCCTAAATTTAATTGCCAATTACTACTGTTCCTTGGATTTGTGATTATGAGGACGCCATGGGATTTAATGTAATCCATTGCAGTGAACAGATGGACAGATTGCAAGTCTTTGCGTAATACTTTCCAGTATTTCAGCGCTGCTCCTAGTCAGAATGATAATCAGGATTTTGTCATGTTGGCAGTAGAAACTAAAGATGTGCTAGTAGACTGTCCCTTCAGAAGCATTTCTAATACGGCACCTTATGATTTATAAAAGTGCTCTATTCAGCTGTAAATTCCTGGATTTTCAGATGCGTACCACAGATTCGATATGTATGGTGGAGGAGAGAAGTTCAGAAAGGTGAGAAAATGGATTTTTATTCAAAGTTTAGGTGACGTATTCTGTACTGAGCACACACACATTCCTTTTTTTTTTTTTTTTTTTTTGTAGCAAGCAATCTTTAAGACCCTATACTTTGATGTTTTCATTTTGCTACCTTCTGGGATCAAGTTTATTAGGACTAGCAGCCTGGAAATGCATGCAAAATCAATAAAGAAGCCTCACAAACAGAGCAAAGACTAAGAACATAAGAAATGCCATACTTTGCAAGGTCAGATTAAAGTTCATGAAGCCCAGCATCCTGTCTCCGACAGTAGCCAGTCTGGATCACAAGTACCTGGCAAGTACCATATAGTTGATCTATTTCACTCCCAGGGAGAGGATCTTGTCCAACCTTTTGTGGAACTCTACTATGTTAGTTGCCTTGACCCCCATCGCCAGGCCACAGATTTCATAGCTTGATTGTGCGCTGAGTGAAAAAATGCTTCCTATGATTTGTTATAAATTTGCCGGTGGCTAGCTTCATGGAGTCTCCCCTAATCCTATGGTTACTTGAAAGTGTAAACCATTCCCTATTTATCCATTCTACCTCACACATGATCTTATAAACCTCAGTCATATCCCATCTCAGTCATCTCATCTCCAAGCTAAAGAGCCCTAATCTGTTTAGTCTTTTTCCATAAGAAGCTTTTCCATCCATTTTATCATTTTTGATGCCTTTCTCTACAACTTTTCTATGTCTGCTGTGTCTTTTTTGTAATGGGACAAGTAGAATTGCACACAATACTCAAAAGTGTAGTTACACCATGGATCTATACAAGAGTATTATGATATTCTTTAGGGATGTGAATCGTTTTTTGACGATATAAAAAAATCGGCAGATATTTTTTAAATCGTCAAAAATCGTTAAGAGTTGCGATACAATAGAAATTCCCCCGATTTATCATGAAAAATCGTAAATCGGGGGAGGGGGGAAGGCGGGGAAAACCGGCACACCAAAACAACCCCTAAACCCACCCCGACCCTATAAAACTAATCCCTTACCTTCCCCCACCCTCCCGAAACCCCCCAAAACATTTTACGAGTACCTGGTGGTCCAGTGGGGGCGCGGGGACCAATCTCCCGCTCTCGGTCCATCGGCACCATTTTGGCTGCCACTCAAAATTGGGGCCGATGGCCCGATAAAAAAAACCCCCACCCGACCCTTTAAAAACGACCCCTTAGCTTCCCCCACCCTCCCGATCCCCCCAAAACATTTTAAAATTACCTGGTGGTCTCCGTGCCATTGGCCGGCCCCTGTCACATTGTAGGAGCACTGGCTGGCCGGCGCCATCTTTAAAGATGGCCACTGCCGTATTTAAAGATGGCCACCGCCATCGTAAAGATGGCTGCCGCCATCTTTAAAGATGGCGCTGGCAATCCAGTGCTCCTATCATGTGACAGGAGCTGGCCAATGGCACGGATACCCTGTCACATGGTAAGGGCCATCGGCACCATCTTTATGAGTGGCAGCCGACGGCCCGAGAATGGGAGATCGCTCCCGGGACCACCACTAGACCACCAGGTAATTTTAAAATGTTTTGGGGGGCTCGAGAGGGTGGGAGAAGCTAAGGGGTTGTTTTTAAAGGGTCGGGTGGGGTTTTTTTTTATCGGGCCATCTGCGCCATTTTTGAGCGGCAGCCAAAATGGTGCCGATGGCCCGAGAGCGGGAGATCGGTCCCCGCGCCCCCATTGGACCACCAGGTAATCGTAAAAAGTTTTGGGGGGGTTCGGGAGGGTGGGGGAAGGTAAGGGGTCAATTTTAAAGGGTCGGGCCTTACTAAAAAAAAAATAACGATGTGAATCGGAACCTATTCCGATTCACATCACCACCGATCAGATTTGTTTCCCCCTCTAGCCGAACCCGATCATTAAGACGATCGGGCACACGATTCACATCCTTAATATTCTTAGTTTTATTCTCTATTCCTTTAAAAAAAAATAAAAACTTTCTATTTGCCTTTTTGACTGCTGCCACACACTGAGCTGAAGATTTCAACATATTGCCACATGGACTCTGAGGTCCTTTTCCTAGGTAGTTATTCATAACCCAGCATTGTTTACCTGTAGTTGTGATTATTTTTACCTACATGTATTATTTTTGCACTTCTCAACAGCAATTTGTATTTGGAAGAAACAAAATAGGAAATAAAGACATTTCCTATTTCATTCTCAAATCAATTGAAAAGCTGATGAAATTGCTTTGGTTTTTCATGTTGCGTTTTGAGAACCGCAAAAAAAAAAAAATAATAACCTGTTGGGCCTTGGCCCAGACCCTATGCCATTGCTCAACCCAAAAGCCAGGTCCCAGTGCCTGAGCCTGGGCTTAGGCAGACCAGGTTCTGATATTTGGGCCTCAGCCTTGGCCCAGGCCCAGGCCCAGACTTAGGCCTGGAAGCCAGATGCTCATTCTCTTCTTTCTTCCTTACAATAACAGTGTCCACTGGGACCTGCGAAGTTAAATCCTGTGCTTCCTTCCTCAATGGATGCCACCATTTTATTGTATGGCCATACAACAAACTGCAGCCTCTGCTGAGGAGAGAAGCACAAGAGTTAATTAACTCCAACGCATCCTCAGCAGATGCCATCACTGTAAAGAAGAAAGAAGAGTATGATGCATCAGAGACCTGGGCTCTGGCCTCCTGCCCTGGACTAGGCCAAAGCTGAGGTCCTGGTGTCATGCTTTGTTCTGGGCTGAGGCCCTAGCATTGGGAGCCAGCATCTGGACCAGGCCCAGCATCAGGCCTGGGTCTGGGTTGAGGCCCAAGCATCTGGACCTGGCCTCCAGATCAGAATCTGGCATCGAACCTTGGTCAGGACTGGCTTTGATCTGCACTGGCTTCCAACAGTGGTGAGAGCCCTTTAAATTCTGCATTTTCAGCTCTAGACCCATTCTTTTAATCAGCCTAAAATTAGGGAGAAAATCAGTTTAAACCGATTGTCTCCTTTTGGAAAAACCTGGGAATGTATGGATGAAAAATTGGTTTAAACTGATGATGAAGGACCCAAGACATTTGCAAATTTGGTCACCTCACTCACTGTTCTGTTTTCCAAATCATTTATGAATATGCTAAATAGAGATCCTTGGTGCATTCCATTAACAAGCTTTCTCCATTAGAAAAAGTGGCCGTGTAGTCCAGCCCTCTGTTTCATGTCTTTTATCTAGTTACCGTTTTACCATAGGATACTGCCTCTTATTCCATGACCTCCCAATTTCTTTGAATAGTCTGAAGACTTTTTCAAATTCCATCTTAAAATCCAAATACACTATATTGACCTGCATGTTTTTTTACACCTTCAAAAAAAAAAAATCTAGTAAATTGGTAAGACAAGATTTTCCTTTGCAAAACACATGTGGGCTATCCCGCAATAAACCATGTCTGTGTCTATGTGGTCAGTAATCCTGTTTTTAATTGTAACAAACCCTATGGTTCCACTACTAGTAAGCCCTGGGAACTTTTTAATGCAATAAATAATAGTGTATGGGGGAGATTACCATTTAAATACAGCCCCTTCCTTTGAGGTTGTGGAAAGGCTGTCCCCCTGGGAGGCTTGATAAGAATCTCTCTCCTGGGAACTCTGTGGGTAGTTTGAGTTGTTTTTGAAGTCATAAGAGAAGTGTAGGAGATTTGCCTGAGTTTAATATGTGGGCCTACTTGTAGGACTTAAGCAAACCCTACTGGAAATCTGTGAGTTAGGTCGGGGATCTGTATTACCTTTCCACTTCCTGGTGGGTAGGGTTTGCATCCAGGGATATTTTGGGCTTTGAAGGACTGATTTGTAAGAAACCTGGGGGAAACCCTGTGCACTGCCTGGATTCAGGGCGTGGAGCTGCCCCCAGTTAGGGAAGACCTGCCCCTCAACAAGGATGGAGGAAAGTGGTGACCTGATTCCAGAATCTTCCGATGTTTACTTCAAGTTTGGGGACAAAAAATAGGTTTATAAGATCTGGAAGGACATCTGGAACTGCCTGTCCAATCTGGATCCTTCCAATCAGGGATTTGTCTAAGAGAAAGAGAACACTGAAGATTAACTTAACTGTGAGTAAAGAACAATTTGAGAGCATTCAGGATCCCCATCAGGAGTCTTAACCCTGGGGAGAGAGACGTTTGGTGCCTCTGTACAGAAACAGGTTTTATCATTTTGACAGTTTTAAAAGGGGGTTGTTTCTGCCCAGCTAAAAGATACCTTGCCTTTCTGGGGGCTCTATATTTTCCTAATCCTAGAGAGCAGAAATTCCCCTGCCTTAGTAAGGAGAGTCCTGCACAGATAGAGAAAAGATACTGTAACAAAAGTGAAATGAGTACTAATTTAATGGTGCCATTTTCATCTGACTTTTGCAACAGTAAAGATTTTAATTTTGAACACTAAACCAGTGACTCCATTGAGATTATTGGCACATATAGCACACAGAGAGAAGGACAGGTATCTTTCTCTCAAGCACAAGAAAGAAGGTACAATGGGTCACACCTAGCACTCTGGGCCTTGATAGGGAAACCTTTCCTCCCACCCAATAAAGGATCCAGATCCCAGTGGAAAAATAATTTGTATATCAGCTAGTAAGGAGCTGTTCCAGCCCTGAAAAGATGATTGTTTTTGGCGCCATCGGACTTCAGTAAGAAACTTAGAAACATAGAAATGACGGCAGAAGAAGATCGAACGGCCCATCCAGTCTGCCCAGCAAGCTATGCACTTTATCCTTATTTTTATTTTTTTTAATCTTTTTCTCTTACCCACCTGTTACTATTGGCTTCCAGTACCCTCCAGCCCTAATTCCCCTCCACCCCACCACCAATGTAGAGAGCAGCGCCGGATCTGCATTCAAGTGAACATCCAGCTCAATTAGGGGTAGCAACCGCTGCAACAAGCAGGCCACACCCCTGCCCCATACTCTTACCCACCCCTGTTTTTTTTTTTTTTTTTTTGGAGATGGCAGCCCTCCATCCTTCCGCTCCGTGAAGGTGGAACATCAACCACTGGCATCCCGCTCCGTGAATGTCTCTGTGGCTACAGCCGCTCCGTACAGTGTTTTGCTGCCTCCTCTTTATTCACGTCCTCTAGACTTGATGGACCCACAGTGTTTATCCCACGCCCCTTTGAAGTCCTTCACAGTTTTAGACTTCACCACTTTCTCCGGAAGGGCATTCCAGGCATCCACCACCCTTTCCGTGAAGAAATACTTCCTGACATTGGTTCTTAGTCTTCCTCCCTGGAGCCTCAGCTCGTGACCTCTGGTTCTGCTGATTTTTTTCTGATGAAAAAGGTTTGTCGTAGTCTTTGGATCATTAAAGTTTTTCAAGTATCTGAAAGTCTGAATCATATCACCCCTGCTCCTCCTTTCCTCCAGGGAGTACATATTTAGATTCTTCAATCTCTCCTCGTATGTCATCCGATGAAGACCCTCCACCTTCCTGGTCGCCCTTCTCTGTACTGCTTTCATCTTGTCTTTGTCTCTTTGTAGATACGGTCTCCAGAACTGAACACAGTACTCCAGGTGAGGCCTCACCAAGGACCTGTACAAGGGGATAAGCTTCTTGGGATGGGGTTACATAAGAATAATATCTACCATTTTGCCCAGCACCAAAGTCAGGCTTACTGTTCTATAGTATTATAGATTACCCTTAGAAAACCTTTTAAAACTGGCATCCCATTAACCACCCTCAAGTCTTCAGGTACTGTGACTATTTTAAATGTTAGGTTGAAGATTACCAGAAATAGATCTGCAATTTCATGTTTGAGTTCCTTCAGAATTCTTGAGTGAATACCATCTGGTCCCAGTGATTTGTTATTCTTTAGTTTGTCAATCTGATTTATTATATCCTGCAATTTCACAGTGATTATGTTTAATCAATAAGAGTCATGACCATAAAAAAATATTTCTGTTGTGGATAAGACCCCCAACTTTCTCTTCAGTAAAAACAAAAGCAAATGATTAATTTAATTTTTCTTCCATTTCCTTCTCCTTCCTGAAGTCCTCTTTTATCCTCCAGTCATCTAGCTGTCCAAATGATTTCCTCACAGCTTTTTGCTTCAAATATACTTAATAGCATTTTATTACTTTTTTTTACGTTTATGGCAAGCTTTTTTAAAAATTCTCTTAGTCTGCTTAATACATTTTTTTAATTCTAACTTGTTAGTGCTTATGTTCTTATCTATTTTCCTCATTTGGGTCTGCGTTCTATTTTTGGAAAGATGCCCTTTTGGCCTTAATTACCTGTTTCACCTCACTATTAATCCACACCATCAGTCATTTCTTTTTACTTTTACCTTTTTTAATGCATAGAATACATTTTGTCTGGGCCTCAGGGATGGTAATTTTAAACAATGTAAATTCCTCCTGCAAGTATTTAACATTGTGACTCCTCATTTTAGTTTTTTCTAACACATTTTTTCACATTATCATAGTCTTCCTTTTTATCAATTAATGCTACTGCTATAGTTTTCATTAGTATTTGCCCTCCAGTGATTATGTCAGTATAATTATATTATCATGCCTAGGAACTTTGGATTTCTGGAAGCTCTGAGATTGTCATGGATTATCTGAGAGGAAGTAGGGTTGTTGCACACAAACTTTCTCCTCTTTTGCATGCGCATATACATGATCTTTTGTATACATACATATATATTTTTTTAATTTAAAAAATATTTATATTCTGCCTATACTGGAACTCTGTGCTAGGCAAATCACAATCTAATAAAATAATCAGCAAAGCACAATTAAAATATAATAAAACAATATCTAAAACAACTCATTTTCATAAAAACAAACTATAATGAAAACTGGACAATAAAACAATATCTCCAAGCAATCATAAACACAGTACTTTACTGTTAAGTAAATGCTAAATGCTAAATGCCTGCTAAAAATGTGGCAATGCATTCCACAATACAAGCCCAACTGAAAGAAAAAAAAATCAATTAATGGATTTCTTGTAAGCAAGCAGCCCTAATTGTTAGAATGGCATGTACACACACACACGCGCGTGCACGCACGCACACACACACACACACACACACACACACAAACAAAAAACATGGTCTCTTGCGCGCACACACAACAAGGTCTCTTGCACACACACACACAAAAAACATGGTCTCTTGCGCACACACACAACATGGTCTCTTGCACACACACACACACACACACACACACACAAAAACATGGTCTCTTGCGCACACACACAACATGGTCTCTTGCACACACACACACACACGCATGCTCTCTCACTCTCATTCACTTTTCCCTCCCTCTTGAAGCAGAGGTGGCAGAAGTCTCTTCTTTCAGCCCTACAACAGATGGGAAGATTTTTTTCTTTGGGCAGCGGAGGACAATTCTATACTAGCTCCTGCTCGTTCTAGCTGCACATGCCATGTTGTTCCTTCTTCAGGCCCTGCCAGCTATGTTGTTACTTCCATTGGGTCTGTGCTTCTGCTTCTGGGAGCCCGCAATGCTCTTGACAGCATACAGCTGGCTAGTAGAAGGGAGGTTGATGCTTGTTGTGCCCAGGCTGCACTGTTCCTCACTTCTGGGAGAGAGATGGCTGGAGGCTTTTGCTTATATCGGCCTGCGGCCCTGATGTTCCTCACTGCCAGAGGGGCTAGTGGAAAGAAGCCACTGTTTCCTGCAGCCCCTCAACCATGGTGCTCTGCACTGCAGCTGCTTCTTCTGGTCCTGCTGTTACTGGTGAGGGGGAGGTGCTGTGCACGCCACCTCTGTGCTGGGCTGCATGTTAGTCATGATTTTTTCCAATTTGCTGCACCCTCCACCTCTCTCCCCTGAAGGAAGAAGAAATACCAAGATCAGGTGTAGATCTCTTAAGGTTGTATTGGCTTGAGAGGAGACAGCTGTACGGCTGCAGGGAGCGGTGGCACCTCCTGGTAGATGGCGCCTATCGCCAAGGACATATAGGCCATAGGCTAGTTACGGCTCTTCAGGGCAGCTCCGTTGGCAATTGCAGAGAGGCTGCAGTACTCCTCCTACTAATGCCCCAGCAGCGATTCGGCAGGGTCATGGTGCTCTTCCTCTATCTCAGGGCAGCTCCGCCAGTGATTCCAGAGAGGCTGCAGTACTAGGGATGTGAATCGTTTTTCAACGATTAAAATTATCGTCCGATAATGTTTATATCGTCTTAAATAGTTATAGAACACGATACAATAGAAATTCTAACGATTTATCGTTAAAAATCGTTAAATCGTGTTAGTGCGCACTAACTCGAGTTAGTGCGCACTAACTCCCCGTTAGTGCGCACTAACTCGATTTAGTGCGCACTAACTGAAAATGATACAAATAAACACTTTCCAGGTCACTGAAGGTCAGTTAGGAATGAATATGTGTTCCTATTGGCTGGCTGCCCTCTTATCTATTGATGTTACCAAGGTTACCACTGAGGTGATGGTTGGGGGGATGGGAAATGGAACTGGAAACTAACGAACACCAACAGAAAATGAAACAAAGTGTTCACACTTCCCAGGTCAGTAAAGGTCACTTAGGAATGAATATGTATGTATGTATTCCTATTGGCTGGCTGTGCTCTTATCTATTGATGTTACCAATATGGTTGGGGGGATGTGAAATGGAAACAGTTGGAAGCTTGACAAAAAAAGTAATGTAATGATCAGCACTCACGTGACTAGAACTTGTTTGTTTATTATTTTTGTTAGCAGGCACCTGAAATGCTAGTGCATGTTGAATTTGCCAATCACTGTGCATTTTAGAAAGGTGGTCCTGGCTGGAACTGTACACAGTTCAAATATATGTAATTGATTGTTGGTAAGTGTATTTTTTAAGTAGCCACACTGGCACCAGTATGTTTACTTTTCCTCCTACTTAACTCACTAGCTCAGCTTTGTAAGAAGGGCTTCTCTGCTTGTGTGTTGTTTTTGTTTGGTGTGAGGAGAGCAGAAACATCAGATCTTTATTCAATCTACTACAGTCATCTCTTACAGTGCCCTATCCCTATTAATACCAGGAGTGTTGTGATCTTCCTGCACACAGTGCCCTAACCCTGATACCAGTCTGAGACAGCTCCCTCCCTGCATTACTAGTGAGAGGCTGGCTTCACAGACAGGGGGGAGCTGCCTGACCCTCACTCCTGACTTCCCCCATGTCCCAGCTAGTGAATGGTGTGTGGGTGAGGGGGGGGGGGGGAGGATGGTGAAGTCTGAGACAGCTCCCTCCCTGCATTACTAGTGAGAGGCTGGCTTCACAGACAGGGGGGAGCTGCCTGACCCTCACTCCTGACTTCCCCCATGTCCCAGCTAGTGAATGGTGTGTGGGTGAGGGGTGGGGGGGGGGAGGATGGTGAAGTCTGAGACAGCTCCCTCCCTGCATTACTAGTGAGAGGCTGGCTTCGCAGACAGGGGGGAGCTGCCTGACCCTCACTCCTGACTTCCCCCATGTCCCAGCTAGTGAATGGTGTGTGGGTGAGGGGGGGGGGGGAGGATGGTGAAGTCTGAGACAGCTCCCTCCCTGCATTACTAGTGAGAGGCTGGCTTCACAGACAGGGGGGAGCTGCCTGACCCTCACTCCTGACTTCCCCCATGTCCCAGCTAGTGAATGGTGTGTGGGTGAGGGGGGGGGGAGGATGGTGAAGTCTGAGACAGCTCCCTCCCTGCATTACTAGTGAGAGGCTGGCTTCACAGACAGGGGGGAGCTGCCTGTCCCTCACTCCTGACTTCCCCCATGTCCCAGCTAGTGAATGGTGTGTGGGTGAGGGGGGGGGTGGATGGTGAAGTCTGAGACAGCTCCCTCCCTGCATTACTAGTGAGAGGCTGGCTTCACAGACAGGGGGGAGCTGCCTGACCCTCACTCCTGACTTGCCCCATGTCCCAGCTAGTGAATGGTGTGTGGGTAAGGGGGGGGGGGAGGATGGTGAAGTCTGAGACAGCTCCCTCCCTGCATTACTAGTGAGAGGCTGGCTTCACAGACAGGGGGGAGCTGCCTGACCCTCACTCCTCCGGGGTATTGTGATCTTCCTGCACACAGTGCCCTATCCCTGATACCAGGGGTGTTGTGATCTTCCTGCATGCAGTGCCCTATCCCTTTTAATACCAGGAGTGTTGTGATCTTCCTGCATGCAGTGCCCTATCCCTGATACCGGGATGTGTGCAAGAAGATCACAACACCCCCGGTATCAGGAATAGGGCACTGTGTGCAGGAAGATCACAACACCCCCAGTATCAGGAATAGGGCACTGTGTGCAGGAAGATCACAACACCCCTGGTATTAGGGATAGGGCACTGTGTGCAGGAAGATCACAACACTCCTGGTATTAATAGGGATAGGGCACTGTGTGCAGGAAGATCACAATACCCCTGGTATCAGGGTTAGGGCACAAGTTCTAGTCACATTGACTGATCACATTACTTGTTTTGTCAAGCTACCAACTGTTTCCATTTCCCATCCCCCATATACTGTCAGTAGGAAACTTGGTAACATGAATAAATAAGAGGGCAGCCAATAGGAATACATATTCATTCCTAAACTGACCTTAACTGACCTGAAAAGTGTCAAATTGTATCATTTTCAGTTAGTGCGCACTAACTCCCAGTTAGTGCGCACTAACTCCCGTTAGTGCGCACTAACTCGAGTTAGTGCGCACTAATCGGAAAAAACGATTTTAACGATTTTTTAACTAAAAAATCGTGCCTAAGACGATTTTCTTGCCCTGCCACACAATTTCTATCGTTAAGACGATATGGAAAACGATTCACATCCCTATGCAGTACTCCTCCTCTTCCTAAATCCCTGCAGGCGATTCCAGCACTGCTTCCGACAGCAATAAGAGGCATTACCTGCAAATTATTATTGAGTTCCTCCTTTTTCAGCTACGCAAGACCAGTGATATTCTTTTCTTCTTCCCGAGTCCAGGCAGATTGCTTTTGCTGCAGCACCTGAGTTTTCTGGTATTGGCCCAGAGACCCAGTAATTCCTTTAGAATTCTGGAGTCTCTGGACCAAATCCGGAGAGTTTCCAGGTATGTACATTATGATCACTATTGCCAATCGGATTCACTATCTTTATCTGATGCACCAGACCAGTGATAGCGAACTCCAGTCCTCGAGTGCCACAAAAGGCCAGGTTGTCAGGATATCCACAATAAATATGCATGCGATAGATTTACATACAAAGGAGGCAGTGCATGCAAATCTTTCTCATGCATATTCATTGTAGATATCCTGAAAACCTGGCCTGTTTGGGGCACTCAAGTACTGAAGTTAGCCATCACTGCACCAGACCCTGAAATCCACTGAGAACTAGATCTGATGTAGTTCTTCCTCTCTTTGGTTCCATGATTAACTGATGCATGAAGCAGTCATTGATGACATCTAAGAACTTTACTTCCCTTCATGTCCTGATGTGACATTTACCCAATCAATACTTTCATTATTATTGTGTTGCCCAATTTACCAGTCAATCTAATCTCTTTTAGCATTTTACAGGCTGTTTCCTCATCCTGACTAGACAGCTGGTAGTATTTCTCCACTACTGTATTCTTCCCTTTTACCCTTGGAATTTCTATCCATATTGATTCCAGAGTATAGTTTGTTTCTGCAAAACTTTTATCCTGCTTGACTCTATGCCATTCTTAATATATAGTGCCAACCCTCCGCCAACTTCATCTGTCTTGTCATGGCAATGTAATTTGTTTCCTGGTATCACAGTGTCCCCAGGCCTGGATTTGTCAATAAGCACAGTGGGCCTGTGCCTAGGGTAGCAAAACTCTGGAGGGAAGCAGGCTGGCTAAAGATTTGCTGCCTTCCAGTGGTACTGAATCTCATTAAGCAGAGATCAGCCCTCTGCTTCTTGATCCAGCCTCTTCCCTCCCAGGCAGGTGCAGGGAACAGGAGGGGAGGGGAGGAGAGGGGAGGAGCCTGTAGCAGACAGAGCAAAAGGGATCATTTTGCAGAGGGTAAGAGGGACTGAGTGAGGGATCACTGGGCGATGAGAGGGGATTCAGCTCGGGGACATGTAACTGTGGGAGCGTGAGGGGAATGGGGGAAGGAGATGGTGTTTTTGTGTGTGAGAAAGAAAGAGATTGCTCTGAGTGTGTATGTGTGTGTGTGTGTGTGTCTTTGCCAAACTTGGTGAGAGATAAGAGAGAGGATCCGAGGGACAAGAGCACAGTAGGGACATCTGCCTCCTCGGCCCCCCTCCCTTGCCCCCACCACAACTTACATCCTGTTCCCCAGATCTAGTAATCTCTGATCCTTCTTACCTCTTCCTTTTCCCCAGATCCTGGAACCTACCCTAAATTCTCCTACTCCCTTCTCAGCTTCCTCATTTTCAGAATTTCTCTTCCTCTCCCTCCTTTTATCCCTTCCCAAATTCCCGATCTTCCCCCACTCTTGCACTTCCCCATCTCTCATCTGTAGTCCTTTCCTTCTCCTCTCCCCGTTTTGGGTCTTCCTCTCTTCCTCTGCCAATCCCTGGTTCTCACACCTCTCCTTGTCCCCTCCCCCCCCCCAACTCTTTGTACTGATACATGAGATCCCTTTTCCTCACCCAATAAAAGGACATTTAAATTATATAGGCACATGAAAGGTCTATAATGTAATATAAAATAATGAAATGTTTGTCAATGTATTTCAGAATTTTCACATTTTTGCCACGGAATCTACCTCTTAGCTGCAGCAGGAAACTTTGGGGCTGTGCCTTACACCCTGTGGTCATGTTCCCCTTATTGGGAAAGGGGGGTGGGGTAGGGATACAACAGCACCATCAGTGCCTAGGGACGGCAAAACCCTAAATCCATCACTGAGTGTCCTCCTTCCGCCAGATTTCTGAGATGCCTATTATGTGTATTCCTTTAGTGCCAAACATTCTAGCTCTCCAGACTTCTGGCATTTGCATACAAACATTTTAAGTGGGTTTAAATGCATATCTGTTTGTAAATGTATCCACAACCTGCCTATTATCAGATGATACAGGCAGTTTAGAGTCAATTTTATCTGTGTGCTATTTAAATGCATAGGAGCTTTTTCAGCTTTTGCAGCCACCTCAATTGGCACTTTCTAACTTACTCAGCTTGCCAGTATCCTTTGAAGATACCTCCCTCTGAACCATGCACTGCTGAGTGACTGTTGGCTTTCTCCCATGTTCTAGTGTAAAAAGCTGCTCTATCTCCTATTTAAATGTTAACAGCAGCAGTCAAGTTCTACACTTTCGGAATAGCTTTCTCCATCCCCAAAATGTTGCCCAGTTCCTTTTGTGCATCACAGTAAAAGTAAAGTTTTGAATGAAACTAATCTCTTGGCTCACCTGGGTTATGCTCTTTTGCATTACAAACAACCTTAAAACATAGTCTCTAAGAAGGAACAGTTCATTTAAGCATCCACCTTGCTCATAAACTAATCCTTTTAATCTTAATAGGCTTACTTTGTTTTTCACCACTGAATGGTTTGCTACTGTCTTCTCTGAGGATATCTTGATAGTTTTTCATTACATTCCAAAGAAGACAAAGAAACAGGAATGAAGGAAAAAAGTCTAAAGTATATTCTTGTATTTTTGTGCTTGTTTAGCAGGTACATTTTATTTAAGATGACATACAATAGAATTAATTGACTCAGTTACCTTGCATTGAGAAGCGCTTTAAAGAAATTACTCCCTTCTTGTCAACTGATATTGTAAATGTAAGAGGCTGGGCTACTTTGACACTGATGACATAGAAAAAGGAAGCCGAGCCAATATAGAGGAGTGATCTGGGTGCCCTGTGCTGCAAAGACTTAGTCTGATTATCAGTAGGACATCAGCTTGTCTTTTGGGCTGGAGCGCATACTGCTAATTGGTGTATAGAGCTCAGTGGTCACTGTGTGCTTTAGCCCACTCAGCTCTCTTCAATGTTTGCTGTGAGAGAGAACAGGACAAACTAATTGCTGCATCAGTGCCAGTGAATCAAGCTGTTGAGCGGATCGCTACAGATAGAGGGCAGACAAATTCCTGCTAGCAGTGTTTGGCTAGTTGCTTGTGATAACTAAAGCAGTTAGAATGCATAGCAGAACGTGGAGAATGATTGCATTCTTTCTGGGATAATATGCTACAGTAAGGTATTTATTCTGGTTCTCATTTGTTTCTCATGCTCAATGTTTGTGTTCTGATGTCTTTTTTCAGGAAAGAAGATGCAATCTGTGTTTTAAAATGTTTTATCTTGGGACAATATAGATTGTGAGGCTTGGTTGTTGGTAGAAGATGCATAGTAATCAGCCTTGGTATGAAAACTTAACAGCATAACCTTGCATTGGACCAGGCATGAAACTTTAAGATGACAAGTATTAAATTGGAGGAAACTTATTCAAGAAATGAAGATTCATTTTGAGTGAATTATCCTTGCATGAGAAGAAATTCACATGCTTTAAGATTTATGCTACTGGAATGGAACATTTATTTGTGGTCTCTAGGATATTCTGTTTTCTGGTCTGTCTTTTTTTTATTCAGCATGCATGCATTTTAACCTTTAGAAAGATGCATCTGTTATGTTTGTGTGTTTGCTTTTTAAAAAATTATGCTTCTGTCCTAATCTGTTTCAATTCATTTCCCATAGTTCATGTATGTGTATGTATGTTTAACTGTGTGTTTATACAAGAGAAAGATACAATCATACTTTTAAGGCTCATTATTTCATGAAGTCAAACATTTGTTACGCTAAATGAAAAAAAGTTAATGGTGAGCTTTATAATAATGCATGCTTGCAGTTTACCTATTTCAGGTGTGTTTTTAGCCTGTCTTCAGCAGTGTCCTCTGTTACCAGTTTTAGCAGAATTTGAAGATTCCTTGTTTATACAATGCCCTTGTCTTAAAGACACATTGTGATTTGGAATAATGTGTGGGATTCTTTTTATGGCAGAACAGAAAAGTTTGTTTTACACTGAAGGATTTTTACTATACCAGTGAAATGCTAGATTGAACACTAGATTAATTTGTAGTGCACTTGGCACACACAAAGTTTAACATAAAGTTGTACACAGGTTTCTACTGTGCAATGCCGTCTAGCAAATCTAATCTGAAAAGTACAGTATTAACCTCTGATAATGGCATTAAATTTTAAAGCAGGGTACAAATTAGAAAACGAGAGCTATAGCTTTTGAAGTTTTGAAATATATATTGAAACATATAAAAGTTGGAAACAAAATGAATATGTAATTGGGAGCAGCATTTGTTAAAAGTGCTGCTGTTACTGGAGGATAATCTTACAGTCTTGGATTAGGTTAATTCCAGGTTCCACTGCATCTTGTAAGAGCTTCTAATTGTCAGTTGTGGTAAATTAATATGGCAGGGGGTGGAGCTTTGTTCCCTTGAATAACTGACTGAAACTAGATGTGAGTATATTAGCCCCATTATAGAGTAACAGATGCAAAAACAGAGGAGGGGGGAAACACAGAAAAGTAACATTTTTAATAGTTCTGAAAATAATCTCTCCCTGTCTTTTTTTTTTTTTTTTTTTTTTGGGGGGGGGGTATCATTGTAGCTCTGCAAGGTTTAATCAATGCATTTATTGATGATTGCCATTGCTCAGGTTACAGCAACCTAATCTACCTGGCTTTGGGGTCATAGCCTATGAAACATGAGCTCAATTTAATGAGATCCCTGTTACACTTAACGATGAATTGTTCTTTTCTTGGCTGTTGTAATGATGGGCTGCTGAGGCTGGAATACTGGCCCCAGCAACTTACCCTTGAACAGTAAGCGTTAGACTTATACCAAACTTGACATCTGCTTTATAGTTACATGCTTGTCCTAAATCACTGGTTGCAATAATTGTATTGTCACTAGCACGTGTCATCTTTGTTCAGTTGTAATAGCTTTGCTAGAAAGTCAGTCGCCTGTAAAATTGTAGTGCAAAGTTTTAATATTCCTTAGAAGGTTTTTTTTTTTTTTGTACTTTGTTGTCTGGTAGTTATTGATTTACTGGTCTGTGAATTTCTTCATTTGAAAAGATTAGGCAGCTTGTTTATTTTCTTTTTAGCTAAAATGGAATAAAATAATAAGGGATGTATACAGTAAGAGGGAGAAGGGGCAGAAGCAAACAAGAGAAAGGAAGGAGGAAATGCACACTTGAGTCTTTGATCCACAGAATGGAAGGCATGCACACTTTGTAGTTGGAGCTTACCTATCTTCACAATATGTTCATGATGGCAATTAAAAAATAAAGAATTACATTTTTTCCACTTTCTGTTGCAGTTATGGTAAAAGTATTTTTTGACTCTAGCGGATGTTTTAGATTTCATTATGTAGAAAGTTCTTTCATTCTAAACCTAGTGAAAGGAATGCCTGAGTGTTCATAGCGGAATTAAATACAGTTTCCTGTGTAGCCTAAGACAGCAGGGTACTTAATGAAGTGCATCATTCTAATGGTGAGTCCGGCTAATGAATGCTTCCCCTGTTGTTTTAGAGAGGTGTCAAAGCGAGGCTTCTCTGATTCTGGATCACTGAGTCCGTATGGAAATGCAAAGTGTTTGCCCAATAACAGCATCCTTTAATTCTCAGAGTCTAGTTTAGCATTCCAGAGGGAAGTTCATTCCACATGCTGTAATTTTCAGTTGGGTTGCAGTGAGGAGGATGCTAAATTTGTGAAAGAATTATTTGTCAGTACAGTCCTTTAGAACCCTGATAAAATCACATCTGCTGAGGACTCAGATGAGAAAATAATTCATTGTTTTAAACAAAGCTCCCCACTGTTTGTTAGTGCTAAGGAGCCTTGATAAGTACTTCTCTAATATAACACTTCAGCCACTTAGGTTTCAAGGTATTAAGCTTTCATATTTTATAATAAAAATGTAATAATAATCTCTTCCATGGTTCATGTAAAGGTGCATTGCCTCATAGAGAAATTTCCAAAACGTTGTTAAAAAATGATTTTTTTTTCTTATCCAGAGAAGTTATCTGTAGTTCTCTAGATTCTCTTTTTCATCCCCACTTTATTGAAGAGAATCTCAAGCTCCATAATGCAGAAAGAGTAGTCTGGCTATAAAATTAGAAGTATCTGAATAGTTCACCCGTGATCATATTGAAATTACATCTTCAGTAGTATCTTTAAAAATGCAGTTCAACTAATTATGATCCATGTAGTGTAGTTACCATGTTACTCTACTTAGATGCATAACAAAAGGAAACTAGTAGTAGGGTGATATAAAATATTAAGTTAATACAATAAAACAGAAATTATTTATTTATTTTAGATTTATATTCTGCTTTTTGCACTTTTTTTTCAGCACTTCAAAGTGGATTACATTCGTTTTTAATATTTTTACTTCCTTTTTCAGGTCAGTGCAGAAGTTTGAATACACATGTAAAGTGTTGGCTGGCTTATAACACCATTGTTTTCAAAACTATAAAGAGCTCTAAAATAATATTTGAAGAAGGGAGAAAGTGATGCCATTGCAATGTAGAGACCCCTAGGTCTCCCCTAGCCATTTTCCCCTAGCTGAGCTTAGGTACGGTTTTTGTAGGAAGAGAGAGGTTTCAGACCATCTCTGCAGGCACCTCCACAGAGGGTTGTCTGCCTGGCTTGGTTAGATGTGTATTGAAAAAAAGCAGGCTATGCACTTACAGAAGTGTGGTATTCTCTGTTGGCTTTTGGCATTTTGAAGTGCAGTTTGGAGTATCAGGAGAGATGTTGGAGTGTTCCCCATCTGTTGGACTCCACAGCCTTTTACAGGGGAAGTAGAATATTGGAGTTTTGAATTGGAAGATTGCTTGATCCCTATTTCTAGGCTTCACAGCCTGATGCAAGGAATGAGATTGCCCAGGCCAGTACCAAATAGTCTGGAAGGGATTGTCATGGAGGAATGGAAGAGAGGTTGTTTTTTTTTTGAGAGAGCTTTGTTTTTCTGAGAGTTTATTTTCTTTGAGCCTGCTCCTGAATAAGGAGGACTGGCCACCCCTGCCTTGAGAGGCCAGGATAAAATGCTATAATTCCTTCTGTCCAGCTAAGGAGTAGCAGTAGTGACCTGATAGAAAAAAAGAGAGAGGTATTTTGCAGAGAGATTTGTTTTGTTGTTCTGGGAAAAATTATTTTGTCACCAGATCCTGCCCACTGATAAAGAAGAGAGATTCTGGATTTTGAACACTTTTTGGCACGTTCTACCACCAGAAGTCCAACTTTTACCAACAGAGAAAGAGATAGGAAATCCCAGCCTTACTAGGAGCCCACTCTCTATCACTTGGGAGTGTTGGGTCTTTACCTAGTGCTTGCCATCCTAAAGGATACTGACTTAGCTTATAATCCTAAAGAAAGAGGTACCCTTGAACTGTTTATTTTTGGGTGATAATTAATAAATTGGAGAATTTTAGTTGTGAATTTGACTTTAAGTATTTTATTATTTTGGTACTTTTTTTGTTGAACACTTCACCAGAGTATCTAGCATCTTTCTTCAGAGTCAAAGATGCCATAAAGCAAAGACATTGGAATAGTACATATACCTGTGACAGCAACCAAAAAGAGACTGGGAGACTGTGTGTTGGTGTTTCCCTCCTGTGAGCCTATGGCCCCTGAGGTTTATCCACCTCCTCACTGGAATAAACCTCAGTACCCTGGGAAAATGGACTGTGTTGTATGATAAGAGGGAGATCTGGGAGTAAAAGTATCCCTGGCACAATAACATGCCCTACATACCAGGAGGTCCCTGAAGAAGTGGCTATACAAATATTAGCATATTTCTTTGTACAAGGTGTGCAGGCCTTGATATTTCCAAACATCAATTATTTCAATACCATATATCTGGGAGCTCCATTAACCACCACTAAAGCGCTCCAGTTGCTCCAGAACACCACTGCTCATTTAATTTCTGGCTGTGGCATAAGGAGCCATATTTCACCTGTACTTTACTTCATTGGCTTCCCATGCAGTGGAGAAGCAGATACAAAACTATTGTGCTAGTACATAAATTGCTGGCATTGAATGCATTGATATCTTTCTTCAGTTTACAGCCCCAGCATAACTCTATGCTCAGCTCAAAGGGGCTTATTGGATGTCCCCTCTGTACAACATGCCAGACCTGCAGACATGAGGGAGCAGGCCTTCTTGGTTGCCGCCTCAGTGCTCTGGAATATCTTGTCACCAGAGCTTTGGTTGATGGATTGCCATAAGACTTCTAAGAAAATGGCCAAGGCTTTCTTTTTAAACTTTTTCTTCATTTTCTGTCCTTCAATAGTAAAGATTTATTGCAGGTAATCAGAATCAGAAATGATTTTTTTATGTGTTTAAGATGGTTTAATGTGTGTATGTTGGTTTGTATGCTGCGTAAGGCCTATGGTTAGGCGGCATATAAATAACTAAACATATAAGTAAAGGAGTAAGTGGTTCGTAAGAGGTCTAGGAAGCAAACAGCAGGCTTTTCAGTTATAGGAAGACCATATCTGAGAGGAGTGTTAGCGGGTTTTATTGTTTTTGTTCTGTTTCTTTGGTGAATATTTTTCAGTTCTTTTTTCTTTTTTTCTTTTTTTAATGCACACTATTGGCAGCATGCATTAAAAGGGACCTGGGACTTTTTTTTAGAGATGTGAATCGGAACTGAAATCCGAACCGATTCTGGTTCCGATTCACATCTCTACTTTTTTTTTGTGAACACTTCAGCAGAGCAAGAACAGGATTTGTTTTTGGAGGGAATTTTGGAAGGGCAGTGAATCTACCAAATTGAAAAGTAACCCTGAGCCTTGATGAAAAAACCTCCACTGCTGCCTCCAGAAAATAATATTCAAATCACAGTTCATTCTATGCCTTATTTGAACTTTGGTGCTTATGAGTAGGGATGTGCAGCAGTTTAGTTTTTTTTCGTTTCATTTTCAGGTCATTCATTTTTAAGGCCATTTTGTGGTTAAAATGGATTGGGAAGGTCTTCTTTCTTTTTTTTTTAATTTTGGAGTTACTGTGTACTACCTTGAGCATTGCTCATTAGCAGAGAATCCCTTATTATATAGCTATTGAGTAAAAGTAGAAGGGGAAATAAACAAATAATTGGCCAATCTAAAAATACACTTAACTTGTACCTCTCATAAAAAAAAGAAGCAGGATTGGAAAATAAAAAGTGTGTGTGTGCATATACATATTCCAAAATGCTAGGACCCCCTTTTCTAAAATGCACATGGACTGGCATATTCAAAATATGCCCTAGCATTTGACCTCCCAGTGCCTGGGAGTCACATGACTAGAACTTGTTTGTTTTATGTTCACTCTTGTTACCAGGTACTGGCAGATCATGCCACCCCATCCTCCAATAAACACCACCTCAGTGGTGGTTAGAAATAACTAACAAGGAAACAGATGGGAATACAGATCATACCTGTTGCCAGTGAACTGCTCCCAAATGACTAAAAGCATCAATTTAACAACATTTTCTGTTACTGTGCATTAACAGTTACAGAGTTGCAGTACACACTAATGGGAATTACTGCGCACTAACAGTTGTTAGTGCACAGTAATACCGAGTTACTACACAGTAAGTCCTGTTAGTGCGCAGTAACACAAAATGCCAATTATCACAAAATTTGAAGAGGTTTTTTTCATTTTTCAGGATTCCCAAAAAAAGAAGAAATAGTCAATTTTGTTGCCTATTTCAATTTTGTTACTTATGACAATGGTGTAGTTGGAAGGGAAAACACCTTGAGGTCAATATTCAAAGCGCGTTCAGCGCTATTTTTTTTTTTTTAATTGAATTTTCAAAAATGCAATTACATAAAATCTTGTCATTTGTAATAACAGAACTTGAATATAACTCCATAGTTGAAAATCTACAATATAATCCTTTTTAAGTAATATAATAATCTTATACAAATTCTGCTCCAAACAAAGATAAATTTAAGTGAAACCTCATATCATGAGCGTTTTTAATTTTACAGTTATTCAGATTCTATAAGAAATAGTGCAGTTAATACCCCTTTATCTACTAAATAGCTGGAGTTTGATCTATGAGAAGACTCTTAAGATGGTCTGGATCTGTGAACAGATAGTTTTTCCCTTCATATTTAACAACACATCTACAAGGATATTTGAGTACGAAAATATCCACACTTATCTACTACATCTTTCCTTAAGACCAAGATTTTTTTTTTTCTTTGGAGCTGAGTACTCCTTACCAGGTCTGGGAATATCCATAGTCTCTGCCCGTAAAACATTTTCAACATGTTCAGTGCTATTTTGCCACATAAGTATAGATTATGAGGTAACATAATGGCTGCTGAAAATGCACCTATGTTCAGTGGCCACTGCTTAGCCACATATACTACTAAAATGTTAGTCATATAACTTGTAGGTGAGTAGTGGGCGAATTGGGGCAAAGCAATATAAGAACATGTCATACTGGGTCAGATCAAGGGTCCATCAAGCCCAGCATCCTGTTTCCAACAGTGGCCAATCCAGGCCATAAGAACCTGGCAAGTACCCAAAAACTAAGTCTATTCCATGTCAGCTGGGTAAAATTGTATCAATATTGACTGGACATACCATAAAAACATTGGGACACAGCATGCAAACATTTGCCAATTAATACTGTCATTTAAACATTTCAACAGGAGTTGTCATCTAGCCGCAAATGATTAGTAGTCCGGGCGGTTCTAGTACGATAATATAGAACACGCCATCAGGCTTGCTGATGCGGCACCTTACAAAATTTTCAATTTTCATTATTTCACTTCTACATGGCTTATAAATATCTATTGCTTTGATGGAAGAGCAATTGTGAAGTTTTGTCCTTGTTGCTAGAGACATCTGAAATGGGGTTGATCATCAGGGTAACTTTATTGGTTTCTTTATTTCTCAACAGATTGCAACTGGGCACTTTCTTTTCCTTGAATATAGAAATGATTTATGTTATGGTCAAAAAGTCTAATATTTTCTAACATTTCTAGAGTGACTGAGTGCATCAAAATGTGACTTGTAATGGAGCTCAGGTTTACCTCAATACCTTGTAAGTGTATCATGAAATACCAGGACAATAGACTTGTATTCTTACACATAAATATTTCAAAGGCACGCACGCACAGATACCAGGGTTAATGCACTTGGCTGGGCCTTGAGCGTGCCGCGCACATTTTACAACAGGCCCAGCCATGCACATAAACCCCGGTATGTGCCGAAGTGCCAGGCCTCTCCAAAGGGGCAGATTGGGAGGTGGGGTCTGAGCGGGGAGGGGCGAGGGTGATGGGCGGGCCAGAACAGCACCATTCAAAGCTGTCCCGGGGATGTATGCACCAGTAGCCAGCCGGCACGTGCAGATTACTTCTGCTCCAGAGGAGCAGTAAGTACTGAAATAAAAAATTTGGGGTTAGTTAGGTTAGGTTTAGGGGGCAGGAAAGAGAGGGGAAGAGTCCGGAATGTTAGGAATGGGGGGGTAGGAAAGTTCCCTCCAAGTCTGCTCCTTAATTTTAGTGGTCTGGGGGGGAACTGGAGAAGGCCCGATTGTGTTGCCGCATATATTTAGCAAAAATTCACCCCCCCCCCCTTGCGTTCCACCCACAAATGCATGCGTGGATTTTAAAATCCAGCGCGAATGTGCGTGTGGCAGTCAGATTTTATAACATGTGTGCGCATGTTATAAAGTCAGCGTGTCCATGTGCACGCGCGAGGAACCCCGCGCAAATGGACAACCGCGCACTGCTTTTAAAATTGATCCCTTAGAGCCTACATACTTTGTATCTTTCATCTAAGACAAATCTGCTTGAGACCACCATGTACCTACTAAGGAAATCTTACTGGATCCTAACTCTATAGTCAAGTTTGAGGTAGTATGTTAGTTTTTAAGTTCATATAAGAATTTATTGCTCGGTGTTTTTTCCTGTCTTATCTTCTTTGCTTTTCTTTTTCCTTAATATTGATTTTTCCTTGTAAATAGGAATCTCTCCTTTCAGTTTTTTATTTTTCTGGGGAATTTCAATGTTATAACATAAAAGAACACAGGAATAATTTCTTTTCCACTGGGTTTTCTCCTTTTTGTTATAACCAAGCCATTTTTCTACTGACTTTTTTGTTATAACTTAGAAATTCCCAGGAAAAATAAAATAAAACTGAAAATGAAAGTTGCTATATATGTTTTATTCAAGTTATATGTTTTTTGTTGTTCTCACATTGTAAATGGAACTGTAACCATATTTTATTCAAAAGCCTGCTGGAGCAAGAATATTTTTATCATCTTCCTGAAGGACTTTGTACACATAACCAGTCACAATGCCTTTGACAAAAAATTCTCCATAAAATCAGTGCTCACCTGCAGCATTATATTATGTTAAAGCTTGCTGAAATACAAATGTTTTTGACATTTTCCTGAAGGTCTTTGTACATGTAACTAAGAGCAATTCTTTTGGCAAAGAGTTTGACAATACGGGAGCAGCAACTGAACAATTCTCAGCCAAATGTGCATGGTAGACTGAGGGAACATCCAACAGCATCTTTGACAAAGATCTTGACATAATGTGGGGTTATTCATATGTAGCATCAAGTTCATCCAGGGGATTTTATGAACCAGTGTGACAGTCATGGACTTAACCCTCCAGATAACAGGCAGCCAATGAAAGTCCTTAAGAACAGGAGTATTTTGTGATTTCATACTTTGACTCGAGATCAGTCATGCAACAGAATTCTGAAGTATCTGTAAGGCATGGAAGGAGGATGCTGGTAGGCCAACCAAGACAGAATTTCAATAATCAAGAGTTTGTAAAATCATAGCCTGTACTACAGAATCAAAATTTGGGCAGTCCAAAAGGGATTTCAAAGGTTGCAGTTGGTGAAGTTTAAAAAAATACAGATCTAACAGTGGCTCCAATGTGATTGCCCATATGCAAATTCATATCAAATATCACACCTAGACTTTTCACCTGTGATGGCACCAGAATATCTAAATTGTCAAAACAAAAAGAAGGCATGGGGATAGAAGTTGATCTCTGCAACACAATCACCTCTGTCTTCTTCAGGTTTAAGATCAATCTGTTATGCATCATCTATTGCTTGACAGCAGAAAGACAAATTAAGACTAATTTGAAAATATCTGACCATGATGGCAACACAGGAAGAAAAAACTGTATATCATTAATTAACATAGATTTTGTATCCAGCACAATGCCCAGCTAGAAGTCTACAGACGGGTGCTATATAACTATTAAAAAGGGAGGCTGACAGGGCAGAGCTCTGCAGGACACCAGTTATTACAGACTGCCAGACTGAGCTGCTGGAACCAGAATTCACCCGATGAGTTCTTTCAAATGAGATAAGACTCAAACTGATTAAGAACAGCCCCAATATCCCACATTATTTCAGGCGATATAATGCTGTATCATGATTAATAGTATCAAAGGCAGCAGAGACATTGAGCAGGACAAGAATGTAACCTTGGCCACTGTCAAACGTTTTGTGAAAAAGATCCAAGCTCAGTAATATTAGTGTTTCTTTACTCAAAGATTTCCTAAACCCAAACTGGAACTGCTCTAGAACCTAATGCTCTTGCATAAAATCATCCAATTGCCTCAATACTACTGTCTAGGTCAGTGGTCCCCAACCCTGTCCTGGGGGCCCACCAGCCAGTCAGGTTTTCAAGATATCCACAATAAATATGCATGAGAGAAAATTTGCATGCACTGCCTCCATAACATGCACATTTTCTCTCATGCATATTCATTGTGGATATCCTGAAAACCCAACTGGCTGGTGGGCCCCCAGGACAGGGTTGGGGACCACTGGTCTAGATGACCTTGGTTAAAAAGATAGAGAAGAAATTGGATGATATTTTGCAAGGTCTGATGGATCAAGATTGCATTTCTTCAACAGTGGCTTGACAGAAGCTCGCTTCAACACAGCTGATATATTGTCCTTACTCAATGATAAATTCATGATACTAGCTATGGTTGGAGCATGATGTCCCTGGCACCTTTGAGTAGGACAGTGAGGCAAGAGTTCAAACAACAAGATGAAGAAAGAATTCATGACAGTTATTAGGGTTAGGGGCTTAACTCAGGAGGATTGCAACATACCTGCTGAAGATGATCAATGAAAAAAGGGTGGTTTGATTGGAAGATAGGTTGAGTATTAAAAACAGAGCATTAATGATCTTGGAAATTTTTCAGACTCTAGCCCTCATAGCTTCAAACATCACAGGTACAACAGCTCCTGTGAACTTTTTTACTTTCAACAGAGCAGGTGCAAAGTACACTCCAGAAACCATGCATGATTATTTCAAGCAAAATCACTGTGCATAATTTACGTGTCCTAACCTAACTCTGATCCTTTCATTTCCATGGGGAAAAGCATGCGCATTAGGGATGTGCAGGTCAAAGAACTTCATTGTGGTTTACTTTTTATATTTCAGTGAATTGTTCTTTGTTTTTCAGTTTTGTTTCATGTTTAGGTTTGATTTGTTTGCATCTCCAAACAAATATTTAAAAAATTAAATCTAAAAGAAAAAATAAAACCAAAACAAGCAACACCAAGGACCTTCAACCCTTCAAGAAAGCTGTGGGGGTACATTCTTATGTGGCTTCCCAGAGCCAAGAGCAGCTGGGAATCCCATAGGCCACTCTACCCTCCCACACCCATCCTGAAAAATTTGTCAGGGTAGGAAGCCTTCCTAATCCTCAGTTACTCCTTCCGTGGAGGTCCTTGAAAAAGAAAAGAGCAGAAATGATGTCCATTCAATCCTGCCATGTTGCAGTCCTTTTAAAAATGTCATTGGAAGGTGTACTGCCTATAATAAAACATCAGGGGACCAGCTGGCCCTGATTCTGGTGCCAAAGTGATGTCACTTTGGTGCGGTATTCAGAGCCAGCAGTGCCTGTTTTAAAATGGCCATATCAGAGAAGGAATAATTGAGCATTAAGGATGGGCACGGGAAAAGATTTATTTTCAGAAAGTTTTTTTTTCTCATGAATTTTGGTTCGTGGATTATTTCATTTGAGAGAAAAAAATGAATCAAACAATAAAATATATAAATAAATGGGTAAAAAACACAAATGAGACATCCTGCCCACCCGCCTACAAAATGGCAGGGGCCAGGATCCCTCCCAGCCCCCACTTACTCGGTCCGTTGGGGATCCCCTGGCAAGGCCTAGGCCCAGGCCAAAGCCAAAGTCACAGCCTTGCGTAGGCCGAGGGAGATGAATCTTTCTGCATCCTCAGCCCATTCAATGTCGACACCATGTTTGGACCCAGGCCCAAAGTCTGGGCATCAGCCTAGGTCACAGCCCAGACCCAGGCCTGATGCCATGACCTGGCCCAAAGGCTAGCCTGAAGACTTGGCCCAGACCCAGGCCCGATGCTGCAACCCAACCCAGAGTCTGAGTCCTGACATCGGGGCCTCAGCCTTGGCTGGTACACGGACCTAAGCCTGATGCCATGACCCAGCCTGGAAGCCAGGCCCCAATGCAGGAGCCTCATCCTGGACACAGGCCCAACTCCTCGACCCAACCTCATGGCCAGGTCATAACACCTGGGCCTCAGCCTAGGTCAGAGCCCATATTCTGGCTCGCCAGCACAACCTATCTCAACACCAGGGCCTCATCCCCAGCCCATGCCAGACACCAAGATCCAATCCAGAGGCCAAGTCCTGATGCCTGGACCTCGACCTGGACCCATGCCCAAAATTGGGGCCTGGCCTGGAGGCCAGGACCTGAAGCTAGGGCCTCGGCCCAAGCCCAGGCCTTGCAGCTGCTCTCTTGTCATCCTTTTCTTCTCTTCTTACTCTGTCCACTGGGGTTGTAATGGAGTTTATTAACTCTGACGCATTCACCCCAGTGGATGGTGCCATTTTGATGTAAGGCAATGTTGAATGCACGTGCATGCTCATACACTTTTAAATGGATGCACGCATGTGCTCACAAATGCCGTGTCTACCACATAAGTATGGGAATTTTATAAGGGGCATGTGCCGACACCATTCCCTGTTTTCCAGTTCATTTCTAGTTCACCCAGTTTAGGGTTAGGACTTCTAAGCCCCCCCCCCCCCCCTAATTTTTTAACCTCCCTTTTTCCCTGTTAGCCCCTACCCTTAAACTCCCATTCAGTAGCCTAGATTGTATTTTTGTACTTACCTGCCATCCATAGAAGTAGTAAAGTTAAGCGGCAGGGAACCCTAGTGCATGCCTGTACACATAAGTATTTACGCACTTTGCCTTCCCAAGTCTTGCCTTTTTCTGAACTCTTGACTTATGCGAGTAGCAGGAGATACTTGCATATATCTGTGCCTTTTAAAATCTGTGCAACATGTGCTGGCCCCACATATGCACATATCTCCTGACTTTGGCATGCTTAGGGCTTTTAAAATTCACCTTTATGTGTTTACGTTTATATAATATGTATAGAAAGTAGGCAGATCCCTGCATTAAAAAAATGTGCATGTACTGAAAACACACTCGTGATTTAGGGAAGAAAGACAATATATGGTATTTTAGAAACTGTGTAGTATTATATAAACTATAGACTTAACTGTCTGTATACAGTTATACTTGTATGTTCTGACTTACACTGTTGAAAATTATCCTCTTACAGCTGAGAATAGTTGGAAAGTAGAAGAAAATAGTAAGCAGCAATAAAAGTAGTGTAGGAAACACATAAAAGGGAATATGGATATTGAAACAGGTGCACAGAATACCAGAAGTCTATGAGGGAACTCACTAAGGAAAAACTTCTAAAAGAATGTGGTACAGTATAGAAAGGGAAAGAGAGGAAGCTAATATGAGTGCACCTAGCAGATATAGTTTCCATGCCTTTTCATAACTTCCTTCTCCAACAACTCTTGTGAAGGAGTCAAAGGGGATTGAAAAATTATTTGTTTGCAGTGTATTCAGAAAAATAAGCAAAGAAACACACTTTTACAGATACAGAAATAAGGAAATCTATATTTAGTCTTCATTATTTGAATCTACCTAGTCTATAATATTCTGTGAATAAAAATCAATATCAGGGTAGAAAATAAAATCCACCCATGTTTTGCCTATATTTAAACATTCTGCATACAACAGACATAATGCTGAGTTGAAATGCCAAATTAACATAGTAATAGTAGATGATAACAGACAAAGACTAATTCACCCAGCCAGTCTAATTATTAGGGATGTGAATAGGGTGCCCGATCGTTCCCGCTTTCAGGTTTGTCTTGCCGTGGGAAAATCTCGTTTTCCCGCGGATCCCATTTTTTTTTTTTTTGTGAAAAATCATTTTTCGGGTTAGCATGCGCTAACTCATGTTAGCACGCGCTAACAAAAATAGCAAAAAGAAACAAAAATAACAAAAATAATCGTTTTTTTGTTAGCGCGCGCTAACCCGAAAAAATATGTTTACGAAAATTCGGGGGCAAAAGTGATCATTTCTGTTTTTACCCGATATATTAACAAATTTAGAAATATCGTACGATATTTCAATTCGTTAGCAAAACGATTCACATTCCTACTAATTATTATGGTCAATCCTGTTAACTATAGAAGCTTGACTGATTGTAGGATATTGCTTCTTATCCAGGTCAGTTCTTGTTTTCTTCTCTTTGGTTCTCTGCCACCCTCAGTCAATAAATAAAACTTCCCAGAATTTTTAAAAAACAAGGTGCAGACTGCTGGGTGTTGAATTATGTCCCCCTCAGTATAGGTAAAAGTATTTTATTTATTTATTTATTTATTTAAAAGTATTTCTATTACATTTTATAACAAAATGTACTGTACAGATTACAATATAAAACATTTTTTAAAAAATACATAAAGCAATTAATTATGACAGTGACACAAAATAATAAAACAAAAATAAATAAAATACATTAAAACTAAAAAAATAAACTGTTATTGAGAAAACACCTGAGCAAACAAATATGCTTTAAGGAACTTTCAAAATAACTTTGTCTTCAGAATCTTGCAAGGTCCCAGGTAAGGCATTCCACAAAGTAGGCCCAATGATCAAAAATGTCCTACTATGTGTTTCTTGCAATCAAACTTGATTAGTGGAAAGAACCACCAAAAGATTATCAGCAGAATATAAATTACAATTAGGGATGTAAGTTGCAAAGGATCAGCTAAATAATCAGGGCCTTTATATTTCAATACTTTAAAAACAAGTAATAATAACTTTATTCCTTGATCTAAACTACACAGGAAGCTAATAAAGTTCCTTGAGCCACGCGCATGTTATAAAATCCGGGGTCAGCGCACGCAAGGGGGTGCACTCTTGTGCATCTTGCATGCGCCGAGCCCTAGGGGAGCCCCGATGGCTTTCCCTGTTCCCTCCGAGGCCACTCTGAAATCGTAGCGGCCTTGGAGGGAACTTTCTTTCCGCTCCCTCACCTTTGTTCGTGAAGTTGTGCCTGCCTCCGGGCAGGCGTAGGTTGCGCGCACCGGCAATGGCCGGCCCACGATCCCGGTCACAGCGGCAAATGGCCGCTGTGCCTAGAGGCTCCGGCCCCAGGACATACCCACGTCCCAGGGCTTGCGCGCATCACTGAGCCTATGCAAAATAGGCTCAGCACATGCAGGAGCAGGTTTTCGGGGTTATGAGCGTAATATAAGCACGTAATCCTTTGAAAATCCGCCCCTTAGTGCTCAGCAATTAACGCCTGCCTGGAACAGGCATTAAATGCTGAGCGCTCCTTAAACCACTACAGAAAAGCAGAACAAACTGCTTTTCTGTACTGTCTCCTACTTAATATCGTAGTAATATTATATAGGAGGAAAAACAAAATTAAATAAAGTTAAAAAATAGAAAAAAACCCCAAAAAACTGGCAGTCAGGTGCAGGAAACAGACACTCGAATGGCAAGCGCCCGTTTCCTGAACCCCCTGGCTCTGTGGCTGTACGGCATTTAGGAAAATCGATGCCAATAAATGCGGCGTCAATTTTCCTAACCGGCGGACTGCCAACGTCGATCGGGTTCTTGTTAGCCAAAAGGTGCTATGGCCGTGCAAGCAACCCTAGCACCTCCTTACTAACGCAACCCCCTAATTTAAATATTCCATGGTGCCACCCTTGGGGGTGCCTGAGGCGCGTTAAAAAAGTGGGCACTGACTGTTCAGCGCCCACTTTCTGTGCATATTTATTGCATCAGCTCCTAAGCGAGATGCCTGGCAGGCCAAAAACAAAATAGAGTTGCAAAGACAGTATAAAAGCCTGACCATAGGTTCGAAAGTCATCCATATCGAATACAAAATTCAAATGATGTAACAACCGTAGTTATAAAATAACCAACTTTCAAAACACTATGCAAGTGAGCCTTAAAATTAAGACAACTGTCAAAGATTACACCCAGGTTTCATATCGAACTTGACAACTGGATCTCAGTGTCTAATATTGGCAAGGAGCCAGTATTATGTTTTTCTAACTTGCTGTTTCACAATAGGCCAGATTTTGTAACTTACGCCTGATTTTATAATATGCGCCTGCAGCCGCGCTCATATTATAAAATCCAGGGGCAGCGCGCGCAAGGGGGTGCACACTTGTGCACCTTGCGCGCGACGAGCTCTAGAGGAGCCCCGATGGCTTTCCTCGTTCCCTCCGAGGTAACTGGGAGGGAACTTTCCTTTCACCCCCCCATACCTTCCCCTCCCTTCCCCTATCTAACCCGCCCCCCAACCCTACCTAAATCCCCCCCTACCTTTATTATTTAAGTTGCACCTGCCTCTGGACAGGCGTAGGTTACGCACGTCGGCTGAGTGCTGGCGCGTGATTCCCCGGTCTAGCAGGCCTTCGGAGGCCTCAGGCCTTGCCCCCACCCTGCACTGGACTACCCACATCTCGCCCCTTTTTTCAAGCCCCGGGACATATGCGCGTCCCGGGGCTTTTGCGTGTCACTGAGCCTATGCAAAATAGGCTCGGCGCGTGCAGGAGCGAGTTTTCGGGGTTACGCACATAATATATGCGTGTAACCCTTTGAAAATCCACCCCAATGCGTGTTAGGGATGTGCATTCATTTTTTTTTTCAACCGTGTCTTCATTCAATTTTTTGAGAACAGAGCATACTATGCCATTATACATTATACAATGTGAACAATCTTACATAATAAACTTCTACTTCCCTACTCTAGCCACACCCATTCCACCCTTCTATTTCTAAGGAGCCTCAATCCACAATATCTAAAGCATTCAGTCTTGTCTAATGTCTAATCAATAAGTTTTGCGATACAAGCAGATTGCACATTTTATATATTTATGGTATATATATTACTTACAACTGGACTGTAATTTTGAAACAGCCATGCACATGTACGCACGTATGCCGGGTCATGCCAAAAAACACAGCCATATTATAACATATGCGTGTGTAATCAAGCATAGTATAAAACTGGCTGTACGGGCATACATGTGCGCACAATTTTATATGGATGCATGCATGTGCATGCAAATGCTGCCTCTACTTAGAAAGTGGGGGGATTTTAGTAGACATGTACACTGACGCAATTACCAGTTTCCCCCAGTTCGTTCTCAATTCACCCAGATAAAGGATAGGACTTCCTAACATCCCTAGTGAATTAGCCTACCTTTTACCCTGTAAGCCTCAGCCCTTAAAACTTCACAAACCTCTTTAGATTTTTTTGATTCAGGACTTACATGCCATTCAATGCAAAAGTAAAGTTACATGGTAGGGGACCCTGGTGTGTACTGACGTGCAGATTTCATTGTGAAATCTAGGAATGTCCATGACCTACCCAGACCACACTCACACCCCGTCCCTTTTTTGCAAACATTTTTTATGCGTGTTCTGGGAGATACACGCGTACTTGTGCGCTTTTTAAAATCCACGCGGCACATGTTGGCCTGACTCCTGGCTTTGACACACATAGGGCGTTTAAAATTTTCCTTTTAATGTATATTTCTATTACAACATTTAGGGTTGACAACCTGTATAGAACTGAATACCATGCTCCTTCTGAATTTGAAAGATAGAATAAATAGTCATGCCAAAGATATAGAAATATATCCATATGCTTTGATGACTAAGCGTTTATGCAGTCTTAGCTTCCATTGTTTTGAAGATGATCTTTCTGGATTAATCCAATTTGCCAGGATCACGTGAATAACTAATATAAAGGATTTCCTGAGAAACATCTGATTATCTTGCAGCAAATCTACAGCACCTTTAAATATTCCTAATAAGCATAATTATTTAGGAATACTCCTATTTAATATTTTACTATGATATAATAAGGCCTCTGTCCACAATTTATTAATCATTTGGCAGCTCCAGAAGCTGTGGAAGTATTACACTTTTTCTGTGAGACATTTAATACATTTATCAGAGTCACATAACTTAGCAGAGAAAAGCTGGGATTTAGGCATGTACATACAAGGCATAACATTATAGTAATATTCTCAGAAATACAGTTTATATTATGTACGATAGACTTTACTTCTGAGCTGATTAAAAGGATGCCTGTGTGCTTTTGCCATTTGTTAATAATATTGTCTCTTAAGCATTGTTACTTATATTCTGAAGTGCTCTGCTCAAGGTAGCACCAGAACTTTGCTTTCCACAATAGAATTTGTTCAATATCTGTATATAAGTGAAATAAAGAGTTATTCTGACATAAAGAGTGCATAGTGTCTAGTCTGTAGATAAGCATAAACATCTTTTTTCTCTAGTGCCTGACTGTCTTGAAGATCCTGAAAACTCCTTATTATGTTAGTATCAACCATAAAAAAATGTATACAATCTAGATTTTTATTTTTCCATGTTTTAAACACTGTTATGTATGCCCGAGGGAAATTGGGGATTGCCACACAAAGTAAGATAAGGCGTAAGGCAGCTGGATTTATAAAGTTTCTGTCTGCTGAGATGATACCAGGCTCTCCTGCAGGATATTATTATTATACTGTTTTTACATTTCATAGGAAGCTCTCCAGTTTTCACTTGTAAAATAATATTCAGTGCATATGGGAGGGCCATTCCTGTAGGAAATCATACAGTGTACAAAAGCTGGTCTCATACACCCAGTCTTTCATATGTCACAATAAGCATGCCAAGTTATAAGCACACCAATTTGGGCACACAAGCCACCTTGAACCTTTATCTACATTAAAGTATTCAAAGAAACTCTAGCTTTATGTTTACCCCACAAACATTTCTTCAAAATTTGATGAATGATTATATCTTTAGTCTTTAACCAAAATGGTACAAGTTGAAAAATATATAATAAGAATAACATAAGAATTGCTACAGTGGGTCAGACCAAGGATCCATCAAGCCCAGTATCCTGTTTCTAACAATGGCCAAACTGGGTCACTAGCACCTGGAGGGATCCCAAGGGGTAGTTAAAATCCAAGCTGCTTAACCCAAGAATAAGCAGTGGATTTCTGCAACTCTACCTTAATAATGGTTAAAGGCCCACTTGGATAGTTCCATCATCTTTAATAAATTAATTGTTCCAGTCAATAATAATGGAAAGGAAATTCAAGTTCCAAACTTACATTTCATATGATTTAGTAATAGAATAATATTTGTCATATATAACTGGTCAGTATCCACAGGAATCATTATCCCTAAATAATACACTGCACTATAAACCCATCTCAATAGGAAGTGTCCCATTCATTTTTGTTTCATATTCCCAGACACATCCAGTGCTTCAGATTTATTGACCATTTATTTTCAGTCCTGGAAAAGAATGAAATTCCATCTGCAGTTGTACTGTAATAGCTAAGGAGAATTGTCTAGAAGTTAAAACAACTGGAATATCATCTGAAAAAAAACACTATTTTAAATTATTGGCTCTTAATTACATATCTATGGACAAAGATACAATTTTCAATTTTTCTGTGCAATGAGTCAATGCTCCCTTTCACCATGGGAGCACTGAGAGGAGAGGATCACCATGTTGGTGTATGGAAAGAATCAGTAAGTACTGATGGGAGACATTTTTAAAACTTAAAAGTAGTGGGGAGAAGTAAACTATTGGGGTATATTATTTAATGTGTTCATGTGTTTTGTTTTAAATAGGTAGCCAGATAGGCAGGCAACAAACTGAAGTTTGTGTGTTGTTTCCCATACCTCCTACCCCTCTCCCAGTCACCCCTAGCTCATCCTTTAATTTATAGGCAGGTGTCACTTTCACACTTAAAACGATGATTTTTTTTTAACTTAAACTCAGAAATTCCCCACACCTTATTAAGAGTTTGATCATTCTCTTGTAGGTCACTACCAGATATACAGTGAATACACTAATACATTTAAAGGACCCTAATTGTACGCAATCCTATACCCATAGCAACCTAAAACTTAACTAGGAACTGAACACATTTAAGCTGAAGGCAGCAGTCCAGCAGCAAGAGGTAGGCCTCCCAGTCTCTTGCATTGAGTGTCACATGCATCATCTTTTACCCGCCGGTGAGAAATTGTACATGTGCAAAGAGCTCCTGTCTCTCAGAGAACCAGTCTGATCTATGGAGGCTAGAGTGGCAGACCTGCAGGAGCTGAGGCAGACATAGATGTATATAGTAGCTGAGTCCCAACTCCAGTCTGGCATCCCTGGTGCTGCCTTGGAGGAGGAAGGTCTCATGATCAGATAGCATCAACTTGGTGCAGCAGGAAATGATCCTGTAGCAAGGACCTGCTCTCCAGGTGGTGCATTGTCCTCTCACAATAAGGATGAATCTCCCAGGGCTACTGCCAAGGAGGGAAGGGTTAGGTCAGCCATCAAAGTTGGTGATTCAATTATTAGGAATGTAGACAGCTAAGTGGCTGGTGGGCATGAGTATCATGTAGTAACAAGCCTATCTGGTACGAAGGTGGCAGACCTCATGCGTCACATAGATAGGATTTTAGACAGTGCTGGGGAGGAGCCGGATGTCATGCTACATGTGGGCACCATCAACATAGGAAAATGTGAGAGGGAGGTTCTGGAAGGCAAATTTGTGCTCTTAGGTAGAAAGCTGGAATCCAGAACCTCCAGGGTAGCATTCTCTGAAATGCTCCCTGTTCCATGATAGGTCCCCAAAGGCAGGCAGAGCTCCGGAGTTGCAATGCATGGATGAGACAATGGTACAAGGAAGAGGGATTCAGTTTTATAAGGAACTGGGGAACCTTTTGTGGAAGGGGGAGTCTTTTCCGAAGGGATGGGCTCCACCTTAACCAGGGTGGAACCAAGCTGCTGGTGCTAACCTTTAAAAAGGAGCTAGAGCAGCTTTTAAACTAGAACAAAGGGGAAAGCCAACAGTTGCTCAGCAACGCATGGTTCCGAGGGAGGTATCTTCAAAGGATACTACTGAAGCATTAGATTTAGGGCATCCCGACATTGAGGTTCCAATAATAAGAAAAGGAGTCAAGTGCCTACAATTATAAAGTCACCTGAGCTAAATGATTCCAATTTATCCCTCTCAACTGAAAAGCAGAATGTAAATACAAATAAAAAAGCACACTTTGAAATGTTTGAAAGATGGAAGAATTAGAGTGTGTAGCAGTGAATGACGACATAGACTTAATTGGCATCTCAGAAACATGGTGGAAAGAGGATAACCAATGAGATGGTGCTATACTGGGGTACAAATTATATCTGAATGACAGAGAGGAGCATCTTGGTTGCAGGGTGGCACTTTATGTCCAGGATAGCATAGAGTCCAACAGGTTAAAGATTATGCATGAGACTAAATGCACAATTTAATTTTTATGGGTAGAAATTCCTTGTGTGCTGGGGAACAGAATAGTGATAGGAGTATACTACCACCCACCTGGCCAAAATGGTGAGATGGACAGTGAAATGCTAAGAGAAATTAAGGATGCTAACCAAACTGGTAGTGCAGTAATAATGGGAGATTTCAATTATCGATCCAGTTAGAACAAATAATTGGCTTAAAAAATGAACACCTCCCCTATAAGAATTTCTAATTAATACAAAAGGGAAGGTATATAATCAATTTGAAGCAAAACCTAGTACATACATTCAACACTTTTTTTTTTATTTTAAACAATTTATAAAATACATTTTTATTACATTTAATTTTGGAAGATCTGACCGAAAAAACTTTGAACAGAAAAATCGTAGTACTCAAGCTGTGTAGTGTGTCTGATATTTTTGTTATGACAATATTGTATATGTAAAATATATTTGCCTTTTGATTGTTAATACAAAAATAAATGTTGTAATAAAATTTTTTTATAAATTATTTAAAACAAAAAACATTTCTTGAATGTATGTACTAGGTTTTGTTGGAAATTATCATATACTTACCCTTTTGTATTAATTATATTTCAATTACCCCAATATTGACTGGTTGAGTGAAACATCAGGGCCTGCTAGATAAAGTTCTTGGATGGAATAAAATTTATGTAACAATTGGTTCAGGAACCAACAAGAGAGGGAAAAATTTTAGATCTAATTCTTAGTGGAGTGCAGGATTTGTTGAGAGAGGTAACGGTGGTGGGGCTACTTGGCAATAGTGATCATAATATGATCAAATTTGAATTAATGACTGGAGGAGGGACAGTAAGTAAATCCATGGCTCTAGCGCTAAAGTTTCTTAAGGGAAACTTTGATAAAATGAGAAAAATAGTTAGAAAAAAAACTGAAAGGTGCAGCTACAAAGATTAAAAATGTGCAACAGGTGTGGACATTGTTAAAAAAAAAATACCATCCTGGAAGCACAGACCAGTTGTATTCCACACATATTAAGAAAGGCAAAACAATTACCAGCATGGTTAAAAGGTGAAGTGAAACTGGCTATTTTAGCCAAAAGATCTTCATTTGAAAATTGGAAGAAGGATCTATCAGAAGAAAATAGGATAAAGCATAAGCATTGGCAAGTTAAATGTAAGTCATTGATAAGACAGGCTAAGAGAGAATTTGAAAAGAAGTATTCCATAGAGGGAAAAACTCACAATAAAACCTTTTTTTTAAATATATCCAAAGCAGAAAGCCTGCAAGGGAGTCAGTTGGACTGCTTGATGATCAAGGGGTTAAAAGGCCACTGAGAGAATATAAGGCCATCATGGAAAAATTAAACAATTTCTTTGCTTCGGTGTTTACTGAAGAGGATATTAGAGAGATACCCATTACGGAGAAAGTTTTCATGGGTGATGATTCAGATCAACTAAACCAAATCACGGTGAACGTGGAAGATATGGTTGATAAACTGAAGAGTAGTAAATCACCTGAAATGGATGGTATACACCCCAGGGTTTTGAAAGAACTAAAAAATGAAATTTCAGACCTTGTTCAATTAACATGTAACTATCATTAAAATCATCCAATTTATCTGAAGATTGAAGATGGCCAATGTAACCCCTATATTGAAAAGGGATCCAGGGGTGATCCGGGAAACTACAGACCAATGAGCCTGACTTCAATGCTGGGAAAAGTCAAGGAAATTGTTATAAAGAATAAAATCACAAAACATTTAGATAGACATGGTTTGTTGGGACACAGCCAACATGGATTTACCCAAGGGAAGACTTGCCTCACAAATCTCCTACATTTTTTTGAAGGGGTGAATAAACATATGGACAAAGGTGAACCAGTAGATGTGGTAAATCTGGATTTTCAGCAGGCTTATAAGAAAACTAAAAAGTCATGGGATAGGAGGTGATGTCCTTTTGTGGATTGCAAGTTGGTTAAAAGACAGGAAATAGAAAGTAGGATTAATTGGTAAGATTTCACAGTGGAAAAAGGTAAACAGTGGAGTGCCTCAGGGATCTATACTTGGACCGGTGCTTTTTAATATATGTATAAATGATCTGGAAAGGGGTACGATGAGTGAGGTGATCAAATTTGTGAATGACACAAAATTATACAGAGTGGTTAAATCTCAAGCGAATTGTGATGAATTGCAGGAGGACCTTGTGAGAATGGATGATTGGACTCCAAATGGCAGATGAAATTTAAAGTGGAAAAGTGCAAAGTGTGAATATAGGGAAAAATAACCCTTGCTATAGTTATAAAATGTTACTATCTTAGGAGTTACCACCCAGGAAAGAGATTGAGGCGTCATAGTGGATAACACATTGAAGTCATCGGTCCAGTGTGCTGTGGTGATCAAAAAAGCAAACAGATTGTTAAGAATCATTAGGAAGGGGATGGCAAATAAAATGTAGGATGTCATAATGCCTCTGTATCGCTACATGGTGAGACCACACCTTGAATACTGTATGCAATTCTGGTCACCGTATCTCAAAAAGGATATAGCTGCACTGGAGAAAGTGCAGAGAAGGGTGACCAAAATGATAAGGAGCATGGAAGGGTTGCCCTATGAGGAAAGGCTAAAGAAGTTACAAGTTAGGGCTGTTCAGTTTGGAGAAGAGACAACTGGGGGGGGGGGGGGGGTATGATAGAATCCTACAAAATCATGAAAGGACTTGAATAAGTTAATGTAAATTGGTTATTTATTCTCTCAGATAATATAGGGACCAGGGGGCACTCCTTGAATTTAGAAAGTAGCTCATTTAAAGCAAATCAAAGAAATTATTTTTCACTCAGTGCATAGTTAAGCTCTAGAATTCATTGTCAGAGGATGTGGTGACAGCAGTTAGTGTAACTGGGTTTAAAAAAGGTTTTTGTAATTTTTTTGAGGAAAAATCCATAAACTGCTATTACGATAATTAATAAGCAATAGTAACATGTGATTTATCTATTGTTTGAGTGCTTCGCAGGTACTTGTGACTTGGATTGGCCACTGCCGAAGACAGAATACTGGGCTTGACGGACCCTTGGTCTGACCCAGTATGGCATGTTATTATGTTCTCTTTGTAATTTAAATTCCTCAGAGATCACTCCATTGGCAATAATATCTGTCTTTGGATCTTTATATATTAGTGAAATATAATTAAGAATTTCTCTCTGAAGTCCATATTTCTTTAACAATGAGAATAAGTAAGCCCAAGATACCTGGTTAAATGCATTTTATGAATCAAATTCCACAGTTATAGCTGGGATATGTAGAGACTTACAATTCTCCTTAGCTATTATGTGTTTTGTTAAGTATGTGCTTGCAATTCTGCCTTTTACAAACCCAACTTGATTCTTTGATAAAACCTGGGGAAGGAACTCGCTTAAGCAATCTGCTAGTATTTTAACATTCAATGTTCTGTCAAAATTTAAAAGGGATATAGGTCTATATGAGGCGGAATTGGCTGGTTCCTTCCCTGCCTTTACTAGATCTGTGATAAATGCCTCCATATAGTCTAGCAGAAATTCACTTCTTGCTTGGGTCTGTTAAAAAAAAAAGTTCTCTAAGGGGTTGATTTTAAAAGTCATGCGTGTGTGTCTATGTGCACATATTTCCTGGTGCGTGCACATGGATGCACTGATTTTATAACATGCGCAAGTCACCGCGTGCATGTTATAAAATGCAATATGTGCACATGCGCGCGTGAGATGGGGAGTCTTATAAACTACCATGCGGCGACACAAAAGGGCCTTCCCCAGTTCCCTACCCCCCCCTACCTAACCTTTCTCCCTTTTCCCCTCTCCTCCCTGACCTCTAAACTAGCGCTATCTATCCCCAATTTATTTATTTTTTACTTTACTGCTTCTTCAGAGCAGAAGTAAACTCCACGCACCATAAAGCTGCCAGCATGCGCTTCCCTGAGACAGCATCAAATAGTGCTGTCCGGGCCCGCCCCTGGCCTGTCCCACCCCTTTTCTTTGGCACAGTACTTCTCAGCATGTCAGGGGTTATGCGCGTTGCTGGGACTTTTCAAAAATGCGTGCAGTGTGCACAGGGCCCAGCCTTTCACGTAACCCCCGGATTCCAAGCGCTCAAGGGTTTTAAAATTCAGGCTTAAGGCTTCTGGAATCTGATTTATCAATATGTTATGATAGCACTAAGGCCATCTGGATCTGATGCTTTCAGACTTTGACTTGATTTAATTACCCTAATCATTTTCTGTTGTCTCTGGATGCGAGCCGGCCAATGCATGCACATGTGAGCCCGAGGGACTCTTTCAAAGTTCCTGTACTATTTTACATGTGAAATAATTGTAATGTGTGTGCATGTTTACCATGTTTGGGGCGTAATTTTATCAAGCATTTCTGCTCATAAAATTAAGAAATAAAACCTTTTTATAAAAAATTGCCTAAAGGATTATGCATGTAAAGGTATGTGCAGAAGTGAATCTGTGAGCACTTTAATGTACACTCGAAAGAGACATTCTGGGGAGTAGTTGGGAGGAGATAATATTTACATGCATTCCTTTGATTTTTAAAAGTATGGCATGTAGGTCTACTAGCACACATTTATATTTGCTACATATTAGTCTGCTTTTGAAAATTCAGGCTAAAATCTGCATATGCTTTCCACATACAGTCTTTTGTCCCAAGCATGCTGTTATGAAATTAACTTCCCTATGAGCAGAGGCAGGTATTTTATAAAGTATGCATATAATCCGATTATGAAAATACTTACTTGTGTGCAGACTTGCAGTCACCAGATTGCTGACACTTCTCCCAGTTTACCCATATTCTCACCAGTTCTACTAGACCCTCCATTTCTTCAACCGGGCTGCTCCCATCATTTAACTCAGACCTCTCACCAAAAATGTAGTCAAAAGACATAAGATCATAAGAAATTGCCATGCTGGGTCAGACCAAGGATCCATCAAGCCCAGCATCCTGTTTCCAACAGAGGCCAAACCAGGCCTCAAGAACCTGGCAATTACCCAAACACTAAGAAGATCCCATGCTACTGATGCAATTAATACTCCAACATGAACATATAAGGGAATAATTGCTTGGTGGTAATCTTGTACGGAGGTGATCCTGTGAGGGTAACCGATTTGCAGTTATCCTCTCGTGGACCTCCGTCTATTATTCTTTTATTAATTTGACCGACATCTTTTTTTGGAATTTTCAATTTTTTAATTTTTACTAAAAATCCCTTCTCCCCTGCTGCTTTTCCGCCCCACTGGTATTTTCTTTCATACTTATCAGGACGTCACCTCTGAAATGTCTCATGGGTACGGAGCTGCTTGTCCGACACAGGCCATGTTTCGGCACGGGGTGCCTGCTTCAGGGACTATGGGAGAATGAGCTGTGTCCAATACTGGGTTCACAGCATGTGGAAAACCTTCAATATATGAAAAAGTTAATCTTGAATAGCAAAAACCTTCTATAGCCTTTATTGCACATTTAATGACAATACTTAGCCTAAGACCCACCTTGCCTTTAAAAACTTACTGTTGTGCTGCTTTTCTTTGTCGTACGTGGGACGCCTGTAGTGCTTGTCTGGGCGTCGGCTCAGTTCTGACTGTTTATATAGACCTGCCTAAGGAGCCTACCTCCTACTCTCTGTCAGACCGAGGCTATCTCAGATGTAGGGAATTAAAATGATGCTTTGAATTTTCCGGTGGGAACGGACCTGACGGGGAACTGCTTAATTTCGTCTATGTGTTTCTGCCTTATAGAGCGGACCTGGTAGAGAACCGGTGCTTACCACGTCCGTTTGGAAGTTTTTTTTCCCGAGGGCGGCATAAATTAGACCAGGGGCGTTTTCCAGGCGGGGCTAGCCACTCTTAATTTTTTCTTTTAGAGGGCGGGTTTGATTCAATAGAGGGCGTCTCACAGGCGGGGCTGACAGCCGCGCCTGTTTGTAAATTAAAAACTTCTTGTTTCTCTATGAAAGGGCAGGTTTGATGCCATCTCACGGGTGGGTCTAACTGCCGTGCCTGTATGTGGGTTGAGAACTTTTTGTTCCTCTTAATGTTATGCCTCTTTAAAAAGATTGTCCTGTAAATAATAAGACCATGATGCTATTTTCACAACCTTGGAATAACTCTACTGTTGAATCCTTTATTATTTCGAAATTTATTTACTCTGAGGCTTGTAGCGTGGTGCTTAGATCCTTGCAATTCTTGATATTTCCTTGCCGGCATTAGCGGACCTCCCGGTGAGATGTTGATAGTGAAACGTATATTTCTACGTGTGAAACGGATCTGGTGAGTGACTGATTCTCACCACGTCCGATGTGATATCATGATTTTTCAACAACATCTTCAAACAGGGGGCAATGCCTCGGCGGGTCTGTGGGCCACGCCGACCCATAGGTTAGCTGCTAGCTATTAAATGAAATATTTAGTCTCTTCGGGATAATTAAATGCATCCGTGGAGGTTTCTGAAGGTTAATAATGCTTTTGTGGCTAAAGAAAGCCTGTAGTCATCTGCCTTGGTATCTCTGTGGTTACTACTGAAGTGATTCAGCCTTTGGCTGACCTATTAAGGAACTTGTGCCCCCTGTAATAAGGGGTAATTTTGAATAATCATGATGTGTGAATCAAAAGTTTAATATGGAGAGTCAGCTGCTGCTTTTACAATTTGTGTACTTGATCTTTCTTAATTGAGGCCTCACTGCATTCTGATGACTTGCCCTCAGCTTAATGTCAAAGTGAGGTCCTTTCCCATAATATTATCCTCCGAGTTCATTGATGCTGATAAAACGATTTTACCAAAATATTGTCCAATCGATTTCCCGATTCAGTCCTTTTGGGTTCACTGTGTCCCATGTATATATGTACTTCTGTTCCATCTGTGTAAGTCTTGTATTCAGGTCGCCTCCCCTTGGATGTTCTTGTAATTGAAAAAGGACCGCCGCTTTGAATTCTTCTGATAGATGCCCCATTTGTTGCCAATGATCTGTTAAAGGAGCCCATTCAGTTTTGTGTCGCAGTCGACTGACATGTTCTTGAAGCCTGTTTTTAATCTTACGCATTGTCTTGCCAATATATACCTTGTGGCAGGCGCACCAGAGTGCGTTGATGACTCTTGTTGAGTTGCAGGTATAAAAACCTTTATAGGTGTATTTCCTCCGTCCCGGGATGATTACCTCTGTGCCCTCATGCATGAACTGACATGCACTGCATTTCCCACATGTTTTTTGTCCTCTTTGTGTGTCTTGACTTCGAACTTGTACGGGTAGTAAATTGGAATGTACAATGTAATCTTTCAGATTGTGTGCTTTTGTGAGGGCAAAAGTGGGTTTTTCCTTTAAATTAGGATGAACTTGTAGAATGGGCCAGTATTTTAAAATGCTTTTTTTTAACATATGGGTTTGTGGTGTGTGTGGTAACACACGTATTAATTTCTCGTTCTCAGTGTTAGTTTTAGGCTGGAGAAGCAGCTCTCTATTGGCCCATCTGGCCCGTTTGTACGCCTTTTTCACTGTTGCTGCTGGATACCCTCTTTGCAAAAATCTTCTGGTCATGTCTTCTGCTTGTGTCTTAAACTCTGTAACAGTGGAGCACAATCTCCTCAGCCTGAGAAATTGCCCCACTGGTAAATTGTTTCTGAGATGATTTGGGTGAAAAGATGAATAGTGTAACAATGTGTTTCTGTCTGTAGGTTTCCGGTATATGGTGAATTGAAATCCTTCTTCTGTAAGCATAACTTGAATGTCCAAAAACGGTATACTGTTCTTGTGATGTTGGCTTGTGAAATGTAAATGTGGATTACAACTGTTTAGCCATTGTACAAAGAGTTTCAGTTCCTCCTCTTCTCCATGCCATATGACAAAGATGTCATCGATGAATCTTTTCCACAGTTTAATATGACTTTCATAGTGTCATACTATGAAAGTCATAGTGTCATACTATGAAAGTCATATTAAACTGTGGAAAAGATTCATCGATGACATCTTTGTCATATGGCATGGAGAAGAGGAGGAACTGAAACTCTTTGTACAATGGCTAAACAGTTGTAATCCACATTTACATTTCACAAGCCAACATCACAAGAACAGTATACCGTTTTTGGACATTCAAGTTATGCTTACAGAAGAAGGATTTCAATTCACCATATACCGGAAACCTACAGACAGAAACACATTGTTACACTATTCATCTTTTCACCCAAATCATCTCAGAAACAATTTATCAGTGGGGCAATTTCTCAGGCTGAGGAGATTGTGCTCCACTGTTACAGAGTTTAAGACACAAGCAGAAGACATGACCAGAAGATTTTTGCAAAGAGGGTATCCAGCAGCAACAGTGAAAAAGGCGTACAAACGGGCCAGATGGGCCAATAGAGAGCTGCTTCTCCAGCCTAAAACTAACACTGAGAGCGAGAAATTAATACGTGTGTTACCACACACACCACAAACCCATATGTTAAAAAAAAGCATTTTAAAATGCTGGCCCATTCTACAAGTTCATCCTAATTTAAAGGAAAAACCCACTTTTGCCCTCACAAAAGCACAAAATCTGAAAGATTACATTGTACATTCCAATTTACTACCCGTACAAGTTCGAAGTCAAGACACACAAAGAGGACAAAAAGCATGTGGGAAATGCAGTGCATGTCAGTTCATGCATGAGGGCACAGAGGTAATCATCCCGGGACGGAGGAAATACACCTATAAAGGTTTTTATACCTGCAACTCAACAAGAGTCATCTACGCACTCTGGTGCGCCTGCCACAAGGTATATATTGGCAAGACAATGCGTAAGTTTAAAAACAGGCTTCAAGAACATGTCAGTCGACTGCGACACAAAACTGAAGGGGCTCCTTTAACAGATCATTGGCAACAAATGGACGTGGTAAGCACCGGTTCTCTACCAGGTCCGCTCTATAAGGCAGAAACACATAGACGAAATTAAGCAGTTCCCCGTCAGTTCCGTCCCCGCCGGAAAATTCAAAGCATCATTTTAATTCCCTACATCTGAGATAGCCTCGGTCTGACAGAGAGTAGGAGGTAGGCTCCTTAGGCAGGTCTATATAAACAGTCAGAACTGAGCCGACGCCCAGACAAGCACTAAAGGCGTCCCACGTACGACAAAGAAAAGCAGCACAACAGTAAGTTTTTAAAGGCAAGGTGGGTCTTAGGCAAAGTATTGTCATTAAATGTGCAATAAAGGCTATAGAAGGCTTTTGCTATTCAAGATTAACTTTTTCATATATTGAAGGTTTTCCACACGCTGTGAACCCAGTATTGGACACAGCTCATTCTCCCATAATCCCTGAAGCAGGCACCCTGTGCCGAAACATGGCCCGTGTCGGACAAGCAGCTCCGTACCCATGAGACATTTCAGAGGTGACGTCCTGATAAGTATGAAATAAAATACCAGTGGGGCGGAAAAGCAGCAGGGGAGAAGGGATTTTTAGTAAAAATTAAAAAATTGAAAATTCCAAAAAAAGATGTCGGTCAAATTAATAAAAGAATAATAGACGGAGGTCCACGAGAGGATAACTGCAAATCGGTTACCCTCACGGGATCACCTCCGTACAAGATTACCACCAAGCAATTATTCCCTTATATGTTCATGTTGGAGTATTTTTGAAAAGGGAAAGAGGTTGGTTAGTGACTGATGCAATTAATAGCAGTGGCTATTCCCTAAGTAAACTTGATTAATAGTAGTTAATGGACTTCTCCTGCAAATGAAATTTCATCTCTGTGATTCAATTAGCTGGTATAAAAGCGTGCAGATAAGTTTGGTAATGTATGGGTGTACACCGCTTACGAAATTCTAATTTGTGTGCAGACTATTGAATTGCACCTTGGAATACTCCTAAACTGCCCCTTTTTAAATTTACATTTGTGACACTTCTAGTATGCATAAACTTAGAGCTTTTACAAATTCTACTTGTGCATTTACATTCTAATTACACGTGCAACTTCCAATTTTATACACTAAAACCTTTTGAAAATTACTCCCTAAAATTCTTAAGACAATACTGCTTCCAATTAATGATGGCAAGACATGATTTAATAGAGCTATAATCATCTTCATCTCCTGATGGTTTCATTCAGTTAAGTAGAACCTAAACTACTCGAGCTCTGGTCATGATCTGTCCAAAACCTTTTGGCCTTGGTTTTACTCCCATTTCACATTGTCAAATTTGTTTCTACAGGTAGAAATGTATATTTTGGCCTTGCATCCCATGAAAACCATAGTCTTTAATTTTGTGTCTTTGAGGTTTGGCAGAGTAAATTAATTGTAGCCCAAAATATCAGTGGCAGGATGCAAACTCGGTCCCTGACATCATTCAACTATTTTATATACTCAGTTATATGAAGTGGTGGCACTAAGGTCCTATATACAATTTTTTATTTTATAAAACCAAATGTCATAAGTCTGCAAGGAATAATATGTATGCATAATGCTTTGAGGACAACAAAGTCCTTTCTGCATGTAAAAAACAAGCTGTATACAATACACACAGAAAGAAGGGTTTCAAACACTGCCCAGTCAGTCCACAGGTAAAAGTGCACACATTATTCAACAATGCAGGTCTTTGTTTTATCTGCAGATCTGGTCCCAAGAGTAGAAAGAGGGCAGAGATTGGAAAAACAAATGTAGTTTTGATTATTTAAAAATATACGCATTGTTTCCAACAGAAAACTTTTATAAGAAAAATTGTGGAAGGACTTTTGGGAAAGGTTTGTCTTTTTGCAGATACTACAATGTGCTACAGGGTTGAGGAATAGTCTAGAGATTGGCAGCTAAGATTTAATGCTACAAAAAAAAAAAAAAAAGCAGGGTCATGCATTTGGGCTGCAAAAATCCAAGAAAGAGGTGAAACTATTTTATACACAAAAAAGAGCAGGACCTGGGACTGATTTGTATCTGATTATTTCAAGATGGCCAAACAGGTAGAGAAGATGATAGCAAAAGCCAGAAAGATGCTTGGGTGAATAGGGAGTAGAATGGTTAGCAGAACAAAGGGGGTAATTTTGTACCTATATATGTCGCTAGAGAGATCTCATTTGGAATACTGTGTATAAGTCTGGAAACCACAGCTTCAAAAGGATATAAAACAGATGGAGTTGGTACAGAGGGGGTTATTAAAATGGTCAGTGATTGTAAAGCATATGGGAATAGATTTAAATATCTAAACATGGATACCCTAGAGGAAAGGCAGGATAGGGAAGATATGAAAAAAGTATCAATGCAGGTATCAATGCAGAAATTACTTTAGGGAGACCCCATACTAGCATCAAAATTGGCATACAAATTTAGTACCAAAATAACATACTTTAACTTAATATGATACCAGAGGCTCCCATGTTCTTCACCAAAATCCATGCTCTACTATTTACTGTAAAACCTATTCCTTAGGGACACAAAAGAAATAGAGTATTTCAAATTGCTCGATACTTCTGTTTAAAATTAAATTATTCCTATCCTTACAAGAAGGATTTGTGAAAGTCATTGCCTGTAAAAGTAGCTTATTGCAAAAATACCAGATCATGTATATTATAATGTATCTCCAGTTTTCTCTGTCCACAAGTACTTACCAGCCCAAATCTAAATTCCTTGGCATTGGCTGAGGTTCTCTTATATTGGAGAATATTATACATTATGGTGCTTGCTTGCAATTATTTGCATAAAGCACATTTATTTTCCAGTCCTTGGTTTTAATAAAGTAATAGAACAATGGAAAGCAATAAGCCATACACATACACATTTACAATAGACTGCAATTCTAATAAACTGTTTTCTCTTTAAATGCAAATTTCCATTGACTTTTGTTTAGCTCCACTGCTAAAGGGGTGGCTTAACATATCCATATATAGAATGAATGGGCAAAAGGACAAAGGACTATAACTGGAAAATGCACTGTAGCCTCTCCTTCAGAATGGCATTGCAAAGATCTCAAATAAATAAGAAAAGGAACCTTTAAAATTAGCATAGCTGGGGAGGTAAAAATCTTCAAGCTAGATACCATGACTTATTTTTCTCTTTCTCCCTTCCATATGTGGAAAATGTAGTAATATATTGCTATTATAACTGAGGGTGTAATTTTGTAACTGCTTGCGTTGGTGTAAAGTCAGATAAGAACTCAAAATGTGCTATATTGTGTCAGACCAAGGGGTCCATCAAGCTCAACAACCTGTTTCTAACAGTAGCCAATCCAGGTCACAAGTATCTGGCAAGTAAACATTAAATAGATCACATGCTACTAAAGCCATTAATAAGCAGGGGCTATTCCGTAAGGGATAGATTTTAAAAAAATACGTGTGCACGTCCATGTGCGCACACTACCCGGCATGCACACATGGATGCACGATTTTATAACATGCAAGCTGTTATAAAATCGGGGGCGGCGCGCGCAAGTGGGGGTACATTTTTGTGACTTTCACGTGGCGACGCATTGCTGCTTTCCCCATTTCCCTCCGTCCACTCCAATTAAGGAGCAGACTGGGAAGAAACTTTCCTACCCTCCCTTCGACTTCCCCTTCCCCTCTCCTCCCCAACCCCTAAATTAATTATTTTTTTCTTTTTACCTTTGTAGCCCAACTTCCTTCAGATCCTGAGCTGAAGTAAGTTGCACATGCCAGCAGCTGGCCCAACGAACAATGGCACTAAACCAGCCTATCCCCTACCCCTGCCCAAAACACTCCCTACGGCTCGCCCCTTCAAAGAGGCCCAACACTTGAGCATGTACCAGCCTTTATGCGTGTGGCCGGGTCTCTTGGAAGATTCGCCCGGCGTGCATAAGGGCCGGCCATGTGCGTAAAGGTTAGGATTTACATGCGCTAGGCATTTAAAATCTGCCCTTAAGTCAACTTATTAAGAGAGGTTTATAGACTTCTCCACCAGGAAGCTATCCAAACCTTTTTTAAACCCAGCAATGCTAATTCCCTTAACAACATCCTCTAGCAATGAATTCCAGAGTTTAATTGTGCATTGAGTGGAAAATAGCACATTTAAAACAAATTGCAGAAAACTATTCCTAACTTCATACAGTGCTCTGTAGTCCTTGTATTATCTGAAAGAGTAAATAACCAATTCACATTTACCCATTCAAGTCCTTTCATGATTTTGTAGACCTCTATCATATCCCCCCTCAGCTGTTTCTTTTCTAAGCTAAACAGCCCTAACTTCTAGGGATGTGCATTTGTTTTGAATGAATGTGCAATCCGCAATGTATAGGTCCCTATTCGTTGCATTCGTGGGTCCTTGAAACATATCGCGATCCCACCAAATGCAACATATCATACGTTTCCATTCTTTTGGTTCACGCAGCGGTGTTTGAGAAATAGAAGGCCATGTGATAAAGTAGGGGCAGATTGGCCTATCGGGGGATCAGGCTTTCCCTGGTGGGCTGGACTAGCTGATCACGTGGCCTCCTCTGCTCCACGCCATTGAGAGCGCTGGGCCAAAAAAATGAAGAGACTAGGCCGGCGGGGCCAAAGAAAAGAAGATGGCCACTGCCAGCCACCACCAGAGAAATGAAGGCTGGCGTGGTCAGTCGTCGACAGAGAGCAGGCTGGCGGGGCTGAAGAAAACAAGATCGGCGCAGCCCGAGACTAGGCTGAAGAAAAGAAGATGGCCACCGCCTGAGAAATGAAGACCGGTGGAGCCCGAGACTAGGCCGAAGAAATTGATGGCCACTGAAAGCCGCCACCGGAGATGAGCTGTTCAGCTTGGGGCCTTTGTGTGTATATGTATTTGAGATTGGAAGGGTGCTTCTGTGTATGTATTTCTTAAAAAAATTGAAGCCTCTTCTTTATTTCAACGATTTTCGGATGGTCCTACAAGCCATTATTCTATCAAAAGTTGACTATTGCAATTCGCTTCTCTTTGGCCTTCCATATTCATCCATCAGACCCCTCCAAATGCTACAGAACTCTGCAGCCAGAATCCTTACCAATACGAATAAAAGAGATCACATCACCCCCATTCTTAAGCTCCTCCACTGGCTGCCTATAAAGCAAAGGATCCTATATAAAGTACTCACCGTAATTCATAAATCCATTCACAATATCTCTCCTCTTCAATTATGTAACCAACTACGCCCTCACTCCTCCTCTAGACCCATCAGAGGAGCATATAAAGGCACACTCTATGTACCTTCACAAAATCCTCGCATCATAAACGTGCCATATCTACAGCAGGCCCCATTCAATGGAATGCGCTCCCACCAGACATTCGGCTTGAGTTCTGCCACTCTTCATTCAAAAAAAAACTTAAAACCTGGCCTCTTTAGCCAAGCTTTTCCAGGACCATGATCATCATTTTTTCCCCTCCAACCAGCAAGAACATATCTTCTTCACAAACCCCCATTTTCCATACCACTACCTACTTCGGTATCTAATCTCTTGCTGCAGGACACTTGAGACTTTCTCACTTATACGTTATAATTTTTATGCTCAATAAGACCTGTCAACTTAATTGTTTAAGTCTTTTTTTTTTTTTTTCTCCTTTATCTTTTGGTCATCAATGTTACAACGTTATTGTTAAATTTTGAACTTATGTACACTGTTCCAAGTTTCATAACCTTGTTCTATGTAATGCCTTTTGGCAATTTTCATGTTCTGTTTCAATATAAACCGATGTGATCTTTATTTCATATAGGAACACCGGTATATAAAAATCTAAAAATAAATAAATAAATAAATATGTGTATGTGAGAAATGAATGGTGCTTCTGTGTATGTGTGTATGTGAGAAAGGAATGGTGTTTCTGTGTATGAGACAGGGAAGGTGCTTCATGTGTGTGAGATAGGGAGGGTGCTTCTGTGTGTTTGTATGTGGTATGTATGTGAGAAAAGAATGGTGCTTCTGTGGGTGTATGTGAGAAAGGAATGGTGCTTCTGTGTGTGAGACAGGGAAGGTGCTTCATGTATGTGAGATAAGGAGGGTGCTTCTGTGTATGTATGTGATGTGTATGTGAGAAAGGAATGCTGCTTCTGTGTGTGAGACAGGGAAGGTGCTTCATGTATGTGAGATAGGGAGGGTGCTTCTGTATGTGTGTGGTGTATATGTGAGTCAGGGAGGGTGCTTATGTGTGTGCGAGAAAGAGATGAAGCATGTTTTTGGCTGGCTTGTGGCTGTGAGAGAGAGCCTGTGTGTGATTGAAAGCCTGTGTGTAAGTAAGAGAGAGCAAGAACATTGTGTGATTGAGAGAGACTGGCCAGAGAGGTGACGTGTGTATGTGTGAGAGAGACTGATCAGGGAGATGACTGGTGTGTGTGTGTGTATGTGAGAGAGAGAGAGAGAGACTGGTTGGGAAGATGTTTGGTGTGCGAGAGACAGAAACTGGTCCTGAGGGTGTGTCTGGTATGTATGTGTGAGAGACAGAAGAGACTGGTTGTGGTCCCTAAAGAAGAGGATAGAGAGGACAAATTCAGCAGCTACTGCTGCTTCTGGTGTGTCCTGCAAGGGAAAGGAGTAGGAGAACTGCTGGAAAGGGTAAGTAAAGGTGGCTTTTAAGTTCATTTTTCTTGATTGACTACCATTTTAATTATTAGGTAGTATGTGATGTGTCTGCTGTTTCAAATATTTTACTGATGTTTGGTAAAGCTTTCAAAATCTGCATGAGTCTTTAATTATTGGATATTCTATTCATCAGCTGTTTTGAAATTATTTTATTAGTATGATTTTACTATTATGATTAATGGTTTATATATCTTGATTTTATTGATTGTTTCATGAGGAATGGTGAAATTTTTCTTTTCCATTGTTGCACTGTATAGAGTCTGGCATGATGCGTTTTTACAGTTCAGTTGTTGTCTGCACATTTCTATTTATACTTTATGTGGCTTTATTCTTTATTTGGTGAAGATTTGTGTTCTGCATGCAAAGACTGAGATGAAGCATTCTTTTAGCATGTGGTTTCTCTGTAGGGATCTGTGATAGGAGGTGTATTGATATTTTAGATTCTGGTGTAATATTTATGGTATTCTTTTTCATAGGTAGGGTTGTTATTCTTTGAGTGTTGGCTGATAGTACTGTGTTGATACGGGAGGACCATGCCAAAATATATAACAATAGGTATGATGCCATATGAATTCCAAGATGCAAAGTTTTCTTGTTGGCATCACAACAGTGCATGAAATTATCACAATAACGTATATATTAATTTTACCTCAGAATGTCACTTTTCATATAAAATATGTGTTAAATGCATAATTTAAAATTGTGTATGGGGAGGTGGGGGTAGGGCACAAGGCTGTAAGGTTTGCCTAGGGTGCCTAATACCCTTGCACCGGCCCTGTGCACAGCAACAATGCTCCACCCCACCCAGGCATAGTTCATCATGTTTCAGGTCCTAGCACGTGTGAGACTCCTTGGTCTATGTTTCAAGACAGGTCATGTAGATAGTACACACTAGAGATGTGAATCGGAACTAGAATCGGTTCGGATTCCGGTTCCAATTCACATCATGTTTTTTTTTTCGTCCGGCCCGATCACGGTTTTGTTTATCGGCTGCGCCCGAGCCGATAAACAAAAAATCCACCCTCCCAACCCCCCAAAAAACATTTTACAGGTACCTGGTGGTTCAGTGGGGGTCCTGGGAGCGATCTCCTGCTCTCGGGCCGTCGGCTGCCACTAATAAAAATGGTGCCGATGGCTTTTGCCCCTACCATGTGACAGGGTATCCGTGCCATTGGCCAGCCCCTGTCACATGGAGGGAGCACTGGATGGCCATTAATGGTGTGGGCCATCCATTGCTCCTTCCATGTGACAGGGGCCAACCAATGGCACCGGTAGCCCCTATCACATGGTAAGGGCAAAGTGCCACTGGTGCCATTTTGATTAGTGGCAGCCGATGGTCCGAGAGGGAGAGATTACTCCCAGGACCCCACTTGACCACCAGGGCTTTTAGTAAGTCTTGGGGGGGAATTGGGATGGTGGGGTGGTTTGTAATTAAGAAAATTTGAAGAGTTGGGGAAGGGGGTTTTCGGTCCATTTCCGAAAATGAAATGAAAAAAGTTTCTGGGTTCGGGGAGGGCACCGAAATGGTCCACCCTGAACCCGAAAACAAAACAAACTGAAAAAAAAAATTGTGCACATCCCTAATTAAAGAGGCATTATGACATTCTCCGTTTTATTCACCATTTCCTTTGTAATAATTCCTAACATTCTGTTTGCCTTTTTGGCTGTGGTGGCAGATTGAGCTAATGATTTTAATGTATTATTCACTATGATGCCTAGATCTTTTTCCTGGGTGGTAACTTCTAATATGGAACCTAACATTGTGTAAGTACAGTATGGGTTATTTTTCCCTATATGCATCATGTTGAACTTGTCCACATTAAACTTCATCTGCCATTTGGACCTCCAATATTCCAGTCTCGCAAGGTCCTCCTGCAATTTATCAAAATCCGCTTGTGATTTATATACTCTAAGTAATTTTGTGTCATCTGAAAATGTCATCACCTCACTCGTATTCCTTTGCAGATTATTTATAAATATGTTAAAAAGGATCAGTCCAAGTAGAGCTCCCTGAGGCACTCCACTATTTGCCTTTCTTCTCTGAGAAAACTGACCATTTAATACTACTCTGTTTCCTGTCTTTTAACAAATTTACAATCCACAAAAGGACATCACCTCCTATCCCATGACAATTTAATTTTCTTAGTGTTAAATTTAGTGACTTGCAAGATGGCCTCGCAAGCTGACTCACTGACCCCAAACACTGGCAACAGAGCTCCGTGGCTGGGATGTCACCAACAGCCAGGCCTCACCAACTCAGGATGCCATCTGACTCTTTCACCGCAAAGTCATGTCTCAGACTTCAAATGCTGCATAGCATGGCAAAGAACACTGCCAGCCGCTGAGCTTCCCGACTTCCTCTAGGCATCATCGCGCCTGACACTCCTACTATTAAAGGGCACATAGCGGGAACTTAGCCACGGCATCCTCTGATGACCACCCCACTCTGGCTACTTATAGCTCCTCCTGATGAGCATCAGATGCCTCAACAATGGGTCTCTTGCCTTCGCAGTATATGTTGCATTGAGTTCCTGTTTCTTGTCATCCCACATTCTTTGTTCTTCCTCATCCAGCCTTGACATGTCCTGCTCATCTCATCTACAGTCTTCTGTGTGTCTTCATCTACCATGGGTCTCATTCTCTGGATCCTGACTACTTGCCTGGACCTGACCATTCTTGTTATCTGCCTACCCCAACCTTCACCTATCTCTGACTCCATTAGTCTGATGCCAGCCCTGATCCCAGTATGCATAAGAACATAAGAAAATGCCATACTGGGTCAGACCAAGGGTCCATCAAGCCCAGCATCCTGTTTCCAACAGTGGCCAATCCAGGTCATAAGAACCTGGCAAGTACCCAAAAACTAAGTCTATTCCATGTAACCATTGCTAATGGAAGTGGCTATTCTCTAAGTGAACTTAATAGCAGGTAATGGACTTCTCCTCCAAGAACTTATCCAATCCTTTTTTAAACACAGCTATACTAACTAGGGATGTGAATCGTTTTAGGACGATTAAAATTATCGTCCGATAATTTTAATATCGTCTTAAACCGTTATGGAACACAATACAATAGAGATTCTAACGATTTATCGTTATAAATCATTAGAATCGTGAGCCGGCACACTAAAACCCGCTAAACCCACCCCGACCCTTTAAATTAAATCCCCCACCCTCCCGAACCCCCCCCCCCCAAATGACTTAAATTACCTGGGGGTCCGGAACGGCAGCGGTCCGGAACGGGCTCCTGCTACTGAATCTTGTTGTCTTCGGCCGGCGCCATTTTCCAAAATGGCGCCGAAAAATGGCGGCGGCCATAGACCAACAGGATTCGACGGCAGGAGGTCCTTCCGGACCCCCGCTGGACTTTTGGCAAGTCTTGTGGGGGTCAGGAGGCCCCCCCAAGCTGGCCAAAAGTTCCTGGAGGTCCAGCGGGGGTCAGGGAGCGATTTCCCACCGCGAATCGTTTTCCGTATGGAAAATGGCACCGGCAGGAGATCGACTGCAGGAGGTCGTTCAGCGAGGGTTCCGGCGCCTCGCTGAACGACCTCCTGCAGTCGATCTCCTGCCAGCGCCATTTTCCGTACGGAAAACGATTCGCGGTGGGAAATCGCTCCCTGACCCCCACTGGACCTCCAGGAACTTTTGGCCAGCTTGGGGGGGCCTCCTGACCCCCACAAGACTTGCCAAAAGTCCAGCGGGGGTCCGGAAGGACCTCCTGCCGTCGAATCCTGTTGGTCTATGGCCGCCGCCATTTTTCGGCGCCATTTTGGAAAATGGCGCCGGCCGAAGACAACAAGATTCAGTAGCAGGAGCCCGTTCCGGACCGCTGCCATTCTGGACCGCCGCTGGACCACCAGGTAATTTAAGTCATTGGGGGGGGGCTCAGGAGGGGGGGGGATTTAATTTAAAGGGTCGGGGGTGGGTTTTAGCGGGTTTTAACGATTTTAACGATATATCACGATATTTTACCCCCCCAAACGGCAACAATACGATTCCCTCCCCCTCCCAGCCGAAATCGATCGTTAAGACGATCGAGGACACAATTCACATCTCTAATACTAACTGCACGAACCACATTCTCCGGCAACAAATTCCAGTGTTTAATTGTGCGTTGAATAAAAAAGAACTTTCTCCGATTAGTTTTAAATGTGCCCCATGCTAACTTCATGGAGTGTCCCCTAGTCTTTCTACTATCCGAAAGAGTAAATAACCGATTCACATCTACCCGTTCTAGACCTCTCATGATTTTAAACACCTCTATCATATCCCCCCTCAGTTGTCTCTTCTCCAAGCTGAAAAGTCCTAACCTCTTTAGTATTTCCTCATAGGGGAGTTGTTCCATTCCCCTTATCATTTTGGTAGCCCTTCTCTATACCTTCTCCATCGCAATTATATCTTTTTTGAGATGTGGCGACTAGAATTGTACACAGTATTCAAGGTGCGGTCTCACCATGGAGCGATACAGAGGCATTATGACATGCACCTGGACTCTTGCTCTAGTCACCACCCTAGGGACCTGCCTAACACTTGCCGGCTGCTAGAACCCAAGAGCTCAATCTGCAGGAGAGGCAGCTTTTAAAGGTGAAGCTCTAGTCTGTCCCACTCTAGAGCAGGTGTGCCAGCAGCCGATGTGGGATTCATAGGAGAACCCATGAGGCTGCATCAGTTATGACACAGCACAAAGGACTCATACTCATGCCACCCTTCACACTTACGAGCCTCTCATAAGGGACTTTAAATGCCATCTGAAAATCCAAATACATTACATCTACAAGTTCACCTTTATCTACATATGTATTAATCCCTTTGAAAAAAGTGTAGCAGATATGTTAGGCAAGACTACCCTTGAGTAACTCCATGCTAGCTGTGTCCTATTCAACCATGTCTTTCTATATGTTTTCTGATTTTTGCTCTTTAGAATAGTTTCCATGACTTTTCCCAGCACTGAAGTCCGGCTCACTGGTATGTTCTCAGATCACCCCCGTAGTCATTTTTTAATATTGGCATTACATTAGCTACCCTCTAGCCTTCAAGTACAATAGATGATTTTAATAATAGGTTACATATTACTAATAACAGGTCTGAAATTTAATTTTTGAGTTCTTTCAGAACCCTGGGGTGCATGCATCTTGTCCAGGTGATTTGCTGCTTTTCAGTTTGAAACCTACTACATCTTCCAGGTTCACAGAAATTTGGTTCAGTTCATCTGAATCTTCACCCTTGAAAACCATCTCTGGAATATGTATCTCCCCAACATCCTCATTAGGAAGCACTGAAACAAAGAATTATTGTAATCTTTCCATAATGGCCTTACCTTCCCTAAGTGCCCCTTCAGCCTCTCAATCATCTAACAGTCCAACAAATTCCCTTGCAGGCTTCCTGCTTCAGATATATTTTAAAAGTTTTTTGTTATGAGTTTTTATCTCTATGGCAAGTTTCTTTTCAAATTATTTCTTAACTTGTATTATCAAAGTTTTATATTTAATTGCCAATGCTTTAGCTTTTTCCTATTTTCTTCAGATGGATCCTTCCAATTTTGAAGGAAGTTATTTTGGCTAAAATAGCCTCTATCACCTTGCCTTTTAAACATACCGGCAATCATTCAGCCTTCCTTCCACTGTTCTTAATGCATGGAATACATCTGGACTGAGCTTCTAAGATGATATTTTTAAACAATGTCCATTCCTGTTGTACACTCTTAACCTTTGTAGCTTCACCTTTCAGGTTTTTTTCTGTTTTCATTTTTTGAAAGTTTCACTTTTGAAAGTTTAGTGCTAGAGCTGTAGATTTATTACTGTCCCCTTTCTAGTCAATAATTCAAATTTGGTTATGATATGATCACTATTACCAAGTGAGCCCACCACGTTGACCTCTCTCACCAAATCCTGCATTCCAATAAGAATTAGATCTAAAATAGCTCCCTCTCTCGTCAGTTCCTGAACCAATTGCTCCATGAAGCAGCTATTTATTCCATCTAGGAACTTTATCTCAATAGCATCACCTGATATTACATTTACCCAGTCATTATTGGGGTAATTTAATTTTCCCATTATTACTGCACTGCTAAATTGGTTAGCTTCCCTATTTTCTCTTACCATTTCATCGTCTGTCTTATCATTTTGACTAGGTGGATGGTAGTTTACTCCTATCGCTAAACTCTTCCCCATCACACATGGGATTTCCACACACAAATATTCTACTGTGCACTTTGTCTCTTTCAAGATCTTTATCCTGTTGGACTCTATGGCGTCCTGGACAGAAAGTGCCACTCCTTCCCTCACCAATTTGATCTTGTACCCTGATCTTGTACCCTGGTATAGCACTGTCTTATTAGTTATCCTCCTTCTACCAGGTCTCTGAGATGTCAATTATGCCTGCCTATCTCATCATTCAGTGCTATGCACTCTAACTCTCCCACTTTACCTCTTCGACTTCTGGTGTTGGCATACATACATTTCAAAATGTTTCTTGTTTGTATTAACAACCTGATTTTCAATTGACAGGGATAAGTTAGTTATCTTTTATCTCAAAAGATTCTTTACTTATAGGCACATGGACTATTTTTGCTTTTATTGGAACCTCTCACTTGGGATGTCCTAACTCTCCTGTTTCATTAGTATCCTTCGGAGATGTCTCCCTCCAAACCATGTGCTGCTGAGTGACTGTCTGCTTTCCCCCTTGTTCAAGTTTACAAGGGAAAGTATGCATTTACTTTCCCTTGTAAAATTATCCCACCTAACTACCCACTCATAACTACACTTGCCAATTTGAATGCAAATATTTTCCCATAAAAAATACATTCATACTTTTGAAAATACAAAAGTATGCACAGAATTTCAAACCTTGCTCCAATGTATTCCACAAGAATGTTGTTTCAAACTGCAAGTAAAAGCATGTGCATACAGGCCCAGCACAAATACTTTTACTCATATATTGGGCAAGCAATTTTTTTTGTAAAAGCTCATTTCCATTGGTAAAGCACTGTTTTACACAAGGAAATGGTTTTTATAATTGCCCTTCCTATATATGCACTTGTGGTCAATTTACCCCAGTTTTTTTTGGCATCTAGGAATATCTACTGTGGTAAAATGAGATTTTATTTTATTTTTTTTATTTTATCTTTATGCAATTTTACAATAATTGCAAGATATTAATCTTGAAAAAGAAAAATCAGAGAATACAATATTCATTAATCACTTAAGTACGTTCCCAACCACCAAAAACTTGGTTTCTCTGTATTTAAAGTCCACAAATGGGGGGGGGGGGGGAAGAATAACACAACCTAAGGAAAACAGTAACACAACAAAATCTCAGTAGCTTATAGAGACTAATACGTTATATGGAACTTGGGACATCAATACTGGGTTCAGCTATGGTTACAGGAGATTTCCCCACCAGAAATTGTGTCAGTTGGGGGGGGGGGCATTAAAATATACATATTATTTGCATATTTTATCATGCATTTGCATGGACATTTAAGATAGAACACCCCCCACACACACACATAATCTGTAAAACATGAGATCTCAAGAGGAAGAATGCCTTCCTCCTCTTCTGAGTTTCGCATGAAACATCTGAGAAAGCCCAAACGTTACATCCTAAGAATGTATCATTCCTATGTCACAAACATAACGTTAACAACCACTCTTTATCAGGTTCTAATGTGAATGTTACTATTAGCGTAGCTGGTTGCGCAAGATCAGTGTCCGAAGTCTCTATTATTGCAGAAATATTCATTGGATCCTGAGTCGTAGCAGGAACAAGAGGACCTTCAGCTTGTTCCATCACTCCTCTAGGTTTGGGTAAATAGAAAATCTTGGACATCGGCGGAAAAGTACATTCTGCCTGCTGTAGTACTTCTATAAAGAACCTTTTAAAGATTTCTCTAGGTGAATTGTAAGGAACTCGAGGAAAATTAATAAACCTCAAATTTCTTTTCTTTTTTAGGTTTTCCATTTTGGCAGCCATACTTTTCCTTTCTTTTATAGTTGTTTGCTGCACTTGTTGTATCAGTTTTATTTGGTCTCTATTTGTTGAAATTTGTATCTCCAGCTCGGTATTGGTGTTATTTTGCACTATAACCTGTTCTTCCAAATCTTTTATCTTATCATTTATAGGTAATATTTGTTGCAAAATAAAGAGCCTCATTTCAACAATTGTCTCCCAGATTGTTTCAAGCGAAAAATTCTCTGATCTTACCACCACAAATATTCTCTCAGTCGGGTGGTCTTGAGTAATCCCAGCTATTTCTCCCACTGAAGTTTTCTTTCTTACTCCAGGCTGCTCCAATGTACTCTGTGGGCTCTCTGTTTTATTTATTTATTTATTTAAAAGTTTTTTATATACCGCACATGGGGTCACTTACGTGTCCGTCTAGGCGGTTTACAATTTACATACACAATAAAAACAATTTGTGGCCCCGACTGACCCTGCAGGGCTCTACCCCATGACACTTTGGTCCGATGGCAATTCCCACAGTCCCTGGGCACTCCTTGCCTCAGCAGGGTTTCCTGGAGGGGTTCCTTCCACGGGGCTTAGAGGTGATATTGAGCTTAGAAGAGAGGGGAGCTCTACTTCCCCTCCACCTCTCTCCAACGGCTGCACTCCCACGCTAAGGTCTCTACGGATAACATGAGTGTCCATGGGTCCGGATATCGGCATCGACACAGGGGCTGCAGGGTAAGGCTCACCCCATGCTTTTCGCGTTCTTCCCATAAGGAATATTGCAGCAAGAAATAAAAAAAATGTAAATCCCCCACAGGAGCTCAATGCCAAACAGCGCTACTGAGCGGCCATCTTGGATCCGCCCCCCAAAAGGAGATTTTAAGGGGATGCTGTTCACCACTATGCCCATTCCTGGAAGGCCCCTGGAGAGGCTAACCAGGATGGGCAACATGGAGCCCACCCAATTATATTTACACCAGAGCGATGAGGGCCTTCTTAGGGTGATATCCTGTAGGAAAAGGTCAAGTTGCTACTCACCACTCTGCCCATTCCTGGAAAGCCTCTCGAAAGGTTACCTGCTGACAGGCAACATTGTGGCCACCTGATGCTGATGATACCAGAGCATCAAGGACCTTCAAAAGGTGGTGCCCTGTGGTGCCGAAGCTATATGCCTTGTGTAAGTTTTGACTAAGGAGTAAAAAATAAATTTCCAGGCACTCCCCAGTCACTGATTTCAACTTGTGGGCCTATGAATCTACAAAATTATTTGCTCCAGTTCACCACTGCAAGTCTACTTGAGTACAGACTCTGGAGAAACCTCCCTAAGACCTGAGTCTGAATCTCTTCCTCCCAACCCTCCAAACCATCAAGAAGGAATATCAAGTGATACTTTGGAGTTTAATCCCTCTTTGGATAAGTATGTAGAATTGACAAAGCATGACCCTCTGGTGGAGACTTTGTTCCAACTGATGATACCGACTGTATTTTGCTTCCATCTTCAGTAGCTTTGGGGTTTGGAATGTCACCCACTATAGTTATTTTACCTGTTTGTCTTCCTCGAGTTCCTGAACATTCATAGTCAAATTCCTTGGATGATGTTAGGGATATTGTGCTTAACCATATTTGGAGGATAGTTTCATGGATAGATGCCAATCTTACTCAGCTTTATGTGAATGCTTCAAGCAAATTGTCTAATATGGACTCTAGAATAGTTTCTTTAGAGAGTAATATGACAGTTCAGGCTAGAGTTATAAATAATGTTTAAACATCTTTTGCTACTAGCATTAAAGATAATTTGAATATACATTTTAAATGTGAAATGTGTGAGAATAGATTAAGGTCTAATAAACTTCACCATTTTTTTATTTCCCCTATTTTCAATTACCCTCTGGTACCAAGTTTTTCAAGAAATATGCTATTGAAATTCTCCAGTTCTCTGTAGACAAAGTTTTTTATCTGTATTATTTTTTCTTAGTATCTTCCTGATAATAGGAGGGTCCCGAGCTTGGAAATAGGAACAAATGATGTGTTGACTCCTTTTTCAACCTCTGATCTCTCTTTATTCTTCAGACATCCAGTGATAATATTCCCACTAGACCTACTTTTGTTGTCTCTTTTGCATTAGCTAATGAGAGAGAGAGATTTTCTTTTAACAGTACTTCAAATATAAGGAATCCTTATTCTATGGCCAAAGAGTTCAGATGTTTCCTGATGTTTCAAGAGAAACCTAGGCCAAGGAAGTTATTAACGTTAGCAGCTTCCACTCACTCCTTCGTCCGTCATATAGTTTAATTTAGCAGATCCGTACCCTAAAACCTTCTGAGCCTTATCCCCTATAAGAGTAATCATACCAAGACTGTTTTTGGTAGGAAAATAGCCGCAGCTTTTATTTTAAAAAACACAACATGTTAACTTTCTAGGATACCCGAGCCAGCGGCTTTCATATACTGCTGCCTGCTACCTGATCCAAGCAAGGCAGCCCGACTCTATAGGCCCCCCGCCTTGTTCCCAAGCAAGGGGGCCATTGCCTTTTACGCCTCCTGGTGCCAGCGGCTACTGCACCATTATGTGGTGACACCAGCACCACTTGTAATCCTGCCCAACTGGCCCAGGTACCCCCCACCTATTAGCTGCGACAAAAGCCAGACAATGAAATACATTTAATTAAGCTATCTAACATAAGTAACCTAACTGTTGGTAACTTGTAAAACCTATAAAAGCAGAGTTATTTGTCTTTTTATTTTAATTTTGTTATTTTACTCATAATTAAATATTAATTTATAAACAGTATGCACATATACGATTAGAACGGCAATCGGAAATAGCATTTCCAACCCACTATTCAACTAGAGTATATTATTGAACAATGTAACAGTAAGATATTGGCACCGCTTGGATAACTTAGAAAACTATCAAACCTACATCGTGCCTAAATATAAACCGTTGTGATGGTGCACTACTAAACGACGGTATAGAAAAGTTTTTAAATAAATAAAATAAAACATATATGTATAATTTTTTAAAACTATTCTTATTGCCCAGCGCTCAGGGTGGGTGGGTGGGTCTTGTCAGCTCGTGCAATTCAAAAAGGATCGCTTGCCATGCGTCCCATCCCTTTAAAGGGCTATGCGCATCATCGGAGGGCGCCGATGGTGCTCCCCATGACGTCGTGACCCCAGGGCGGAGCCATAGGGATGTAGTGTCTTTGGCGACAATAAGGCCGCACGAAGGTTAGTGTTAAAGGGGGGGGCCTGTGCCGATCGACCATCGACCTTTGCTGTGCTTCCCTGCCCCCCCCCCCCCCCCCGTCCTCTGGCCTACGTCCTTGGGCTCACTGCTGTCAAGGGTGGGCTCCGGTTATTCGGCACCGGGTCCACCTATTAACATTAGCAGCTTCCACTCACTCCTTCGTCCGTCATCTAGTTTAATTTAGCAGATCCGTACCCTAAAACCGTCTGAGCCTTATCCCCTATAAGAGTAATCACACCGAGACTGTTTTTGGTAGGAAAATGGCCGCAGCTTTTATTTTAAAAAAACACAACATGTTAACTTTCTAGGATACCCGAGCCAGCGGCTTTCATATACTGCTGCCCGCCGCCTGATCCAAGCAAGGCAGCCCAACTCTGTAGGCCCCCTGCCTTGTTCCCAAGCAAGGGGGCCATTGCCTTTTATGCCTCCTGGTGCCAGCGGCTACCGCACCGTTATGTGGTGACACCAGCACCACTTGTAATCCTGCCCAACCGGCCCGGGTACCTGCCAAAACACAAGGTAGGGAGGACCCTTGCCTCGTGTGTCGTCCCCCCCCCCAACATTATAAGCTGTGGCCATTTTACCTATATTGTGCCTCGATGACATCTTATAGTGTAATATTGAAGATGTCGTATCCAATGTCGGATAAGTGTATCCCATCCGGGCGGAATAGCCCAGGGGACATGTTGTCAGCCCATTGATGCCTTATTTGATGTCCCCCAATTTTGTGGACCCATGAACCAATCTGTCTATTAACCTTTTTTCTCCCTCGGCCTCATAATTTTGACTCTCTCCATTTTGGTCTGGGAATAATATCAGACTAACATACAACCGCACCTGGGTATAGCTCCAGTATTCCAGCTATGTCACATTTTACCATTTAATCAAGCGCTTACAAGTGAATGAGTTCAAGTCCTTGCCACCCAAATGCAGTAAGATAACATCAGGCGGTGCCCTCGAACTTCAGGTGCCAAATTAAGGGCAGTAACTGTTCCCATAGCATGCCTGGTTTACCCACCCATTTGATGCGCCATCCTTTTGGCGCCATACCCAAGTGAAGTCTGTAAGGTCGGTCACAAGCTCTCTTTGCCGCCCATCGGACGTAAGAGTGACCGATAATCCATGCCATGTTCTGTCTCGGCCCATGGGCATGCATTTGTCAAAGAAGTACAGGTCACTGAATTTGAAGCCCAATAAAGGAAAGCTTTCTGGGTGTACCGGAAGTAATCGGAATGCAGATTCAATGTCCGCTTTTGCCATCAGGGCTCTGTGGCCACAAGTTCGAATTAAAGCAACCGCAGAATCAAATGAAGCATATTCTACTGTGCACTCCTCCTGTGGCAAATGGTCGTTAACTGATCGCCCCGGGGGGGTAAGAAAGATTCTGAATCAATCAATATTGTCCTTTTTCTTTTTTCGGAATGACAGCCAATAGAGCAGTAGTCCCCAAACCTGTTGTGGAGGGCCACCAGCCAGTTGGGTTTTTGGGATATCCACAATGAATATGCATGAGAGAAATTTTGCATGTTATGGAGGCAGTGCATGCAAATTTTCTCTCATGCATATTCATTGAGGATATCCCAAAAACCCGTCTGGCTGGTGGCCCTCCAGGACAGGTTTGGGGACCACTGCAATAGAGAAAAGAACATGTGTGGAAAAGGTGGTTCTGGGAATGGACCAGCAATTCTTCCATGCACAATTTCAGAATCTAACTTGGCTTGGACGATATCCTTGTGTTGTGTAGCCGATCGCACATTGCCCATGTCGATATCTTCAATGCTTCCCTGGAAAGGTATGAGGAAACCTTGATGAAAACCTAGGGCTAATTTGTGGGCCTTTTCTTGATTAGGATATATATATCGAGCCATGGTTGCATGGCTTCCAATCTTATGGGGGAAGGAGCTTTTTCAAACGGATCCGGTCGAGATAGCTTTTGGCTTACTCCCAGCAGCTTGTTTCTTTGGACAGTTTGACAACGGGTGAGGTAAAGCGCAATCTGTGCATATGTGCTTATATTTGCAGTCGTGAAAAGTACAGACTGTCTTATTATACCTCTAGCTGGTACTATCCTGGACCCGCGGTTGTTGTTTTGACGCGAATCTGGGAAGAGATGTAAACAGTGACCTAGTTGATAGATCAGAGGGTTTGCACGTCATCTGGTTAATCCATAAACCGACGTCTTGTGTACCCCACGTCATGAAGCGATTCTCCTCCATCTTGTCCCAGAATTGTTCATCGTAGTTGAGCACGCCCAGCTTTCGTGCTGCTGGTAAGCATGTAAGATGGTGACAGCATAGCTCAACATGGGACGATACTGTGTGGGATCACGATGTCCACGACACTCGTCATGTACATGAAAGCAATAGCCCAGTTAACTATGGTTTTTGGTATTTTTACCTCTTTACTCAAGGTTGCAGATCCAGCTCTGTGCTTTTTTCTCTCCTCTGGCTTTCGCCGGCCATGGAGAATGGAAAAGATGTTTATGTATTTACGTTTTCTGATTATTCTTCTCAATTTCCTAGGCACCCCCTCCCATAACTCGGACAGTGTGGTGAGAGTTGGTGGGCCCGTGGACTCTTTATCACTTATGTTGGGGGTCGCCTGGTGATCACTGTCAGTAGATGAGTCTGAGAATGAGGTTGAGGAAGAGCTACCCGAGCTAGAAGTAGATCTGCACCTGCACTTCGACCTGCGTTTTGACCGTTTTGTTATTGTAACAGGTGCCGAGTCAGGCTTTTTACCGCTGAATACAAACTCATCGATCTCAGCCTCTTGGCTGCATTGGCTTCTGTCGGCCTGTAAGCTGGAAGAAGGCCTGTCATCATCGCTTTGAATGCCACGGGCCAGCGTGACATCGTCCTGCCTTGTGAATTCAACACATGCTGCGAGCACATCAGCTGTGGTATTGCTGAAAGGATGCTCGACATCTGGCTCGGCTGTGCAGTTGGGTGGATTGCTGTCAGGCGCAGGTATCGTCTGTCTAGTTAGCTCTCTCCTCTGATAGCCAGCCGCACACCGAGGAGCTTGCCAATACCACCAAGGAGGCTGGTCATAATATCGGCGGCTCCTTCCTCGATGATGGCTTCCATCCCCACCGCCTCTCTTCATGATCCCAATTGGGACACGCATAAGGGGTGTCGCCATCCCATGGTGGCCACGCATACCAATCCTCATCTTCTTTGTGATATCCTCGTGATCCATAACCGGGTGCACGTGAATCCCATCTGGACTTGTGTTGTTGTGGAGGGTAGAAATCAGGACGTGGAAAACTGTGTTCCAAACTTCTGGTGGGTGGAGATAGTGCGGAATCGAGAGCAATCAGAGGTGTTGCAACGTGCGCTACAGACTCAGCTGTAGGCAGTGGTGGGACGTCCTGAGCTGGGACGGCCATCGGGGAATGCTCATTAGCATGTATTGGAGCAGTAGAGGTGGTCTGTCTCGCAGCTTCTTTCCGACTCTTCCCCCTGAGAGTATGACTTTTTCCTCTACTTTTTGGGGAACCCTTTTGCTCATCAGGGATGATGTTGGTCTCCAAGGAGACTTTCTTCCTTTTGTCTTGTCCTTTTCTACCGGATCTGCACATTTCCATGATGTGTATTGCTAGCGATGGAAAATGTAAAGAAAGGTTAAAGTGCACACTTATTTAGCAAACAGCTCACAATGAAAACAATTGCAGGTCCTAGAGAAAGAAAAAACATTTTTTTTTAAAATGTGTTGATGAGCGGATCCGGGTAAGAGTAGAAAATAAAAACATTAGTAGACAGTAGGGGGAGAAGTTGGGGGGAGCAGCATGGGGGGCTTGAACCCTGATCTCCTTGTTCAGAATCACTGGCTGTAATCACTAGACTATTCCCCCACTCATGCTCAAGCAGGGATTAACTTTATTAATGGAGACACATGGAAAAGGTAAAGAGTGATGAAGGTTGGGAGACAGGTGGTAGGAACCTAGATTCCTAGGAATATCATTAGCACTCAGTATCTGCCACTTCTTTGGGAACTCATGACCCTGCAGTCCTCCTTCCCTAGAATTTCAAATAGCCAAAAGGGCTAGATTCCAAAGGGGATCCCCCCTTTTTTGCTTTCTCACTGATATGAACTGGGCAGAGGGGTGGAGCTATCTCTTTTCTCGCCTTAGGTAGCAGATTATCTTGAGCCACCCCTGTCCAAGGGGGACCCCTACCCCACCTTGGCTGTCTCAGGATATCCCTTTAGGCCTGCATATCTAAATTATCCAATTAACAGCTGAATAAGTTTGAATATTGGTACTTATTTGGCTAAGTTAACTGGATAAGTAGCTCCTCTCCGATCTGCCTATATCCTGCCCACCATTTATACAATTAGCTACATAGCCTTATAAGCATTTTATTTGGGTTTGTGGTGACTGCTAATCGCACCTGGATATTTAGCCACTTAGCTGGATAAGTAGCAACCTCTCCAGCTAAGTAGTGCTGAATATCATCTTTAAAATGAGTAAATCAATCCCTGATTGACTACCTGTGCATTTATAATACATATCTCTAATATTTTGAATTCCTTTATGTTAAAGTGTAGTGAGGGACTTTTTAAATTTATCTCTGTCTTTTTATCTTTTGATACTTTCTGAAAAGTTAAATTCTTTCCATGTAGTCCATTTATCCCATGTGTAAATAACAAAGAACATTAAAATAATAGATAAATAGAACAAACCCTGCAACAATTAAGTGGCCAGCCATGATATATTGCTTTCATGCTGTAAAAGAATTGCATTTTGATCAAAATGATGTTACATTAATTCACAATTTAGCTGCTTGAAATTCCGGATTTGACTGATGCTGCTAGAGTGCCTTTATGATGTCATCAGCAAGTATAAAGTAGCTGACTCAACCATCAGTCACTTCTGATCGGATGTTAGCTTTTTATTACTTTAGAGAAGATTACACATCTGAAAATAGAATGAACTATTGTCCTCTATGAAGACAATAGCTTATATAATAAGTTGTAGGCAGTATAATGAGCTCTTTAAGCAATAGTTTTTATTTTCAGTAAAGCAAGCATCTGAAAACACCTTCATTGCAATTTTGAAAAGCCATTTACCTGTGTAAATACCAATAGAACTGTGACTTACCCCCTGAGAGACTTTCCCTCGGTGCTGTTTTATGGCCAGCATAGGTGACCATAATAGTGCCAGTTGCCTTTCCTGCTTCCCTGTAGTGCATCAGAACCTTGATGACTGTGTAGGACATTTTGTTTTATTTTGTTTCATTTCATTACATCTATACATTTTTTATAAATATTAAATAGCATTTACATTCCTAAAAGCAATTTTATGTGTGTAGGTAACAAAATTAAATGAAATAAAAAAAAAAATCTGTGAAAAAAATAAATGAATAAAATCTCTCTCATACACACAGGGGACCAAAACATGAATCTGCAGCATTCTAGTGTGAGTCACCTATCCAGCCCATTTCCAAGGTATTTGATAGGCAGTTCTCAATATAATTTGATTTGCCTTCTGCCTTTGACAACCCCTACTTGTGCATTTTTATTAATCTATATTTTTAAAGAATTATCTTGGTGTGATATCCCAATTAAAGTTTCTCGAGAACTCTGTAAGAATATCACATTATAGAAAAGAATGAATTATTGATAGATGTGAAGAAGCTAAAAATAGCAGACCACAACCAGTATCGAACTTGCCCACCTCTAACATTCCATTCGCAGTCTAGATTCATCATTTTGCTACAAATTTTGCATCAATAGTGCCTGTGATAAAAAAAAAGGGGGGGGGCATGGTTAGGGTTATTTTTGAATTACCGAATGTGCATTCATTTTATTGCATCCATGATAGTTTCACTTTGGAGAGAGAGAGAGAGAGAGACTCTTTATAAGGCTTGCATATGTAGTCCACTTTTTATACAACTGTAGGAAGCTCAACTTGTAACTCAAGGTGAGGTTTTGGTGGTGGTCTAGGGTTTGGGGGGCAGTTTTGCATGTGCAATCAGAGGTATGAACAGCACAGTGAAGATTTAATCAGTGAAGATTTAATGAGATTTGGAGTGAGGAAAGATACACAAAGATGAGATTTGTACAATGTACATGTGCCCTAGCTTGATGCACCAGAGGTATCTTCATCCTTTCAACTAGATTTTAGCCCTATTTTCCTCTTTCATCCTCCAGTCTTCAGTCTTCCTTTTTTCACCTTTCATCTATTTGCAACCATTACTTGGAGGGGTTTAAGTCCCAAAAGTCACACAAATGTATTTATTCTTTGGGCTGCTCTGGCTATCACTTTTTCTTTAACTTTACTCTCTGTCCCAAGGGTTTAATCCTTTTTGTGGGGGGAACTCTTGCTTATGGCCCCAGGCAGTGATGTCTCTCTCTCTCTCTCTCTCTCTCTCTCGTGGTGTTAGATGCGGCATCTCAAGAGATGACATGCTGGGACAAACCAGGCAGGACATGGCACTGGGTGTTAAATGTTTACTGATTCTTTAATAATTACTGCAAATTGAAGTCCATTTTTCATAAAGGTGAATTTACAGCTGACTAATGGACAAAGGTGTTTTTCTCTTCTGGGTAGGTGTCCTTTATCTCAGGTATCTGAGCAAAGCTTCCCATGATGATTTTAATGTGCACAAAGCTTTCCCAGTGGGCCAAATGGGAATCCTATTGGAGAGGATCCCTCAACATAGAAAAGCCCTACCTGAGTCCAATTTCTTCACAATTGCCCAGCCTGTTCTGGCCCCATCAGGTGGAAATCTAATTGGAAAATTCCAAAATATTGGTCCTTCTCCTTGATGATGGTGATTGTGACTTCTCTGGAAGGAAAAGTCTTTAGATCATGGGAACCAGGTTGTCTCAACCCTGGAACCCTGTGGGGAGGGTGAGTCAAAAAAATCTCCCTACAAAGCAATATCCAAATTCTTGCTTTCTAAAAATCTCTTGGTGACTGCAGCTTCACAATCACTGGTGCTTGCCTCATCTAGGGAGTAGTTTAGGGCTCACAGGTCTTTAGCCCTTGTCCTTTGTGTCTGGGAGGAAAGTGGGAGCCTTCTCCAAAGGGTACAAGGTTTAAGAAGGAGTATTTACTGGCCATCAAAAATCTCACACAGAAGGATCTGTCACTGGTGCTTGCCTCACCTAGAGTGTACAGTAGGCTCACAGGTCTTCAGGCCTCTGGGATGAGAGCCTTTTTACCCCAAAGGGAATCCAGAAAAAAATCTATCTCACTGCAACTAAATACAGGACAACCCTCTGGCAGGGGGTGCACAGAGAGGAACCTCTTCAAAAATAAAGGTCATGATAAGGCTGGGAGGCCTCATCAGGGAATGGAAAAATTTCATCCTCACTGCTCGATGCTAACTCAAACTGACTCCACAGTTTACTAAAATGGCTACACTAAATAAGAGCAGGCAACCAACCACAGCCCTCCAGGTTAGGAGGGGCTGAAAGGGAGGGAAGACTCATAAATGTAAGGGTTCTAAGAAGGGACCTAAGGCCCATCTAGTGCCTGACCCAAGGGGGCACCACATACTTATCAACTTTCTATCTCCAAGTCTGAGCAGCCTTCCCATTCCCATCATCTCTCTCTCTCTTTCCACTGCTTGCTTGATTTTGATTCAATTTAGATTCTGCTCTTCATCACTTCAAAGTAGATTACATTCAGGTGCTGTAGATATTTCCCTATCCCCAGAAGGCTTACTATCTTTGGGGTATATTTATTAAACCACAATAAGTGTTTAATGTGTAAAAATAGTGTTTATTGCATGAAAAATGTTTTTTTTATTATGCAATATATAGTTAGCATGTGAAATCACATGATATATTCTCTAAAACAACCACCCCATTTAAATGAACAGCTCTATATGCATAGTTTTTTCAAATGCATGCAAAGCAGCTCATGTCTACCTAATTTCATGCAAATTAGGCGGGTATTGCCAAAAATAATGCAAGTAGTGTTATTTCCCCAAAAGTTGTAGATAACCTTTCCCTGGAGCATTGTGATGTTAACACATGTCCTGATGAAATATAAAGGGCCAGCAGCAGTCTAAAGGAGATCCCCCCCCCACTCATCCAAAATCCCTTCCTCCTGGGGGTCTGGCTAGACACCCAACCCCCACCAACACTTGTTGAGGCAGCTCAGTAGGGGAAAAGTTTAAAAAATAAATCATCATTCTGTAATGCCCCAGCCCCTTCCCATGTGATAGGCCAGCCAGCACTATTTTGAAAGATGGGAGTGACCGGTCCAGAATCTGGGGGCATTCTAGACCCCCACTGAACCACAAATGCTACTTTTTTCAAGTAAGGGGAATCCAGGGAATAGGCTTGGGGTTTACTAGATGATCAGGGTCATGACTTGTCTACCAAGGGCATATATAAAATCATGGGGAGGGGTGGGTCTGGAGGATGGCCTAAGGTTGGGGGCTTAGTGGGTGTAGACTGATTTATTTTTGTGGTGTGGTTTGAACCAGGGGGTTAGATTGTGAGGGGCTGGTGAATTTGTTTCAAGTTGAGAGGTTTGGGAAATGGGGGTGGGGTATCACCAATCAACAATTGAGTCTATTTTTTTAGACTTTTTTTCCCCCCTGCTGGGCTGCCTCAACAGATGGCAGAGGAGTGGGTGGGGTTCTAGCAAAACCCTTGGGGGGGGATTTTGATATGGTGGGGAACGGGTTGCTTTTGGGCCACTGGTGGCTCTTTAAGACAATGGAGGCCCTGGGTGAAGAGTGCCACAATCATGCGCATTTTCCCTGTTTCCTTATGGTATTTTCTCTTGTGGAATTTTTTGCAGAAAAAAATATCACGGAGAAGCTGCCACGGTATTGTACCATGGAGGGAAAAATAACAAAGGAGCATCCCCCCCCCCCCGCCCCACCAAAGTGATGATTTACCCTGACCTATGGTTTTTTTCCCCTCCCTCCTTCAATAAAATAATGTGGCATACTAATTGGCCCCTAAGTTTGTACCTGTGGCAATGGAGGAAAATGTGACTTGCCCAAGGTCACAAAGAGCAGCATTGATATTTGAACCTTGGCTTTACACCCTGTGCTAACCACTAGGCTACTCCTTCACTATCTTTCAAAACACTTTCTAATCCTCAATTTCCACCCTCTGTACTCAGTCCCACTCCAGGTCATATCTACGTTCCTTTGTTTCTTGTGCCCTCACCAGTCCCCAGCACCTTCCTTGTTGCCCTCTCTCTATACCCACTTTCTGTCTCTTATCCCATTTCACCACCAGCTCAAGGAAGTCCAGCTGGTTCAAGCTCTGCAGGGAAAGAAATAGTTCAAAGTATTCAGCTATTTGTGCAAGGTAAGAATTTTATAGAGTAGATTCCTATATGAAGTAAGATTTAGCTTTCAAACTGTATTTTTAGCTAGATAAATTACTTAAAAAAATAATTACAGTAATACTCGTCTGGAGAACTTTTGATTAGGATTTCTAATTTTTATTATATAGAGTATATTTTGACAGCACAGCTAAGTGAAGTTATCAGAACCTTGCTGATTTAATTCTTGCAGTTTGGCAGTTGATCTGATTAACAGAAAGTTTTATTATAGTTATTAATGGGTTCAATTGCAGTCAAACTTTTTTTCTTATAAATGCATGTAAATGCGCATTTCTCATCAGAGAGTTTGTCTATATTCTCCTTTGTTGACAGGGAGAAATATAGTCTGAATTGATTGCTTTCGCACCAGGCTCATTGGAACGAATGTATTAAAGTTTTGCTTCACTGTTTCCCGCACTGGTGTGCTTTGCTTGATAAACCGGGTTCATTTCTTCACCAAGGCAAACCTACCACTAAACTTTTCACAAGTAAAAAATGTGTACGCCCAAAAGGTGTGCCCAGAAATGCCCATATAAATTAAACTAAAGTCACCACTGTATGTATCCTATGAGTTTGATAGCGCCGGGTAATAATGTATCTGTTTGCTGTCAGTTCATACTCTCTCTTTCCTGGAGTTTTTCCACACCTTTGTCCTTCCCTTTCATTCTTGTCTTTGTCTGACACCAGCTGCGAGCCTTTTCTTTGCTGGTTTCAGTACCTACTATGGTGCCCTTTCATCCCCTTTTATTTCTGAGGTCCTGTCTTTGCCTTTATATACCTGTTTCCCTGACTCCGAGGCCAGCTGTATATCCTGTTTGGCATTTACTATCACTTCCTTTTTCGTGGCATCAGTTCATAATGTCATGCCTTCTCATGTTCTGCTTTCTGTGTTTCCACTCCTGTCTTTCTCTTTATAACCCCATCCCCACCTGTTCCCCTGATACCAGCTGTCACTTTCCCTTCAGGAGTATGACATCAAACTGCCCTGGCATCTCATTCCCTTCCTTTAATTTTTGCAGTCCTGTCTTTCTGTTTCTCTCCCCATCCCCCATTTCTCCGAGGACAAGCAGGATGGCAGTCCTCAGACATGGGTGACCTCATCGGATGGAGCCAAGTCCAGAACTTTGATCTCAATGATTCTAGAGCTTTCAAAATGCCCTACTGAGCATGTGCAGCTGTAGTTATCACCCTGCCCTTTAGACAGAGTCCCTCAGTCTCTCTTTTTTTTTTTTTTTTTTCACGGAGCCGTGTGGTCACAGTATTCAGATTTGCTTTCTCCTCACAGTTTTTGTTGTGATTTTTTTCTGCAGCTGTTTTTCTTTTTCTTCTCCATGCAGTAGTTTTTTATATTATAGTTTCTCTTCTTTTCAACTTTTTGCCAGCTGCATGGTGGGTCTTAGACACTGTGCAGCCTGACAGAGTCTAATTTTATTCCTTAATAAATAAATGCATCTGCTGTTTAATATCTGTGTCCTTTCCTTGCTCTGTCTGTTTTTGTGCCTTTGTCTGGTACTGACAGGATTGATGAAATGCACTCTGTGAGTGATCCATGTACGCCACTGAGCCTGGGCATTCTCCTGCATTTTATATGGGCAGAACTTCCATTTTATTTCACCAATAGATCAGAATCAGTGGAGGCATGGACAGTGAAGGAATCAAGGATGGCACCCTTCCTGTGTGAAGGAGAGCTCATCCTCCCTACTTTAAGAGCATAAGAACTTAAGGCTTGCCATACTGGGTCAGAACAAAGGTCCATCAAGTCCAACATCCTGTTTCCAACAGTTGCCAAGCCAGGTCACAAATACCTGGCAGGATCTCAAGGGGTAGACAGATTCCAAGCTGCTTATCCTGAGAATAACCAGTGGATTTCTGCAACTCTACCTTAATAATGGTTTTAATTAGGGATGTGAATCATTTTTATAATGAATAGAAATATCGTACAATATTTCTTAATTCATTATATATCGGGTAAAATGAGAAAAAAACACTTTTCCCCCAAATTTTCTTGAAAATCGTTTTCTGGGTTAGTGTGCGTTAATGGGAGTTAGCGGGCACTAACAAAAAACCATTTATTTTTGTTATTTTTTGTTATTTTTTGTTATTTTTTGTTATTTTTGTTAGCGTGCACTAATGGGAGTTAGCATGCACTAAGCTGAAAAATGATTTTTTACTAAAAAAAAAAAAATGCTGATCCGCGGGAAAATGAGATTGCCCAGGATCTTGCTCACCCTCCTCTCAAGGAGACTGCACTGGCAAGCACACAAACCCGTGGCCACACAAACCTGAAAGTGCAAACGATCGGGCTCCTGATGCACATCCCTAGATTTAATGGACTTTTCCTCCAGGAACATTTTTAAATGCAGCTATACTAATAGCTTTCACCATATCCTCTGGCAACAAATTCCAGAGCTTAATTATGAGTTGAATAAAAACAATTTTTTTTCTTATTAGTTTTAAATGTATTACCCAGTAACTTCACTCAAGGGAACTAGTCTCCACGGGCAAGAGCCGTGGATGATGTAGCCTCCCTTCCTGATTGCCAGTGCTGGCAGTGCAGTCTCCTTGTGAGAGAGGGTGAGCAAGATCCTGGGCAAGCAGTGTCGCTGCAATGGTGCAATGCCTGGCAATGGTTGCCTGTGTGCAACCATGCCAGTGCATTGATGGTCTGATGTGTCGGTCAGGAAAGTGTTAGGGACTAGAACTTCTATCAAGTGCCATGGTCACCCTTGGTGCCATAGAGGTGGCAAGTTGCCCTCTGCCATAAAGGTGCAGAACTGCCTTCAGTGATGTAAGGGCCACCAAGTGCCATCGAGTGCCATGCACATTGTCAATTGTCCTGGCTAGGGGCAGGAGCCCTTCCATGCTTTAGGCATCAGCAGGCACTGTTGTGTGCCGTAGATACCATTGAGACAGAGGTACGGCACCAACCCGAGCATCATCAAGTGCCCTGGGCCTCGATATGATGGAGTAGTGGCACCAACCTCGAACGTTAAGGACTGAACAGCATTGGGGACCAGGACTGTCATCAAGTGCCATGGTCACCCTAGACACGATCAGAGCCGCTGTTGATGCCATCAAGGTGCATGGCCACTCTCGATGCCATTGAATGCCATGAAAGCTATTGGGTGTTTACCAGTAATGCAATTCATGGATTTTCTTGACAATATTGAGCATAATCACTGCCAGGGGGCACCAATATAGCCATCGAGCACCGGGTTGCCCTTGAGTCCATTGCCTGCCAGGATGCAAAGGTTCTGAGAGCTCTTGAATGCCATGGAAGCCCTCAGCTGACAATGGCTTTAATCCTGTGTGGATATGTGACATGTGGGAGTCACCATTTGGGAGTGACATGTGGGAGTCACCATTTTTTATATCTACTGAGCATAATCATCAGTTCTTGTGGATGACCACTCTTGCCAGTCATTCTCATATGCAGGAACCTACCTCAGAGAGTCCATTTGCATCCCAGTTGTCAGGTATGCCTTTCAATCTATTGCCATATCCATGGCTGTGTGAGTTATAGGATGAAGGATCCCATAACAGACTGACTCTGCCCTGGTACCCTTCAGGCTGCCAGGTCGGTAAAGAAATCTTGTTTCTCCGGGGTTTGCACTTGCGGCATCCCTGCTTTCTGTCTTTTGGTGTAGAGTTCTGGATTTCTTCCCTGGGAAGTTTGCTCTCAGTTTTGCCTCTTCCTATCAGACTGAAGGTCTCCCTCAGGTTGTAACTGTCTACTGGAATCAGCAGTGAGTTCTTTGGTTTAGATTGAGTTTAGTTAAGTATTTAGAATTTCTATTTTTATCCTAGTAGTTATTTATAGTGTTTTATGTTTTTTGAAGGCTTGTACTTATTTATTTAATTAATTCTTAAACATTTTATTATTGATTATTATGTTATATTCAGATCTTGTTGTTTATTCAATTATATTTTTAAAAAAATTTAGTTTTAATTTTTTATTATTTTACAGTTCTTTAATTTTCTTGTGTTTATTTTTTCTTGCTTGTAAACCGTTGTTACTGCATGTTCTAAATATCGGTATATGAAAGTTAATAAATAAATAAATAAATAAAATAAATGATAAATACAGCCTAGTGGCTTTTTCTTATCCCTGCAGCCCTGGAGTCTGCTTCTTTGTGTTCTTCACTCCTTCCAACTTCTGGTCAGAATGTCGGGGTTGGGGGGGGGGGGGGGTGGCAGGGAGAAATGCTAAGGCATTTGTTGTATATCTTAGTGTATAACTGCAGGGATCATTATACCAACTTTTCCCTGTTTTTTTTTCACCAAGTTATGGTCAGTACTGCTTTTAGCTTTTCATATTTCACTGGGTTCACCAAAGTGCTTCCCTGCTCATCTGTGTTATCCCGTGCACAGGATGGATAGGCCTATCCTTGATAGGTGAAGTGTGGGTGAGCTTCAGGCCTAGCTTAACCCCCTACTTGGGGGGGGGGGGGTTTGCCCTAGTGATACTGTTCAGGGTTTGCTTTTCATCCCCTGATACTCTTGATGTCTGTCCTGGGTGGTCAGACCTGTTTTGTACTTTGGCAGTTAAGGTTTTCTATAGACCTTTCCATGTTTGCCACTTGGGTGCTGCTTGGGTTTTTCTGCCCATGGTGCCTATCAGCCAATCATTAGGCACACTTCTGCAAAATCATTCTGTCCTTCAGATGCTAGTGGCCTCTAGTTTCTTTGTGGAGAATTCTTTGGCCCCAATTGGATTTTTCGGTGATCTTATGACACTGAAGGAAACTGTGTCCAAGAGTTCTTCTCTTGATTGATTTTCTAGGTATTTTCCTGTATACAGGAGGATTTAGACCTATTTTGCTTGCCAGGGTTCACTGATCTGAAACCCTGATTGTAATATTTCCATGGATCAAGTATGCTTCTAGCTGGACTTTGCATCACAACCCTGCCTTAGGCGCCTCTGCTGTGCATCGGCATTTTTGTGTCTGTCTGTTCTTTGTTTTGTTTTTTTTTTTGTAGAACCCAATTCTTTTCCCATCTAGATCTGTTGTTGGGTTGGCTGCCTCACAGGCAAATGGGAGAAAGGGGGTGCTTTCAGCACTGTGGGGTTTCTCCGCTTTATCTTGTTTTTAGCAGCCTGTAGCAAGGGATTTACCCATGTGTGAGGACTGCCATTCTTCTTATCCTTGGAGAAAGCAGAGTTTCTTACCTGTAATAGGTGTTCTCTGAGGACAGCAGGAAGTCAGTCCTCCCAAAACCCACCCACCTTCCCTGGGAGTTGTTTACTCCATCTATTAGCTATATCATGGACTGAGAGACTCTGCCTAGGGGGAAGGGTGATAACTATTAGAGATGTGAATCGTGTCCTCGATCGTCTTAACGATCGATTTCGGCTGGGAGGGGGAGGGAATCGTATTGTTGCCGTTTGGGTGTGTAAACTATCGTGAAAAATCGTTAAAATCGTGAGCCGGCACACTAAACCCCCCTAAAACCCACCCCGACCCTTTAAATTAAATCCCCCACCCTCCCGAACCCCCCCCCAAATGCTTTAAATTACCTGGGGATCCGGCGGTGGTCCAGAACGGCGGCGGTCCGGAACGGTCCCCTCAATAGAATCGTGTTGTCTTCAGCCAGCGCCATTTTTCAAAATGGCCGCCGCAAAATGGCGGCGGCCATAGACAAAAACGATTCGACGGAGGAGGTCATTCTGGACCCCCGCTGGACTTTTGGCAAGTCTTGTGGGGGTCAGGAGGCCCCCCCAAGCTGGCCAAAAGTTTCCTGGGAGTCCAGCGGGGTTCCGGGAGTGATTTCTTGCCGCAAATCGTTTTCGTACGGAAAGTGGCGCCGGCAGGAGATCGAGTGCAGGAGGTCGTTCAGCGGGGGTCTGGTAATTAAAAGCATTTGGGGGGGGGGTTCGGGAGGGTGGGGGATTTAATTTAAAGGGTCGGGGGTGGGTTTTTGGGGGTTTTAGTGTGCCGGTTTTCCTGCCCTCCCCCTTCCCCCGATTTACGATTTTTTAACGATAAATCGGGGGAATTGGTATTGTATCGTGGCCCTAACGATTTTTTGACGATTTAAAATATATCGGACGATATTTTAAATCGTCAAAAAACGATTCACATCCCTAATAACTATAGCTGCACGTGCTCAATAGGGCATGCTTGAAAGCTCTAGAATCTTTGAGATCAAAATTCTGGCCTGAGCTCTATCCTTTGATGTCACCCATGTGTGAGGACTGGCATCCCGCTGTCCTCAGAGAACACCTGTTACAGGTAAGCAACTCTGCTTTCTTTTTCTGTGAGGCCCATTGTATGTTACGTTTGATGATTGAAAGCACTTTATCTTTCCCTTTCAAGTTATCCACTTGGTACCCTGAAGCCATTGTGCAAGTGTTGTCTGCCACTAATACCCAAGCACCTCCGCAAGTTCTTCATGTTCCTACTCTGGAAATCTTGTGTGGTGTGGATGAAATGCACACAGGAATCAATTTTCAAAGCATTGCTCATGCTAAAATGCCCACATATGGGCATATGTGAGCCCCACGTGAGCAACACAGATTTTAAAAGCCAAGTTTTATGTGCATATATGAGCGAGCATGAGCAAAACATAAGGTGGTGGAAAATGGCAGAGCATGGGTGGGACATAGTATTCCAGGACAGGGCCAACTGTTACATGCATAACTCTGTATTTTAAAACTGGAGGCCGCAGCATACAGGGGCTTGTTAGCTATGTAATTTTACTGCTGCTTCTAATGAGGAGCAAGTCTACAGATCTCACATTTTTGGGCTTGCGCAATAGGGTGAGGGGTCCGGGTCAGCTGGGGGGTGTGCAACCTGATGAATCAGGCACACGTGAGCTCAGATTGGCTGGGCAAACTGTATTAAAGCATGCATGTTTTAAAATACATTTACATGAGGATGTTAAAGCTGGCAAAGCCCTAGGGAAGATATGCAAAGTAGGTTTGCCTGAGTAACCTCTTAAATTTAGGAGCATTGTTACATGCAAGTGCACACAATTTAAAATTCAACTTATCTACGCTCGTGCAATGATATACGTTTGTATAGGCACACGTGTGCTTGTTTTAAAATTAGCATGACATTGTACAAGTTTCCTCTGGTCCACCTGAGGTCTCTGTACATCACAGAGCTTTGCAGTAAGCTCTTTTTTTTTTTGCCTTGCATTTGTCATCATTGTTGTGCTGTCTCTCGCAATCTGCCCATGGGCTCTTTTTGTTTACTCCTTTGACACCTTTGCTATTTTTGCCTTTGCTATGCCTTCTGGCTTGGTCTTCTTGCTTTTCCTCTCTGCAGCTGCTGTTCTTCACTGCACCAATGCCAGCAATCCCTGCCTATAACTCCCCTCCCCCTGCTTCCAGCACTACTCTCTGTAGCACTAAATCCGGAATTGCAGCACTATGCCTTCCAGAAACTTCTCTCCAGTTTAGGAACCACAAGTAGTGTACTGAAAACTATGATCCAACCTCATAGTGCCCCCTTGTGACAGCTTCTCCAGCCACTCAAAGTTATAAACATATGGACAGACAGGACCTGGAAATGAGACATTCATTTTAAGAAAATAATTCCTCCAGAGGAATCCCATTGTCTAGTCTAAATAAGATCAATAACCCCTATAATGCTGCATCATTTCAGAAGGCAATATTTGGAAAAGTCCATCAATCTTTGTAGTTTTTTGTCAGAAACAGTCATTTTACTTTGAAAAATGTTGGCAGACCAGTCGTTCTCAAATCCATTTCAAAACCCTCCAACACACCAAAAAAAAAAAATCCAGCAACTAAAATATATCAAATGAGCTGGTTTTTAATAAAACACATGCAACTATCTCATTATAATTTATTATATCTATCCTGAAAAACAAACCAGATTTGGAAACTGCAAGAATAAAAGGTGAACTTTAAAAGCCCAGCAGGCACCAACATCAGGGGATGTGCATGCATGCATGTAGGGCATGCACATGCTCAGTGGATTTTAAAAGCCGCCCTAATGCACGTGCATTTACTCATGAATGAATATCTCACTCAGATTAAAAAGGGGGCTTGGTGTGGGTGTGGTTTGGGCAGGGTGTAGGTGTTTTGGAGAAGGGCCAAGAGATGTCTGGTGATCGAATTTGCAGATGACACAAAATTATTCAGAGTAGATAAATCACATGTGGATTGTGATAAATTGCAGGGACTATAAGATTGGGTGTCCAAATGTCAGATGAAATGTAATGTGGACAAGTGCAAGGTGATGCATATAAGGAAAAAGAACCCTTACTGCAGATAGATAGATGATGTCAGATTCAATATGAAGAGGTAACACCCAGGAAAAAGATCTAGGTGTCATACTGAATAATACATTGAAATCTTCAGCTCAGTGTGCTGCGGTGGACAAAAATGCAAATAGAGAATGCTAGGAATTATTAGGAAGGGAATGGTGAATAAAATGGAGAATGTTATAATGCCTATGTATCACTCCTTGGTGAGACTGCATCTTGAATGCTGTGTGCAATTCTAGTTGCTGCTCTCAATAAAGATATAGTTGCATTGGAGAAGGTACAGAGAAGGATGACTAAAATGATAAAGGGGATAGAATGAAAATTCCAACTGAATGTATGCCAGTAATTGTTAAAGCATTTTATACTGGGAAAAGAAAGATAATATACAAGTTCAAACACAGCAGGGAGAAAATGAGGAAGAAGGACTACCACTTGTGGAAACTTCCATCAATATCTCGGATTTACTTCAAAATTCTCAAGACTCTGTAATTAACCATAGAAGGACTCTATTAGTTAATTTTGCTTTTGCTACTGATAGAGAAAATGTCTTAAGAACATTCTTTCACTCATGACTGCTTATGTTTTACGGGCAGAGAGACTGGGTATACGGAATACTCAATTACGATGGAAAAAATTTCTTAATCTTAGACAAATGGTATTAGATAAGGGTGGACGATTCATGTTAAAATACCCATATAGATGTGTGGTGAAATATAATGATCAAAATTATCTTTTACTGTCCCGGAACATCTTAAGGGTCTTTTAGGGATTGTAACATGAATGTCTGGTTATTGATTGGTAATGGGGGGGGGGCAGTGTTTACTAATACTTATATTTCTTATCTATAATGTAGTTGTTCATAATATGATGTTTCTCCCAAATATTGCTTATTCTTTAGAGTTAATTATTATAATAGTGTTAAAAAGGATGGAATACTCCTTTTTTCTTTGTTACGAGATACAAACTCTATGAGGTACATTTTAAAAAAGAGCGCACGCGCATACTTTTGTTCGCGCACCAGGCGCGAACAAAAGTACGCCGGATTTTATAAGATAAGCGTGTAGCCGCGCGTATCATATAAAATCCGGGGTTGGCGCGCGCAAAGGGGTGCACATTTGTGCAACTTGCGCGCGCCGAGCCCTGCGTGCGCTGCCCGTTCCCTCCGAAGCCGCTCCGAAATTGGAGCGGCCTCGGAGGGAACTTTCCTTCCACCCCCCCGCACCTTCCCCTCCCTTCCCTTACCTAACCCACTCTCCCGGCCCTATCTAACCGTTCCCCCTACCTTTATCAGAAAAGTTACTACTGCCTCCAGGCAGTAGTAACTTATGCGCAGCGGCGCGGCAGGCCCCGACACAGGCCACTGTGTCAGCCACGCCCCCGGACCGCCCACACGCCCCCGAACACGCCCCCAATCGAAAACCACACCCCCTGGCCACTCCCCTGACCGCCCCTTTTTGCAAGAAATGTCTTGTTAAATTTTTGTTTAAAATGCAAAAAAAAAAAAAAATGAATGGCTCCCCTATGAGAAAAGGCTTAAGAGTTACTCATGTTCAGCTTACAGAAGAGATGGCTTGGGCAGATATGATAGAAGTCTATAAAATCATGAGAGGACTAGAACAGGTAAATGTGAATCGGTTATTTACTCTTTCAGATAATAGAATAACTAGAGGACACTCCATGAAGCTAGCAAGTATCAGATTTAAAACAAATCAGAGAAAATTATTTTTCACTCAACACACAATTAAGATCAGGAATTTGTTGCCAGAGGATGTGGTTAGGGAAGTTAGTGTAGCTGGGTTTAAAAAAAGGCTTGGTTATGTTCTTGGAGGAGAAGTCCATAAACTGCTATTAATCAAGTTGCCTTACTGGTAGATTTTAAAAGGAATGTGTGTGTGCCCATAAACGCACATATTCCAGTGCGAGAAAAAATATGCCTCATTTTATAAAGTACATGCATAGAATTTAAAATACTTTTGCAGTGCCTACTTCTACAACCTTTACATGTGTATTTAGAATGCTCGGGGAGAGAGAGAAAGTGTGAACCTCTGCATACGGTCAGTCTGATACTCTATATATAGGTACCATTCTAGAGGGGCACTTTGAATTGAGGTAGGTTGGGGTTAGAAGGGGATTGTTACAGACATATTCAGAGGTATTAACAGTACAATTGACATCAGAAAAGAATTACAGTACTAGTAAGTGCTGAAAAGTCTAACCAGAGGAGTTGATTTATACACTGCAGTGCTAGCTACAGTGTGCAAATCTACTCCTAAGGCTATAATTATTCCTAAGGGCTATAATTCTTTACTGATGTCAATTTACTATGAATACCTCTGACAGTGTCTGTAGCAACACCCCTGTAACCCCAACCAACCACCCGAAATCCCTACTCCGATTGAAAGTGCCCCTCTAGGGAGGTACCTATATATAGTGAGTCAGACTGACCTGTAAAGAGGTTTTTTTTCTCTCTCTCTTTCACACTCCCCCCCCCCCCCCCATCTCATGAGGTGAAGTAGCAGCAATTGCTCATTGCCTTTGCAAAATTTGTGGTTTCATACGTCAGTCTTCGCCCCGCTCCTGGAATGCCCATGACCTGCCCCTTTTCCATCTCCTTATTCTGAACAAACATACATGCATGTACGCAAGCCCTTCCTGGCTTCTCAAAATTCATATTGTGCGTGTATGTGGCCATTTTTGCATGATTAACACTTTTAAAATCTACTTCTTAGAGAATAGTCACTGCTATTACTGGTATTAGTAGCAAGGGATCTATTTAATGTTTGAGTACTTGTCAGGTATTTGTAACCTGGATTGGCCACTGTTGGAAACAGGATGATGCGCTTGATAGACCCTTGGTATTAACCTTGGTATTATGTTCTTAAATACTTGTGTGCCTGGGCCAGGGCAGGGTATTAGGCAACGTAGGTGAACCTCCTGCCTTGCACCCACCCCCTGGTCACACCTGCCCCCCTGAGCACATCTGCCACACTCCCGTCACGCCGCTCCACCCGATATCAGCTCCGACTCCTACCTCATGCTCGCCCACCGAGTGTGCGCTTCTCTGGGCCGTTAGCAGGATGGCATTGCTTGCGGCCTGTCGAATGTTTACTCCTCTTTGCTAGGAGCAGGATAAGCTCCGCTTGCTGCCCCACATGGCTGCTCTTTGGTGCCCCCTAATTGTCAGTGCCTGAGGCAAACGCCTAGTTTGCCTAATGGGACGCACCTGCCCTGATCTGGGTGCACACCCTGGTCCAGTGCTGTGTAACTTTACCTCGGCTGCAGAGTATATATACTTTAAAAAATATGCCATTACCGTGGAGTTTAAAGGGTCTGGGATAACTGGAGGGAGTACATGCTATTAAACCAGGGTGAGTGTGGAGGACCTAGCTCTACCCTGGGAGAACTGGTGGATGAACTGGTGAAACTGGTCATTGCCTGGGTGCGTGCTGGTTAGAAAATTCCCTCTCGGCTGTAACCCGATTTGGTGGCTGGGCACACTTATTTACATACGGGTCGATCCTGTAAGGCCGCGGTAATAACAGTGCGGCAGTGTCAGGCGCACCCTTCCTCCCCGCATGCACAGTTCTCTTCACTAACTCCCCGATACTCTCCTCTAATCGCATGCAAATGCATGCCGCGGCTTTAAAGCGGTAGGGAAGGGTTATGCCCTCGTAACCCATTTTACTGTATAGGCGCTTAATACAGCGCCTATACAGTAACCAGGGTGCGCTGGTACCTGTCATTTCAAATGTCATTTCAAATGACATTTGAAATGACAGGCACCATGAAGTGAAAAAAAAAAATACCAAAATATGTAAAAACCTGAGTGTTCAAAAAAAAATAATTTTAAATACCTGTCGGAGAGCCGCGTGGGTCCAGGCGGCGGCGGGAGCCGGGTGGTCGCGTGTTAAATCTAGGCCGCGGGCGGGTGGGCGCCTGTTCCAGGCAGCAGCGGCAGCGGCGGCGGGGGGACACGCGTTAGTTCGAGACGGTCGGTGGGCGGCGGGTGGTCGCGTGTTAAATCTAGGCCGGGTCCGCACAGGCGCTCATTCATTCACTGCCGGTGGGGGCTGCCCCGGCAGCCCCCACCGGCAGTGAATGAATGCGACCCCTGCGATTCGGCGCTCAAGGCAGTCACATGCCGTGACGTCACGGCATGTGACTGCCTTGAGCGCCGAATCGCAGGGGTCACACAGGCGCGCATTCATTCACTGCCGGTGGGGGCTGCCGAGAGGCAGCCCCCACCGGCAGTGAATGAATGCGCGCCTGTGCGGACCCGGCCTAGATTTAACACGCGACCACCCGCCGCCCACCGACCGTCTCGAACTAACGCGTGTCCCCCCGCTGCCGCTGCCGCTGCCGCCTGGAACAGGCGCCCACCCGCCCGCGGCCTAGATTTAACACGCGACCACCCGGCTCCCGCCGCCGCCTGGACCCACGCGGCCCTCCGACAGGTATTTAAAAATTTTTATTTTTTTTTCTGACAGGTTTTATGTGTCCCACATCATTACATTTTCTCGATCATCTCTGTATCGCTTTTTTTTTTAATTGTGTTTTATTGTTTTTGAGTGTATTAAGCGGTGTCGATGGATTTGTTACTAGACTCACAGTCCTAACTCCTACTAGGGGGAGGCGGTAAACTAAGACGTTACGGCCGCGGCAAAACAGTGCGTTATTAATGAGATAACCTGAGCGCGCGTTACGGTATCGGAGGGGAATAGCTAATTCCTTCATTATACAGCTAATTCGTTCATTTACATGCCGGGTGGGGAAGGGTTACGCGTCTGTTTTAAGAAGCGCTACGGACGCACGAAACTGGAGACTGTATCGCTGGTTTGCCTTACGCGTCCGAATTGTGCGCAGCGAGCTCGTTACAGACGAGAAATCTTCAAATGAATGTTACTGTATCGAGCTGATAATTAGGTGCACATGTACACACACACCTAGGATATTTTATAACATACATGTATATGTGCACGTATGTTATAAATCTGTGTACCTGGGTGCGCACTGACACACATGCATCAATGTAAGCTCATGCGCCTTTTTGAAATTGACCATCCCTATGCACATATTCATACAAACATTTACTCTCGAGTACATTCAAAGATAACCTGAAAATTGCCTTTTTCTGAAAACCGTAATAAATCTATGATATCTTTTGGGTAAGTTCAGAATATTTTAAATATTCAGGATAACTATATATCTACTGTATTAATGTAAATACACTCTTAAGTATGGTGGATAAATATATAAACTTCTAATTACATCTATTTAAAATATGGAAAAGTTACATTTTCTAAAGGAATACAATTTTTTCTTTGTCCAAAGAGATTGCAATTAGGTTATTTTTCCTTAGAATATTTTATGTTTTATTATTTAAATTCTTCAAAGCTCAAATACATGCATATCAGTGTTTTGTCTTTTTATTTTTGTGACAATTATACATCTACATTTTTCTTCAAACTTTATTTTATTTAAAAAAAGGTTTGTACTGCGAGATCCTATGTTTTCAGTTATGAACAATAAATACCTATAAATACCAATACAATGAACAATAAACTACAAACAAACAACTATCTCTGCAACAACAAAATAGCCCTAATATAGAATTAATAAGAAGGAATATAATATTCTAAAATTTGGTGAATCTAGAACAAAAACAGGCTACCTAGTATTCTCTCCAAAAGTTTCAGTAAAAAATAATGCTTTCAGTTTTTTCCTGAAAGACTACATGCAAATAGCCTCCAAGTTATGATTTTAATATTCAAGCTTTCTTTCTGATTACACTTAATACCTTGACTTCTGGTAAGATCAATATCTTAAAATGAAAACAGCACAATTTATGGGGTGAAGATAAAGTAGTCTCAGTCATTTTGAAGTTACCTCTTCTAGGGTACCAATAGAAAATTCCATGGTTAGCATAAAGGGAAAGGGATTTAAACATTTAGGGATATAAACTTCAAACACTTATAAAGACCTACATAAGATTAATTGTATTCCACTTCTATATATAATAAAGGAAAATATAGGTAGATGGGAATTTGGTACAAATTTTCCTGGTAGTCAGGATAGAAATTGAATAAATATCTTCCCTAGGCTGTTTAGTATCTCAATTTTTTTAGCAATTTTATTTTGGGAAAAATTAAAAAAAGAAATTGTTTCTAAACCTTATATTTGGCACATAATGGAGGGGGGGGGGTTAAGATTACCTGTAATTAAACAATATTACTTAATGGCTCAGCTAGTTTATATGACACCAGGGTTAATTAACAGAGGAGCAACAACATGGGTAGAGAAAAATGGATCCTACTGATTGCTTAGATGTTTAGATATGTAGCTTATCTTTTTTACATGACAACCTCACAGCATCTTAACCTATGGATGTTAACACACCCTGAAAAACAATAAAGATAAAGTTAAAATGCAATTAAAAATAAGTTGTAATTTACTTCCGTGGCATAATTTCTATTTCATACCAGGATTTATAAGACAGCAATAAATAAGCTGGGGGATAGGAGGATTAAGATGGATAATACAGTCCTTCCAAAATATAACCTCTCAAAAAATGAGTATCTATGAAAAGAGTTTAAAGAAAAAAGAGTTCTGTATATGTACCACTGGGCTGATATTCCTGGGTAGAGTCCCAAGAACCACATCTCAACCACAGTCTTATATGTTTCAGTCTTTCCATGAAGTTAGTGATCTCTGAGTGCTCAACATTCCTTAAAAGGGGAGAAAATTAGTCTTTTAGGCCTGTGGATTGTTTTAAGTCAAATCCTAATTTAAAGTTTTCCATATACTGCATTGATAATCTCTTAACTGTAGACAGCAGCAATAATCATGCTGGAGACTATTATGGTTTCTAACATTACTTAACTATTAAATTTTGTAGTTGATGGAAGAGTTCTTTACAGATTTTATGGTTCTTCAATTTCTTTTGATATTAATGAAATGCCAATAATCAAAACTTATTGCTTTTCCTGTCCGATCAAATGATAGTTATCTCCCTTCCAATTGTTAAGGAATATCACTTTAGTCACTTTAATTGTGTTCCATGACAAAGTTCTAACTCTCCTGTCTCTCCTCTCAACCCTCCTGCTGGTGGTACCTGAGGGATACCTGTTGTACTCCTCCTGTTATCTTCATGAGATGATAGCGAGTCAGAGTGGGTCTATGAGGTCTCCTTCTCTCCTATTTTACTCCTACTTCCCATGGATGACTCCAATGTCATCCTTCCTGGAGATTATTTATGATCCTATGGTCCTCTGTCAGTGAAAGGCATTTTTCCTCTTGATGTAAAATTAAAAGGAAATAAATCTAAATCCCCGGATCCTGAGGTACTCAGCAAAAATCAAAAGGAAAACGTATTATTCAATTAAGGAAACCAAAGATCCAAGGTGGAAAGGGTGGAAAACTTCCCACTCTGACAAAGAAAAAGGTCTCCAAAAACATGGTACTGAAATGAGTAAAGGTACTCTTCTCTTTTACTAGTCCAAGGTCTCAACCACAGAGATCCCTAGAGTCCTTTCTCAGCAAAAATAAAACATGGAACAGCAAGACACATACTGAGTTCCACAGCACAAAATGGGGGCTATGTTTTATATAGGATGGGAGCACACTATCACCAGGTTCCATCATGGGGAGCTATCTGTTTCTTATCTTTTCTATTTCTATTATCCCACCACCACATACAAACCACCACCACACTCCTTCTGTACACCTTCTTGCACCAGTGAGGTTGGTGACCAAAATAAGCAGGGGTGCAACGCACCAACCTCACTGGTGCAAGAAGGTGTACAGAAGGAGTGTAGGGATGGTTTGTATGTGGTGGTGGTGGTGGGGGGGGTGTATCCATGAAGGGTAGAACTTATTCTCTTTGCACGCTCTACTTTGTTTCTGTCCCCTCACACCTGTGTGTAGATGGGGGAAGATAGAGGTTTAGTTGGTGATGGTGTAAGTATGTACTTTTTCCCCCTCAGTCCCCATATGGTCCCCATCTTTCCCTTGTATTCTCCACTTTGTAGCAATCTCCTCCCCTTCCCCTCCAGTTGTGGGTGTGTGTGTGTGTGTGGGGTATTCTTTCCCCCTGTAGACATCTGTGTATATTGGTCTAGGGCTGGGGTGGATTAGTGGTGGTGCAAAAGGGGGAGGTGAATGGTATTATGAGACAGGCTGTGTGTGTGCACTCTTTCTCCTTATACAGCTCAGTTTTCAGCCTTATCTTCCTCATCCCTCCTCTTGTATGTGAATAGGGGTGGGGAAAATGGTGCAGATGAGGTGTGTATGGAAGGGAGGTTCTGTAGATAGGGTTCTTTTTCCACTTCTCATTCTCCACTTTGTCACCTTTTCATCCATGTATAGGCATGCATGTGTGGGGATTAGATGGGAAGTTGGTGAGATATGTGTGTGTGTGTGTGTGGGGGGGGCATGTGTGTATGTATGTGGAGGAGGGAGAGAGCTGATGGTATAAGTGGTATATGCATGGGGGGATGTCTGTGTGAGTGTAACATATCCCCCTCCCTCCACATATTTTCCACTTTGTTGCTGCATCCTTCCTTTCCTCTGAGTTCATGTGTGTGTGTGAGTGTGGGGGGAGGGGGGAGGGATAGTGGTATAGGATTAGGTGGTGTTTGTGTTCCCCCTTACACTCTCTATATTTTCCCCATATCCCCCTTTCTCTCAGCATGTTGTCTCTTCTCCCCTACCAATGTGTGAGTGCGGCGGGGTGGGGAACAAAGTTTGTGGGCACCTAAATTAGGTACTTACCGCATTTATCAAAATGCGGTAAGTACCGCATGCGATAGCATAAAACACACCCCTTTTGCTAATATAGCATTTATTGCAACTTGTGCTAATTACCTGTGTGAAGAGCTAAGTTAGCACAAATTGTGGTGCCAGACCTGTTGTATTTCCTGCATTCAACCACTGGAGGACCATTTTTAATGAGAGAGAGAGAGACAGCCTGGCCATAATATTGTGGCCCATAGGCAGGTATTTGTATCCCTATGGTAGGCCCACTTAGTAACTCAAGGTGGGGATTATTGCCCAAATCTCATCTTGGAGTGAGTTTCCTCACTCCGAAGGCCAGCAAATCTTCACAAGAGACCACTGTTCTGTTCGTAGGTGTCACGTAGCATGTCAAAGTAGCCCCTAAGCCCCTACACTCTCTTACCTAATCCCCACCTCGAGTTACTAGGTGGGCCTACCATAGGGATACAAATACCTGCATATGGGCCACAATATTATGGCCAGATGCTCTCTCTCTCTCTCTCTCTCTCTCTCTCTCTCTCAGAGCTGTCTTCTATGCAATTAACATTTTTAGACATTGTGATTTCATAAAGCATTGTATGTGAAATATTTGTTGTCTCCAATTTCTTGACAATGCATTTGTGATTTTTTTTTTTTTTATAAAAGTTTGATGACTGTATTACTCCACTAGGATACATAGAAATAAAGATAAACAAATAAAATGCAGGTGATACTTGTTCATTGATTAATTCAATACATAGATAACTATCTTATATGACAAACAAATTAAATTACCTTATCTATTTTTGGCTGCCTTCTTGTAACCTTGCATACTATTCTTAGACATTGCTGATGTTAAATTCCCAAAGCATCTGATATGAGTTAGATTCAATCCTGTTGGTGTGTGCCAGATTTGATTATCTGTAGGAAAGGTAAATATTTTGAAAACTCATATATTAAAGGTTTAGGCCAGTGCTTCTCCCATTGAAAATATTGGGATTTTTTTCATTAAGAAATCTTGTGCAGTGTATGTACTAGAGAACAACTGGCAGAAACCCTTTATTAAATGAGCCCCACAATTTATTAAGTTTTCAGTGTAGGAAGTCACAGATTACCATTTGTAAATGAAAAATTTACTGTATTCAAGACCATTCAGCCCCTCATCACCCATCATTCTCTTTAAAAGTAAATAACAAATCCCCTAACCCACACATTCGCTTAAAACAAGGCCACAACATTAGTGTAAGAAACACATACTGAGCCATAACAATCAACAATACCCCAACTACCCATCAATGTTCAGTTCCTGGGAGGCCCCACTGCCATGTCCCAGCAGAATACAACTTCAAACTTTCTGGGTTTCATGTGCCTTCCAGGTCACTACCACCATGATTTGGGCCTTCCCATCACACACCCCAGAAGAAAAGACCCCATGGAAATAACAATCAATGGTTACCCTATTTGCTGTCTATCTGATATGTGGCATGTAAATGGCATCCCTTAGCCTCAGAAGGAACAGAAGTATCATCTAAGCTGCCCGATTCACTAAGGCTTTTCTCCCAGTCTGTGTCTATGGAAAAATACTTTGATGAGCAGACCCAAAGTGTGCAAATCCCACCAAAAGCAGTGAATTGGCTTTGGTTCCCATTCTGCCTTTATTAACCAAAACCAACAAGAATAACCATTTGTGACTGGGTCAATATGCCGGCCCAGGGAGGAAGGTTAAAACTCCAGGAACCAGGAAACCCCAGGAACTAAAAACCCCAGGGAAGAAATTTAAGAGGGAAGGAAAACCAGGAGATAGGGGACCAGGGAGTCACATTGGTTCCTTCCCCCAGGAATAAAGAGACAAGAGACACAGTTATGGAAGGAAGAGAGGGGAGCCCCGGGAACCAATCCCTGGCCACTAGGGGAGGAGCCTCCACCCTATAAAAATGAGCCTCACCCAGAGCAGCCTCAGTCTCCTGCTGGAGACTGAAGAGGTTGGATCCTGGGACCTTGATACATGTCTTTTGAAGGACTCTGTTCCCAGGAAGCTGCGCATGCAGGGGAGACTGAAAGAAGGACTGCAGCCTTGGTGTCAAGAAAGATGGGCCTGGGAATCCAGGGACTGCCATTGGTTCTGAATTGTTTTGCTAATGAACTATTTCTAAAACTTCCAAGTAGGTGGAGTTATCTCTGGGGAAAGCGGTAGAGGCCTAGAGATACAAGGGAGGTGGCAGAGAGGCCAGCAGGGCCGGACTTAAATTACTTGTTGGTTTGTTTTGGGACATTCTTTGTGTTTTTCTGGGACTTGTATTGATACAAAGAAGAGGATGTAATATAAAGGCTGAGATTCAAGCAGGAAGCCAAGCTCAGTAGTAGCTGGCTGGAGCTGGTGGCTCACCAGGAGAGCTTCAGTCTCTAGCCAGCCAGAGACTGTAGGTTTGAGCCCCGCTAGGGGAACCTCCTGAACAGCTGGAGTTTTGTAGGTGCATGGAAAGTATGCCTACCAAGCACTGGATCTGAGACAAGAGGATCTGGAGTTCATCTGCCAGGTGACACCATTCCATATACATTGTACCTGTGTTCTCAACCTAGTTTTGGAGACTCACTCAGCCAGTTGGGTTTTCAGGATATCCACAATGAATATGCATGAAACAAATTTTCATGCACTGCATCCATTGCATACAAAACAATCTCATGCATATTCATTGTGGATTTCATAAAAGCCCAACTGGCTGGGTGTGTGCTTGGAAAGTACAAATGAGGAAACCACAAAATGACTTATTTTAAGCCTCAAGAAAATTCTCCACTTTGTCTTGGCTCTTTGGGTCTCTCCAACCAATCCATAGCTGCTATAAGCCCAGAACTATGTTTAAACCCTCAGGGAGTCAAGGGAATAAATTAAAATTTTCCTTGCTCCATCGAACCTCTCCCTGCTGTGTGAAGTCACAATGGGTAAAGGATGGACCTAGCTCAGCACCAAGTTATCCATGCAGCTGAGATAGGGATCACCTGCCCTCTACTCTCACCCTATTCTTTAAATATAAGGATAAAAGGAGAGAATGGCAAGCACAGAATCACTAGGGAGCAGATCAACTATATAATATGAAACTGAACTGACCAAATATTTCAATAAAATCCATAGATTTTTTTTCCTTAGGATGCCTGGCCAGATTTCAATTGAATTGACTCTCACTGCTGTTGATTGAATGTTCTGCAAATAAATTATGGTATTATTGACTTTCTGCACTTAGAATCAAGATTTATTGTGCTATTAAATAAAAAAGAAATCATTGCTACATAATTGAGTATTCACTTCATAATGATAGAGATTTTACTGGTAAATAAAATACCAAGCCAACTTACATTTTGAGATAGAAAAATGATTTTTCTTCATTCTTGACCAAACTTATAGAATGTAATTACTAGCATACGCAATATCTGAGTTTCTTCTCCAGTTATGTAGCTACAGGAAAGAAAAAGCTTTTAAAAACTGATATTTAGGAAGTAGAACTTTGGAGCAGCCTATATAAATTAGATGGTAAACATGTGAATAAGTTACACCAGTTTTCAAAGGGAAAATATGCTCTTATGCGCAGTTTGTACTTTAGTTTTTGAAATGATTCCCATCGCAATTAGCAGCATACATTTATACCTGCTAAAATGTGTGCAGCAATTTTGGGGGAAATTTTATGTATAAACATTTGAAAATACTTATGCATACCAGTAAATGTAAATCCCAATCCATCTCAGTCCTTGGAATACCTCCATTCAGTCCAGATAAACTTATGCATGAACATAACATGCACATGTAAATTTGCTGCAATTTTTTAAAAGCCCATTTCTCTGTGTAAAACACTGCTTTATATTCCCTTTAAAACACTGTTATATCTTCCCTTTAACTGCAGACTTCCTTTTGAAAATTACTCTCTAGATCAGTGGTACTTATTTCCAAACCCCGAAGGTCACAAACAGTTTGGATTTTCAGGTTATCCCTAATGAACATGGATGTACAGGCATACTGCTTCATTTGTAGGCAAATGTATCCATGAATATTCATTAGGAATATCCAGAAAACTTGGCCCATTTGCAGTCCTCAAAGACTTGAAAGTAAGTTCCTCTCCTCTAGATCATTAGAAAATATAATAAGGACAATGAAGCAATGAGCCCATGTAAATATACCCTTTCATTGAGAGGTTTTATCCTTTGTGTTTGTCAATTTCATTTGAGAATAGAGTTCTGTCTGCTAAAAGCTGCCTGGAATATCCTGTTATGTCAGCATTATAACTTATCCTGAAAAGTCCTTAGAGTGCTCCCTGGTCGGCGAATAGTCTCCAGTATTGGTTCCTGCTTTGAGCTACTGTTGAAATATATCGAAACTTTCTTGCAACCTGCTGTAGTATAAATTGAATCCTACATTAAGGATCCAATGCATTTCATCCTGGTATTACAAGGGGTTTCAAGTATTCCAACAGGCAGCCAATATTAGTGTACTTGATGCCAACATTCCTTGTCATGCAGCATTACATATTATTGAATCAACCCTTGCCCAGCGACAGATACTAGAGCGACATATACAATTTGTAAAGGAATTGGCTGAAATTGCACTTACATCTAAGTATTTCATTTTTGAGAAACAAGTTTTCCATCAAGTAAAGGGGTGGCCATGGATCCTTCCATTGCTTGTCTGTATATTGCTAACTTTGAAAACAATGTATTTATACATTTCCATTTTTGACAGGACATTTTAATATGTAAACGTTGCATCAATGATTTGTTGTGGATTTGGACAAATGCAGTGGATAAGTTAAGACTGTTTATTTAGTGGATTAATCAATAGGATTCTAATTTAAAATTTACAGTTCAGTATGATAGTGTTCAGATATCTTTTTTGGATCTTGTAGTTAAAAAAAAAACCACAATAAAGTACATTGGCTCCTAACATTTAAAAAAAAGAAAAAAGAAAACACTTACAAAAAAACTGTTTTACATAACTCTAGATTCTACCATAAAAGTTTAAGAAAAAATATCCCTGTAGGCCAAATTTTACACCCTCGATGTTTGTGTCACTCTATCTAGGAATTCAAAATTCAGGCTGAACAGTTTTCTACCTGGTTTTTAGATTAAAGCTATACAACTAAATGTATTTGCAACCATGTATAAATGTGCTCTTTATGCAGACTGGGACAATTTATTAACAGTACAGCTCAAACATCATTAAATCATTTGGTGAATACGATTCCCTTTTCTAATAAGCTTCTGCTATTAAGTCAATCATACGCAATTGCTGACATGTTTTAGTCAGGATCTGGTCCCTTTAATGAACCTCTGGTCTTTGCACTCCAAAGGAAATAGAATCTCCGTGATCAGCTCATTTCTGCTATGTTGCCCACAGTAGATGCACAACCTTATAATGGAAGTCATTTCTCTTGTGAGTGATGTAATGTATGTCCACAAGCTCTAAAACTGTCATTTTTTGAGCGTTCAGATCTCTCTTAATGTTGCTATATTCCAGGAACTTTTAATTGTGAAATCACTCAGGTTGTTTATCTAGTCATGTGTCTGTGACATTTGCTCTATATTTGTCAAACCAAAAGAAATCTGAGAATCCATATTACTGACAATAAAAGTTGTATCCACACTGCTAAGCTTCAATCCCCATTACTTGAATACTAGCTTTCACATCAAAATCAGCTAGAGAATTTCAAGATTTTTGTGATCTGTAGAGTAACATTGAAATGTGGTTGTGATATTTCTCATACCCTAATACAAAAAGAGCAACGTTTCATTTACCAGGGGAGTACTTGGAGTCCTAGAGGTCTTAATCAGGATTTAAAATGGACCTTTTTATTATAGTATTTCTTCAAATGTAGTGATTTCTGGTCTGAAATCGGATTAACTTTCATTGGTTAGATGTTTCAGTGACTCATTTCTGATGTCACCAGTTTTCTTCCTGCATTTTTCTAATCTCTGGTTTGTTTATATCTGCTTTATGTGTATGTATCTGTGTACTAGTACACTGTTCATTTTTGGTTGTTACTAGTACACTGTTCATTTTTGGTTGTTTACATTGGTGTGTACCGGAGTACACCAGTTGGTGTGTGTGGGTTTTTTGTGTGATTGATTATGTGTATGTATGGCATTCTACTTGTTCTCAACCATGTTAGCATTATGTTGTATGCCAAGTGTGAGAAGTTTAACAACAAATGTTGAGGTAAACTTAATTTAAAATCTTTGTGGATCTGACCATAAAGATGACCACATTAGGGGGGTTTTGTGTTTATTTATTTTGATAGTTATGACAATCCTTTCTGTAAAAACAGTTTTCTATTTATAAGTGTCTTTGGCTGCTGATTGGTTTAGGGAAAAACAATTGACGTGACGTTACAATATATTTCTTTAAAGATAGCTGTTTTAATGAAATTTAAACAAGTAGGAGTTTTTATAACCTTTTGCGTTGATACTTTAGGTGCCTTTGATGTTTTGATTGGGTAGTCAAGCCAAGTGCATTAACAAATTGTTCTTATTCAGAGTTTGCATGTACTGAATTCAACTCCGGCAAATATTTTCATTTCAAGATTATTCAATGTGCTTCAAAAAAAGACATGAGTTTCTTTGAAAGACACTTTCCATTAAACAGCAGACATTTTTAAATCAACTGTTGACCCTTCTGGGACATGCTGCTATTATAAATAATTGTATACATTTGGAATATATTTTAAGTTTTTCAATGTTCTTTTTCTTTAAGTAATCCCCCTGAACAAGCTGTTAAAAGGGAGCCTCTGTTGGGGTTACCATTATTTGCTAATTAATTATTGGGTTTAAGAAAAAAGATTGTTTTGAAATAATATTTTGTATAGACAATTAATGTTGTGGTAGTAATTTTGTGTGTGCGTAAATGAATGTATCATAAGCATGTTTGTGGTTTTTATGTATGAGTGAGGAATGTTTTGTTTTTCGTGGATTTTATTACATATTGGATATATGCTATGATATATTTTAAATGCATGTCTCAGTTGGTTGTGTTTTTGAGAAATATTTAATTTGTAATAAATATTTAATTTGAAATAAAATTGTTAAATGTGTTCCCTTTTTTTCATTCTGTTACTCATGTAAGAGTAAAAGGTGGTGCTATTGGGCTCGCTACTGGCGGCGATAAGGGACCTTACCTTTTCGCCATCAGCGAGGTTTCCACGGCATTCGCGCCAATGCCGCCCCAACTCCTCCTCTTCTGGTGCTGATGCTGCCCCAACTCTGCCCCGACCTAGGTATCGCACTTGAAAAGTCCCTTTTCACGTGCGTTTGGATTAGAAAATAAACCCCTTAATCAGGTGGGTTTCAAGCCCCTTTTTTATATATCAACTCAATAGGAGCAATGTCCCCTTTTAGAATAACATCTTGGATCTCCTACCTTTTACTCTTGGCCAAGGACACCATAGTGGGAGGAGGTCCCACCTAAGAGGGTGGTTTATAAGAAAGTTAGCTGGTATGGTGGTGCAGCAGAATATTGCAGTTAATTTAGCTGGATAAGGTCATCTGGCTAACTTTGCCAGCATAGTAGCTGAAAATTAACCCCTCTATGCTTAAAATAAATAAATAAATAAATAATCCGGGCACCAACAGTACCTGTGATTTTAAAATGCCTGTTTCTGTACATTGCTGACCAAAAGTGCAAATATGTTGAAATAATCAGCACTGTATATACTATTCTATGATATTACTTGCACTGTAGTGGATAGTGTAATTAAGAGGGCATCTTTTTTACTTATGCTTAATGTTATCATCTCCAACTGTAATAACACATCTGGAGCCCAAAAACTTTCTAACTGTAATAAATATTACTTTTTATTTGCTCTATTGCTTTAATACACACAGTTTAACTTTTGACTATGTGGGACTTTTTAAAATTCTGGACAGCTACTTGAGCATCTCTTTAGTATTCATGCATTGATGCATTGCTCTGCCTCATCTGAAGTTTCATTACATACCACTGGATCCCATAGACTGAATTTCATTGCAATAAGGAAATTAGATTATTGACATAGTATCATTTGACAGATTGGATTTTATTTAGTTTCTTTTTTTTTCTTTTACTACTAATGCTTGATAATGTTAACTAACCTCAAATAAAGAACCATTATCTCACTTTTTGAAACCCATGGATAGCAAATATTCTGTGTTAAATGCACAAAATTTATGAGGTCTGTAAAGTGAATAGATTATCCTGTCTACTGCAGATTTTAGGGTTCTGAAGGCATAACCTTGAACTGTTATGCTAAACCACATGTATCCATCTACCCGTTGCAAGAACTAAGCATCCCACAGTTCCAAGTGTAACAGCCAACAAGGAAAGAGACAGCTAAGATTGAGTGGAAATGTCTCCCTATGCAATTGCTGCCAATACCTTTCTTTTTCTTGAAACCCTCCTCTGACTCTATCTACCTCCACCGACACCTCCCTGTAATTTTATTCTCCCCAAACACCCTATCCCTATCACAATAGCCTCCCACAACAACATTCCATCCTGTCCTCCCGGAAACCTCAGCCTACCTTTTTGACACACACCCCTTCCTGCTTCCTCCCATTTCCTGCTACACCACTAAACCTCCCCACGCTAGCATTGTATCTTATGCATGTGCCTCACTAACTATCCCCTCTGTGCCAGAACACCTCCACATCCTGCTGCCCCCCCCCCCCCCAACTCAATTCCACTCAATCTCTTTTCCTTTATCATTCCCAATCACCAGTCCACACAGGGCCAGTGCAAGTTTTCTGGCTGCCCTGGATGGCTTCAAAATTTGCTGCTACCTGCCCTTGCTGAGATCCCTGTCCACTGATGGTGTCAACATTCCTCTGCTAGGACTGCTTTTACCTATGGGCAAAAGAGAAAGCTGCCCCAGGCCTTGGAAAGCAGGGGCACATCGTATGAGCACCTAGGTTTCTGAGACGAGTAACTTTTGTTTTTCACCTTGACATAGTAGAAAAATGGATGAAACTTCCTCAGCTGCAGCTACTATAGCTCCTTCTGCTTCAAGCACCACCAAATATAATCAAAGGAAGCCAGTGGAAGCCTCACAAGCATGCAAGTTTTTTTTTTAACTGTTTGAGCAGCAGACTGAGAACCAGGGAAGTTGAGAGTTCAAATCCAACTGACATTCCTTGTGACCAAGCAGAGCAGTAGGCTGAGAACTAGGGAAGCCAGGATTCAAAATTCTCAATTTTCCCACAGATAGTTATTGTGACCTTGGGCAAGTCACTTCATTCCCCATTGCCTCAAGTACACACTGGGACCCACCATAAAAAGACATGCCATATTAGGTTATAAGTGGATATATGAGAAATGGAGATAAAGAGAGCAATATTCAGTCACTGGCAGGCTTGCAGTGTTATATGGATAAACTTATGTGGCTAATTTTTTCAGGATATTCAGTGGTACATCGATGCTGCTGAATATCACCACCTATTTTGAAAATAGCTGGATAAAGTTTTCCAGCTAAATTCACAACTTCTGTTTGGCAAGAATAAAGATTGTTGGAGAAGCTATTTGGCTCTCTATTAATATACTTAACATAGAGGCTTTCTGGGGCAGAGTTATTTGGATAAATTAAAAAGCTATAATTTTTTTTGAAAACTGGATGTCAACGATGGTACTAATATGACAATTAATAGATAATAAACCACATTATCAATTATGCCAAAATATGTTTCATATAAACAACCCTCGTTCGGGAGCAGAATGATTACACTGTATTGTGTTTCATTTCATTCACTTAAATGGAATATGGGATTTGTAACCCATTATAATGTGAATCGCTCACCATTGGAATTTTTTAATCATCGGGTTGGTTGGATTAAAGTTCTTTTAATCAGGTAAGCAAATGGCAATGCTATATCTTCTTTCAATTTTTCAAGTTTTTTTAAATTATTTCGATTTTTCAATTTTTTAACACTGTTCATTCAATGTATCTGACGGCAAAGTATATCCACAAAAGAAAAAATGAGAAACCACTTATCATATTGCAGCGGCACCTAATTCCTGTGCCGGATCTGTAACGTTGGAGGGACTTCATTAGGGGCTCGGGCTTCAAATTAAAGTGTTTCTCTACGAGTGGGACTCCTTCCGGCGTCTTGGCATTTTTCAGAAATGGAGCCCATTAAAAAGCTAACATTTAGCCAGATACCTCACAAGTTATCCAGTGAAATGCTTTTGAATATGGACCCCAAAGTGACTTTTTTAAAGTCACAGGAAATGTCAATGGGGGAAGGAGTATTTGAATGCTGATTTTATTTGTTCACGGTCCATTCTTTTAAACACTAGCCCACTCCCCTCTGCTTCTTGCTCTAGTTCCTCCCTTCTTAGGCAGCATGTAGGTAACAGTAAGGGAGGGGTGAACCTGAAGCATACGAAGCACAGCAAAGAGCAGCCATTATGTTCTTTAACCCAGTTTCTTCCCTTCTCTCATTCAGGAGAAGGAGTGATAGGCATAGGCATGAGCCTGAATCAGGTAATGCAAAACAAAAAATAATTAGTCTGCTTCCTAATTCAGCTCCCTCTTCTTACCTCTCCCTCCCACCCCCTTCTGCAGAAGTGGTGAGAAACTTTAGAGATGGCAAGGAATGACCAGGAGGAGTCAGGATGGGGGGTCTGGAGGTTGGCAGGGCAGTAATTTTTCACAACAGGGTGGGGTTGGGGAGCAAAGAGAGGGACCCTCAATGCACAAATTATTTTTTTTTTCATTTTCTGCTATTGGGGCCATCTCTAGAGATGGCAGTGGGGGTGGGGAGGTAGGATCGGAGGTCTCATAACACGGAGATTATTTTACTCTCTGGAGGGGACTTCATTCTTGGGCAAAGGGGCTGCCATAACATGACATTTGGAAGCCAACTAATTTATGATATTTTTTTCCCATGGAATTTTACCATAAGGGAAAACGTTTGCAGGATTTTCTAAACTGCTGTACCACATACTACAGTTTAGTAAACCTCCCTCTGGGGAAAATGATGTGGCTCAATAAATGACCATCTAGTAATCCATGCTCTCACTAGGGGTCTCTCTCTTTTACAGGAGCAGGCAGTAACTGCTCTAGCAGCCCACATGGGGAAGCTGAGGGATATTTGGTATGCTCCTTTGACCTTTACTGCCTCCCTGATCTTTGAAAGGAAAAGAACTTAGGGCTAAGAGGCCCTACATATAGAGGAGAGACTGAGGGAATAGGAGAAATCTTAGAAATCAAAGCAAAAGTGAAAATAAGTCTAAAAAGAATGAGTACAACATGAAAGAAATTGTGATAATCAAGAGAAGGGAGCAAGGGAAGGTAGGGAAAGGAGAATACAAGCTGAAATGAATGGGTAAGTTTTTAACTAAACTTGAATAAGAAATTGGATTGTGAAGTTCATGAGTTGCACAGTGCTGTTACTGGTACAACTGGTATTTTTCTGAATGGGTGGGAGAGATGCAAGGGGATTAGGGGAGAAGGAAGATGCATGCCTTGTGTCAAATATTTCCCTCTTAAAATGTATTTCCCCTTTGCAGCTCTGGTAGAAATGTGCTTGAGTCAGTTCCCACAGACTAAAAGGAAGAGACAGTGTGCAAATGTGCTTCCATCAATTGGTGCAGAGAGAACCCTGCAATAGGTCGCTAGCTTCAGATTAATTGAGGGTAGGGGTGGTGCTGGGTGGAAGGTGAGGATGAAAAGGTTGTTTTTTTTTCCCCCTGCAGCTAAAAGTACATGCATTGTGAAAGCCTGTGTGGTATTTTAGCCCATCTGAGGAAAGCCATTTTACTTGGGTAAGGCACTGATTTCCTAAGTACCTAGCTTTGAAAATTATCTTCAGAAGGTACATTTCTGGGACTATTGTACACAATATACAAAGCGAGCTATAGGAGATCTATTTCTAATTTTTCCCAAGTGTAAACAGATTTTACATAAGAACATGATATGCCATACCAGGTCACACCAATGGTCCATCAAGTCCAGTATCCTGTTTCCAGCAGTGGCCAATCTAAGTCACAAGTACCCAAATCACAAGCTACTATTGCTTATTAATTTATAGCAGTTTATGGATTTTTCCTCCAGGAAATTATTCAAATCTTTTTTAAACCCAGTTACACTAACTGCTGTAACCACATCCTCTGGCAATGAATTCCAGAGCTTACCTATGTGCCTGGTGAAAGAATTTTCTTTGATTTGTTTTAAATGAGCACTTACTAAGTTCATGGAGTGTCCTCTGGTCCTTCTATTATCTGAGAGAGTAAATAACTGATTTATTTTAACTTGTTCAAGTCCTTTCATGATTTTATAGACTTCTATCATATCCCCTCTGTTGTCTCTTCTCCAAGCTGAAAAGTCCTAACCTCTTTAGTCTTTCCTCATAGGGCAGCCATTTCATGCCCCTTATCATTTTGGTCGCCCTTCTCTGCACTTGCTCCAGTGCAGCTATATCCTTTTTGAGATGCAGCGACCAGAACTGCACACAGTATTCAAGGTTTGGTCTCACCATGGAGCAATAAAGAGACAATATTGACATCCTCCATTTTATTTCCATTCCATTCCCTTCCTAATTCCTAACATTCTGCTTGCTTTTTTGATTGCCACACCACACTGGGCCAACGATTTCAATGTATTACCCGCTATGATGCCTAGATCTCTTTCCTGGGTGATAACTCCTAAGACAGAACCTAACATTGTGTAACTACAGCAAGGGTTATTTTTCCCTATATCTATCTCTTTGCACTTGTCCACGTTAAATTTCATCTGCCATTTGGAAGTCCAATTTTCCAGTCTTGCAAGGTCCTCCTGTAATGTATCACAATCTGCTTGAGATTTAACAACTCTGAATAATTTTGTATCATCTGCAAATTTGATTACCTCACTCGTCGTACCCCTTTCCAGATCATTTATAAATATAATAAAAAGTACCGGTTCAAGTTCACATCCCTGAGGTACTCCACTGTTTATCTTTTTCCACTATGAAAACTGACCATTTAATTCTGCTCTCTGTTTCCTGTCTTTTAACCAGCTTCCAGTCTACAAAAGGACATCGCCTTCTATCCCAAGACTTTTTAGTTTTCTTAGAAACCTCTCATGTGGGACTTTCTCAAATGCTTTCTGAAAATCCAAATACACCACATCTACTGGTTCATCTTTGACCACATATTTATTCACCCCTTCAAAAAAATGTAGGTGATTTGTGAGGCACACACACAAACTTCTGTTTGTTGCCTGACTTTCTGACTACCTATTTAAAACAAAACACATGAACACGCTAAATAATACACCCCAATAGAATACTTCTCCCCAATACTTTAAAGTTTTAGACATTTATCCAAGCAGTACTTACTGATTCTTTCCAGCCACCAGCAAGGTGATCTTCTCCTCTCAGTGCTCCCACTGGATTGTTGGAAATAGTGAGATTTGAATTGCTGCTGCTGTGCTCTATTTATGTCTGAGTGCCAATGTAGGTTAATAAATGGGGCAGATTTACTTATGTTGATGTCCAGGGGCAGGGTGGATGGAGCTGATAGTTTATCCATGTCATCTTCTCATCCTTTGAGTTCTATCTTGTTATGACTGACAAACATCTTCTTTTATGTCTACTTTTTGTTAAATGTCTTTGTTCATTTCTGGTTTTCAGCCTCCAGAGGTCAAAAAGATTTAGGGCTGAACTGAACCCCTAATTGACTTAACTTTGGCATCTCCATGGGTTTTGTTTGTTTTTCCAAGTTTCTCAGGGAATTGTTTAACTTGCAACTCTCTCTCATGATTTCACATATTTAGCTGATGTTTATACTGATCCATTTAATCACCATACATCTGACAGAAAAGAGAGCTCATTAACATTTTTTATGCCTGTTGAAAGCAGCAGCTGATGTGAACACTCCCGGGTTGTTTTTATCCAGAGGAAGAGCCACATCACTTTTTATGTCAAGTTTCTGCTAGAGTTTGTAATCTTTATTAGGGATGTGAATCGTGTCCTCGATCGTCTTAACGATCGATTTCGGCTGGGAGGGGGAGGGAATCGTATTGTTGCCGTTTGGGGGGGTAAAATATCGTGAAAAATCGTGAAAATCGTTAAAAAATCGAAAAATCGAAAAATCGAAAAACCGGCACATTAAAACCCCCTAAAACCCACCCCCGACCCTTTAAATTAAATCCCCCACCCCCAAATAACTTAAATAACCTGCGGGTCCAGCGGCGGTCTGGAACGGCAGCGGTCCGGAACGGGCTCCTGCTCCTGCATCTTGTCGTCTTCGGCCGGCGCCATTTTCCAAAATGGCGCCGAAAAATGGCGGCGGCCATAGACGAAAAAGATTGGACGGCAGGAGGTCCTTCCGGACCCCCGCTGGACTTTTGGCAAGTCTCGTGGGGGTCAGGAGGCCCCCCACAAGCTGGCCAAAAGTTCCTGGAGGTCCAGCGGGGGTCAGGGAGCGATTTCCCGCCGCGAATCGTTTTCGTACGGAAAATGGCGCCGGCCATACGCGTATGGCCGGCGCCATTTTCCGTACGGAAAATGGCGCCGGCAGGAGATCGACTGCAGGAGGTCGTTCAGCGAGGGTTCCGGCGCCTCGCTGAACGACCTCCTGCAGTCGATCTCCTGCCGGCGCCATTTTCCGTACGAAAACGATTCGCGGCGGGAAATCGCTCCCTGACCCCCGCTGGACCTCCAGGAACTTTTGGCCAGCTTGTGGGGGGCCTCCTGACCCCCACGAGACTTGCCAAAAGTCCAGCGGGGGTCCGGAAGGACCTCCTGCCGTCCAATCTTTTTCGTCTATGGCCGCCGCCATTTTTCGGCGCCATTTTGGAAAATGGCGCCGGCCGAAGACGACAAGATGCAGGAGCAGGAGCCCGTTCCGGACCGCTGCCGTTCCGGACCGCCGCTGGACCCGCAGGTTATTTAAGTTATTTGGGGGGGGTTCGGGAGGGTGGGGGATTTAATTTAAAGGGTCGGGGGTGGGTTTTAGGGGGTTTTAGTGTGCCGGCTCACGATTCTAACGATTTATAACGATAAATCGTTAGAATCTGTATTGTATTGTGTTCCATAACGGTTTAAGACGATATTAAAATTATCGGACGATAATTTTAATCGTCCTAAAACGATTCACATCCCTAATCTTTATTTCCAACAGAGTTCCAAAGTTTGAATTCAGACACAGACACCCAGATTTGTGCTTCTAGGCTCTTAGAGCCTCAGAATATCTTTTTATCATCCATTTGGCTTTAGCACAAAAATGGACTTTGAGGCATTTTTATTTGTTCTGGAAAAGGCACCTTTTGGACTCTTGGGCTTGTACTTTTATCTTCAACCATATACTGTAGCTCTTACTCTGCATATAGTCTCAATTTTAGTTTACATCTAGTGTGGGCTACTTTTCCTGTGGTAGAAAACAGAAAATGTGCTTATTGATGATTATCTGCTGGTAAAGGTTACTTTTGGAACCTCTGGCTTTTTTTTTAACCTAGCTCAGTGGTATTCACTCCCAGGACTGCAAACAGGCCAGGTTTCTAGGATATCCCTAATGAATATGCATGGGATGTATTTGCATACAATGAAGGCAAATTATTTCATGCATTTTCATTAGGAATGTCCTGAAAACCTGGCCTCTTTTGGGTCTCAAAGGCTGGGAGTGAATACCACTGACCTAACAATTCTTTGATGCCTGAAATCAGTTGAGATTTTCACCTGTCTTAAGGAAAAGACCAGTAAAATAAGAGTTAAGAAGATCAAAGTCTCCATCTTCAAAATAGATATTACTAAGTCAGGATGAAATTCTGATTACCTAATTACTGATGAGAAATATGGCAGAATCTATTTTGGACCAGAAAACAAAGAAAATGAATTACTAACCCTTTTCTATTTCATTCCTTATGCATTTAGTTTAGATCAGGGATAGACAACACCAGTTCTGGAGTTACTACTAACAGATCTGGTTTTCAGGAAATCCATAATGAAACTATATTAGATATATTTGCATGCAGTGCATGCAAATATATCTCATGCATATTCATTGTGGATATCCAGAAAACAGACCTGTTCATGGCATTCCAGGACTGAATTTGCCTACCCCAACTTAGATGCTGATAATTACATATATTATAATATATGCTTATGCTATTTTATGTTATTATGGTATTTATTTTTCTACTATTCTTGTTGTATAGTTGTATTTTGTATGTAAAATATATAAATTTACAAATGAAACACATATATTTAGTAAGACTAGTGAATATATAGTGACTAGTGCAGTTTGATAAGAAACATATATTTGCTATAAATTGCTAGTGGCATTCTGTTCCACAGGGTGAAGTTATCATATATGAAATATTACAATGGCACTCGTTATCTGACTTGAAGGCATGTGTGGTATTTCTGGAGCTTGAAAGAAAATCTGCCCTTATAATGACAGCATGTCAAAAGTACACATGAGGCATTAATAAACATACTATATCAAACAGATTCTTTGAGGTTTATAATATTTTTCACTGTACCAGCATAAAGGTTTTTCAAATATGGTGTTGTGCAACCGTTTTTGAGAACATATAGATCCCTTCTTCAGATGAGTCCTGATTTTCTCCAGGACAAATACAGCTCCTAGACAGCTGCATTACTGCATCAAATAAAACAAGTTCCACTTTGTCACTCTTTGAAATGTTTCTGATTTGCTTTGCTTGGTGTTTCAATGGAATGTTTTGACATTGTCATGCAGGGGATTAAATCTCAATTACCAGGCCAGATTGACCCTGTTCCCCAGACAGGTTGGGGCTGGAGATGTGGTGGAGGACTATTGCTAAGATTGTGTAGAGTTGGGAGGGGATATGTAATGGGGCAAATGAAGACTTGGGATGGTACTGATTGAGCTGTAAGTACAAGGGAACTCCCAGCAACCCCCCCCCCCCCCCCCCCCCCAAAAAAAAAAAAAAAAAGTGTTCCTTTAGAATTTTCTTGGAAACAGCTTAATTCAGCATATATTTATATTTTTTTACTTGAAATCTAATTTATAAATATACTTTTTGTTGCTTGAAGCTTGGAGCACAACACTCAGTGTGGCAGTACTTCCAAGTCAGCAGCACCCCACACTGACAGTGATTACAAAAACTTCTGCTTTATTTTCACAGGACAATACATCTCACACTTCTTCCTAGCAATGCAGTATATTGATAAGGTAGTTTTTTATAGCATTAGTACTCAGAATCAAAGTACATGATGACTGAGACATCTGAACTCGGAAAGACATCTTTATGACAGCATTCTCTGAGATCACCGCTGGATTATTTTGATAACATCTAGAGCTAAGATTTATAAATAAACTACTGCTTGAAGGGGGAAGGATGATAATGAGGAATAGGAGCTACTGGTGCTGGAAGTGCTGATGCCTATATAGTGAGGTGATTAAATGTTCACTTGTTTTCCTGCGAGTGACAACGTGTGCAGTGAGCCCTCTTTCCTCCCAGTTGCTTAGTGTGGTGACATAAGAACATGCCATACTGGGTCAGACCAAGGGTCCATCAAGCCCAGCATCCTGTTTCCAACAGTGGCCAATCCAGGCCATAAGAACCTGGCAATTACCCAAAAACTAAGTCTATTCCATGTTACTGTTGCTAGTAATAGCAGTGGCTATTTTCTAAGTCAACTTAATAGCAGGTAATGGACTTCTCCTCCAAGAACTTATCCAATCCTTTTTTAAACACAGCTATACTAACTGCACTAACCACATCCTCTGGCAACAGATTCCAGAGTTTAATTGTACATTGAGAGAAAAAGAACTTTCTCCAATTAGTTTTAAATGTATCACATGCTAATTTCATGGAATGCCTCCTAGTCTTTCTATTATCCAAAAAAGTAAATAACCGATTCACATCTACCCGTTCTAGACCTCTTATGATTTTAAACACCTCTATCTTATCCCCCCTCAGCCGTCTCTTCTCCAAGCTGAAAAGTCCTAACCTCTTTAGACTTTCCTCATAGGGAAGCTGTTCCATTCTGTTTATCATTTTGGTCGCCCTTCTCTGTACCTTCTCCATCGCAACTATATCTTTTTTGAGATGCGGCAACCAGAATTGTACACAGTATTCAAGATACAGTGTCACCATGGAGCGATACAGAGGCATTATGGCGTTTTCCGTTTGGTTTACCATTCCCTTTTTAATAATTCCCAAAATTCTGTTTGCTTTTTTGACTGCCGCAGCATACTGAACCGATGATTTCAATGTGTTACCCACTATGATGCCTAGATTTCTTTCTTGGCTGGTAGCTCCTAATATGGAACCTAACATTGTGCAACTATAACATGGGTTATTTTTCCCTACATGCATCACCTTGTACTTATCCACATTAAATTTCATCTGCCGTTTGGATGCCCAATTTTCCAGTCTCACAAGGTCTTCCTGCAATTTATCACAATCTGCTTGTGATTTAACTACTCTGAATAATTTGGTATCATCTGCAAATTTGATTACCTCACTTGTCATATTTCTTCCAGATCATTTATAAATATATTGAAAAGTACGGGTCCCAATACAGATCCCTGAGGCACTCCACTGCCCACTCCCTTCCACTGAGAAAATTGTCCATTTAATCCTACACTCTGTTTCCTGTCTTTTAGCCAGTTTGTAATCCACGAAAGGACATCACCACTTATCCTATGACTTTTTACTTTTCGTAGAAGCCTCTCATGAGGAACTTTGTCAAACGCCTCCTGAAAATCCAAATACACTATATCTACTGGTTCACCTTTATCTACATGTTTATTAACTCCTTCAAAAAAAGTGAAGCAGATTTGTGAGGCAATACTTGCCTTGGGTAAAGCCAAGCTGACTTTGTTCCATTAAACCATGTCTTTCTGTATGTTCTGTAATTTTGATATTTATAAAACTTTCCACTATTTTTCCTGGCAATGAAGTCAGGCTAACTAGTCTGTAGTTTCCTGGATTGCCCCTGGAGCCCTTTTTAAATACTGGGATTACATTAGCCACCCTCCAGTCTTCAGCTACAATGGATGATTTTAATGATAGGTTTTGCATTTTTACTAATAGGTCCCTGGGGTGTATACCATATAGTTCAGGTGATTTACTATTCTTCAGTTTGTCAATCAAGCCTACCACATCTTCTAGGTTCACCGTGATTTGGTTCAGTCCATCTGAATCATTACCCATGAAAACATTCTCCAGTATGGGTATCTCCCCAACATCCTCTTCAGTAAACACCAAAGCAAAGAAATCATTTAATCTTTCTGTGATGGCCTTATCTTCTTGAAATGCCCCTTTAACCCCTCGATCATCTAATGATCATCATCTGGCTTCACCTTAGCAATTTAAAATTGAGCCCCTGGCCCCAGCTAAATTAAGAGGACAAATAGATGTTCATATCCAGAGCCATGTGGATCAATCCACATGGCTCTGGATATGAACATCTCACTCTGGTTATGTGATAGATGTGAGTTTAGAGTCTTCCATTTCAGAAGTGTGAGTCTGGGTTGAACTCACCCCCACCCCAACCAGCAGGTCATTACTGGATGGTTCTAAATCCTTATTGGAGATCTCCAAGCTTGATATTAGAGATGTGCTTCATTAAGCCCTATCATCTCAGGCTTCGTTTTGGGGCCCCCCGTGTGAAATTTTGTATTTCCCATGGTTCAGGTTTTTTTTTTGGGGAGGCCCCAATTTTTGTGTTAGTGCGTGCTAACTCCCAATAGCGTGCACTAACGGGGCAAAGTTAGCATGCGGTAACACGAAAAACACATTTTTCTGAAATTTCACATAGGTATTAGCGGAAATTGTGATAAACTGCCTATTATAAAATGCACCCCTTTTCCTATTACATGCAATATTTAGCGCATTTGAAATTTCAGAAAAATGTATTGCATTTTTTGGTTCTCCCGAACCATACCGAATTAGGCAATTTCATTGAAATTGCCTAATTTGGGAAAAACAAATGCACATGTTATAGTTGTGCCTACATCTAAAACTGAGGACCCAGGAGGGTCGCGAGAAAAGACCCTTTGTGATAATATCACCTGGAGTTGAAAGCATGCCTAACTTTAACCAGGTGCTCCTTCCATCTGTTATATCAGCCACATCTGTTGCAATAGCAGAAGCTGATGAGCCCTCAGATGTCACCCTATTAAACATATGGACGATGATCACCAAACTTGAATACAACTTGACAGTCAATATTCCAATTAAGTAATTTCACCATTGAAATCAGGGTAACCTACACGGAGTAGCAGTTACTACCCTTAATGGAATGCATGGGGTAACCTGCAAAAAGCGTCAGTTACAATCATAAGAAAATTGCTGGTCAGACTGGATGGATCATTTGGTCTTTATCTGCCTTTGTTACTATCTATCACATTTATCAAAGTACTATATGGCATTTTCGCATGTGAAAGCACCATAATGCTTGGTATGATGCAAATGTGATAGGGCTTTATTGCATGTGCGATGTTTTTACAAATGCCATTTTTAGTGGTTTTAAGCTCTTGGAGAGCCAACATAGCTATTAGGGCCCTCCTACAACCACTGGTGGGGGAGGGGGAGAGGGAGGGAAAGAGAGAGAGAGAAAAGTCATAATGCTCTCTCACTAGATAGGTATTTATATCTCTATGGGAGGCCTACGTAGTAATTCGAGGAGAGGTTTAGGTATTAGTGTAGGGGTTAGGGGCCTCTTTGACATTCAAAGTGAGACATACAAACAGAACAGTGCTCTCTTGTGAAGATTTGATGAACTTCAGAGTGAGGAAACTCACCCAAAGATGAGATTTGTGCAGTGTTCTCTCAACCTAGCTTGATGGACTCTCTACCTGGGTAACATCAAGCTAGGTTAAGAGAACATTGCACAAATCTCATCTTTGGGTGAGTTTCCTCACTCTGAAGGTCATCAAATCTTCACAAGAGAGCACTGTTCTGTTCGTATGTCTCACTTTGAATGTCAAAGTGTCCCCTAACCACTACACTAATACCTAAACCTCACCTCAAGTTACTTGGTGGGTCTCCCATAGAGATATAAATACCTATCTAGTGTGAGAGCATTATGACTTCTCTCTCTCTCTCTCTCTCTCTCTCTCTCTCTCTCTCTCTCTCTCTCTCTCTCTCTCTCTCTCTCGTCCAGGAGCTTAAACATTGGCCCCACCCCCCCCCAGTGGTTGTATGTAGGAAAAACAACAATTCTGGCACTTATTGCAAAGTATAGAAAACTTATCACAATTTGCACTTCACATAGGTATTAGCACAAATTGTGATAAACTGCCTATTATTATAAAACACACCCCTTTTCCTATTACATGCAATATTTAGTGCATTTTGATAAATCTAGGCCTAAGCTTGAAGAACATGCTAGACATTTGAAAGCAGATGACAACATGGCTTCAGCACTTAATTTACAGGTACATAAGAATATGCCATACTAGGTCCGACTGAGGTTCCATCAAGCCCTGCATCCTGTTTCCAAAAATGGTCAATCCAGGATACATGTACCTGGCAAGTACCTAAACAGTAAATAAATGCAATGCTAATAATGCCAGTAATAAGTAGTGGCTATTTCTAGGTCAGTTTGATTAACAGCAGTTTATGGACTTTTCCACTAGGAATTTGTCAAACCTTTTTTTTAACCCAGATATGCTAACTGCTCTAACCACATCCTCTGACAATGAATTCCTGAGTTTAATTATGCATTGAATGACAAATAATTTTCTCCAATTTGTTTTAAATGTGCTATTTGCTAACTTCATGGAGTACCCCCTAGTCCTTGTATTAACTGAAAGAGCAATTAACCAAGTCAAATTTACCTGTTCTAGTCCTCTCATGATTTTATAGACCTCTATCATATCTCCCCTCAGTAGTCTTTTCTCCAAGCTGAATAGCCCTAACCTTTTTAGCCTTTCCTCATATGGGAGCCATTTTATCCCCCGTTATCATTTTGGTCAACCTTCTTGGAACCTTTTCCAGTGTAACTATTTAGTATTTATTGAAATGTGGCAGCCAGAATTACAGAGTAATCAAGGTGTGGAGTGATGCAGGGGTACTATGGCATTCTCCATTTTATTCACCATGTCTTTCCTAATAATTCCAAACAATTTGCTTTTTTGACTGCTGCAGCACACTGAGCTAATGATTTATTGTATTCTCCATGATGACATTCAAATTTCTTTTCTAGATGGTAACTCCTAATATGGAACCTAACATCATGTAACTGCAATATGGGTTACTTTTTCCTATGTGCATCAATTTGCACGTGTCCACATTAAATTTCATCTGGCATCTGAATGCCCAGTCTTCCAGTCTCGCAATTTATCATAATCTGCTTGTGATTTAACAACTATAAATAAGTTTGTCATCTGCAAATTTGATCACCTCACTCACCATTACCCTTTCCAGATTATTTATAAATATATTAAAAAGCACTAGTCCAAGTACAGATCCCTAAGGCACTCGTCTGTTTACCTTTCTTCACTGAGAAAATTGACCATTTAATCCTATTCTCTTTTTAAGATATTTTAGCCAATTTGCAATTCACAAAAGAACACTGCTGCTTATCCCATGACTATTTAATTTTTGTAGGAGTCTCTCATGGGGAACTTTATCAAATACCTTTAGAAAATCTAAACACATTAAATCTTCTACCTCACTTTTATCCAAATGTTTATTAATCCCTTCAAAAAATATAGATTTGTGAGGCAAGACTTTTTTTGAGTAAATCTATGCTGGCTGTGTCCCATTAAACCATGTCTATCTATATGTTCTGCGATTATGTTCTTTAGAATAGTTTCTATAATTTTTCCCAGTACTGAAATCATGCTTACTGGTCTACAGTTTCCCAAATCACCCCTGGAACCCTTTTAAAATATTTGGGTTTTATTGTCTACCCTCCAGTCTTCAGGAAAAATGGATGATTTTCATGATAGGTTACAAATTACTAGAAATAGATCTGAAATTTCACTTTTGAGTTCTTTTAAAACCCTGGGGTGTATACCACCATCTGGTCCAGACAATTTACTACTCTTCAGTTTATGAATACTACATAAGAACAAGCCATACTGGGTCAGACCAAGGGTCCATCAAAAGTGGCCAATCCAGGATATAAGTACCTGGCAAGTACCCAAAAACTAAGAATATCCCATGCTACTGATGCTAGTAATAACAGTGGCTATTTTCTCAGTCAATTTGATTAGTAGCAGGTAATGGCCTTCTTCCAGATTCACCATGATTTGCTTCAATCCATCTGAATCATCACCCTTGAAAGCCATTTCTGGAATGGGTAGCTCTCCAACATTCTAATTAGTAAACACATATGCAAAAAATTTGTTTAGTTTTTTCATGATGACTTTATCTTCCCTAAGTGCCTTTTTAACCCCTTGTTCACCTAACAGTCCAACCAATTCCCTCACTGGCTTCCTGATTTGGATATATTTTAAAAAAGTTTTCATTATGAGTTTTTGCATCCACAGCCAGCTTCTTTTCAAATTCTCTCTTTTTGCATGCGAAAACGCCTTTAACACATGCAAAAGCACCATAACGCATGGTGCGATGCAAATCAGAAAAAGGGGAGGAGTTTGGGGTGGGATTTGTGGCCAAGTAGGCTGGCTTCACAATTGGCAAAGCCATATTGCATGGCTTTAACTACACCTTTTTCATTTGTGTTAGCCTTCCTCCAATCTACAGGGTCATCTTTTATTAAATATAACTTTCACATACACAATCAACCAGAGTTGTTGAAAAACAATCGTAGATCAAAAAAACTTTGTTTCCTGAATTTCTCTGAAACTAGATTGTCAAAATATGTTTGTAAAGTTTTGACTATTCCTGCTGATAAAGTGTCTGTTTTGTCCAAGATGTACTATCTCCCATGAAGAAAGTACAGAGAGATGCTTAAATAAAAAGCCTAGGGATATCTAACTTTTTGGATGCCTCAGTGGATGATATATTCACTAGGGCCATATGAGTAGTTTCATTTTGCTTTGAACAGGATAAAGAACTGATTTTCCAAAAGTTTAAGTGTAAAGCTATACAGATGAATTTTCAAAGGAGTTATATGTGTAAATGTAACATACTATCATAGCAATTGACAAAAGCCATATTTACTCGAGTAAAGTGCACTTACATGAGTAAAATCTAGTGTCAATTCAATGACATATATTGTAGCAATTTCCAAAAGCCAACTTAAATGAATAACGTGTATTTATACATGTAAAGCCCACTTTTAAGTATGCAAATACTTTTTAAAATCAGGCCAGAAAATTCAGCTATTTCCAGATGTTTGCAGGCAACACCCTGAAGTAAACATTTTCTTTCATAACGATTAAAGGTATTGGCCCTGGGACCACTTTCTTTTAAAAATGTCCTTGTCGTGTTTTGGTTACTTAATGTAATAGTATATATTTTCTGACCCATCTCACTTAGAAACTTTTATTTTAGATAAGACAGGTAGTAGTAGACATGTGAATCTGTATTATAGTTAGGCAGAGTAGCAGAGTAGAGGGATCTAAGAAATTAGTTTGCCCCTTTTTCCATCTTATTTTACTGTCTATTTTAACCACAGAAATGTCTTTCATTATTTTCCTCATAGTGATCAGAAGCCTGAACTGAGGCTGCAGAGTGGAGCTCAGTTAGTGCCAAATGGAAGACCCACAAAATAAATGATATGAATTCACTCACTACATCCAGAAGAAAATTCTGTTAACCTTATTTAAGAAACTATGGGGAACTGAAAGGTAAAGGATTTAGTTGTGGGAACTTTTTATCCATGCCATTAATACATAGGTCCAGGGTTGCTGATAATCCTTTTGGAAACAACACATTTTATGGATGACAGAATTTTCTGATTTAGATTATTTGTCTCTTATTACTCCAAGGGTTTGATTAAAGTATTCAGTATATCCACACACCTATTGAAGCCCATTGTATAAAGCATAAAAAGTGTAGAAAGTGACTTTTTAGAAATCCTAAGTAGAAGCATTCTAAAACTGTGATATGTCAGTGGATGCTGTTAAAAAGTACTTTACACAGCAGAAGATGCGATTACATTGTCAGTGCTAATCCTATTATTCTGAGTGAGAATAAAAACTGCTTTGTTTTGATTTCTTTTTTTGTTTTGCTTTGTGACCCAGAAGTTACTACTTTCTCCTTTTCCTTCCAGTTCAGTCAGAAACAGTTCTGAGACCCTGGTACTATGAGTCTTTATTCACAATTACTTGGGAAATTTCTCCCTCTATTTAAAAAAAAACAAAAACAAAAAACCCTCCCACTTCTCCTAGGCTAGTCATTGCAGGAATGGTCCTGAGTCCAGAAGCCAAGCACCTAAGTCCCTTCTGGAACCCTGAATCATGGGCTCTAGATCTGCCCAACAGGTATCGCCAAAGGGGATGTGAACACTACTTCCACCACATCCTCAGCCCTGACTAACCTAAAGTATGGAAGACTCAATCCAGGAATCAGACTGGGGACCTTCCTCTGGAAATGCCCAGTGCATGTATGGGAGACATGGTAACAGATATAAAAAAGGGCTGAATTAGCACACATTAGAAACTTGTGAACAGTAGTGCCAATGCCAATCATCAAGGCTTCAACCCTAGCTACTGTCTAATCATGCATCTTTTTTTTAATTGAGAATTTTATATAGTAAGATGAGGATTGTGACAAGATCAGTGGCAGTATATGATCCTTTTTAAATTCATTGTGATTTTAGCTCCATTCCCCAGCATTGCATCCTAGCTACCTAAAACAATGTGCTTCTCTTCTAGCCCTTTTTCCCTACCACCATACACTTCCTGGACAATTGCATCCACCTACAGACTTGTGTCACAGGTGAGGTCAGACTCACTGGGCTGGGATTTCCCCATCAGGAGTAGGGCCAGTCTCTGAATCAAGGCTGGACTGTGTCTTCTGCTTATACCAACCACATCCTCTGCTGGTTGAACTTTTGAATTCTGGTGGCTGGCAGGACTTAGTTGGAACATGGCACAGGCTGGGAGCTGGAATTCCTGCTACTGTGGGTAGACAGGAACTAGAAACATGCAGGGCTGGAGGATAGGCTGGTACTGAGAGCAGTCAGGAGCTGGATACAGGCAGGGCTGAAGACACTCTGAAACCAAGAGGAAAGCTGGAGCTGAAGACAGGGCCTAGAACAGGAGACAGTGCTGGAACTGAAGACAGGTATCAAGGGCTCAAAGTGAAGGCAAAGCCTGGACTGGAAACAGGGACTAGACAGAACAAGAACTGGAAAGGACAAGACTAGACAAGCACTGGATAAGCACAGGATTAGAACAAGCAATAAACAAGAATGGCCATACATGCACAAGGATAGCAGGTGAACTTAGAAGGTCCAAAGGCTGCAAGGCAAGATAGGGAGGCTCAGGAGGCCATTGAGCAAATCAGAAAGGCCTAGAAGGCTGCAAATCAAGGCAGATAGACCTAGAATGCCACAGAGTGAGGCAACAATGCTGGGAAGGCCACAAGGCGAGGGCGGAGGCCAAGGTAATAACTGGAGTTATTACTAGCACTGGTCCTTCTATTATCTGAGAGAGTAAATCACCGATTTACGTTAACTTTTCCAAATCTTTTCATGATTTTGTAGACTTCTATCATATCCCCCCCTCAGTCGTCTTTTCTCCAAATTAAACAGCCCTAACTTCTTTAGCCTTCCTCATAGGGCAGCTGTTCCATGCCCCTTATCATTTTGGTCGACATTCTCTGCACTTTCTCCTGTGCAGCTATATCCTTTTTGAGATGCGGTGACCAGAACTGCACACAGTATTCAAGGTGCAGCCTCACCATGGAGCAATACAGAGGCATTATGACATCCTCTATTTTATTTGCCATTCTCTTCCTAATAATTCCTAACATTTTGTTTGCTTTTTTGATCACCACAGGACACTGAGCCAATGATTTCAATGTATTATCCTATGACGCCTAGATCTCTTTCCTGGGTGGCAACTCCTAAGATAGAACCTAACATTGTGTACCTACAGCAAGAGTTATTTTTCCCTATATGCATCACTTTGTACTTGTCCATGTTAAATTTCATCTGCCATTTGGAAGACCAACCTTCCAGTCTTGCAAGGTCCTCCTGCAATTCATCACAATCCACTTGAGATTTAACCACTCTGCATAATTTTGTGTCATCCACAAATTTGATAACCTCACACATTGTACCCCTTTCCAGATCATTTATAAATATATTAAAAAGCACCAGTTCAAGTACATATGCCTAAGCCTCTCCACTGTTTACCTTTTTTCCACTGTGAAAACTGACCATTTAATCCTACTCTGTTTCCTGTCTTTTAACTAACTTGCAATCCACAAAAGGTCATCGTCTCCTATCCCATGACTTTTTAATTTTCTTAGAATCCTCTCATGCAGGACTTTGTCTAACGCCTTCTGAAAATCTCAGTGAACCTAAAAGATGTACTAGGGCATATTGACAAAATTAAGAGTGGCAAATCTCCTGGACCAGATTGTATACATCCCAGAATGCTGAAAGAACAGAGAAATGACATTGAGACCTGCTATTGGAAATTTGTAAACTATCAATAATATCATCTATGGTACCTGAAGATTGCCAATGTAACACCAATTTTTAAAAAGGGATCAAGGAGTGATCCAGGAAATTACAGACCACTGAGTCAAACATCTGTGCCAGGCAAAATGGTAGAAACTATCATAAAGAACAAAATTGCAAAACATATAGATAAGCATATTTTAATGGGACAAAGCCAATGTGGATTTAGCCAAGGGAATTCTTGTTTCACAAATTTGCTGCAGTTTTTTGAGGTCTTAAATAAACATGTGGATAAAGATGATGCAGTTGTTATAGTGCATCTGGTTTTCCAGAAAGCTTTTCACAAAGTCTCTCATAAGAGACTTCATAGGAAATTAGAAAGTCATGGGATAGGTGGCAATATCCTATTGTGGATTGCCAACTGATTAAAAGAAAATAGAGAGTAAGGCTAAATGGTAAATTTTCCCACTGGAAAAAGGTGAATAGTGGAGTGCCCTAGGGATCTGTTCTGGGACCCTTGCTTTTTAATGTATTTATAAATGACCTGGAAATGGGAACAACAGGTTAGGTAATTAAGGCCTGGATTTATCAAAATGTGGAGTGAGGAAACTCACTCCAAGATGAGATTTGGATAAGGTTCTCTCAACCTAGCTTGATGTTACCCAGGTAGAGAGTCCCTCAAGCTAGGTTGAGAGAACCTTGCCCAAATCTCATCTTGGAGTGAGTTTCCTCACTCCGAAGACCATCAAATCTTCACAAGAGACCACTGTTCTCTTCGTAGGTGTCACATAGAATGTCAAAGTGGCCCCTAACCCCCTATACTCTTACCTAACCCCCACCTCGAGTTACTAGGTGGGCTTACTATAGGGATACAAATACCTACCTATGGGCAATGGTATTATGGCCAGGCTCTCTCTCTCTCACCTTTAATTCCCCTGAAATAGGCCTTACAGGAGACATCACAAACAGCAAGGAAACCTTACCGCATGGTCACGGCAGTTATCACACAGCCTAACGCAATCAAAAGAGGTGTTGTGAAAATCAGCATTATGGCTGTGCGATAGCTCTTCACAGACAGGCTAACCCAGCCCACTTTCCGCCCCTAACTCCTCCTATTTTTGAAATTTGCATCGCACCATATGATATGGTGCTATCACATGCGTTAAACATGTTTACGCATGCGTTAAGAGCCTATCGCATGCGTTAACGGGGCTTTTCGCATGCGATAAGCCCTTAACACATGCGATAAGCCCTTAACACATGCGAAAATGCCTTATCGCATTTTGATAAATGACCCCCTAAATTTGCTGCTGATACAAAATTATTCAAAGTTGTCAAATCACAAGAGGATTGTGAGAAATTGCAAGAGGGCATAACAAAACTGGGAGATTGGGTATGCGAATTGCAAATTAAATTTAATGTGGACAAGTGCAAAGTGATGCATTTAGGGAAGAGTAACCCAAATTATAGCTACAAAATTCAAGGTTCCACATTAGTTGTCACCACTCAGGAAAAGGATTTAGGTGTCATCGTTGAAAATATGTTGAAATCTTCTGCTCAGTGTGCAGCAGCAGCAAAGAAAGAAAATTGAATGCTAGGAATTATTAGTAAAGGAATGGAGAATAAAACAAAGAATATCATAATGGCTCTGTATTGCTTCATGGTGCAACTTCATCTTTAGCATTATTTTCAGTTTTGGACATAGCATCTCAAGAAAGATATAGCAGAAGTAGAAAAGGTAAGAGAAGGGCAACCAAGATGACAAATCCCCTATGAAAGACTAAAGGTTTAAGGTTTATTATTATTTATATACCGTTATCTCAGCGATAGCCTTCACAACAGTTTACATTTCAATAAATATGCAGTAAAGAAATTATGATCAATTATAAAAAGGAAAAACAGCTAAAAATTAAAAGAGGGAAATTACTAAAACATATTAGTTGTTAAAAATAAGACAATAAATATTAAACCAATAAAATACTAAAAATATAACTATACATTTCCAGCATTAGTAAAAAGTTAGGACTCTTCAGCTTGGAGAAGAGGCAGCTGAAGGGAGATATGATAGAGATCTAAAAATAATGGGCCAGATTTTAAAACTCAGCCACGCAAATGTTATAAAATCCGGGGTCGGCACGCGCAAGGGGGGTGCACACTTGTGCACCTTGCACGCACCGAGCCCTAGGGGAGCCCCGATGGCTTTCTCTATTCTCTCCGAGGCCACTCCGAAATCAGAGTGGCCTCAGAGGGAACTTTCTTTCTGCCACTCCCCACCTTCCCCTCCCTTCCCCTCCCTAACCTGCCCCCAGCCCTATCTAAAACCACCCCCTTACCTTTGTTTGTAAAGTTGTGCCTGCCTCTGTGAAGGCGTAGGTTACGCATGACGGCTGGCCTGCTATCCTGGGCACAGCGCAAATGGCCACTGTGCCTGGAGGCTCCGGCTCCGCCTCACTCTGCCCCCGGTCTGCCCTGCCCCACCCACACCCTGCCCCCTTTCTCAAGCCCCGGGACATACACGCGTCCCGGGGCTTGTGCACACCATAGAGCCTATGCAAGATAGGCTCGGCACACGCAGGGGCAGCTTGGGGCAGCTTTTCGGGGGTTACGCACATAACCCTTTGAAAATCTGCCCCAATGAGTGGAATGGAACAAGTAAATGTTAGTCATTTGTTTACTCTTTCAAAAAATTCAAAAACTAGGGGACACACAATGAAGTTAATGGGTAATACATTTACAACTAATAAGAGAAAATATTTTTTTACTCACCGCATAATTAAGCTCTGGAATTTGTTGCCAGAAGATGTGGTAAAAGCTATTAGATATAGCTGCATTTAAAAAAGTTTGGACAAGTCCCTGGAGGAAATGTCCATTAACTATTAGTAAGGGAGAATTGCAGAAATCCACTGCTTATTGTTGGGATAAGCAGCTTGGAATCTATCTACACCTTGGAAACCTGCCAGGTATTTGTGACCTGGCTTGAGCACTGTTGGAAACAGGATACTGGGCTTAATGGACATTTGGTCTAACCCAGCATGGCATGCCTTATGTCCTAAATAACCTTTTCTTACCTCGCCTTGTCTTCCTAAATCTTCTATGTTAGGAGGAAGGGCACTAGTTGTGGATACTGGTGCTTCTCTGTCCCACTTCTATGATGGAAGCAGGATTTGCTCGCATGTGTGTGTGCATTTCAAAAAGGGTGCATATGCATGCACTTTCAGCCTGTCTGAAAGGGTCATATACACACCTATGTTATAATGGCAGCTGCCATTTTATTACACAGGCACATATATGTGTATATTGTATCATGGTGAAAGCATGTACATGTGTGCCCTATTTGAAATGTACATGCAAATGTGTATGCAAATCTTGCTTCCATCACATAAGTGGGGGAATGTTAAAGATGGGATAGGAGGTCACATGGATTTTTTGTGGACTATAAGGGGGAGGGTTGAGAGGAAAGAAGAAGGTGAAAATGGCAAATGTTTTATTGTTTTTCTGATTTGACTTTGGAGTGTATAAGAGATCCTGAACTCTGAAGCTTTGTGTATTTGATAACATTAGTTAATAAAAAGTTTAACTAAAAGGGACATGTGCCGACACCATTGACAGTTTCACCAGTTTGTTCCCAGTTTGCCCAGGCTACAGATAGGACTTCCAAATCCCCCTAGTTTATTTGTCTTCCTTTCCCCCTGTTAGCTCCAAACCGTAATAACATGCTGACTAGCCTGGATATTTCTTTTATGACTTATATGCCATCCACAGCAATAATAAAGATAAGCAGAAGGAGATCCCAATGCACACCTGTGTGCATAAGTATATACACTTAAATCTACTGATCTCACCTCTTTTACAGTACTTTTCACATGTGTGCATAGCAGGAGATACGCGTGTACTCAGGCTGCTATGAAAACCAGATCTGCCTGTACTGGCCTGACTTGTTCCCATATATTCCAGTTTGGACACACAATGCACTGCATACCATGATACTGCCTCCCACAATGCAAAAAATGATCATGGGTTACAATTTTTACTTATGCGATGTGGAATGTCAAAAATTGTTATGCTTGCCAGCTGTGGAGCTCTGTGGTCGGCCTCACTCACCTGCCGCCACGCCACCGCAGCAGATGCAGGCGAGTGCTCTTTGGCAGCAGCAGGGAGTTGCTGCCGACAGAGCACTTTTTCATCCCCGAGCCGCCAGCTTGACGCCGGGGTCTCTTCTCCACATCTGAAGCACTGCCAACACTGCTTTTCTTTCCTGCAGCCCCGAGTCGCCAGCCTGACACTGCTGACCCCTGATCCTTCACAGCTGGGACGCAGCCAACCTCCTCCTGCATCCAGCATTTTCCTAGGCACACGCACATGCCTCTCTTCTCTATTTAAAGGGTCCATGGTGGGAAAGTGCTGGTGACCCTCCTTGATGACCTCATCACTCTAGGCCTATATAAGACTTGACCCTGTTTCCAGCCTTTGCCTTGGCAATAGGTCTCCTCTCTCTTATAAAATGGATCTGAGTTCCTGAGTTCCTTGCTCCTTCCTTTGTGCCTTGGACTGATCTTGGCTTTGACTTAGACTGGACCTTGACCACGAGCCATGCCACCTACCTTGACCCTTGTCTGGAACTTGACCATGAGCCACACTGCCTGTCTCGATCCTTGCCGGGATCTCAACCTCGAGCTTCACTGACTGTTCCTGAGATTGGCCTTCACCACAGCTGGATAAGTTTGTACCACAATAAATGAACCCAAATGTGAAATGTAGCAAATACCAATATAGCAAATAAATGTCACTTATGAATCTATAGAGACAATTCAATATTTTAAGAAAACATGTTATAATAATGTTTTATTGATCTTCATAGTGACCCCCTTAGAACTGCATCAATTTAATTGGATGACTCATATTCAAAGTAAGCATCAACAATATAATCATAGATCAAAGTGGTCTCTGAATAGTACTTTTTTGATATACAAGTAAAAAATATTTGCGAACTAAATGCAACACTTATCTTAAGAGCAATTTGTGGATATTCACAAGTCGACTGTTCAGTAAATTAGAGGAATGGAGTGTAACGCAGCTGAACATATGATGTTGCAAAGGTTTTAGGGGTGTGCATTTGTTTTGAACTTAAATGTAAAACACTACTTATTTTTTTTTTTAACTTAAAGTGATGAGGCGAAAACGATCGGATTTCCAACTTATTCAACATAGCTATGTTGAATATGTTGGAAATCGCGATTGTTGAACCAAAATAAAAATTTAAACCCCTCACCTTCCTTAATCCCCCCCCAAAGACTTACCACAACTCCCTGGTGGTCCAGCGAGGAGTCAGGACGCCATTTCTGAACTCCTTTGCGAGGAGCACGTGACGTCGGCGTCACATCGGAGTGACGCGGTGTCACATCGGAGTGACGCGGTGTCACGTGATTCCCCGCGCGTTCGCTCCGGGACCCTCGTTCGACCCAAAAGGAACTTTTGGCCAGCTTGGGGGTGTCAGGAGGCCCCCCCAAGCTGGTCAAAAGTTCCTTTTTGGGTCGAACGAGGGTCCCGGAGCGAACGCGCGGGGAATCACGTGACGCCGCGTCACTCCGACGTGACGCCGACGTCACGTGCTCCTCGCAAAGGAGTTCAGAAATGGCGTCCTGACCCCGCTGGACACCAGGGAGTTTTGGTAAGTCTTGGGGGGGGGGGATTAAGGAGGGTGAGGGGTTTAAATTTTTATTTGCACATATGGACATAGACTCAACTTATGGAATTCTCCATATGTCCATATTGACCGCAAATGACCCCCCCTTTCGACTTATGGACTTATGAACATAAACTTTTGGTCTGCACATCCCTAAAAGGTTTTGAGAACACCACTCTCTGCTTCAAGTTATCTTTTTCATGTGTCATTAGCCCCCATTCATCAAGTGAGTCAAGAATTTCATCTGTAATCAGGGTCAGGCGAGAAAATTGTCATGTTAGCTGATGGTCAGAGCTTCGCAGCAAGCTGTTAGAGCATTTTCTCACCCAACCTGATTACAGATGAAATACTTGATAAATAGAGGATACATTTGTACGGCTAACTTTTGGATAGCCCTATGGGCGAAATAGACATCCAGATAAGTTATCTGGCTAAGCCAGCTCCTACCCAGAAACCACTCACCCCGCTCCTTCAGCAAGGCCGGATAATCACTTGCTACTACTTACCCGGGTAAGTCCTAATTGATCCAGCAAAGTAGCTCTGAATATCACCCTCGATGTCTTATATCATTACATAGTAACCATATTTATGACTTTTTAAATCAATCCTATTTTGACTAGCAAGAAATCTGATTAATAAAGCAAAGCACCTCCAATCCCATATTCTACCTTTTAAGATACACAGTCTCACCCCAAGGACACATCCATCAAATGGTCCCCACCTTAACAACAGTTTTTGAAACTTAAATCCTTAATTCTTCTGGTCTAGTGAATAACCAGGTTTATAACAATCACCTGAAAGTCATCACTTTATCTGACAAACAAATATTCTGAGGCAACTTGTTTCACATCCATGGAACAGTATATCCAAGAAAGCCCTTCTCAAGATATGTCCAACTATATCCATTTACTATGCAATAATCCTTACAGATCTCCCCCCCCCCCCCCCCCACCCATGAATGCAGGGATCATGCCTGGTGTAGGTGGTCCTCCATTTGATCCACAAATATTGAGGACCAATATTATAGAGAACCTTATAAATGAATGTAAATGCTTTAAACCAAATTCTGGAACCAATTTGTATCCAGGAATTAGGGCTCCCTAAAATAAATAAAGAATCTCCAGGCTAAAGCCCGCCCAGTTACTACTCACTAGAATGCAGGCTTCCCATTGGAACACTCCCACATCCTCTGAAGTGGCCAATTCTCGCATCTCATTGGCTCATTCTTAACCCTCTCTCCAATAGTAGGAAAGTATCAGAAGTAGACAAGAGGCCTACCTAGCCTCCTGTTGCTTTGCTTGTCCTTACGAGAATGGTGGCTGTGCTACCTCATAATCTAAACTGCATAGATGCACAAAGTAGGTGGTGGGGAATTGCTAACTTTGGAAGGGGTGGGTGTTGGGGCTAGTAGAGGTCCTGCATTAGTAAGCTCTTCCCCACCATCATCATATTGGGTCCCTTCATCTCTGACCCAGGTAATGCAGATTATGGAGCAAGAGCAGATGGCTGCTGGATTCCAGTGACCAATTTCTGTTTAACATGGTCATTGTAACATGGCAGAATTCTGCATCTCATTAAGGAATCAATGTGTAGGAGGTAAATTTTTGAAGGAATTGAGTGTAGATTTTACATACTGTTGTAGAAATTTTCAAAAGCGATTTACATGCGTAAAGGTAAATTTTCAGAGAGATATGCACATACAAATTAGCTCATGTGTATGCATATTTGCATGTAATTTTATAAACCTCAAACCTACTCATGCAAGTAATGGTGCATGAATCAATTTGCTCGTATAAAAAAGGGATGTTCCAAGGGCGTTCTGGGGCAGGGCCAGTATTTGTGCTAAGGAGTTGCTATTTTATATCCTGTGAGAGAAACATGTATATGGCTGTTATCTGCGCATATTTACACCTGCAAATTATCTGTTATAAAATAGAATCTAATTCTTTATAGCCAAGTACTGACGGGATGAGAGGTTTGGGTAAGTGGGGGGTGGGAGGGAATTCAGGATGAAGAATCAGGGGAGGGAGGGGTGTCTTGATGACCTAGTAATAGATTAGGCAACCTAGTAGACTAATTAATAAAACAGGTAATTTCCTTCATGCACGAATGCTACAGAATTTGATGATTTACATGCATAAAAGCTGAAAGTTGCTAAGGAAAATATGCAAGTTAAATTTCCTCGTGTAAATGATTAAAATAGGTCAGCACAAATAAGTGAGCATAGCAGATGTGCACCACTTATCCAGATACATTTTGACTTATCCAGTTAAGTGGTGGCTTTGCCGCTACTTATCCGGATAAGTCTTAGAAAAGCTCTTGTTAGACAAATAAGTAATATAACCGGATAAATCTTCAAATGGTAAGTATCCAGCTATCTTACAAATCTAAGTAAGTAGCATTTTTATTTTACTTATCCAGCAACCTTACCTAGCCTGATAAGTCTTTAAACAGTGCTACCTAGATGGATAACTAACAGTTTTTGAGACATTTCTGTCTAAGTAACGGCTAATCCGGCCATGTTGAAAATACATGTTGTGTAGCTTGTAAATACGTTAACATGTTGGGTAGATTTAAGCATATTTTATATAATATGCACACATTTGTGCATACTCACTTACATATAACTGCATATATGGGCCCCCGAGCACTTTTTAAAGTTACCCTTCCTAATTGCACTTAAATGTAAAACCCATTGACAATTCAATAGCATATATTGTAGCAATTTTCAAAAGTTCACTTACATGAGTAAAGTGCATTTAAATATACTTTACAGTTTTAAGCATGTAAATCCTTTTAAAATGTATCCCTTTAATATTAAGAGCTGTTTAACGTGGGTGTTGCAGTAGACATATAATGCATGTTACATGCCAATTTTAATGTCTTTGTTACATAGACTGCTTTATGAATTCTTGGATGCTTGGAATTCTTCAAGCAATTTGAATAGTTTTGCAGCTCTTTTAAATTTTATCTATATCTATTAATCAAAGAAATCTTAGGAACCTTATTCAGCTTTTCTGAAATATGAATGTAAATCATTGATCCTGTAGTGTTACCCTGGTTTGATGGGGAGGACTGAATCTTGATTCTATGTATCCCAGGGCCTATTTTTCTTTCTCTAAGGAAAATTACACAGATGCTGGAATATCAGGGTTCTTTCAGCAGGGAAGAAATTTACTCCTCCGGGGTCCCTGATGCAGAAGTGGTAAAACACACTCAATCAAATGCTCAAACTCATGGGTCAGTGGGTGCTCACAGTGGCTGATCTGTGTGGAAGGCCGATGTATTCTTGCAAAAAAGGATGGAGATCAGTATTGGCATTCAAATGAAGAAAAAAAAATCTTTACAGTAATTTAAAAAGAATGATCCAAGACAGTTTTGCAAAAATCATGAATAAGAAAATAAAAATCATCACAAGAAAATCAGTGAGTGGGTTATTTTAGCCATGGTACATCTTCTAGCCACTCTCCTTCCTCCATGTGACCCAGCCTCCTCAGTCTGCACTATCCCTTTCCCATAGATGGTTGGGATGATTAATTAACAATCATCAACCAGGGCAGCACACCAAAAACCTCTAGTTGGTTGGAACAACAATAGCTGTTTGCAAAAAGATTTCTTTTTACAATCACAGATCCCCCAGGTTTTTTTTTTTTTATCTTTGCTGTTAACTGGGCACAAAGAGAGAAAAACCACAAGAACTCAGTCCTTCCAGAGATGGGGGGGAGGAGGGAATCACCTTTTTTTTTTTTTTTTTGGAAACTGGTCCACACCAAAAAGGAACAACACAACTCTTCTGAAAAAATTCCTCTCTTCTCTCTACTCCTACAACTATTCACCTCAGCAAAACTCCTGGGTCAATCTAGCAGGAAAGCAGAAATCAGACTTCTAAGGTGGACTCTATAGAGGCAAAGAACCTTTGCACATGATCAGGGGGAAACTTTATATCTCTGAGATGCATCCAACAGAAAGGCTGAGGTAAAGGCAAGGAGAGGACTCCAAACATGCAAAAACCCTAGATTGTTGGAAAGAGCAGGGCCAAATTAGTAGCAGGGTAACAATCCTTACATTTGTTTGTGTAGTTCATACAGGGATCCTTGTCATGCTTTTTCCACAACAAACTCGCCCTTTGTGTACAACAATATTTTCTTATTTGCTTTTCCTTGTTGTGAGTGCTTAAAATGCTTCCCATACAACTGTATCATATTAAAGTAGCTGTGTGCCTCCCAAGTTGATATATATATATATTTTTAATTCTGAAGCTAATCTTGAAATTGATGTTATTTTTTTCTGTGGAGTGTCTTGCTGTTACCAGATAGATCTTGCAATGAAGTGGCCTGCTGACCTGTGGGGAAACTCATCACTACTCACTTTCACCCGCCTATACTGTAGTACTGCTGTATTTTGTTTTATTAAGAGAACACAGTCAGCTTTTTTCATTTGGTACTGATTATTGTTTGAAAATTCTGCTTAGTACTTCGAAATAGAGTAGGTGCTATCATTTCCAAATTCACTGGAGTATTTTAAGTTTGTAGAATCCATTTTGTGTATTGATCTTATCAGTAACTATAAAGTTATATAATAAATTTTAGTACATTTCACATGCAGTTCATAGGTAACATGAAGAATGTTACTGCTACATTTGGTATAGCAGATATATTTTCTTTGTAATATGAGCCAGTGTATGATATTATTTTGTGTGCATGCTTTTTTATATTTTAACCCATAAGAAATCCTACAATGTGCTTGCATTGTGGAGCTTTAAATAACATGATGATGATGATAATCATAATAAAGTGGATTTATGTAAGCATCTTTTATGCAATCAAATACTAAATTCATTTTACAGTTCTTCAAAAACATCTCTGAGATGGGTGGTCTGGCAGCTTATTTCTCATGCCACACTGCATGAAAACTTTCAAAGGAGTAAGATTTGTATTTCATGCCAAAAAATCACTTTGATTTTTTTCCTGGAATGTTTGCATGCAGTCCAGACTACTAAAATAATATGGTTTTCCACAGCCAGCTAGAAATCCAAGACTGCTAGGATGTAATAATAGAACATGATGGCAAATAGAGACTGCATGGTCCATCCAGTCTGCCCATTCACATCTCCTGCTTAGCTTTATAATAAATTCCATTAAAAGTATTGGGGTTGCTCCTAGTGTCAGTGGTTGGCAGCAGCAGATCCAGGAACATGTGTGGTAATTCCCAGGGGCAGCAGAACACCATTTTTGTTTGGGGAGTGCAAACCAAATATGCTGTGACCCCTAACCCCACCAGTCTTTCTCTCTGCCCTCCCTATATATTCTTTTCCTCCTTTTGCCTCCTCTCTATTTCCATCTTTCCTTCCCCTCTCACACTCTCTCTTCTTTTCTGACCCTATAATTCCTTCCCCCCTCCTACACTGATCTGTAGCAGCAGGAGGAGGGCAGCCATTGTTCTCAGGACGCTTCCTTCTCCTCAGGGCTGGATATTGGGATGTACAATGGTCACCCATAGCACCATGAGCTGGGGCAGGCATCCTGGACACCACCTGTATCACCCATCCCGTGGCGGTGTGGCCATGGAAGTTCCCATCCTGCCGCAGCCCAAAAACAGGCCTGGTGGCCACAGTGGACACCATACCACAGCAGCCGAAGAGAGGCCCAGGAGGGGTGCCATCATTTGGGGGGGGGCACTTTTTGCCAAGGGTGCCATTTGCCCAAAATCCAGCCCTGCTTCTCCTTCTCCTCTAGCACCCAGCCTAATTGCTGCTTTTAACTATGTAGTTGAATAGAGTCCCTTCTGGTTGAAGACAGAAGTCGGTCCAGATATACAGAGATGGAGAAAGCAGCTGACGTGCCATTACTCTCATCCTGCCTCCAAACAACTGCTGTCTGCGCCAGCTAGCCCTGGGTTTCCTACAGTTATTCAGCAGGAAGTGTCTGATTTTTGATCAGACCCACCTCATTGTGATACCTACAATAGTTCCTAATATTTCCATAAGCCATACTTCTCTATAGGCCATGCGTATTGGACTGACTTTCTGTTTATGTTCCTCATTAATCAGCCTAAGATACTTTTATAACCTACTATGGATTAACAGGTGAGCTTGAGTTGGGTTCTACTTCTCCTTACTTTTTCCAGTCAAGGGAAATTTTAGCAATCTAGATTCATTTAATAGAACTGGACCACGACCAGCTCAGGTTTGACCTAATCTGAACTCCCTGGACCTGTCCGGTATTGAGACTCCTGGATGCTTTTATGAGCCTCAGTACTGTTTTCTGAAGTGAAATCAATTTTGATCTTTTTACTCTAAAAATATCCACAAGGACCGCTAAAATGCTTAAATGTTTTGGAAGGGAAAAGTCAAATTTGACTTTGTACTTCAATAAATGTGTGAATAGACTCGGGGCCTGATTCACTAATGTTTTTCTTCCATTCTGTGCCTATGGGAAAAAGCTTAGTGATTCAGACCCAGAAAAATGAAGGGGATTGAAGAGTGTAGAGGAAAGTGAAATGCAACCCAAATTAGAGTTTCCTCCAGCTCTGAAAAGACTCACTGCTTAAGGTCAGCAATTAGCTTCTGACTTGAGACATTGGAGATGAATCCAAGCATTCTTGATCATCCCTCATATGTTACTACCCATATTCCCTAATGCAGAAGCAGGAAACATGCATATTAACATTAAAATAAGGACAAGATAAATAATTAGTATTTATTGTTTCTTCAAATGTTCTATTAACTATTAGAATTGTTATTCTGAAGCTAGATAAAAATATGTGGGAGTCCAGCTGATCTACCATTAGAATCACACAAACAAAATCACTCCATAAATTTGTGCTCAGTAAAATGCCTTAGACAGAAAAAGAAAAGAAATGTCTTAAAAAGCAGCTCAGTGCAGTAAAATAATATTAATACATTTTTTTATGTTGTTTTAATGGCACTAACCACAGACCACTTAGGGAAATTTCAATTACAGTTTTATTTGCCTAGTGGGAACTATGAGTCAGATTCTAATTGTTCCTTCCCTGGGGCTGCACTGGCTCTAGTTGTACAATCTTGTAATTTATTTTTTTTTCGGTAGCTGTCCAGTGAACCCATTTTTCCAAATGACACCACACATAGCATAACTTTCTGCTTGCTTATAATGGATTTTCTGTTCTAGTGTGGGATATGTTGCAGCAATATTTCATTATCAATGTGCAATATTAATTTAAAAAAAACAAACCTGTATCCAGGTCATTGTTTAGAAAATCATTATAGTGCTATCAAGTACCCCACTGTTTTTCATTGCTAATCATCATCATCTATGATAATACATTTACTTTTGACTCCTCAGTGCTATAATGTAGTTCAACCAGCCCTGAAATAAAAAACAAAAAACAAAAATAGATTTAAAAATTCAATAAACCCACACAAAAATTATAATATATAATTAGCAATATTGAAATTCACTATTAAAAGATCTAATCTTGTCCAGATAATTATAATACAGTCCAATTAAAGGCATTATAGATTGAAATTCAGATAACTTACTAATTCCCTAAACATGAGGAAATTTTAGCTCAGTTTTAGCTGTCATGACCAGCATTTTGTAAAATTGCATTTTGGATATTTTAAGAAATTCAGTCACTAATAGCACCTTGAATTTAAGGGAACATATATAAGGGGCAGATTTTCAAAGACTATGTGCGTAACATATGTGCGTAACCCGAGAAAATCTGCCCCTGCGCGAGCTGAGTCTATTTTGCATAGGCTCGGTGGCACACGCAAGCCCCAAGACGCGCGTATGTCCCGGGGCTTGCAAAAGGGGGCGGGGCATGGGTGGTCTGGGGGCGGGGGCATGGCCAGAGCCTCCAGGCACAGCGGCTATTTGCTGCTGTACCCAGGATTTCAGGCCAGTCGTTGACCGGTGCTCGTACCTACGCCTGCTGGAGGCAGGCGTAACTTACCCGACAAAGGTAAGGGGGGTTCTAGCTAGGACTGGGGGGTGGGTTTCGGAGCGGCCTTGGAGGGAACGGAGGAAGGCTGCGCGGCTCGGCGTGCGTAAGTTGCGCAATTGTGCACCCCCTTGCACGCACCGACCCTGGATTTTATAACATGCGTGCGGCAGCGCGTGTATGTTATAAAATCAGGCATAGATTTGTTTGCGCCGGGTTGCACAAACAAATCTACGCCCGCGCGCACTTTTTAAAATTTGGCCCAAAGTGCACATAAAATGCTATGATTTAAGGATTTCAAACTGAAGTGGTACCCAGTAAATAAACTCTGAGAAATGCTATTGGAACTGTATTCCAAATTCTGTACTCTGCTGCAAAACGTTCTTTTCTCAGCAGAGAAACTGGAAGTAGACATGACATTTTAGTAACTCTTTTCAAAGTCATGAATATATACAGATTTTCAAAAAGCTCTTTAAGTTAATTTTCTTATATACAAAGGGAAATCTTTCAATTCTTATTAGGCAATGTTCTGGTCAGGAGGAAGATACTGGGAATTATAGGCCAATTAATCTGGCATCTGTGGTGAGTAAATTAATGGAATCACTGCTAAAACAGGATAGTACAATTTCTGGAATCCAATGGATTAAAAGATCCAAGACAGCATGGTTTTTCCAAACAAAGGTCTTATCAGATGAACCTAATCAATTTCTTTGACAGGGTAACCAGAGAATTGGGAGTGTGCTAGATGTAGAGTTCTTAGATTTCAGAAAGGCCTTTGACATGGTTCCACCTAGGTGCCATAAAATGATAAAGGGGTTAGAATGGTTCCCCTAGTGGGAAAGGCTTAAAGGTTTAGGGTTGTTCAGCTTAGAGAAAAGATGACTAAGGGGGGATATTATAGAGGTCTATAAAATCATGAGAGGATTAGAACAAGCACATGTAAATCATTTATTTCCTCTCAGATAATACAAGGACTAGGGCACAGTCCTTGAAGTTAGCAAGTAGCACATTTAAAACGAATCAGAAAAAAAAAATTTTGCCAACACGCAATTAAGTTCTAGATTTCTTTGCCAGAGGATATGATTAAGGAAGTTAGTGTAGCTGGTTTAAAAAAAGATTTGGACAAGTCCCTGGAGAGGTCTATAAACTTCTATTAATCAAGTTGACTTAGGGAATAGTCACTTCTTATTACTGGCATTACTAGCACTGGATTTATTTACTTTTTGGGTACTTTCCATGTATTTAGAACCTAGATTGACCTCTGTTGGAAACAGGATGCTGGGCTTGATGGAGTCTTCATCTGATTAAGTATGGCAATTTCTTTTGTTCTTAGGTTCTTAAATAAACTGTGCACCCTTGGTATGGGCCTTAAAGTGATTGACAGGGTTTGAAAATGTTCGAGTGGGAAGTGACAACAGGTAATAAAAGCAGTGGAAGGGGAACCATCATATCATATAGAGAGGAGTGATGAGGGAAATGGAATCACAGACATTGTAAAAAAAAAGTGATACCTATAGCCAGTCTCACATTTCAGAGGGAGATATAATGTATTACCCTTTCAGAGGACTTTTACTACTACAACTTCTACTCTATCATTTCTAAAGTGCTGCTAGACACATGCAATGCTGTGTAGATACAAATTAGAGACAGTCCCTGCGCCTTTGAATTTACAGTCTAGTCAAGGCAAACATACATTACAAAGAAAAGTCTCTAGAAAGTATATTTATTGAAGAAAAGGATTTGGATTTAAAAGCAGTTTCAAAAGTTAACCGTTGTTGCATTGACTTGGCCAGATGGGAGGGGGTGAGGATTAAAACTGTACAATTGTAAATTAATCCTATGATGTTGCGGCCTTAGCAAAGGTTTGTTCTGACTGAGCTGCAATCCCAAAGGAGCAGAAAGAAAATACTGAGTCTTTCCCCAACACTTTAAAAAAAGATATAGAATTATTTATATGATTACAAATAGGGAGAATAACTTTCAAACAACTACACGCAGTGTCGTATTTGCATGTATATGGCCGCATGAGGACCTACGCTAGTATTTTATAAACTGCGCTTATCACAAACATGCGTAATGTAAAATTTGCGTTTTGTTTCCCACAGCACAAACATGTATATGTAGGCTTACACGCAAATATATGCAATGCATTGAAACTGCATATGTTTGTGTATTGAACATGCATCAACTGCATTCTTATTTTAAAAATATAAGCAAATATATTTTATGCATAGAAATAAAGTAGGACTGACTTGCATTAGTTGTGATTTACATGTGTAAGTTGGTGTATTTTAAAATGTGAGTGAAATTACTAGTTTTAACAATTAGTCCACCAGTTTGCTCAGTCCTTCTCCAGGTCATCGAGTCTCTCCTAGTTCTACACTCAGAATGCCCCACAGTTTACCCAGATCTCCCTTCCTGGCAATATTACACAATAAACAAATTTAATATCGCTTAAGCCAGATCATTAGCAGATGTAAAAATAAGCGAGTAAGTTGGCAAAAGGGGAGATAATTTTCAAAAAATTTACACGTGTAAATGTAACAGAACAATTTTCAAAAACCCATTTATGTGTCTAAAGTGCATTTCTGCATGTAAAGCCCAGTTTTATTCATGTTACTGCTTTTGAAAATCAGGCCTGTATGCGTGTGAGTTTTAAAATAGAACATTACACTTGGAAATAGTGGTCCCACCCAGCTATTTCCCTAGAATGCACCTTTTTTACACATGTATAGGTGCATGCAAATGTGAAAATACGTGCATATTTTGTAGGGATGTGCAGGGATAACAAATTTTTGTTTTTCAGTTCATTTTCAGGAATTGTTTCCCCTACATATTTTGATTTTTTAATGTTTGATTTGTTTCTTTCATTAAAAAAAAATAAATCAAACATTAAAAAAAAAAAAAAAGAGGCCTCCTGACCCCATCATCTTATTCATCTATCCCTTCTACTTGGAAAAATGCTGGAACAAGGATCCCCCCTGGCCCCCACTTACCCAGTTTGGAACCTGTGTCCAGAGGCCAGGCCTCAGAGCTCCTCTTGATGCATCTTCTTTCTTCTTCTTTCTTCTTAAACTGACAAAGTCCACTAGGGTTGCTCCGGAGTTAATTAACTCTGATGCATCCTCTGCAGCAGACGGTGCCATTTTGATGTAGGGCACTGCATCAAAATGGCACTGTCCACTGGGGGAGATTGTGCTGAGTTAATTAACTTTGGCACGACCTCAGCGGACAGTGTCTGTTCAAGGACAAAGAAGAAGAAAAAAGACATGTCAAGAAGAGTACGAAACCTAGGCTCTGGGCCTGAGCCTGTCACCGGTATCGGGACCCAGCCTGGCTGTGGTTATGGATACCTGACAGATCAAGAAGTAGGGAAACATTTTTCAGGGGGCCCTGCCCTTGCTCAGGTCTTGCTTGAGATCCCAGCATTTGCCCGGGCCTAGGCTAAGACCCTGGCATTGTGCTTGGATCTAGGCCACAGTCCCTGCTTTAGGGTTTGGACTCTGACCAAGGCAAGGCTCCAGATTCAAGCCTAGGCCCAGGCCAATCAGAAATTTTAACGTAATTATACGAATAAAATTCATTTAATTCAGGAGGCCCCCTCAATTTGTTTTTGGGACTCCCTGAATGAAATAAATGGACCTTTATTCATTACGTTTTGCAAATTCAGTTAAAACTAATGCACATACGTAATATTTTGGACTTTTATAAAATACAGAATACCCAAGCAGGGGCTATTTATGCTTGTATATGCTTTTTACACAATACTATTTTGAAAATTCACCTTTTAGGTTTTGAGCTGATTAACTAACGTTTAGAAATGCTATTAACTCTGAGGACGCATAAACAGGATCAGTAACTGCAGGAAATAGTACTGGGATGATTTTTTTTCTTGCCAGGTTTAAAAAGAAAGGAAAAATAAATTCATGAAGAGGGACTTAGAACATATAATGCAAAGTAAACAGTAGGTGCATTTTTTAATGATGAACATCGTGATGATAACAGTTATTGTATGCAGCATAAAAGAATGTACATTGGGAAGTAATAAAGGAAGTCCTGTAGAGGATTCCTGACATTATTTGGCTCAATGTGTGTTGTTCCAAAAAAATGAAAAGAATCAATGTCTTTTGAAACCTTTTGAGCACAAAGTCCCTAGAGACCAAAAATCTCTGTGACTGATGGAATTATTTGTCCCACCAAGAAATATCTTGCATCACTAAAATTGTATCTTACCAGAGGTATGTAACAATTTTTTTCTGTTTTCTGGGGTACATGGTTCTAGAGATGATATTTAAAAAATGTTATTAAAAGCTACAGTGTATGATGCATTGTCTTTAGTATATTTTACCTCACCATCAAAAACTGTATTTCTTGGCCTTCAAGCTGCATGCTACACAAATTAGGTTTGACAAAGCAAAGATAAATTCATTTATTTAAATACATATAAAGGAACTAATACAAACTGCAAAAATATTAGTCTATTATGAGCAGTATAGGTTTTGACACTGTCTGCATAAAAAGATAAAGTAATGTAGCTAACATATTTTCAAAACTAAAAACATGGATACAAATGCATTTCAGGCAAACCACCAGCAAGAAATATCTCAATAGTATCTTAGTATTCATCACCATCTTATTTTTATAAAGATGTTTCTTCCTGAACATTCAACATTTAATCAAAATTGCTTAGCACTTACTTATATTCAATGCATCAGCATAAAGAAATGGGCAAATTAAAAAGGTGCTAGCTTCAAACACTGTATCTGAAAGAAAACAGGATATACATGGAAGACCCACGGGGTAAATTTTATAACATGCGCGTGTGCGTCCATGTGTGCTCGGTTCCCAGCGCACATACACAGACGTGACAATTTGATAACATGCACGTGCCGGCGTGCACATCTTATAAAATTTGTGGGCCGCATGCGCGTGCAGACTTTCCCTACCTAACCTTCCTTCCCTTTCCTCTCTCCACCCCGACCCCTAACCCCTACCTATCTACCCCAAGTTTTTTATTTTTTTACTTTCTGATCCTTGGGAGTAGAAACAATTTACGCGTGCCGGCCGGTTGACCCGGGACTGCATACAATGGTGCAGTCCAAGCCTGCCCTCTGCCCCACCTCTCCCTGCCCAGACCCCACCCCCCGGCCCACCCATATGAAGAAGCCCGGTAATTGTGCGTGTACTGGGGTTTACGTGCATGGTCAGACCTCTTTGATAATTTGCGCAGTGCTTGGAAGGCTCGACCACGTGCATAAACCACGGGATTTTCGCACGCATGCCTTTTAAAATCCGGACGATGGTTGTGAGGAAGTGAAGATAAATCCAAAGATGGGGGTGGCCTCTGCAGTATTGTGGGTAAATGGGCAAACTATATGAACTTTAAGGTCTTTATCTGGATTCATATTCTGTATTACTCATGGTTAAATATAGTTAAGGCTTCTGTTTTTAGGAGTTTAGAATGTGTACATTTTTGTAATTACTTTTTAGAGATTTTAAAAGAGATTTTATTAGATACCCCCAAAAACATATTTTTGTATTTTTTCCCTCTAGTCCATCTCCACTTGTTTCTATAGAAGGGGAGACCACAGAAAGGTTTGGACAATCTTGAAGAGAGAGTTGATAAAATTTTTCTTTGAAATGCTCCCTGTTCCACGCGCAGGACCCCAGAAGCAGGCAGAGCTCTGGAGACTCGATGTGTGGATGAGACAATGGTGCAAGGAAGGAGAGATTCAGTTTTGTAAGGAACTGGGGAACCTTTTGGGGAAGGGGGAGTCTCTTCCGAAGGGATGGGCTCCACCTTATCCAGGGTGGAACCAGACTGCTGGAGCTAACCTTTAAAAAGGAGATAGAGCAGCTTTTAAACTAGAACAATGGGGAAAGCCGTCAGTCACTCAGCAGCACATAGTTTGGAGGGAGGTATCTTCAAAGGATGCTAATGATGCATTAGAATTAGGGTATCCTGACAGTGAGGTTCCAATAATAAGAAAAAGTAGTCCAAGTGCCTGTAACTAAAAACTCACCTGAGCTAAAAATTCTAACTTATCCCTATCAATTAAAAAGCTGAATGAAAATACAAACAAAAAACAAACTTTGAAATGTTTGTATGCTAATGCCAGAAGTTTAAGGTAAAATGGGAGAATTAGAATATATAGCAGTGAATGATGACATAGACTTAATTGGCATCTCAGAGACGTGGTGGAAGGAGAATAACCAATGGAACAGTGCTATACTGGGGTACAAATTATATCGCAATGACAGAAGGAGCACCCGGGAGGCGATGTGGCACTTTATGTCTGGGATGACATAGAGTCCAACAGGATAAACATCCTGCATCAGACTAAATGCACAATCAAATCTTTGTGGGTAGAAATCCCTTGTATGTTGGGGAAGACTATAGTGATAGTAGTATACTACTGTCCACCTGGTCAAGATGATGGGATGGACAGTGAAATGCTAAGAGAAATTAGGGAAGCTAAATTGGTAGTGCGGTATTAATGGGAGATTTCAATTACCAAATTCAAAAAATCTCTTAATGGGTAACCCCACGAGGACAGTGAACTAAATTGAAATACGTGGTGTTTTAAAGAAGTGAAAAACCTTTTATGCTGTACATATCAAGATTTACTTTAGAAATTTAAGGACCATCATACCACCCAGTGCTCACAAGTCAAACTTGCATTTCATGCACTTCATTTGGGTCACTTTTAATCAACTGGTCCATGTAGCTCGGTTCAATTTTTTATGAATTTTTTAAGTAATAAATTTAAAAGAAGAACTTCCCTTATTCATCCGCGGATGAATAAGGGAAGTTCTTCTTTTAAATTTATTACTTAAAAAATTCATAAAAAATTGAACCGAGCTACATGGACCAGTTGATTAAAAGTGACCCAAATGAAGTGCATGAAATGCAAGTTTGACTTGTGAGCACTGGGTGGTATGATGGTCCTTAAATTTCTAAAGTAAATCTTGATATGTACAGCATAAAAGGTTTTTCAATTCTTTAAAACACCACGTATTTCAATTTAGATTTCAATTACCCCAATATTGACTGGGTAAATGTATCATCGGGTCACGGAGATAAAGTTCCAAGATGGAATAAATGACAGCTTTATGGAGGAATTGGTTCAGGAACCGACAAGGGAGGGAGTATTTTAGATCTAATTCTCAGTGGAGCACAGAATTTTGTGAGAGAGGTAACGGTGGTGGGGCCACTTGGCAATAGTGATCATAATATGATCAAATTTTAATTAATGACTGGAAGGGGGACAGTAAGCAAATCCACGGCTCTTGTGCTAAACTTTCAAAAGGGAAACTTTGATAAAATGAGAAAAATAGAAAAAAACTGAAAGGAGCAGCTACATGACTTCCATGTTCTGCTGCTGACCCTGTTGTAGCAAACCTCTGCTTTAGGTTTGCTAACAGGATTATGAGCCAGGTTTTGACTGGATATCCTCTATTACCTGTAGGAAAGAAGAGAGAGTAGAGTTAGATATTATTTAGTGTTGGGCAGGGGAGAGTTCCCTGATCTGGGTTAGAGCAGTATTCCTGGGTCAATGCTTTCAGTCCACCTAGATATGAGGGAGATCAAAAGAAAGATATTAGTTTAATTTTAACTGTTGTCTTACAATATGAAACTCTCCAAGTCTCTTTTGCCCTGTATGTTTGTCTTGATTAGATTGTAAGCTCTATTGAGCAGGGATTGTCCTCATGTATTGTTTAGACAGTGCTGCATATGTTGTGTAGTGCTATAAAAATATAAAGTAGTGATGTGCATTTGGATAATCTGAATTTGAAAAACAAAATTAATAGGGCCAATTTGCTTCTTCCGTGGGACCCTAAAACCAATTGAGGAACCCCCTGAATTAAATGAATCCTATTTGTTTCCTTCATTAAAAAAATCTCCTATTGGCCTATTCCCGACGTCAGGGCCTCACCTAGGGAATAGGCCATAGTCCAAAATAGGGTCTGTAGCCTATGCCCAAGCACAACACGGGCACTTCAGCCTAAACCTAAGCCTGCCTAGCCTAGGCATACTCCATGGTCCAACGGAGGGGCCACAGCCTATGTCCGAGCAAGACACTGGGCTCTCAGCCTAGATCCAGGCTCGATGCTGGGGTCTCAGCCAAGACACGAGCAAAAGGCCAGGTTACATGAGCAAAGGCCCAGGCCTCACAAAACTTTTGCTGAGGTTGGGAAATTTCTTGATCGCCACTTACCTGATCTGAAGTGGTGGTCAGGCTCAGGCCTGATACCAGGGCCTAGCACCACCCATCCCTCCTACCTTGAAAAATGCCAGGGCCAGGATCCTCCCCTGTCTCCACTTACCCATTTCAGGGGGCCCAGCTTGGAGGCTGACATCTAGGCTTTGATCTAGGCTAGAACCTGGGCCCAGGTCTGATGTTGAGGCCCAGTCCAGAGATAGGGTCCCAACACCTGTGACTTGGCTCGATCCAGGCCCAATGTTGGGGCGCATCCCAGAGACCAGGTTCTGACACCAAGGTCTTGGTCCAGGGTCAGGCCCAGGCAAGGAGACTGGAGCCCAGGCCTTGTAGGAGACTTTGGGTTTTTTTTTTCTTTCTTCAGTCTTCTTTCTTCAAATAACACCATCCGCTGGGGATGTGCCACAATAAATTAACTCCTGTGCATCCTCCTTAGTGGAAGGTGCCTTTTTGCTGTATGGCACTGAATTGCACTGCCATACAGCAAAATGACACTCTCCACTGATATGTCTCTGTTTAGTTAACTGATAATTACTGCACTAGGGAAAATATTTTCTTCTGAATTTTATTTTTTCCTTGTGGTATTACCTCTTCTAATATTTGTAGACTTTGAGTCTTACACATGATTTGTTATATTTTTTAAGATTTATTCTAGGTTTTTGTATTACATAGGATCTAATGACTCTTGTATTTCAGCCCAAGTGTTTTACTTGATGTATTCTTATCCAAAAAGGGTATAAAAAAAAATAAGACCCAAGAGCTGTGCTGCCTGGAGGGAGGCTGGTTGCAGCAGCTTTGTCCACCAAATAGAGAAGTCATTTTTGCCCATTCATGCCACTTGGGGGATTCATGTCACTGTTCCTGATGCCCTTTGCCCAAACTTGTGGAGCCAAGTTGTTCTACTCACTCTTGCTTCTGATTTCTTCCTCTCACAGTATCTTGGAAAACTCTTGCTACTGCTGGTACTTTTTCATACCACATTTGGTGCCACATTGACACAGTTTTGATGTGTTGGAGTGCCCTTCACTCTTCTGATGATGTCTACCTACAAATTTCATTAGAAATGATTAGAAAACTCCAATTTGGGAGCCCCAAAATAGGCTGCATTGCTTCTTCTCCCATTGACTTTAATAGAGCATGAATAAACAAACAAATGAATTTTGTTTTCATCTGAAATAACCAAATGAATGATTGCAAACTATGAAAAGAATAAATGAACTGATAATGACATTTTTGCCTCTGTACATCCCTACCATGATAATCATATCCGATTTCTATTAGAATGGTGGGCCCGCGGAGCATGCTTGGGCCCACCACTCTTGTGCTCCAGGGGCGGCGTGGGCCGGCATCATCGGGGCACTCCGGTGCATCCCGATGACAACATCAGCATCGCGGCGCGATTTGGGGGGCGTTCCTATGGGCCAGCCCTGATGACGTCGGCCCAGCATATTTAAGTGGCGAACCGCATCGCAGCTGGCCCTTTGCCATCTCCCAGGGGACCGACATCGATCGGGCACGGCTGAGCGCAATTCAGCACACAGCACTTGGTTGCGCCGGGTGATACGCAGCCAGATATTTCGGCAAATATCCTTATTCCTTATAGGACCTACTTTGGCCGCAAGTATTACTTCGTGTCTGGGGGAGCTTGGGGGAGTCGGAACACCGCAAAAAAATCACAGTGTCTCTGGGAAGAGGGGCAAGGGCCGTGGAAACAAGGTCCATAAAAAAAAAAAAAGAAAAAAAATATTTTAAAATAAAAATAAACGGGGAACAAGCGCCACGCGTCCAACCCTTACTGCCCATCGGCAGACAAGGGGCAGTTACCTGCCTCCCCCCCCCCTCCATTTTCTCCTTAGAAACTGGAGAGGCTCTGGAGTGGGAGGAGAGATGGCTTCGGGTAGGACTGAAGCGCCAGGGGGCCACCAACTTTTGCCCTTGCCCAAGCCTGCAGTGGGCATTAGATATTAGGCACAGGCCTTCCCCAGCGGAAGGAAATTTCTCGGATTTTTTTTTTTTTTTGGCTTTATTTGCCTGGAACTTCCTACAGAATTGTCTTCCCTACTTTGGGATCCTTAGCGGCAAGTACGGCGTCAAAAAAAAAAATAGCTGCAAGTAAAGGGATACGTGTTTTGTAGGTCCCCCTTCAGACTGTGTCTGGAACGGGTATATCCTCGGCATTCATAATGCCTTGTTTCGCTACATGATGAGATCGCACCTAGAAAATGGGGCACAATTCTGGTCGCTGCATCTAAAAAATATATATATATATAAATAAGTAAATAAATAAATATACATATGGAACAGCTTCCTTATGAGGAAAGGCTGAAGACGTCAGGAAGTTTCAACTTGGAGAAGAGACAGCTGAGTGGGGGATATGATAGAGGTTTTGGAATCATGTGAGGTCTAGTACGGGTAGACATGAATTGGTTAATTACTTTCAGATAATAAAAAGACATGGAGGCACTACATGAGGTTAGCATGTGGCACGTGGTTAGTGCAGTTAGGTAGCAAAAAAAAAGAAGATTGGATATGTTTGTGGAGGAGATGTCCATCACCTGTTATTAATCTAGTTGACTTAGAAAATTTATTTATTTATTTATTTATTTCTTTTATATACCGACGTTTGATCGAGATATCACATCGGTTTCCAGATAACTAAAAGAATAGGGTAGTAACAGCCCTATTTTACATTATAACATTGTAATAAATATAATAAATTATAACATTGTAATAAATATAACGAATTATAACAGAAATAACAGGATTACATGGAACATTTGATATAGTATAGCCACGGCTATACTATATCAAATATACTATATCAAATAGCCACGGCTATCGCTAGCAACAGTAACATGGAATAGACTCAGTTTTGGGTACTTTCCAGGCTCTTGCGGCCTGGATTTGCCACTGTTGGAAATGGATGCTGGCCTTGATGGACCCTTGGTTTGACCCAGTATGGCATGTTCTTACGTTTTTAGGTTCCTTGTCGAGTGACATGGAGTCTAGGAATGTGTTGTATTCCTGGATGGCTTTGCTTTCCCTGGTGGCCCCTCGATCATATTGCGGACCGGCCAGATCATCTGGCATGCTCCCTGATTTGGAGGTATTTTGGTTAAATTTTATTTATGGCTAAAGTATTTTCGGGTTTTCTTGGCCTGTCTCGTCGATGTTTTGCATGTGGTTTGGCAATAATGGTGTTTTTCCCGTTTTTCTTCGGGTAAATCCTTCTTACAATTTTAAGAATAAGCAGGAGCGAGAATGTCCTAATTTTCTTTACCTATTAGCCATGCCTGTGGTTGTCTGTCAATCTCTGCATCTTTCTTGATGAGTCGAATGCATCTGCACTGCACTGTCTAGATGTCCAGGCCTCACATTATCCTAAGGTTTTAGGAGGAAGTGAACAAACAGGAGAGCTAATGCGAGCCTGTGGAGGTCATGGATTTAGAATTTTGATGATAGTAAACATCGAGCTGTCAATATGCAGAACAGCAGCCACATTTTGCATCACAGGAGCAGAGGAGTAGCCTAGTGGTTACAGCAGTAGGCTACGAACCTGGAGACCAGGGTTTGAGTCCTGCTGTCGCTTCTTGTGACCTTGGGTATGTCACTTTCCTCTCTGTTAAAATCCAGTCCAAATAATCCAGGCAGCCAAAGGACAATTCTGAAAAAAGACATTTTAAGGTGTCCATCTTAGCACTGTTTTCTTATTAATTTACAATGTGATATGAAAGATTAAGAGGAAACAAGCAGGTATGGTCCAATAGGAAGAAAGAAATTAAAGTCCACATTTTTCTCTCTGGAGGAATCCATGAAATTGGGAGGTACAGCCAATGTTGGGAGCATTTAACTTTGCCTGCCGAGTAATCCCAATAGGTGTAGCCTTCCTGCGCAGACTAGCTGCTTAACTTTGCCATTTAACTTTGCCTGCCGTGTAAGCCAAATGGGCGCAGCCTTCCTGCGCAGACTAGCCACGAAATCAGTTCATCCAAACATCCCAACCCATATGTGATAAGACTCGTTCCTGAGCAGTTACAACATCATATCGGTCTGGCAGGAGCACCCGGTCTCAAGCCGGGACTGGGAAATTTATTTAGACACTTCAGGAGGTTAGGATTTTGCGTTGATGCTTCAGGAAGTTGGGGATTCGGCATCTACGGGCAGGGTTTATGGTCCGCCACGCAATGGACGATGTCATGGGTGGACGAAGGAATAACAGCAAATACAACATTCCTGGAATTTTCCCCCATCTGTCTGGCTCTGGTAATCTGGGGGAGCGGTTGCAGGACAAACACACTGTCTTCTGGTGCGACAAAAAAGGCAGTCAGCAAAAATGTCAATGGGCAGTGGATATGTTTCGGTAGGTAGTCCTAAGTAATCCGCGCATTAATACCACGGAATAGGCGTGTCAGGTTCCAGGGGCTTGCAAGGGGTGGATTAGCTATCTCGTGCTAAATGGTCTTGGTTCCGCAAACAGGTACCCGACATCGACGAGTGGTGACTCCAGTACCGGAGCAGGTATGGCCAATTGGGCTCCAACCACGGTAGATCTGTCATGGCGATATCGGGGGCTCCCACCACGTGGGATGCATATTGCTGGGGTCATGGGAGAGTGTTTCCCTTCATGAGACAACATGGTCGGAAAGAAGGACCGTTTGCATATGTGGCATACATATCATGGGCCAAAGATGCTGGACTGTCCGGGGGCATACTGATTAAGCAACTAGCAGGCATAAAAAAAAAAAAACAACATAGGAGCTCAAGGTTGGTAGACCCTACCAAAGGATTTATGAGTCGAAAATTGTTGAAGGGTAGAGGTAGGAGGCTGGGGGTCCAGAGGGATGGGCGGCACCCCGTAACGCATAATTTATTGCTATTAATATGGCATAGGTCGGGCAACATATGTGATTCGGCAAGATGGGGGCGGCATCTAAGAAGGATGTAAGTTGCTCATGAATGTGGACGCGGAATGTCACAAGGCAAGGTGACACGCTGCGGATATTAATACCACGATCCAAAAACAGATCAATTGGGGCGGGGCACTACCGTGACTATAGGACGGTTGTAAAATAAGGTCACTTGCTCAGTGGTGAACTGGGAGATGTATCAAGCCATGCGACCAACAAAGGGGGAACATTTACTTATACATGAGGAGGGGGCCAACCCCCTTAACGCGTTATCAGTTTTCAGCATTACTTAAGCGAACATTAATTGAGGTGGGAGAGAACGCCAATAACTGTTAACCACACTCCTCCAGATTAGAAGCGGCCACTGGCGCGGTGCAGGCAGGGTGGACAACTGAGGCCATACAACAGATAGAGAGATGGTCTTCCTCTCTGGTAAATTCTTACATCAGGCTGGATCAAGCCAGCGCAGTGTAACATGTCAATTAATTGGAGTATTTTATTTGCAGAATCATACCCTAGGCGGGTAAAGGTGTCGATCGTGGTGCACTCCTTCATGCACAGGATGGAACAGAGGGCACCCCAGCGCAGCTACGGCCCACATCAGGGCCATGCACACCAGGGGGTTCATATCACTTGGACGGGGAAGGATGGAAGGCGCTGGGAGGGCAGTTACTACCTATATGACAAGTCAAGAGGGAATCGTTGGCAAGACCGGACACCATAATAATACACCTGGGCACAATTTGCAAAGCAAAAGTTATGGGGAAGAGCCCAGAAGGAGCTAAACAGACAGGTCAGAGGACGGTTGGTGCGCATGGGAGGATGTCAGATACGGCACACATGGGCCGAGGAACAGTGCACAATTTGCAAAGCAAAGGTTATGGGGGAGAGCATGGAAGGAGCTAAACAGACAGGTTGGAGGACGGTTGGTGTGCATAAGAGCATGTCAGATACGGCATACATGGGCCGAGGAACAGTGCGCGGGTTTTTTACTGGCAGGATAGGGTACACCTATCGGATATCAGGTTCAACCTCTTCAATAACGAAATACAGAAGGCACTCGAAAAGAACTACACAGCGGTGTGCAAGGGCCACAGCTAAAGTTCGGGTTTGGGGGGCACCAGGCAAGTGTAAACACTACCTGGTGCTGGTGGCGGGTACCCGGGCCAATGGAGAATTAGTAGACATAGGCGAGCCCTGCCCGGAGGCAGGGTCCCCTTGCTTGTATTTATTTATTTATTTATTTATTTTCATGTATTTATTTATTTAGAAAGTCTTCTATACCGATATTAGTGGGGACATCATATCAGTTTACCGTGAAATTAAAGGAGGGAAATTACAATAAACAGGGAAAGGGGAGGGGATGCATATAATTAGAGAAAAGCGAGGATAATGAGAGAGAGCAATCGCAATGAGCAACTTGAGGACAGAACAGACGTGGTGGGGGGGTCGGAAGTGATGTTGCCTTGCTAGAAATCGTGGCGGGCGACAGAAAGGGGAGCATTGTCCCCGTAGCGGTGAGACCGAAGGATTGGCCCGGGTGGAGTGAACTGTTATAATGTTGAATTCATATTAATTGTTATGTTAATAAAAGCTGCGGCCAATTTCACACCAAAACGAATGTGTAATGTGCAATTATTTTGGGCATGGGAAGGGGGCAGAGTGCCAAAGGAGCCAAAGAGGCGTCATGGCTCCCAGAGTAATGGTGGGCCCGCGGAGCATGCTGGGGCCCATGGCTTACCTGGGGCCGTGAGCCGAAGGCAGGCAAGAGGCACTGGCTGAGCAGCGCTTGATGGCGGCCTCAGAACGCTCCTGTGCTCCAGGAGCAACTTGGGCTGGCATCATCAGGGCGCTCCAGCGTGTCCCGATGATGTCATCAGCATTGCGGTGCGATTTGGGGGGTGTTCCTACGGACCGGTGTCATCGAGGGCAACCACGGCCGGCTCTGGTGACTTCGGCCCGGCATATTTAAGTGGCAAACCGCATCGCAGCCGGCACTTTGCCATCTCCCAGGGGACCGACATTCCACCCTCCCACCCCAGGGAACAGATTGAAAGTGTTGGGGATCAGTTCGGGACAGGGTGCTTATGTGCTCGTAGGTTATGTCGCAGCTTGGGGGGCGGGTACCCGGGCCAATGTTGAATTAGTAGACCCCTTGCTTGTAGATGTGGCGGAGGGTCGGAAGTGATGTCGCCTTGCTAGAAATCGTGGCGGGCGACAGAAAGGGGGGCGTGGTCCCCGTAGCAGTGAGACCGAAGGATTGGCCCGGGTGGGGTGAACTGTTATAATGTTGAATTCATATTAACTGTTATGTTAATAAAAGCTGCGGCCGATTTCACACCAAGACGAATGTGTAATGTGCAATTATTTTGGGCATGGGCAGGATGCCAAAGGAGCCAAAGAGGCGTCCCGGATCCCAGAGTAATATGGTAGAATAGGTTTGTCAATGACAGTCTTCTACTGTCAGAAGCCAGTCAGGTTTTAAAAATATCCAAAATAAATATTCATGAGATACATTTACAAAGTCTGCAACTGCTACTGTCTCACAGTTAGTAGAGAGGGCATTAATTTTATTTCATAGAAGCCTTGATGACTGACACTACTGCTAACAAATTTCAACTCGTGCTAATTCAATTCTTTTTTTGTATCTGTCACCATGTGTTCAATATATGTGCACATATCTTTATATAATTAACAACATGACAAACTGCTGATGTTTCGACCATTTTTAGCATATAGAAGCTTATATACTTAGTTCTTGTCGTCTTTCTTGTGAAAATATAACAAGGATCATTGCACTAATTCAATTCAAAACAAAAGTGACATTTCACAATTAAAAGTTTGTAACTTACATGTCTTGCTGCCTGATTCACTAAGGCTTTTCTCCAATTCTGTGTCTATAGGAAAATGCCTTGATGAATCAGGTCCTTAATTTGATAAATTGTTTTTTTTTTAACATGGTATATTTTTTATTTGTACATAGTTTAAATATTTAAAAAAAATATATAAATGTTATTCAGTTTAAAAAATGCTTTATTGCATATTCAGAGGTGTGAATATTTATGCAAAATAATGCAAATTTGCTACATAATTGTTGCAAAAGTTTGAAAACTATAACACAGAATATGATAACTCTTGTCATATAATCTTTAAAAATGTGCCCCAGGAAACTAGAGGCTCTGCCAATATCTTTTCAGCACTCTTGAACATCTACTTTTAATACATTTGATGTTTGGCAATACCTGAATATCTAGAGGTTTTTTAACTCCAGAGCTCAAAAATTCAGACAGTGAATTGATCCTTTAGGCTTTTCCAACTAAATTCCTATTATATGGACATACATTGGGACCAATGCAATTAAAATGCGCTGAAAACGGGCTCTGAACACACAGCGCCCACTTTCCTAATACACTCCAGGCCCCCCTCCTGGGGGCGCCATGCAATATTTAAATTAAGGGTTACATTGTAAAGGAGGCACTAGGGTCGCTTGCTTGCACGTCCCTAGTGCCTCCTTGACAACGGGATCCTACGAGCGGTTGGCTGTCTGCCAGTTTAGAAAATGGTCGCCAAACTTATCGGCATCCATTTTCCTAATCGCCACACAGCCAGGGGTTCAAGAAATGGACACTTGTTAACTGAGCATCCATTTCCTGAACCCGACGGCTGGCACTTTTTTAAAACTTTTTTTTTTAATTTGTGTTAAGATTTTGTTCCTCCTACTTAACATCGCAACAATAATATGCATCTAAAGATGCACTTTTTTTTTTTTGCATTGCGGGTGATTGCTAATAGACTCATCAACATGCATTTGCATGTGATGAATGCTATTAGTTTCACCGCGTGTTGGACACACATTGTGTAGGCGCTAATCCCCTTATTGCATAAGGGGATCAGGTAGCGCCTATACAACCTGGGTCCAACTGCAGGTTAAACTGTGCGCTCAGATGAGCACATTGTATTTCATCGGCTCCTTGACTGTAGTTCTCCTAATTCTGGCAGTATAAAAATTGGCCAATATATATGGAGAGAATATATTTGGATGCCTGTCAAAGGTTTTATTTGTACTGCACCTATGGGAGTGAGAGGAGTCATGAATTGTTAGTCAACAAAGACATACATTATTTTCTCCATGTGAGAAGTGATAATAAAACCTTTATCCAGTGAATAAGTATTCTGTATTACTTTGATGTAAAACAAATTATAAAAATAAACTTCTACATGTTATATGTTATACAATATTTCAAGTTTAACTGCACATCAATTTTTATCTTGCATTTAATAATGAAATTTACTTAAATTTTCCTTTTAAAATTGAGATCTTCTAGATGTCTCTAGCTGCTTTGGAAGAAGCTACCTTAGAACAAGGCTACTTTTTGCATCACCTATTAGATTTGGTTAATTCATATTTGGTAACAATGTGGCATTCAGTATCACAGAGGTGAAAATAATGAATATTACTGTGGCACATTTATTGCTTTTCACCTCAAGGAACTCATTCACAACTTTGCTCTGATACATTTGTACTGAGTCATCAATAATTTATGGATGCATAAAGCAAATTCAGATGTGCTCCTTGGGATTTTGTTTCTTTACTCTCTGCCTCTCCCTCTTTTACACAAAGAACCACACTTTTGTTCTGACCCAGTATGGAAAACCTTATGTTCTTATACCTTTTGAGATCCTGCCAGATACTATAAGCTGGACTGGCTACTGGTGGGAATGGAATACTGGGCTTGATGGACTGGGTTTGATGTAGTGTGACAAATTCTTATGTTCTTATGTATAGTTCACTAAGGGCCCTGTTTATGAAAGGTCAGGCTAAACATTTTTTTAATGTATGCATCATCAATAAATTAAGTGAAAAATTTCAGACCCCATTTAAAAAAAAACTCTTAAAAAAGCTACTTAGCCGGATAAGTTAGATAACCGGATAAGTCTTCAAATGCTAGTTATCCATCTATTTTACTTATCCGACTAAGTAGCACTTTTCCTTTTTCTATCCGGCTATCTTACATAGCCGGATAAGTCTTTAACAGCTCTACATAGCTGAATAAGTCACCACAGTGCGCTTAGCCGGACTTCTGTTGCCATTTAGCTGGATAAGTCAAAACGTATATGGAGAGAATATATTTGGATGCCTGTCAAAAGTTTTATTATTATTGCTCCTATGAATTGTTAGTCAACACAGCCAAAAATTAAGTCATAATGTATTCAGCTATGTTTAAGATACATGCCACATATTGTTTAATATGTGAACATTTTGGATAGATTTAAGTATATTTTATTAGAGATGTGCATTCGTCTGGGATGAATTAGACAATTTCAAAGTTAGCACGCGCTAATGGGAGTTAGTGCACACTAACCCAAAATTTGGGGTGGCCGAAAAAAAAAAAGGCCTGAACCGCAGGAAACCGAAATTTCCCGTGGCGGGCCGATAACAAAGGCCGAACCGAAAGGTTCAGCCGAAGCACATCTCTATATTTTAAATAGGGTGCTTGCATTTGAGTGCACAATATAAAATAAGTGTGCATGCGTACACATGTCCATATAGCTGTTTATGTTATAAAGTTATTCTCCCTACTTACAGCTCCACCTTAAAAAATGGTCCTCCCACCTCTGTGGAACACATTTTCTCATACAGGGCAGAAGTAATCCCTAGTTGCTTTGACCCAACTGGCCCTAGCTTGAAAATGGTGCCAGCGTCCCTGAGACTGATGCCATAAAACAAAATAGTGTCAGCTTCAAGGTTTGCTGGTACATTTTCAATCTACAGGACTGAGAGGCAGAAGTTACTGGGGATCAATTCTGCCCCTTCTACATTGGAGATCCCTATAGAAGGGATAAGTGTGGTCTAGGCTGGGGGTGGGGGGTGGGATGAAGTTTAACATCTTTGTATTTTTTTGTTGTCAGTGGGGAAAATATGAATTGGGGTGAAGGGTTTTTTTTTCATTTTTAAAACACATGTTTTATTGCGTTTCTCATTTAATTATAAAAATGAATGCGCACATCTATGGGATGTGCAGGAGCAGTGCGTATGCCATGTTTTTTATTTCAATTTAGCAGTCTTTAATTGGATGACTTACAGTTTCAAGTTCTGCGCTGAGTGTGCAGGATGGAATTGGCATTGGCTGGTGTAGTTGTCTCTTTGTATGCCATGGCATGTGCTAGTTGGAGTGTTGCAGGGTGAGTCACTTGAGCTGGAATAGATTGGTGTCAGTGTGGACCCACTCGGATTTGTCTGGTTTGAAGACTGGTAGCTATATTGCTGCAGGGAACTGTTAAATTTCCACCTGGAATTAGAACAGACAGTATTTGCAACTGTGTTTCTGAACTTCAGATGCAGGAGGATGAGGCAGTTCAGATTCATAATTGTTTGTCTGTTCACCATAAAATACATCAGACATCTGCACAATACGGTTTTTTACACATCGCTCAGCTACTTTGTTCTTGAATAGTCCACTTTATGAAAAAGATATACAGATTGGATATGACAGAGTAGGGAAAACCAGTGAGAAACGGAAGTGTTCAATTTTCTTTTTAAAAATAAATAAAACCTCATTGAGGATAATTAGCAGAACAGAACTTGGTACATGCTACACTCTAGATTTAATTCTTCTCTCTGTAAATGCAGAACAGAAGGAGAAATATTGCATCTTTTACTTTGTGTATCTAACATCATCTTTTGAGTGTATTCTAATTGTTAGACTAAGATGATTAATGTTTTCTATAGACAATTTTGAAAGGAAACTTTGACAAAATGTTAAAAGTGAAATGCTTTGATGTAATGGTATAACAAAGCGGTTCTCAGCCAGGAGTACTTGTAGCTCTGGGGGTGCTTGAAAGCATGCAAAGGGTTATATACATCCAGACCAGCACTGCTGCACAAGAAAAGGGACTCTGTACTGCAGGCGGCAGTTACTTGCCACTGCTGCAGGAAGAGCATGCCTCATTTGTCTCGGTGACAGCCATTGCTAGCACTGAGCTGCCCTTGATTCTATCTCCCAATTCAATTGCGACATACCCCATCCTTGCAGCAGCTGAGAAACAGGCATACAGTTATTGAACTAAGGCATAGGCAGCAGGCACTACAGAGAAAAGCTAACACACTGTACTTCCTGCTGCTGCTGCAGCTGCTGCCTCCTTCTGTCTTCAAATCACATGGGCTTCCTAATTTGAAACGAAGTATGCACAGCAATAGAAGGCAGAGGAGGAAACCTTGGGGACTTCAACTTCAGTGCTTTCACTGTCCCCCACCCCCGAGGTCCCCTGTCTCCTCTCTCAAGTCCAACTTCATCCATATTTATAGTGTTTATTTTGCTTCTGCTTCCCAGTTGCCAAGAGTGAGAAAGCAAGAATGAAGAGATGAAGTCATGAATGGTGGGAAGAGCTAAGAAAGGAGATGGGGTTGGGGAGAAAGAAACAGGAGTGATAGAGGGCTGACAGATGGAGAGAGAAAAGTGGGGAGATGGGAAAGAGAGAGAGAGAATTGAAGACTGGGAAAGGCTAGGAGGCAGTTGGGTCTAGGTGGGTGCAGGGGGAATGTGTGGCAGCTAAGAAAGGGAAATGGAGGGAAAGCTGGGAAATGGGGGAGAGCCACAGAAAGGGAACCAGTGGGCTGGGAGGTATGTATGTGTTGGGGGAAGGAAGAGTCAGGGAGAAGGAAAGCAAAGATAGGGAGGGCTAAGAGCCAGTAAAGAAGATTTGGAATAGAGGAGATGAAAAAAGTTCACACTAAACTGAATTCATGCACACTAACTCAAATAGCATGCACTAAATTAAATTAGTATGCACTAACTCAATGTGTACTAATTCAAGAAGTGTACAATTTGAATTAGTGCACACTAAAAAATACTTACATTTTAAAATGAAAATTAGTCAAAACAAAACTAAAACATGAAATTAAAATGAAACAAAATCTTTTGCCAAGTCCACCCCTAGTTCTCAATCTCACAATTAAATAAGTAAAAAATGTGGCGCCTCAACGTGAGCGGATGCCGCCAACAACCCAGCACAACACATGCCATGAAAGCAAGGAAGAGGGCAGGAAACATCCTCCTCGGATATCGGCATGGGCTGATGATGCGGCCTGATGATGCGGGCCGTGCAACGTTGGTGCTGCCAATGACAGGGCCTGAGTGCGACATCGGCCCTCCTGCCTTAGTGAGCATGCCTGGTCCCAGCCGCGGGACCCTAGGGATGTGGGCAGGTGGTGGCATGAAAGGGGGGCTCGAAGGTGTGTTTGGTTAGGGAAGTGTGATGCATTAGGGACAGCTTATTGGCCACCTATGTCTCTGGGTCGTCCCATGGGGTGGAGGCAGCCGCACAGAGGGAAGTATCTGACCGGGGCACTGTGCCCTGGCCCCGTTTGCTTCCTGGCCTCCATGCAGCTGCCTCACTGGGAAACTGCTGCTGCCCATATTTGTACCTGCAATTGGCCAAAATAAAGGAGACAGCAGTAAGGAAGTGGCAATGAGTGGCCCAGTGGTAAAGTGGCAGGCTATGAACCAGGGAAGCCAGGGTTCACAGCGTGTCTGTTCTTTGACCTTAGGTCATTTGCATTGGCTGCTCCATTCAAGGATGTTAGCTGAGGCGGAGATCCTGCAGCCAGACCTCTATGAGGTAGGGCTCTTGGGGTAAGTGTGTGAGTGGATTCTGTATCGGCTCTTCCTGGGGCGCTTTAAGGGTCACAGTACCTTTTGCTCAGCCATGGCACATGGTCACAGTCACAGAGCTAGAGCTTCAATGGGGTGCCCAGTATCACCTGGACAGGAATCTCCAGATGCTTCACTAGCCGGCAATCCCCAGGGAGGTGCAGAATCAGGGAAACCCAGGGCATCCTGGGAAAGAGCCAGATGGAGACCTCAGCCCACCCCTGGGGACCTGGCGCCAAACTTCAGTGACCTAGAGAGCGGCAGTAGGGTGCAGGAGACAGGAACTGGCCACCCCCTCATCGTCTCTCCAGCTGGTGGGTTGGGGAATGGGACAATTAGCCAATTATCCAGGTGGTTTTACCCCAACGGGAACAGCATGGCTTGCAGCTGGGGGAACCCGGCCTCATTTCTTCACTGCACTCCCCTACAGTCCACAGGCACCAGGATGGAGGACTGCAGAGGCAGTCCCTCTTCCATGACCAGCCTGGCCATATCCAGGGCATCCGAGGTTTTACCAGGGGGCCCAAACGCATTGACATCCTAGCATCCCTCCTGGTGCTGGCCAATGGAACTCTAGTTACATCACATGCCTGCAACCCATAGGCACCAGTATACCGGAGCCACTAGAGCCTGTGATGCTCGAGAGCTCCAGCACCCTGAACTGGCCAGACCTAGAGTGGGCCACACCCTTAGTGTGCAGCCTGCAGTGCTGCCAACTGCTGCAGGGGAGTCCAGTGGGGACACAGTGCAAGGGACTGGGGAATCTATTGAATAACTGCCAGGGGCAGAGAGGGTATCCAACCCCATGACAGAAGCCAGTAAGGCCCAACCCCCTGCAGAGCCCAGAAAAAGCATATGGAAGCATAAGAGGAAGAATAGGAGGCACTCTTGTCACTCAGACTCCTCGGGCAGAAGGAGTTCCTCACCAGCATCTTCCCTTAGCTCCCGGGGATCATCAGTAGCAGAGGGCTCATGGAGCACCATTGCCACTAATGCCAGCCTGCTAGCACAAAACACAACAAAGCAGTTGTGCCAAGGCATTCTGTGTTTACTCCAGCGCCACATATGCCATCGACAGTACATCAATATTTTGCCCCATAGGAAGGTGGAAGAGTCATGCAAGGATCACAAATGGCATGAAGATCTTTCGTACTCTAAGCAGGTCTCTAGGAACATTAACCACTGGGTGCGATCCTTCGAGCGTCTAGCATCAATTGTCAGTCAAGCCAATCCCTCACAGCACTTAGATTTGTGGTCTTATTTAGACACCATTGTCAGTGTTCATTCCACTTACGAGGAATTCGCTCAATAGAACTACGATGAGAGATTCAGAGAGAGGATGGCTGATATAACATCCATTGGTTTCACAAGATGTCGAACTGTGGCTGATGCACATGATGGCGCACTATTCAGAAACATAAGTGCACAATCGCTCCTTTCATGCTCAGGGAGGCTCCCAGGGGTGAGGGTGGGCAGCTGACCCCATGGCGGAAGCCTGTTGCAGTACAACAAAGGGGGTTGCATGACGCAGGAGTGCAAGAACAAACACATCTGCTCCACCTGTGCAGCTATTCACCCTGCCACCAAGTGTACCAAGAAAGCCCTAAGCAGCAGGGGCAAGTAGACCTTTCACATGAGCCCTGACCCCAGTCAGCTGGGAGTGATTGGCGTTAGGTCTCAGCTTCTTTCCCAATAGACATGCTGCCTTTGCTCTATACCAGAATTTCAGGGAGAGCTTCAGACTCCTCTATGAGGACCTCTGAACCCTGCCCAACTTGCAAATGCACACTCTGCAACCAGGTTCACTGATGTAGTGAGAAAGAAGTTGCCGGTGGAGATTAGTCTTGGGAGGGAAGCAGGTCCCCTCAACCTCCCGCCCTTTGACAGGATGATCCTGTCACCTTTAGTGGTGGTGCCCAAGAAATAATAGGGTAAACTCAGACTGATGCACAATCTCTCCTACCCAGCGGGCTGGGCTGTGAATGACTTCATCTCACGGGAGGTGTGCATGGTCCAATACACTTCCTTCAACAGTGTAATCGACAATGTTAGGGATTGTGGGGAAGGGGGGACTAATGGCAAAGGTCGACATAGATTCCGCTTTCCGTCTCTTGCTAGTGCATCTGGATGACTTTCCTTTGCTAGAGTTTTGCTTTGAAGGCGCATGCCTATAGGGTGCTCGGTTTCATGTGCGCACTTCAAAACATTCAGCACCTTCCTATATTGGGAGTTGTCACGATGCACGGGCTTGACAGAAATCGTCCACTACTTGGATGATTTTTCTGTTCATTGGACCTCATGGCTCAGAGGTGTGTCGCGATCTACTTGACGGCTTTCAAACCATGGCCAAAGATTTTGGTGTTCTGCTGACAGCAGACAAGATAGAACCACCAGCTAAGGTGCTGACTTTCCTCTGCATCAAGCACAACACCATTCAAATGATGTTCAGGCTCCCAGCCGGCAAAATATAGAAGCTGTTTGAATTGAACTGAGATGCTTGTGTTGTGTCCATTGCTGTCTGACGTCTCTGCTCCGCCCACCTTACCTCATTGGCGACTCCCTCCGGGGTTGATGGAAGGCTAGCTGCTGCAGCGTCTCCAGGCTGTCCTCCTCCTGCATTCCCGGACCGGCTCGACATTTCAAGCCGCAATGTTGACCAGATGCCTAAGGGCGCGCGTGCGGCCCGACTGATGTACCGGCATTGGTGCGTACCTCAGGGGCGTCCCCCTGAGATGAAGTCATCAGCTCCAGATATTTAAGGTCTCAGTTTTCGCTAACAAGATGAGTTAGCAAGGGTTCGCTTCCTCCAGGTCGCTGCGGATGGGATTCGCTCTCCGCAAACCTAGCTACTCTGCCTCCTTGGACTTCACTAGAGGTACCAGCTCCTCGGGGGCCTCGCTCTCTCTTTTTCTTTTTAGGTCGCAGTCTGGAACCGATACTCGCTCCTCGACGGTCCACGTCCCGGACCAGCTCCTGAATACCACTTCTGCTAAGAAGTCATCACTGCTTATAACATTAGTGAGTTCCATCTATCTCTCAGACCTTTCCCTGGGACCAGGAACTCGCTCCTCGAGGGCCTACAGCATTCCAACTCCTGGGCTGCCTTAAGAGACTATGGTGTGTTATCATCAAGGACTTGTTCCAGAACTCTGCATATCCTATCTACTCACTTTCTTAGTTTCTCTACAGCTCAGCCCCTTGGGATCACTGTTCCAGTACCTGAGGGACTACAGCCGAGCCAGGCGCTTCCATCTCACTACTGCCACCTCTGGTGGTTTAATTATACTGCTTACTAAGAAGTCTTTGTTGCTTATAACATCAGTGAGTTTCTATCTATCTCTCAGAGCTTTCCCTGGACCAGGTACTCGCTCCTCGAGGGCCTAATGCATACCAACTCCTGGGCTGCCTCAAGAAACTAATGAGTGAGTGTTACCATCAAGGACTTGTTTCTGAACTCTGCATTTCTTGCCTACTCACTTTCTTAGTTTCTCTACAGCTTAGTCACCTTGGCATCGCTGTTCCAGTACCTGAGAGACTACAGCCCAGCCGGGCGCTTCCAGCTCACTACTGCCACCTCTGGTGGTTTAATATATTGTCTAATAAAATAACTAGTGTGTGTCTGTCTCCTACACTAAGCCTGACCAGTGGTCCCTCTCAGGAGCTCCCTCGAGGGCGTGGTCACCTGCCATTGTCCAAGGATCCACCCACAACTATTCTAAATAATAACAGATTGCTATCTCCAGCAACTCCATTAATAACAGATTGCTAATTCCCAGCTTTAACAACAGAGCTTTAATAACAGCTTGTCTGGCCCACAAGGTGATCTTGGCCACCATGCATTCCCTAATAGGGAGCATGGCTTTTGCCTGCATATTCATCCCAATGGGGTAGGCATTCTTACACCAATTGATTAATGCTTCCTTGGCAGTAATGAAAAAGTTCCACTGCTTGCAAGTTATCCACACCTTGAGTGAGGATTTAGCAGTATTGGAGAAATTCCTGATCCAATTCAATGGCACAGAAATGTGGTTGCTCCCACCCATATCCAGTCTCGACTTGCAGCTATTCTTGGGTGCCTCTAGAGGCATTGGCTTAGGCTTTAATTTCAGGGGAACTGGTGTGCTGAGACTTAGCCTTCCAAATGAGTGTACTTAGGGATCACGACTAATATCATCTTCCTGGAACTCTTCTTGATAGTGGTAGCTCTCCACCTTTGGCAAGTGCAGCTAGTGAACAGAAAGGTGATATTTTGGTGAGACAACCAATTGGTCGTACATGTAATCAATTGGCAGTCCGCTAGGTGTACTCCCATTGCGGAACTCCTGAGGATGATGGTTTTAAAGTGTTTGCAGTTAAACATGTTGGCACGGGCAAGACACATCCCCCACATTTGCAACAAGATTGCTGACTGTCTTTCTCGTTCTAAGTGGGAAGACTTCCGGAGACTTGCTCCAGATGCCGAAGAGCAGGCGACGCTGATCCCTGCACACTTTTGGACCATTCAGACTGGGATGCATTCAACCTGCTCTGGCAGTCAGTCACACCATCCACTTGGTGAGCATATCTAAGGAGATGCAGTGATGTCATGGAATTCCTGGAAACCATCTCCCTGCCCGAGAGACTTGGTCTTTCACACAAACTGGTGAGATACGTCATGCAGACCAAGCATCACGGTGCATCCTTAGGCACAGTGCAAGCTTTCTTCAGGGCTCAGGGCTTGCCCAACCTGACAAGGGACTTTTCCATCAGGCGCATTCTGAGAGGCTGAGCCAAGCGCAATCTGCGAGCTTTCTACTTTCAGTCGTTATGGACCACTTCGAACTGGTCCTCTTCCGAGCTGCCTTCTGCATTGCATTCTTCACTGCGTATCGTGTGAGTGAGCTGGTTGCTGCAGCCAGCACCAAACATGACCATTCCGATCTGTGAGCCTGCAATGTTTCCATCGCAAATGGAAAGCTCTGTATCAGGATTTGGAGATCCAAAACCGATCAACTCGGCAGGGGACAATGGTTCACATTAGCACAAGTACTGGCCCTGCCTACAGGCCCAGTGGCCGACGCTACATGATATAGGATTGTCAGACACTTTTGGGGGGTACAATTTCACTTGAAAGCTAACTCATTCCCACTGAGCAAATACCAGTTTAACGCCATCCTCAAGTGCACCCTGGAATTGGCTGGTTTGAAGCCAGAGCAGTTCGGGACTCATTCCTTCCGAATCAAGATGGCCTCGAGCACTGTGGCATCGGGTTTGCCGGGCAACATTATTCAGCGTATCAGCAGATGACGATCCCCAGCATACCTATCCTACATTAGGCAGGCAAGTGAAATCCCCTGTCCCTTTGCATCTTAGACTCCAGCAGTGAACCACGTATCCCACCAGCATGCTCTTTCATATCCCATGAAACAAAAGCAACTGTCCAAGAGATGGAATCTTAAACAAACAAATTTCTAAATACCATCACTTTAACACGGCAAGATTTGCTGTAGCCTTAAAACAAAGAGACCTCATACAAATGTGGCCGAATTACCATATGCGGGTGCACAGGACGCCACTCAGGTTATACGGTGATAACTTTAAACAAGCACCGTTATGAATGTTCAAATCATCGGTCTCTTTGCTAAGAAATTCAAGTAAGGACAGCTTGTGTCCGTTTACTGGCAAACATGAAGCAGTATGAACGTTTTACTTATCGTGGTGTTGGTAGCATTTTATAGCGGAAATATGCAGTCAGGATATAACTGTTGGCACTGGCCCGACACGGCTCGTGTTTCTTGCACCAGCTTCCTCAGGGGCCTCACAATGCCACAACTGAAAATATAAATAGAAATACACATGGTGTCAATTCCTTGTTAAGCTGCAAAAAATAAAATTGGCAACGCTGAATACCTACGATTCCAAGCACTGCCGCTCTGCTCTGCTACTCGGCTGCAAATCCTGTTAGGCAGCAGGATCCGCCATTTTACTCAACACTTATATACCTACCGCGGTAGGAGGAACTCATTAATTATGACGTGGGAGACAATTAAGTTGAAACGGGCGGAGTTACTAGATAAGCGATGTCCATTCAACAGAGTCGTTTAACCCCGTCGGTGATGTGGATGCCAAGGTGAAAATCCACCATTGTTCACGCTCATTAAGAATGTGATTAATATCCCCACCACGGGTATTGGGTACAATGTGTTCCAAGATTGTCCAGCGAAGTTGCTCAAAAGTATGATTGAAAGTAGTGCAATGCGGTACTATAGGTGCTTCCATATTAGATGTATGCAAACGACTCCGATGTTCAAAAAGTCGGGTTTTGATTTTTCTACTTGTTCTGCCCACATATATGAGTTTGCAAGGGCACTGGATCAGATATACTACAAAAGTAGAATTACAAGTTGTAGTTGATCGTTTGTAATAAATGTACCCCGTTTTGGGATGCTGCCATGACGGACCCTCCATCGTAATGGAGCACATGTCGCAGTTGCCACAGGCTGTATGTAGTCCTTGCGAACTGTCAATGAAATTTGGGGTGACAGCCGCGTGTACTACGCAATCTTTCAAGTTTTTGCTACGCTGATAAGCAAAAAGTGGAACGTCAGTAAATACATGATGGAGCTGAAGGATGTGCCAATGTTGTTGAATACTTTTAACAATAAGGTAGGATTTGTCCGTGTGTGTAAGTACACATATGTCCGAAGTCACCGGGTCCTGTACTTTATATTCTAACAAAGCTGGCCGTGGGGAATGCCATGCCCGCTTAAAGGCTTTGTAGACAGTGTAGTAAGGATACCCTCTGGAAAAGAATCTCTCTGCCAATTTTCCAGCTTGGAGTTTGAAATCGCCATCCGATGAACAAAGGCGTCGAAGCCTAAAAAATTGGCTCACAGGTAAACCTTGTTTGAACGCTCTAGGATGGAAGCTATGGTATCTGAGCAGGTTGTTCCTTTCCATAGGTTTGCGGTGAATCGATGTGTAAAGATGATGATTGACAATGGAAATGGCAATATCCAAAAAAGCTAAATATGTGGTACTATATTGTGTGGTGAATTGTAAATCCTTGTCTATTGTGTTAACCCAGAGAAAAAACTGTTGTAAAGAGACACTATCCTGTTTCCAAAAAATAAGGAGATCATCAATATATCGGACCCACAGTGAAACCGCATCAAACCATCTTGAATTGTAAATATGAAGTCTTTCTAATCTATCCATAACGAGGTTAGCAATCGAGGGGGCTGCGGAAGACCCCATTGCTATACCGTGGATTTGCAAATAGAATCGGGAATTGAAAGAAAAATAATTATTTTGGATAACCAGTTTGGCTATTTCAAAAACGAACCAAAAGGGAATCCTAGAACCTGCCAAATTATTTTGGAGTGTTTCTTGAATAGTCAATAAAGCAGTAACATGAGATACATTGGTATACAATGAAACAACATCCATTGTTACCAAGATTGTGGGCTCCTTCAAAGTTGAGAAATTACCCAGGATTTTAAGTACTGCAGTGGTGTCCTTGATGTATGATCTCATTTTTTGAACATAAGGTTTCAAAAATGTGTCTAAAAAAATTGCCAGTGGTTCCAAAACAGACCCATTACTTGACACTATGGGTCTGAGTGGAGGATCAATTACGGATTTATGGACCTTGGGAATCCCATACATGATAGGGGTCCGAGGGTGCTGCACCAATAAAAAGTTACGTTCTTTGCGGGTGAGAAACGGAGTTACTTTTTCTTCCAGTAAGTTCGCAATAATGTTAACAAGGTCCTTGGTGGGATCTTCATCAAGAGGCCTATAGTATTTAGTATCAGACAGGTGGGTGTTTAATTTGGTGATGTATGAATCACGATCTAACATCACTATGCTGCCCCCCTTGTCGGCGGGCTTAATAATTGTAGTGGGATCAGACATTATTGATTGTAAAGCTTGCCGGTCTTGATTTGAAAAATTGATATATGAATGCTGTTTGGCGCTTTCAAAAGCTACCATATCTTTTAATACAAGGTCACGAAAGGTTGCAATATTATGGTCCATGGGACCCGGTGGTATCCATTTCGACTTCCCTCTTACTATAGACATATTGTCACTTGGAATTTGGTTGGTGGTGCAGTATAACTTAATTTGAAGTTTACGAATGAATCTCATTAGCGATATCCGGCTCTGGAATGGATCATGTCTCTGATGTGGAACGAAGGACAATCCAAGGTTTAACACTCTTTCTTGAGCTTCAGTGAGGGGATGCTGGGAAAGATTTATAACTGCGGATCGTACCTGGTCCGTGATCGAGTTTGTGGCCCCTCTGGGTGGGGAATCGTTTCTCGGTGGTCGCAATGAGTGTATGCTTGGCTCACCGGGTCTGTCCGGTATGGTCTGCGCTGTGTCTGGCGTTGCCACCTCCCGCGGCGGCCTCTCCCTAAAAAAGGCTGCGATTGACCACCTCTTTTCCTGTAACGTGGGGCTTCACCTTCATCAGACCCGCTCGATCCACTACCCTCTGAATCTTCAAAGGTGACTTGTCTATCAGATGGATTATCCTCTTTATTAAGCCAGCGGTAAACATTATTAGTTGCATAATCATCCTCATCCCTTTTCAGGGTTTTGAGTTTCATTTGTCTAACAGAAGTTTTAAACTCATCCAGTTTATTATTATGTTTATCAATGATCTCTTGAAGATGTTCAGCCGAATGTTCATTAATGATCTGCTCCTTTAAAGATGTAATTTTCTCTGTGGTTTCATCGATGGATACCTTGGTACGCTCCACAATTAGTACCATCAGGTCAATGGAGCATTTGTTTAAAATAGAAACCCACCTGGCCACAAATGCATCATCCTCTCTGAACACCAAGGGAGATTTATTCACCCGTAGGCCACGGGGGATTATCTGTTGGTGCAAATATTGTATTAGTGTAGCTGAATGTAGTTGTGATCTTATCAATTGTTTATGAAGCTCCATATATTCCGTTTCGGTGTTAAGCTTAGAGACTCCGGCGTCTTCACATAATAGTGAGTGACTCTGTACTAATGTCGTAACATAATCAGCTGTGTAGCTGAACGTGTCTTTGAGTTTGGCAGGATCCATATTAAGAAACAGTAATATTTAACACTTGAAACAAAAGCAACTGTCCAAGAGATGGAATCTTAAACAAACAAATTTCTAAATACCATCACTTTAACACGGCAAGATTTGCTGTAGCCTTAAAACAAAGAGACCTCATACAAATGTGGCCGAATTACCATATGCGGGTGCACAGGACGCCACTCAGGTTATACGGTGATAACTTTAAACAAGCACCGTTATGAATGTTCAAATCATCGGTCTCTTTGCTAAGAAATTCAAGTAAGGACAGCTTGTGTCCGTTTACTGGCAAACATGAAGCAGTATGAACGTTTTACTTATCGTGGTGTTGGTAGCATTTTATAGCGGAAATATGCAGTCAGGATATAACTGTTGGCACTGGCCCGACACGGCTCGTGTTTCTTGCACCAGCTTCCTCAGGGGCCTCACAATGCCACAACTGAAAATATAAATAGAAATACACATGGTGTCAATTCCTTGTTAAGCTGCAAAAAATAAAATTGGCAACGCTGAATACCTACGATTCCAAGCACTGCCGCTCTGCTCTGCTACTCGGCTGCAAATCCTGTTAGGCAGCAGGATCCGCCATTTTACTCAACACTTATATACCTACCGCGGTAGGAGGAACTCATTAATTATGACGTGGGAGACAATTAAGTTGAAACGGGCGGAGTTACTAGATAAGCGATGTCCATTCAACAGAGTCGTTTAACCCCGTCGGTGATGTGGATGCCAAGGTGAAAATCCACCATTGTTCACGCTCATTAAGAATGTGATTAATATCCCACCACGGGTATTGGGTACAATGTGTTCCAAGATTGTCCAGCGAAGTTGCTCAAAAGTATGATTGAAAGTAGTGCAATGCGGTACTATAGGTGCTTCCATATTAGATGTATGCAAACGACTCCGATGTTCAAAAAGTCGGGTTTTGATTTTTCTACTTGTTCTGCCCACATATATGAGTTTGCAAGGGCACTGGATCAGATATACTACAAAAGTAGAATTACAAGTTGTAGTTGATCGTTTGTAATAAATGTACCCCGTTTTGGGATGCTGCCATGACGGACCCTCCATCGTAATGGAGCACATGTCGCAGTTGCCACAGGCTGTATGTAGTCCTTGCGAACTGTCAATGAAATTTGGGGTGACAGCCGCGTGTACTACGCAATCTTTCAAGTTTTTGCTACGCTGATAAGCAAAAAGTGGAACGTCAGTAAATACATGATGGAGCTGAAGGATGTGCCAATGTTGTTGAATACTTTTAACAATAAGGTAGGATTTGTCCGTGTGTGTAAGTACACATATGTCCGAAGTCACCGGGTCCTGTACTTTATATTCTAACAAAGCTGGCCGTGGGGAATGCCATGCCCGCTTAAAGGCTTTGTAGACAGTGTAGTAAGGATACCCTCTGGAAAAGAATCTCTCTGCCAATTTTCCAGCTTGGAGTTTGAAATCGCCATCCGATGAACAAAGGCGTCGAAGCCTAAAAAATTGGCTCACAGGTAAACCTTGTTTGAACGCTCTAGGATGGAAGCTATGGTATCTGAGCAGGTTGTTCCTTTCCATAGGTTTGCGGTGAATCGATGTGTAAAGATGATGATTGACAATGGAAATGGCAATATCCAAAAAGCTAAATATGTGGTACTATATTGTGTGGTGAATTGTAAATCCTTGTCTATTGTGTTAACCCAGAGAAAAAACTGTTGTAAAGAGACACTATCCTGTTTCCAAAAAATGAGATCATCAATATATCGGACCCACAGTGAAACCGCATCAAACCATCTTGAATTGTAAATATGAAGTCTTTCTAATCTATCCATAACGAGGTTAGCAATCGAGGGGGCTGCGGAAGACCCCATTGCTATACCGTGGATTTGCAAATAGAATCGGGAATTGAAAGAAAAATAATTATTTTGGATAACCAGTTTGGCTATTTCAAAAACGAACCAAAAGGGAATCCTAGAACCTGCCAAATTATTTTGGAGTGTTTCTTGAATAGTCAATAAAGCAGTAACATGAGATACATTGGTATACAATGAAACAACATCCATTGTTACCAAGATTGTGGGCTCCTTCAAAGTTGAGAAATTACCCAGGATTTTAAGTACTGCAGTGGTGTCCTTGATGTATGATCTCATTTTTTGAACATAAGGTTTCAAAAATGTGTCTAAAAAAATTGCCAGTGGTTCCAAAACAGACCCAGTGCCAACAGTTATATCCTGACTGCATATTTCCGCTATAAAATGCTACCAACACCACGATAAGTAAAACGTTCATACTGCTTCATGTTTGCCAGTAAACGGACACAAGCTGTCCTTACTTGAATTTCTTAGCAAAGAGACCGATGATTTGAACATTCATAACGGTGCTTGTTTAAAGTTATCACCGTATAACCTGAGTGGCGTCCTGTGCACCCGCATATGGTAATTCGGCCACATTTGTATGAGGTCTCTTTGTTTTAAGGCTACAGCAAATCTTGCCGTGTTAAAGTGATGGCTTTCATATCCCATGACATTGCTGCTAATGCCTTATGTCTTTCAGGCCTCGTTGGTGGTGTTCAGAGATATGGATGATGGGACATTCTTTTGTATTTTGGGCTGAGCAGAAGCGGAAGAGAAATATCCTTGGTCGACAGCTAGGTGATACGCATAGTGTGATGGCTGGGTCATAGGGGCATGAATGGGGATCAGTTGGTTCCCCTAATATGGCAGCAATTGATGAAGTTCACCCCTCCAGAGGAGCTGGTCATACACCTTGAAGGCAAAGACTTAGGAGTAATGCCCGGACACCTGCTATTAGATAACATGAGGAGTGACATCGCTGTCATCCTGTCCTTGATGCCCAGTACCATGCCATTTAGTCGGAAATCATCCTTTGCCACCAGTTACTCAACTCACCACTTTGTATGCGTTAGATGAGGAAACTAAACAAGCAAATTTGGATGTTTATTGAGCACCAATGTGGCGTGCGCATAAGACACCACGTCTGCATGTGCACGGATTGCTCGGTGATGTTTTGTTACAACGGGGTGCACCTTTCAGATATGGGACAGGATCTGCTCTTGGCCAACTGGAAACATGCCATGAATGTAGTCCTCACTGGTTCCTAGCCCTCGCCTGAAAAGTCCCTAGCTATTGGTCTCAGCTTGGGGGGAAGGGTCCAAAATAAGCCCTCTGGCTATTAGGGCCCTTTGGCAGTTGTACCTGAGCTGCATGAGAGGTTTCAGCTAGTTACAGTGCACAGCACATGATAAATAACATCGATGCAAAGGGGGTTGTCTGTCACCAGGGCCTGCTGGCCCCAGTGCAGCGGCAGACCGGATGCCCACAGCCTTCGTTGGAGCAGTCGCCTTACTTGGACGTGGCAGGTGACTGGAGCACCCTGTAATTTCCTCCTGGATGGCGAAGGGCTTTGCTTGGTTGCAGCAGGCCCAGGGCTGGAGGTGATGTGCTGCCTGCACAGTGGACGACCCTCGGATAGCTTACCTATGCTATAGCTCAGGTACGAAGCTTGTAACACCATTTATTGTAATAAATCTGCGGCCAATTTTATGCCACATCTGGTCTACTGAGTATTTGTCTTGTATATGTAAGGTGTGTCACCACGTCCTCCCCGGCGATTGGCAGTCATGACTGCCCAAGTTAACAAATCCAAAATAAATGAAATACAATGTGTTGTCTTCTAAATAATTTTCTTAGTAAGAATTCAGGGCTGTAAGTCCTACAGCGCCTTATGTCAGAAGTTAATGAAATAAATGCACAAACAGAAACAAAATAGGTAACACATATCTTTCCTAGTGACACAGGACTATTTGCTGTGTATTTCCTGTGGAAACATGCTTCATAGACGTGTGAAATTAGTTGTTCAAATATTTCATTTTAAGTTTTATTATAATTATATATTGTTTGGTCCAAAATTTCATTGTGCTATATGTACAGTGTTTTTTGTAGTGAGATAGTAGTCTTTGAAGGCAGTGATTATACAGCTTAATTTAGTACAAAGTTTATTTGTAGATATTTTTGAATTAGGATTTTTTTTTAAAGCATGTCTTTTAATGTAGCTTTTATGAACATTCAGTTTTCATTCTAACATGGCTTCTGACAGTGATCCTTATTTGTATTTTAATGAGGTGCACTTGGTAACAGAAATGTTGTCAGTAGGTTTCAATATAAAGAGAAGTGAAGACACGGGAGTCTCTTACCTTGGTTGGAGTGATAACACAAAAAGCCTTATAATGAGCCTAGATTGTTATCCCCTGCTGTGTTCATGACTGCTTGTTACTAATGTCTGCAGGACTTCACATCTCTTTCTGTTAAGATCTCTTCATGGTTCAAATGCTGACCTGTGGCAACTGAGTCAGTATAGATCAGCAATGTTTGTCACCAGACGTGAAAGCTGACATGAAAGGTTTTTATTTAAACTATTTCCCCAGCATGCTTCACCGTTCTTATATTTTGCTTTTCACTGCAAAAGTGTCTGAAGTGTACCATTTGGCAAAGATTTCATTACAGCTTTTTTGACTGACGGGATTAAAAAAAATTCTGGTCCAGTTTGCATTAAGACATCCAATAGTGGAAAACATAGTGTGTGTAATGCACGGTTTGGGAGTCATTAGAGGAAAGACAGAATAAGTAGAGGAACCTCAACAGTCTTGTGTGATTCTATTATTACTAAACTAAAATGTATGTAATATCTATACCATTGTTCTCATTGTTCAAAATACATCATTATCAGAAGTTGTGTGCTAGTAATGATGTGGGCGTTATGTTTAATCTTTGCCTTTTAAATGTTTGTGACCCTCGAAGGAAGTGAAGAAAAGGTAAGTAGAGTGCATGGCGTATCTATTTAAGCTGTTAAATAAAGCAATCATCTGCAATGGAGATTGAGTTTAAAAAAGATTCCATTAAGTACCAGTTTGCAAGTCAAAGCTGCTTATGATAAATAGCTGAACTGATTGTGAAAACATGTTTTACTTTCAGTTTATTATTTCAGAAAATCTGACATATTTAGTATGTGCTTTGTTCTTCTGGAAGTAGACATGTTGGTGCTAGTATTACTATTGACATCATACATATTGTTTTCTGAATGTTCCATACAATGGGGTCATTTTAATAAGACCTGTGGTGAAATTGGCACTATTTTTAGTGCATATTTTTTTTAGCGCAAGCGGCAAAAACAGGTGCCTCCACGGGATGTAATAAGGGTACAACATGCAAATGAGATACCTGCAGAAAATCTGTACAAAACAAATATCTGCGCAGGTATACATGCTACGACACATGCTGAAGGTCCTATGCAATAAACCACGCATAAATCCGCAGTAATGATTGATTCATGGTTGAAAGCTTTCCCTTTTCATAAGACAGTAGTGAATTAGTGGTCTGAGAGTGGGGCTGAAGGCGGGTAGAGCAATGTCTATCCCCTTCATGATCTGTCACCGACCACATGGGGGCTATAATGGTGGAGGCCAGTGAGTGGGGGAAAGGCAAGCCTTGCATCTGCTTCAGAGCTTCCCATTACCTCACTCAGCTGCAAGATGGTCATTCAGACGCAGCCGGTCATGGTGTCAGGAATTATCTGTTCAAGGGTGAAGCAGCAACTGCACGTTTCACAAAGCAATGACATGCGAGGTAAAAGTGAAGCTGGGCTCAGCATTCAGCATTTGACATGTGCCTGCTCCTTCCCCAACCTTTCTTCTGACTTCTGTAGCTTAATTCTTTGATCTTAAGACAGGCTCTTAAATTTAACACCTGCCCTGATCCAGGTGCTAAAAACCCCACACTAACACTAGTGTGGCTCTCTGCATTGGCCATAAATAGTTAATTGCCTCATTTACATAGCATTAATATGGACTCATGCTAAACCAGCTGTGGCTTTTTGAGAGGGTTTGTGCACACGTTTTTTTCTTGCTGTGTTATTGCATACAAACATATGATTAGCGTGGGAAAATGCACGTAATATCATGTGCAAAAACCTGCAGCAGGTCTACCGCAGCTAATTATATCAGCCCCAATGTATTTTATGTTACCTCCTCAGCAACATCTCCTGATTTTCTCCAGTGGTTCTACTATGATCTATACCATTTCTACTCAGTATCCCTATCTCCTTTCTTCCCTCAAATTATTCTACCTCGTCTTCTTTTGTTCTCTGAAAACTTTTCACCCTTCATTTCCACTGTGTTGGCCCTCTTCAATTCCTCCTTCATTGTTGTTGTTGTGTTACCTGGCCATGGTAACCCCCGGCCAGGACCCCTACCTTCGCTAGTTCGCCGTAGCGGGACCCCTTCCGATGCAGCAGATGACGCGCGGGCCGCGGCGCAATTTCCCCTACGTCCCTACTGGCAGCATCGGGGAGAGCGCGGCAGGCCCCACCTCTTAAAGGGGCCACGGTGCGAAGACCAGGCCATCCCCGGAAGATGACGTCAGCACCCAGGGAGATTTAAACCTCTCCCTGGGACCCAGAAGACGCCTTGCAACGATGTTCCTGTATTTGTTTCTTACCTGTGCCTAGTGAGTCTCACCTGGCTTGTATTTGGACTGGTTTTTGGACTCTGCCTCTTGCCGCCTGCCTCGACCTTTGCCTGGACTCCGACTCTGCCTCTTGGTGCCTGCCTCGACCGCTGCCCTGACTCCGAATCTGCCTCCTGCAGCCGGCCTTGGACCTTCTGCCTGGACTCAGACTCCACACCTTGCCACCTGCCTCGGAGGTCTGGTTGTACCCGCTTCTCGGGGGCTTCCTGATGCTTCCAGGCTATCTGTTCCTCAGAGGGCCTTCTGGCGGTGCTGAGGGATGCTTTCTCCAGTAGGGCGGTTGCCCCTACCACCTTCCGGAGATGTGTTTATCAGGGTTGTTCCTTGGTGAGTTCCATTCCTTCGCTCCGGACTAAGGGTCCATATCAGTACAGTTGTCTTCTTTCTCTTATCTTTATAGTCTATGTCAGGGACCACAGACATGCTTTTCCTCCTCTAGTAGCAACTTCTTGCCATGCTGAGGGTCAGGGAGTACGCTCTCCTGATCCTTCGAATTCCCGAAAGAAGGTCCTTCTACTTCCAAGAGACTCGTGATAGGACCCTTCCTGGTCAAGCCCTTCAGAATATGCTTCCTGAAAAGTTGCATGCTGAGATCTCACAGACAATCTATAAAGAAAACATAAGAACATAAGAATTGCTATAGTGGGTCAGACCAATGGTCCATCAAACCCAGTATCCTGTTTTCAACAGTGGCCAATCCAAGTCACAAGTGCCTGGCAAGTATCCAAAAATTAAATAAATGTCAAGCTACTATTGCTTATTAATTAATAGCAGTTTATGGATTTTTCCATAAAGCATTTTTGTATGCTCAAGCCTTTAATTCATAGAGCTGAAAGCTGAGCTACTAATTCATCAACAGAAGGTCAAGTGGCATCAGCTGTATTATTTCTAATAGAATGATCTTTTTTTATTTTATGCTCAGCTTTCCCATTTTCCATCTTCCACAGTGGCTCTTGACTGTGGCTTGTTTGAATATGTTTTTATTTGGGTATTTTATGAATGTTGTTACTATATTCCCCATAGTCCTTTTAATATTTCAGATTATAGATGTGGAATAAGCACATTTTTTTTTCTGGAGAAGGACAATGCAGTGGGATGTGAAGGCAAAATAAGATTATTGTTAGACTTATACACTTCTTCTATCAATATTCCACCATCATGAGCAGTATTTCAAGCATCCATGCTAGTATAAGCATGGTTGCAAACGTAGTGGCTGTGTTAGTGTTAACAACATCTATGGTAATTAATAAGATAATGAGATTTAAAAGTTTATTAACTAGCTCATTGCCTATTAGCACAGTGAAAAATAACTCATGTTAAAAGGATGTAACACAGGCACAGAAACACAAAACTTTCAGAGAGGTGTAGTTAAGGTTTTGCATTAACATTTGCATTAACTTGTATACTTTACCAAATATGCATTAAAGCATGCCTTATTTGAATCCAATGTTGGCCATTAATACGATACATTAAAACACCATGGGGTGAATTTCAAAAGCATTTATATATAAAACTAGCACATATGTACATAAGTAGCTTGTACTCACGTACATGCTATTTTATAAACATAAAAAATATACACGTTTGGTTGCGTGGTTACCTACGCAAAAAAGGGGAAGTCTAGGGGCATTCCAGAGTGGAGCCAACAGGTAGGCGTACAAGTTGCTATTCTATAAGAGATGTACACAAATGCATTATTAATTATTCATGCAATTTTACAATGGCTAATTATCTAATGCAAATTATATCAGACTTGTCTGTTGACAGCAATTGCTGGGTGGGAGGTTTGGATGAACTGGAGGGAGTTAAAGGTGAAGTACGAGGAAGGACTCAATGAACTAGACACAGACTGAGTGAACTAATGGAGGTATCAGCAAACTGGTAATTTTAATTATGCGTGTATGTTTTAAAATATACCAACTTCTGTATACAAATCAGGGTTTTATGCGAGCAAGTTATATATTTTTACATGCATAAAATATACATATGTATGTTTATAAAATAGGTAGAAAAAGAATACGCTGTCAATGTATTACAGATATTCACGCTTAGCCATAAATACACACATATGTTGAGGAGTACATAAGAACATAAGAAATTGCCATGCTGGGTCAGACCAAGGGTCCATGAAGCCCAGCATCCTGTTTCCAACAGAGGTCAAACCAGGCCACAAAAACCTGGCAATTACCCAAACACTAAGAAGATCCCATTCTACTGATGCAAGTAATAGCAGTGGCTATTCCCTAAGTAAACTTGATTAATAGTCGTTAATGGACTTCTCCTCCAAGAACTTATCCAAACCTTTTTTGAACCCAGCTACACTAACTGCAGTAACCACATCCTCTGGCAACAAATTCCAGTGCATTGCACTGTGCATTGAGTGAAAAAGAATTTGCTCCGATTAGTCTTAAATGTGCTACTTGCTAACTTCATGGAATGCCCCCTAATCCTTCTATTATTCGAAAGTGTAAATAACCAATTCACATCTACTCATTCAAGACATCTCATGATCTTAAAGACCTCTATCATATTGTTACGATTCCTCTTGTAGCTGTGCCACAGGAGGCCTCTCACCTTTTCTCTGGAGGCCGTACCGAAGCCGGGGCGTTGCCTGGACAGTCTATCCCGGTTTGGCTCCATGGCCTGGGAGGCCTTCGTTGCCATCTGGGCCTGCCTGAGGCCTGCTCTGCTTCCTCCTGGACTCTCTGGTTTGGGCCTTGCCCCGTCTTCCTTAGGGGCCGGCCCACAGTTTTTCTCTCTAGTTATAGGGCCAGTCGGGTGTGGCCCATCTAAACTCCTCCCAGGGAGTTGCCTACTTCCGGCACTATAAAAGGACTTCTCTTTCAGTCCTGCTTTGCCTTGCATTGGAGTTACTTGCTCCTGGATGTCTCGCCTTCCAGTGCTCCGCCAGGCCTTTGTTCTTTGTTTGAGCTCCATGTCTCATCTTGATGTCCGTTGCCTGTTCCTGATGTCTGTGATCCACTCCTGATGTTCCTCGCCTGTTCCTGATGTCCTGTACCCCAGGTTCCTTGTTACCTCCTTTCCTGGCGTGCCATGTTGTGGTCCGTGACCAGCCCTTGGGTAGTGGCTGTGTACGGCGATCAAGGTACATGGCCATCTTCACCTGCCCAAGTGCAAGCCTCCGGAAGACTTCTGTTTCAGTCCTGAGTTTTCTTTGAATCCTTGCTTGCTTCTGTCCCAGTTTTTGGAGTTCCTTGCACTGCGTCCGTCCATGCCTAAGACTCTGACTGAACCTGTGCCATTCCAGCGTGGTCCGCGACCAGCCTAGGATGAGCTGTGTAGGGCATGCCTTGGTATAGGCTTCTACCAAATCTTCGCCATGTTCCAGCTTCAGCTATTCCATACCTCGTCTGGATCCTGCTTCGCATTCAAGTATGGTCTGTGACCAGCCCATGGGTAGTGGCTGTGTAGGGCGCGCTGCGTCACAGTCTCAACCCAGTACTTGATCCTGCTTTTGAATACCTTTGCCTGTAGTACCTTGCTTCTGAACCTTTGTCCAAAGTCCTTGCACGAGTCTTCATCTGCACACTTAAGTGAGTCTTCGTCTGTACCTCCAAGTTCCTCATCTATGTCTAGAGTCTCTATGTTCCAGAGCCTTTGTCTGCCTTCATCTGTAGTCCTGCCTGCTGCTTTTTGTCATTCCTTGTGGCAGGTCCGAAAGGGCTGGGAATGGTTGGAGGACTGTTCAATAACCAACACCATTGTGTTGGCTCCAGAAGCATGCAGGTCCAGCAGAGGGTCAGACCGTCCGTCTCCACCCATGCTGGGACACGCCTCACCAACCCTCGGTGCTGCCTTGGAGTTCTCTGGGGTCGTGCCGAGGCCCAAGAGCACATAATCCCCTCAAGATGGGATCGTTCTCCTAGCGCTCCCTCTTCTGTAACACATATCCCCCCTCAACCGTCTCTTCTCCAAGCTGAACAGCCCTAACCACTTCAGCCTTTCCTCATAGGGGAGCTGTTCCATCCCCTTTATCATTTTGGTTGCCCTTCTCTGTACCTTCTCCATCGCAACTATATCTTTTTTGGAGTAGAAATACATATATTTTAAAAACTGCACATATCTGATACACACAAGTTATAAAATACTGTAGTAGATCTCAGTGTGGCCATATACGTGCATATATGGAGTTGCATGGAGCTGTTTGAAAGTTAACCTCCCTGCTACTATCAGGGACTTTTCTGTTATTTTTTTTTAATTTTCTTGGTTCTTATTGCAATCTGAGGTTATTATGTAATGCTTCCCCTTTCCTAAACTGGAAATTCCCATATTATAGAAAGAGTTAAGATTGCAATAATAGGTCATTAGTTTTGTCCCTTTTCTACCAATAATATGCAGAAACTCATTCAATTTACTTAAGTAGCTAAAACCAGGGCCAAATTAAGGGGAAGGCAAAGAAAGCAATATATATAATAACATAAGAATTGCCATGTTGGGTCAGATCAAGGCCCATCAAATCCAGTACCCTGTTTCTTACAGTGGCTAATCCAGATCACAAGTACCTGGCAAATCCCATAACAGATCTAGTTCCTGTTACTCACTTCCAGGGATACCAATAGTTTTCTTTAGTCTACCTGACTAATAATATCCCAGCTGCAAGTAACTAGAAAGTGGGCTTTCTTTTGTGCTGCTCTAGTTTTGTGGAACAGTCTTCCAGTGAAGATCCAGCAGATACAGGATTATAAATTGTTGTGAAAATAGGCCAATACCCATCTGTATTGAGCAGCATTCAAATTATTACAGGATATTTGCCTTAAGATTTTATTAGTTTCCGGATCTTCTTTTATGTGTGTAATGTGTCTTGCTAAGATGGTAACTTTCAAATGGGCATGTGGATGTACATGTACTCGTGTGCTGGCATGCATCCAGATAGATGGCAGTTTTATGACATACATGCACATCGGGTGTATGTTAAAAAATAGCCTAGGTATATGTATGTAGGTGCCTAGTTTACAAGTGAGTACACACAACTGTGTAAAGTTAGGTATGAGCTATGCAAGTGGAGGAATTTTATAACAGTCATGTGTTCACGTCATGGCCTATTTTACTAGTTAATCCACCAGTTTTCCAGGTCTAGGGCTAAATCCTCCAAACTCCCCTTCTTCTTTAACCTGCAGCCCCCCCCCCCCCCATTACCCCAGATCCCTTAAACCTCTCAGGGATGCCTGATTTTTTTTTTAACTTACAGGTCCTTCATAGCAGAAGCCACTGGACCTGGATGCACCCAGGCAGTAGGTACTTGTGCGCACATCTCTTGGGCCATGCCACAGAATGTCCAAGCCCCACCAAAACCATGCCCACACCAAGCCCCTTCTTTTTTAATGTGTGCTCATCGGCACATGCATGTGCTTACCCCCACTTTATCTCCTGATTTTGGTTCATGCATCTCTTTTAAAATTACCTTTTTGTTTCAGGCCCCAGAGTCCTGGAAACCCTCCTGGGGAGTGGCATGGGACTGCAAGGCAGGGTTAGGAGCAAGACGAGGGCTAGTCTTTCATCTAGCCAGCCCTCTCCCCCACAGGTTGAGCCCTTGGGATGTGGGGGTCAGTAGGTCTCTGCGGCGGCAAAACATCATAGTGGTGAGTCAACACAGGCAAGGCTTGGACAAGGCATGCTGGAGATAGGCTTGGACAAAATAGGCAAGGCTGGGCAGGCTTGACAGGCTAGACAAGGCAGACAAGGCTTGACAAGGCAGAAAAGGCTTCGCAAGTTGGACCAGCCAGACTTGGCTGGCATGACAAGGCAAGACTGGATACTAAGCAGGACTTGGAACTAGACAAAACAAGGGTGAGATATGGAAAGGATAGGACTTTGGTATAGACAGGACAAGACCAACAAGGCAGACTAGGAAAACAAGGGCAGGACTTAAGGCAGACAAGGGAAACACCGAACAAAGAACACAGATGCCTGAAGGCAGGAAGGCTTAGAACAGGGAAAATAGACCTGAAGGCTGCAAGGCAGGATACAAGGGAGAATAGGCCAAACAGCCTTAAGACAGAAAACAAGGCAGGATAGGCCCAAGGGCCTCAAAGCAAGACAGAAAGCCCATAGGCCACAAGGCAAGACAAGAACAAAGGTCAGGTCACAAAGACAGAAATGACACTATGAGAAGACAAGGAGCTTCTGGCATGGCAGTGTTACATAGGGCTGGGGCTTATGCGAGGCAAGGGCAGTGGGATGAGGCTGCGTAGCAAGTGAAATCCTACATTTTAATTGTATATGTTGCTTTGTAAGCCATCTAAAACAGATGTCTGGGATTTGGGATATTATAAATTATTGTAAATAAATAAATCATTTACTTTATGTTTCAACGGTTTTTATTGAATTTTTAAAAAGGAACAGCAATAATAACAGCGCGAGGAAGAGCAGGACACTTGGCCCCTCCTCACATGAAACAACAACAAATACAGCAAGAAGTATTTCAGTATTCAAACACCCTCCCCCCCCTCCCCCCACCCCTCCCCCCCAGACAAGGGAACATTCTGCCATAGGAAACACTGTCAATAGTGTCACATCAGTACATTATTACAATAAAATCATTTACTTTAAACTTTTCTTACAGGAACTTGTCCAAACCACTTTTTAAATCCATCTATGCTAGTTGCCTTGATCACATCTACTGTCAACAAGTCCCACAGCTTGATAATTCACTGAGTAAAAAAGTAGGGATGTGCATTCATCCAGGATGAATTACACAATTTCAATGAAATCATCTAATTTGTCCTGGTTCGGCCACCCCAAAAAACGAAGGGAATTTCCCCAAAATTTCAGGGAAATTCATTTTTCAGGGTTAGTGTGCGCTAACATCTATGGGCTAACATCTATGGGCGGCCGAAAAAAAAAGGCCCGAACCGCGGGAAACCGAAATTTCCTGCGGCAGGCTGATATGAAGGCCAAACCAAAAGGTTTGGCTGAAGCACATCCCTATAAAAAAGTACTTTCTATAATTTATTTTGAATCTGCTAGTTTCCGCGTATGTGCTTAAATGCTACAATACTGCATGCATAACACCTGTGGTAAGAGAAGGGGATGGTTTAGAATTACCACATGGTAACATAGTGCTTTGCATAGGTGGTATTGTGTGGTAAACTTTTCACTCCCTGCAATACTTCCTATTTTGCAAGAAAGAGAGAGACTATCTATAAGGGCTTCATAGTAGTCTAGTATTTATATGCCTATAGGCAGGCCAGGTAATAGCTTGAGGTGAGGTGTTGGTGGTGGTTTAGGGTTTTGGGGCCAGTTTTACATGCAGACTAAGACCTATGAACAGTACAGTACACCTCTGTGAAGATTTGACATCATTTGGAGTGAGGAAAGTCTCACAAAAATGACATTTCTACTCTGTTCTCATGCCCTACCTTGATGGACTCTATACTAGGGTATAGTTAGGGCAAGATAACATAGTAGAAATCTAATTAATTCTTTTAATTTGGGACTTTCTTTTAGTTTGTTTCACTTTTTAAATGAAGCTTCTACCAAGCAGTAGTGCTTCTGAACAGTTATGAAAAATTAAATAAAAATTTAGTTCACTGAGTAAGCTATATAGCTTCTTTCCATTTCTTCTTGATGCTAAACCATATAGACTAGAAATCTTCAGGACTAGTGTAAGAGAAAACAGTGACTGATTTTTATTTAATTTTTCACAGCTGTTCAGGAGCACTACTGCCTTGGTGGAAGCTTCATTTAAAAAATTAAAGATCAAATTAAATGTTTAATATCTCTCTATATACAGAAACAGAGAAATGCAGAATATGATAGCAGATAAAGGGCTTTCTCTATATAGTATAACTTCTTTCCATTTCTTCTTGACTCTTTGGTTCTTCATTTCATTTTACTCTTGAGAGCCTGGGAGAGAATGAAAAATTAACACTTTATTTTAATGCCAAGATTAAATCTGAAAATCTTACTTGCTCCAAGAACCCAAGCATTCCTTTTTTTCTATTGGTCTTAAATGTAAGGAATTAGCAACTGAGAAACTGGAAGTTATTAGAGCTCCCTTCATATCCAGTTGGCAGTAGTAACTTACGCGTGCCGGCGTGACAGGCCCCGACACAGGCCGCTGAGTCGGGGCACTCGGCCATGCCCCTGGACCGCCCACATGCCCCGGACACGCCCCCGATCCCAAACCGTGCCCCTTGGCCACACCCCCGACCGCCCCTTTTTGCAAACCCAGGGACTTATGCTCGTCCCGGGACTTGCGCGCGTCGCCAAGCCTATGCAAAATAGGCTCGGCACGCGCAGGGGGGTTTGGGGTAGGTTTTCAGGGGGTACACACGTATCTTACGCGCATACCCCTTTGAAAATCTACTCCTTAGTTTATCAACAAGATGATGAATTGTGTAGAAATGCACTGCCCGACATGATTCATATTTCAGAAGTTTTCCTTCCTCAGGGGCTCAAACAGCAAAAATGTATAACAATACTCTGTATCTTGGTTGAAATAACCTGCTTCTCATCACCAACTTTTCAATGGCGGCCAGAGCATTTCCCTCTAGAGAACTGAAGGCAAAGCATGGGAACTGAAGACAAGGCCCTGGAACTAAAGAAAAGATGTGGAGAGCAAGATACACTACTTCAGGAGTAGGTGGACCTGTTGCTGAGACGTTGAGCAGATGTCCAAGCAAACTTTTTATAAGGCAGGCTTGGTGAAGTCATCTAAGGGCATCACAGGAGCTTTCTTGCCAAGGTTCCTTTAAATTCTGTAATGTCAGCATGTGCATGCCTTAGTGAAGCTTCCAGTGTCTTGGTCTGCTAGCAGATAATGGGGTTGCATGAGCGTGTTGCCAAAGGAGGTAGTAGCATCCTGCTGCTGTGCAGCACAACGTGGCTGGGCCGGCTGAGGAAGTGAGTGTGACGGTCTGCTGGAGGAGCCTGTGGACCGCCAAACATAGCACACATAATATGCCCATAACATGTTCCTTTCCCTTTGTCTTTATTAAATTGATATGCTATCACATTATTATCGGTGATATATACAGGTTAATGTAATCCATTTAATGACTGAGGAAAATTAGTAACATAACATCTGACAGCAGTAATCTGTCTCTAATGCCGATCTGTTTATAATAATGTAATCTTGTTGCAACTACTGACGGCATTCTTCATTTCTTTTGGTTCTCAGTAAGAACTTTAATTATTTATGTGGCTTCCAGTTTTGTTTTTCCACAATATATTCTGTATATTAGAAAACCTATTAGCCCAGATTTTAAAAGGGCTATGTAAATTTCAGAATTTACGCACATGGTTGGGCCTTGCACACGCTGTGCGCATTTTACAATGGGCCCGGCCATGCGCATAAACCCCGGTATGCATAGAAGTGTCGGCCAAGGGAAAAGGGGTGGCACAGGGGGCATGGTTTGGGCAGGGAGGGGTGGGCAGGGACAGCGCCATTAGCCGCTGTCCTGTGGAAGCATGTGCCAGCAGCCAGCCGGCATGCACAGATTACTTCTGCTCCAGAGGAGCAGTAAGTATTAAGATAAAATACTTAGGGATAGATAGGGTAGGTTTAGGGGGTGGGGTGGAGAGGGGAAGAGGGAGGAAAGATAGAGTTAGGTGTAGGAAAATTCCCTCCAAGTCCACTCCTTAATTGAAGTGGACTGGGAGGGAACTGGGGAAGGCCCGATTACATCGCCGTGCATTGCTTTGTAAAATTCCTTCCCTCCTGTGTGCACGAGTCACAGACCACCTGCACATGCATGCACAGATTTTAAAATCCGGAGCATATATGTGTGCAGCCATCGTATTTTATAACATACACGCACCAGCGAACGCATGTTATAAAATTAGCGCATCCATGTGCACGTGCACATGGACGCGTGCACGCTCCTTTTAATACTGACCCCATTGTGAGTCAATATGTTTGCTTGCACTGGTGTTTTGGGATTCTGCTGATAATATGGTAAATCACCCTTTTCAAATATTTACTGTTGTCAGCAGAACTTCTTAGAACCAATACCGGTCCATTATACTCTGTATCAGAGGTTACATTCTCTGTGTCTCTTAGGATGCTAATGTAAAGAGAGATAACTTATATTTTAGCAGTGGCATCTTGCTAAAACACAAATATTTACTTTTAAATCAGTTTTTCTAGTCTTTTCACTTATTTTCTAGTGCTCCATAATTAGTCTCCTGTAACTTAACTTTCTATTGTGACAATTAGTACATGAATTTTCTGAGCTTGCTGTTTCAACTACACATGTTGACTCAGTAGTGCAAAATTATATGCAAAAAAAAAGTGTGGCTTATAATGACTGCTCTTACAGCTTTCTGGATGTTTAGATCATTTTATTGCTTTTTAAGATTTGTCAAATGTTCTCCATACTTAATTTATATCAGACGTCTTTCAAGTTTGTCCTGATAATTCTAGTATTTTTCATGAGATAAGAAAAATAAAATATGTTGATCCATATGACTTCATTTTCTGTGTAGGCTTTTTAGTCAATTTTTTAGTAAAAAAAAAATAAAAAAAAAAATGGTCTAATGTATAGTTGAATTTAGGGAAATATATTTAAATGAATAAAGCATGGTAATATGTAAATTAAAGATGCTATTAAAGACACAACAAGGACAATTCATTAGAGCTCATGCTAAAAAATGTTTAGTTTGGAGGTGCTAAGTTTTTAGCATACACAATAAAATTGTATGTTGTGTTCAATTTACAAAGCTATGTAGACTGTGTGATTGCTAAAATTTGTGGCCACATTTTTTAATGTGCATGCTAGTGGGAAAATTATGATTGAGCAGTATAACCAGCTGTGCTTTAGGCTATTATCTGGATGCTCTTTTATGCATGTGCACTGTTGCTTTTCTCCTTCTCTTTAAAAACAAATTCAAAGGAGCAAGCATCTACTATCACTGTCAGTGCTGTGTTCAGAGAGGGCAAAGCAATTGAATTGGGGATGAAGAATGTGTTTAAGGGAAAGAGATGATTGCTGAATTGTTTAGTATATGGTGTATTGTGCATCATGTTTCCTTTACTGTTTCCCTTACTATTGTTGGGCCTCAGTATTTTGCTACATTTGTAAGGATCAGTGATGATGTTAAAGCAATATTAGAATTTCATTTGGAAGGAAATAAATTGGAGAAATATGCAAAGCAGTTTTGGCTCTGTCTATGTTTACTGCAAAAAAAAGTGTATTGATTCTAAGGATATAGAACAAAAATCCAGATTTTGATTTGTGGAAGAAGGTCATTCAATTAGTAGCACATTGGATGCATCTTAAATAAAATATTTCTGTTTTGTAAAATGTTGCTTGTAATCATCTTTTGAAGTAAAGAGAAGTTTTGGGAACAATTAATCTGTGTTACTATACAGTTTTTGAGGAGGTCCTAAAGATGCCTTTTACCACATAATACTAGGAGTTTGCTTGCAAAAAAATATTCTTTTGTTTTTATCTTTTCATTTTTGTTTTGTTGATTTCATGTCGTTTCTATTTTTAATTTATTTCATTTTTACTTTGGAGTTTGATCTTAGTGCACTCTATTCACTAAAGTCCGGATGTTCAAAGCCGCACGCATACATTGACATGCAGACGCGTTGTTGTGCGCATGATTTAAAATACATTTCCCGCGCGTACATGCGTGCTGAATTTTAATGTCCACGCGTGCACGTACGGGTGGGTGACCTCCTCCACATGCGGGGGGGAGTTTAAAAGGCAACATGTGGTGACGTGAGAAGGGCTTTCCTAGTTCTCTCCCAGTCCACTCCAATTCCTGGAACAGTGGCTAATGGCGCTGTCCCAGCCTGACCCCCGGCCAGCCCCTTTTGCAGGGCCTGGCACTTCTGTGCATAATGGGGCTGGGCCCATTCAAAAATGTATGCAGCACGCACAAAGCCCAGCCATGCACGTAACCCCCGTTTTTTACACGCATGGGCCTTGTAGAGTTGGGCCTTGAAAACAATTAATGCATGCTATTTGCAAATAGTGCACATAAAATGACAAAAAAATGCCATCCAAATTTTTTTGTTTTGTTTCTATCATTTTGCTTCAAAATGATACAAAACAACATAGAAAATATTATTGGTATTTCTTATGCAGTTTCAAATGATAGTACGTTCCTGAATACTACTGGTAGGGTCTTGAAATATAACCTTTTCTCTATAAAGGACGACACATTTGGCTCTCTCATGCATAATAAAAAGTCTGGTCTACATACTGTTTAACATTGGAAAAAGAAGTTGCTGCAAGGTTTATCAATATAAAGGTTTTATTTAAGAAAACATAGTGGGGCAAATCTTTAAAGGTACGTGCGGTTGCAGATTTGTTCGCACAACCCGGCGCTCGCAGGGGGGTGCACGATTGTGCAACCTGTGCGTGCCAAGCCGAGCAGCCTGCCTCCATTCCCTCCGAGGCCGCTCCAAAATCGGAGCGGCCTCGGAGGGAACTTTCCTTCCGCCTCACCCCACCTTCCCCTCCCTTTCGAGTGCAGGAGGTCATTCAGCGGCGGTCCGGAACCCCCGCTGAACGACCTCCTGCAGTCGATCTCCTGCCGGCGCCATTTTCCGTACGAAAACGATTCACGGCAAGAAATCGCACCCGGAACCCCGCTGGACTCCCAGGAAACTTTTGGCCAGCTTGGGGGGGCCTCCTGACCCCCACAAGACTTGCCAAAAGACCAGTGGGGGTCTGGAACGACCTCCTCCGTCGAATCGTTTTTGTCTATGGCCGCCGCCATTTTGCGGCGGCCATTTTGAAAAATGGCGCCGGCTGAAGACAACACGATTCTGAGGGGGCCGTTCCGGACCGCCGCCGTTCTGGACCACCGCCGGATCCCCAGGTAATTTAAAGCATTGGGGGGGGGGGGTTCGGGAGGGTGGGGGATTTAATTTAAAGGGTCAGGGGTGGGTTTTAGGGGGTTTTAGTGTGCCGGTTTTCCTGCCCTCCCCCTTCCCCCTTCCCCCGATTTACGATTTTTTAACGATAAATCGGGGGAATTGGTATTGTATCGTGGCCCTAACGATTTTTTGACGATTTAAAATATATCGGACGATATTTTAAATCGTCAAAAAACGATTCACATGGGGAATTTCCAAAGGGACACTCGCCAATGTATTTGCCAGTTTTACCAGTTTGTTCCCGGTTCACCCAGTTAACAGGTCCTCCAAACCCCCTGATTTGATACATCCCCCAGTTTCCCCAGACTCTTTATACCCACTTTGAAATAGCTCGTTATTTTTTACCTTACACACCAACCAGAGCAGAAATAAAGTTGTGTGGCAAGAGGCCTTGCCACACGCTGGATCACGCAAGAATTTACGTGCAAATTTCTGTTTCAAATACCAAAATGCCCATGCCCTGCCCAGATCAAACTCGTGCCCTGCCTCTTTTTGAGAAGTTCTGAGATGTGTGCACAGCGGCATTTACGCGTGGATACTGCAGGCTTTTAAAATCTGCTTGGCATGCACGAGATATTCGCGCATGGCTTATTTTCGGCAGATGTCAGGCTTTTAAAACCGACCTTATAAACTGTTCAGAGAGAATTGAGGGTTAAAAGGATGTGTCTAGGGATGTGCACTCAGGGATGGTGACTCAAAGCGGCACACAGACGCACATTGATGCGAGCGTATTGGCATATGTCCAGCGATGTGGAGATTTTATAACATGCGCACACATATGCGCGCATATTACAAAATAGCCTGGACACACACATATGCGTCTAATTTTTGGTTTATGTGCCCCCAGCCATACATCTTGCTTTTCAGCCGCGTAAGTCAGAGAATTTTAAAATGGGCGCATGTCCATGCTATGACCACTTTCACTAATTCGTTCACCAGTTCCCCCAGTGCATAGCTAACTCCTGCAACCCCACCTCGTTTAAAAGCTTATATTCCCCCCAGTTACTCCAGACCTATTAAACCCCTCTGGAATAGCTAGTTTTTCCAACTTACACCACTTCCATAGCCCAAATAAAGTTACACGGCAGAGGACCTGCATGTGCACATCTCTTGGCCATGCCACAAAATAGCCATGCCCCGCCAAGACCATGCCCATTTTTGAACTCACCTGAGATGTGTAGACAGTGGAAGGTATGCGTGCATCTGGGCGGCTTTTAAAATTCAGTTTGCGCACGCAAGCCTAAGTTGTGTATGCATCTCCCAAATAATGTGTGCGCCGGTCTTTTAAAATGTACTCTAGTATTTTCATTTTGTTTCATTAATTTGTTTTGGGAGGGTTTGTTTTTTTTTGGGGGGGGGAGGGGGGGTTGTCATTTGTTTTCAGCAAATAGTGCACATTTGCCAAATCCGAAAAATACACATTTTTCATTTTTTTTTTTATTTGTATTGAAACAAAATACAGGTTTATTTGTCCCATTTATCTCTTTCTTTTAAGATGAATGCATATCCCTAGCTTTGAATGGAAAGATCCAAAGGTTTCCTCCCCTCCCTTGAACCTTGCCATTTCTCTTCCCATTGTCCTTTAGTATTTAGGGGCCTGTTACCTGCTGCTATAGTCTATGCCACTGTTCTTCAAAGTCCATGCCACATGCTCTCCAATCTCTTCATCCTCTCAGCTAAGTAAAGGCATCCCATCCTACCTGAGATCTAGCCCTTGACTCCATTTTTCACCCCATGATGGCGTAGTAGTTAGAAAGGGTCAATGCAAGATGTGCAACCAGGACCAGTGTTCAAAAGGAAAATTGGTGGCATTGCTGTCAGCCGTAGATTGGCCTGGTCCTGAGACATAGTCACGTTGTTTCCCCCTGCTATCTTTCTGCTTTGCTCCTTCTCATTTTCTCTTTCTGCTGCTGCTCTCCTCTTCCTCTTTTCCTTCATTTTTCTCTCATCCCCTTCTCTTTTTTGTTTTCTTCTGTCTCTTCTGCTCCTCTCCTCTCTCTCCATGCTTTCTCCTTCCTGCAGCAGCAAAACCAGCTCTGTTTTCTCTAGCAAATAACCTTTAGGTAACAGGAGGGGTTTTTTTTTAATTGCGTCTGCAATCACTGCCTAATGTGTGTTCCGGAGAGGTGATACATTTTTGGCCACAGTGTATGATTGTTGATTTGCATTTGATTGAGTGAAACACATTTTTTTTTTTATCTGTCATAATATAAATTACTGAATGTTTATCAGTACTACAGGAGGTTGATAAAATAAAGGAATGGCACTTAACTACTAGTTACTGATAACATAAAACTTTAACTTTCTGTATTAAAGTTGGAATCGAAAGTGCAAGTAAAACAGGTCAATTCACAAAAACTTGAAACATCCTAAAGGCTTAGCAGATATCATTTTCAAAAGGAGAACCGAACTCTGCTTACCCTAAGAATATATAAAAAAAACAAACCCCAAAACCCTGACTGAGCAATATAATCTACAAAAAAAATACTCCATTAATTAGTGGGAGCCCTGTGGTTCTTTATTTTCTACTTGTTAGCAGCAATCACAGGGACCATAAATTGTGGGGAAAAAAATAGCTTAAAGTGATTTTGAAGCACATGACTCTAAATTGAGCAGATGCCTGGCACTAGGTGACTACTACATATTTGCCCAGCAGCAAGTACATAATGAAGCAGCTAATAATGCTATAATGTATTGCTGTTGCAAAGCTCTGAGTTTAGTGTAATGCAATCCTGGAGAGAGAGGGAATTTTTCTTCCAGTCTTTTACCCATTCATACAAATAAAATCTCCATGGCATTAAACATTATTAAATTTAACCAGATTAATTTTTACCAATCAGCATCAATCATACCCTCTTCTTGACTATACTTGATTTCTCTGAGATTTTTGGAATCCATAGGTATGAATTCTGTCATTAGTGTAACAGATGTTTAATTTGCTGCTAATAAAATGAATTCCCTACTGTTCAAAGCATTTGGGAATGGGGTTCTGACCATTAATTGGTAGGCATTGTCTCATTAGGCAGCAAAGTCATGCTATCAACTACATAGTTTGTTTCAACTTATTAGAATTATTTTATATATAAGACAGCAGCAGCTCATATTGATTTCCAGTTTAAAACCTTCAGAAACAAGACACATATTACACTTCCAAAGATTCCTAAACTATAACATAGTATAATATATAATGCAAGACAGTATGTTCAATACATCCTGTCCCACCTCAGAAAACACAAGGATAGCTTGAATATGTGAGTATTTTCCTTTTTGTTTCTATTTGAATTTATACTCCCTTTCTCCTCTAAAAACAAACCTAAAACAGTTTACAATTTTTAAAAACACAATCAATAGAACAATGCATCAGTAAATGGAGTAAAGCATAAAATACATCATATAGCTTAATAAAATAAATACAACATATCTAATAGGGATGTGCAGAGCAAAATTTTATGTTCATATTTTTTATGTCCGAAAGGGGGTCCCACTTGCGGCCAATATGGACATAAAAAAAATCCAATGAGTTGGGTATATGTACATATGTGCAAAAAAAAAATTTAAACCCCCTCACCCTCCTTAATCCCCCCCCCCAGACTTACCACAACTCCCTGGTGATCGAGCGAGGAGTGAGGTCGTCATTTCTGCAATCCTTGGCGAGAAGCATGTGACGTCGGTGGCACGTCGAGTGACGCAGCGTCACGTGATTCCCGGCTCGTTCGCGCCGGACGGCTCGTTCGGCCCAAAAAGAACTTTTGGCCAGCTTGGGGGGGCCTCCTGACCCCCCCAAGCTGGCCAAAAGTTCTTTTTGGGCCGAACGAGCCGTCCGGCGCGAACTCGCCGGGAATCACGTGGCGCCGCATCACTCAGACGCGACATCACATGATTCCCGGCAAGTTCGCGCCGGACGGCTCGTTCGGCCCAAAAAGAACTTTTGGCCAGCTTGGGGGGGCCTCCTGACCCCCCCAAGCTGGCCAAAAGTTCTTTTTGGGCCGAACGAGCCGTCCGGCGCGAACGAGCCGGGAATCACGTGACGCCGGCGTCACTCGATGTGCCGCCGACGTCACATGCTTCTCGCCAAGGATTGCAGAAATGGCGTCCTCACTCCTCGCTCCATCACCAGGGAGTTGTGGTAAGTCGGGGGGGGGGGGGGATTAAGGAGGGTGAGGGGGGTTTATATTTTTATTTTGGCTCAACAATCGCGATTTCCCACATATCGAACATATCTATGTTCGATATGTGGGAAATCCGATCGTTTATGTCGAATCAATTTTTTAAGTAAAAAAAAAATATGAGTTGCGTTTTACTAATGCGGTCAATCCGAATGCACACCCCTAATATCTAATATGTTGTATGTATTTCACATAACTCTCAGAGACAGGGCATTCTCCACAGCAGGACCTCCTCTTTGGAACTCCATCCCAACGGAGCTAAGGCAGGAACCCTGCCTCCCAACATTCAGGAAAAGACTCAAAATGTGGCTATTCAAAAAAGCCTTCCCAGACTCGAATTAAACTCATTACCCACCTACAACCAACTTCCAAGCACTACCCGTATGCAGAAAAACATTACTTCTGATCTCTACCCGTATGCAAAAAACCATTACGTCTGATCACTACCCATATGCAGAAAACCATTACTTCTGATCACTACCCTTATGTAAAAAACTGCAATTAGTTCAAATGAACAAGTCCTTGTAAATCACACAATTCTTTGTAATGTACCCCATCATACTTCGGTTAATATACTATGTTAAAGTTCCTATCATTTTTCTTCTTGCTCCTAGTTGTACTTATCCCTGTTTTATTGTAACTGTAACTATTTTATGTTTAGCACCTGTTATTTATTTCGTTCAGTGTTCCTTTTATCACCCCACTGTTTATTGTAAGCCTGCATGATGTGTGATACTCTCACGAATGCCGGTATAGAAAAAACTAAAATAAATAAAATAAATAATACAGCCAACTACATCTCCTACTCTCACTAGGGAAGTAAACAAAAATGTATCATGTACCTAAAAAATAATGCTCCCTCTCCTATAAATATCAACAAATAGAAATTCCCTTTTATGAATAGACCCACCCCTAATCAGAAGCAGAAACAAACTGCAATACAATCTGCAATACTACATATCCAAAAATTACACTCTGACCCAAATCCAATAACATAGTAACTACCCCTACCACTGTCATAACCTAAAACTGGCCACAAAGCTGAAACTCTGCCATCCAGATGAAAATACTGATACTCACTCTGCCTGGTCATTCCCAAAGTAGCTCTCAAAAAGAGGAATTCCTTTTGGTACAGAAATCAACCTGTAAAAGTTTACCCATAGGCCTTTGAGCTACAATACATCTACCTGAAATTCTCTTTGGAAAAGAAAATAACACCAACACATTTTAAAAATAATTCTTATAAATGAGTAACATATGATAAATGAAGTTCAAGCATTGTTGTATATAAGGATGTGCAGCAGAAAAAAAATGGTTTTGTTCCAAAATTTGTTTTGTGGGGACCCCAATTTGTTTATTTAGTTTAACATAAAAAGATTTTTTTTTTCATTTGATTCATTTTCATTTCCATTAAAATCAATGGGTGAAACATTGCAGTCTATATGTGGCTCCAGAACTGGGGTCTTCTAATCAGTTGTCTTAGAACTTGTGGGGAGAAATCATTATAAGGGGGAGTTAGTGCGCACTAACTAAAAAGATGATTTTTCACAGAAAAAAAACCCCGAACCACAAAAAGAACAACATTTTCAGCGGTGGTTGAAAAACGAAAAATGACACGAACACAAAAAATGATTCACATCTCTTCAAAGCAACATAAGAGTGCAATGCAACCCACCAAACTGGGAAGAACAATCATTGTATAAGGTCTGGGGTACAACAGCAAAGCACAGTGGCAAAGAAAACTCTAAGGTATAAAGTCTGGGCATGGAAGCAAAGCTGAAAGGCACAAAGACCCCCAAGGTCCTGGGTGGAATTTTGATTTTCTTGTACAATTGGCTTTCTGAAGAAGAATGTTATTACATTTAGGACATCTAAATGGTTACATTGAGTGTAGTGTGGTTTTTCTGGAAAATGGTTTATTTAGAAACTATTTCCCATTCCCATATTATTTACTGATTTCAGACTGTTCCATTTCCTGATTTTATGGTTTTGCATGAAATTTCTTTCACTACTCTGTTATCAGATTCAGAACATTGAAATGGTTAATCTTGAGTATCTTTTGACTTGTGCTTGTATTTCAGCTTTCTTAATGAAGGCTTTTTTGGGACAAATCACCCCAGTGCAATCAACCATTCAACAGGGTGGGAGTACCAGACTGAGATTGTTGGAGAAAAGGAAGAACTATAGCATAGGTGGCATGCCATGGTAGTGAAATCTGTGTATTTTATTGACTTTTTTTTTCACATTTTTGTTCTGTGGACAACACTCCCCAGTATAACAAACCAAGCAGAAATAAAGTTGGGGATGAAACACCCTTAGGATCCAAAAGAGGGCACCAGCAGCAGTGACATGAGACATTGATGGCATCTTGAGTGGCAACCTGGCACCAAAAGTGGCATCAGCATCTCAAGGCAGCATGAAGGGGGAATGATGCAGAAAAGGTGGCAGAAAAAATACCAAGACAGGCACTGATAAAGGGGGCAAGCAGCACAAGGAGTGGCTTCAGGACTTGAAAGCAACATGAGAGGTGTAACGCAGACCCCAGATAGGCAAGAACAATTCAAGGTGTAACATAACATAGTAATGATGGCATAAAAAGACCAAATGGTCCATTCAATCTGCCCAGCAAGCATCTTAGATCATAATTGCTGCTCCATACAGGTTACCCGCATGTTTCTGTTAAAAGTTGTAACTGTTGCTGTGTGCAGGTTACCCCCAAGGCTTATGTTAATGGTAGTAATATTAAAAATCATAACCAAGCAACTGTCAAACCCAAAACAAAAATTACTGCTAGCAAGATTTTTACAGGGTGAGTAGCTTTCCTGCTAATTAAAACAATTCTGCTGCTTGAATGTGTTTTGCTTTTGGACTTGACCATAGAAGAAGTCTTGCCCTTTTTCACTAATGTCTGTGTATCAGTACCCTGTACTGTAAAAGCCAGGGCTCAGTGTTGGTTTACAGTTTATTAAATATTTCTTAATTGCCAAATGTGCAAGACTCTAGGCGATTTGCAATAGAACATGCATCATTAAAACCACATAAAAAAGTAAAACACAAATGAAACAAACATACATTAAAACTGTTCATCATACCAGCTCAAGACATTTTCATTGACAATGCCAAAGACAAGCAAAAGCCAATTTAAACAGATGTCTTAAGTCCTGTTCTAGAGGGCTTTGTATTTGTCTCTAGCCTAAGCTCTGCAGGTAAGGAATTCCAGAACTGAGGAGCAGCAAAGGAGAATGTTCTTTCCCCGACTCATGAAGCCATGTCTGTTTATGAGATGGAATCTGTTGTCTGAATCCAATTCCTCCCCCCACCATCAAAGCAGAGAGCGATGCTGCAGTTGTGTCAAAATCATGAAAGATAATTGGTTAAGGGTAGTAATCCCCATTTCTTCTGTTATGCAGAAGTAGCTGATGCTCCATTCTGGTTACAACCCAATGCATACTTTTCTTAATTTCAATCTCTAGCCTTTAAGGATCCACAATGTGTATCCTATGCCCTTTTGAATTCATTTATGTACTGTTTTTTAGGGATGTGAATCATTTTTTTGATGATTGAAAATATCGTACAATATTTTCAAAGTCGTCAGAAATCGGGGGCTCCCCGAAACCAATAGGAAAACCCCACAAAATTGTTCGTGGGGTTCTCTTATTGTTTTGGGGGAGGGCGGGAAAAATGGCACACAAAAACAGCCCCTAAACCCATCCCGACCCTTTAAAACAGATCCCTTAGATTTCCCCAACCTCCCGACCTCCCCAAAACTTTTTAAAATTACCTGGTGGTCCAGTGGGGGTCCCGGGAGCGATCTCCCACTCTCTGGCTGTCGGCTGCCACTAATCAAAATGGCGCCATGGCCCTTTGCCCTTACCATGTGACAGGGTATCCGTGCCATTGGCCGGCCCCTGTCACATGGTAGGAGTAATAGACAGCCGGCGCCATATTTAAAAATTGGCCGGCCCCTGTCACATGGTAGGAGTAATGGACGGCCGGCGCCATCTTTAAAAATGGTGTGGGCCATCCAATGCTCCTACCATATGACAGGGGCCAGCCAATGGCACGGATACCCTGTCACATTGTAAGGGCAAAGGGCCATTGGCGCCATTTTGATTAGTGGCAGCTGATGGCCTGAGAGTGGGAGATCACTCCTGGGTCCCCCACAGGACCACCAGGTAATTTAAAAAAGTTTTTGGGGGGTCAGGAGGGTGGGGAAAGCTAAGGGATTTGTTTTAAAGGGTCGGGGTGGGTTTAGGAGTTGTTTTTGTGTGCCGTTTTTCCCGCCCTCCCCCCAAACGATAAGAGAACCCCACGAACAACTTTGTGGGGTTTTCCTATCAGTTTCGGGGAGCCCCCAATTTCTGATGACTTTGAAAATATCGTACGATATTTCCAATCATCAGAAAAATGATTCACATCCCTAAAAAACAGTACATGTGACAGGGTATCCGTGCCATTGGCCGGCCCCTGTCACATGGAAGGAGTAATGGACGGCCGGCACCATCTTTAAAAATGGCGTGATCCATCCAGTGCTCCTACCATGTGACAGGGGCCGGCCAATGGTACGGATACCCTGTCACATTGTAAGGGCAAAGGGCCATCGGCATCATTTTTATTAGTGGCAGCCGACGGCCTGAGAGCGGGAGATCCACACTGGACCACCAAGTAATTTTAAAAAGTTTGGGGGGGGGGGTCGGGAGGGTGGGGGAAGCTAAGGGATCTGTTTTAAAGGGCCAGGGTGGGTTTTTTGTTTATCGGCTCGGGTGCAGCTGATAAAAAAAAAACAAAACGATCGGACAGCATGAAAAAAATTTCACAATGTGAATCGGAACCGGAATCGGAACTGATTCCAGTCCCTATTCACATCTCTACTGTTTTTATCTTCACCACCACTTCTGGAAGGATATCCCAGGTATTCACCACCCTCTCTGTGAAGAAATATTTCCTAACGTTGGTTCTGAGTCATCCTCCCTGAAGTTTCAGATTGTGACCTCTAGTTCTACAGTTTGCATTGCTCTGGAAAAGGTTTGAGGAGCATGCATCATTAAAACCATTTAGGTGTCTGAAGGTCTGCATCATATCTCCCCTGCACCTCCTCTCTTCCAGGGTATACCTATTCTGATTCTTTAGCCTCATAACTTTTTCAGTACAGATTCCATACAATTTTGGATGCCCTTCTTTGGCTCAACTCTGTCCTATCTCCATCCTTTTTGAGATACATTCTTCAGAACTGAACACAGTACTCCAGGTGAAGCCTCACTAAGGACCTGTACAAGGGCATTATCTCTTATTTACTCTTATTTCTTACTGGTTGTTATTCTCGCTATGCAGCCCAGCAGTCTTATGGCTTTTGCTATAGCCTTTTCTCATTGTTTCGCCACTTTCAGATCATCAGACACTATTCAGCCCAAGGTCCCTCTCCCAGACCATGCACATTAGTCATTCACCCCCCCATCACATACAACTCTTTGGATTACTGCACCCCAGTTGCAAGACTGCACTTCTTGTAATTGAATGTCAGCTACTAGTCTTCGACCAGTCTTCAAGCTTTCTTAATTCACTTTGAATTCTCTCTACTCATTCAGGCATGCCCACTCTATTGCAGGTCTTAGTATCATCTGAAAATAGACAAACTTTACCTTCTATCCTTTCCGCAATGTTGCTCACAAACATATTGAACAGAACCAGTCCCAAAACCTATCCCTTTTGTACTCCACTTAGCACAGTTCTCTCTTCAGAGTATTTTCCATTTACCATTACATGACGTCTCCTGGCAGTCAACCAGTTTGTAGTCCATTGCACCACCTTGGCACTAAGTCACAAGCTTCTCATTATATTCATGAGACTCCTTTGTGGGACCATATTTAAAGCTGAAAATGAAGTAAATCACATCATGTGCTCTTCCTTGATCCAATTCTCTAGTCACTCAATCAAAAAAAATCAATCAGATTTGTCTGACAAGACCTTCCCCTGGTGAATCCATTCTGCCTTGGGTCCAGCAACCCATCAGATTGTAATTAGTTCACTATCCTTTCTTTCAGCAGCATCTCCATTAATTTTCGTACCACTGAGGTGAGCCTAACCAACCTGTAATTTCCATCTTTCTCTCTGCTACAGCTCTTGTGAAGCAGAGAGGAAGCCACTATTGAAAAATGTTTTCTTCAAACACTTAAGCAAATTTCGTTACAACTTCCCACTTGTGCTTCTCAGTCATGATTAAAATTGCTTCACTGACAGAACAGGCTCCTTCATAATCTATACACTCTGTGGTTAATAATAATAATCTTACTTCAACAAGGGACAACTCTTTAATTGTTCCTCCCGATGAAGCCCCAGCGAAACACTGACCCATGTCGGGGAACAGAGGCCATTTGAAAATTACTGCAAACAGTTAATCAATTGTCACTTATTAAAATTTGCTGAATATATTCTGTAAATATCCATGTATTGGCGCTCCCTCTATGATTGTGCTAATTTGGATTGAGTTTTGAAATCTACCTGTGATTGTCCCTCCCGAAGCAGCCTTTTGGCGAAACACAGGGTCCGTGTCGGGGGACCTGTTCTAAGAACAATTATCTTATTAAAAAGCAGTGGAGCCGCCAGGCTGGTAAACAATTTTTGCCTAATAAAGTTTACATTGCAATTGTTTTCTAAGCAACACAAGGACTGTGTAATTTTTTCTGCATCTCTCTTTTTGATGTATGGATATTCATGTATTGACCTTCAAATGAATTATCAGACCACTGAACAATCTGCAGCTCCCTTTTTTGCCTTAATTTTAAGTATTGGTGTGGTTTGCATCTTTTCCACTTCTGTAGTGGTACAATAGGCTGAATGCCATATGAGTTCCAATTGTCTTTTGTGTCTTGGCAATAGGAGGTTGAGGGAGTGAGACTGCTGGGAAACTGTGGGGTGGGGGAAGCAGGTGGGGGAGGGGAAAGGGGACTGAGGAAGCAAGACTACTTGTGACTCGAATGGGGTGGGATGGGAGTGGAGAGATGGCTGAGGGAATGAGACTGAATCCCCTGCTATAAATGTCACCACACACCACTGGATACCCTTCTATCTTCAGGCTACTTATCAATATCTGGGGGGCAGGGGGTGGAGTGGTTATTGACAAATCTGTACTCTGGATCATTTAAGTACCTAGAAACACCCCTACTGTATTGGTTTCTGATGACAAGAAACCAAAAAACTAATTTTTGTATATTAAAGCTTAATGCACCAATAGTACAGAAAAATAAAGTCCAACAGCAAGAAAATTAAACTCAGTCTCTCACAGCAACATAGACTGCACATCCTGGGCAGCTTATCTCTCTGAGGCAGGAACCCTACTGGCATCTCCCCTAATATCTATTCTTTGGGTGTAGATCTTTCCCCTTCTCTATGGAACTTTTCTCACTTCTCACTCTTAGATAAGCCTTTGGCTGAGTCTTTTTATCGGGCAGCAACTGTTAGGATCTCCTCTTGTTAGTCGGTCTTCCCTCTGACTCTCAGAAAGGAAAATCCTGTTTCGAAGGATTCTTCCTAGACAGATGAATAGAAACTTACAGTTCTCTTCCTTGAGACTATCTCTTTAACGTCTCATTTCTCAACTCAGAAACTTTACTCTTTTCCCATCTGAAGAAATCCTTCTTACATGGATCTTTAGAAAAAATATGAATCTTCCTTGAACTCCTCCACCACAATCTTCTGTCCAGTCCCAGGTTAGAGGAGAGCAGGCACCCCTGCATGATCTGTCTTGAGAAATGGAGATAGGTGTACAGGCTTCCCTAGGACATCATGATTGCTCAGTCATGAAAGTGCTTGTGAAAATCCTGAATCCCTTTAAGGATGCCGCAGATGAGCTGAGTGCCACAAGCACCACCTTAGGAGATGTCATCCCCATAGTAAACATCATGTTAGAAAAGTAGGAGAACTTTCAATAGGAAGAGGGAATGAGAGCTGAGATGCTGCACTGTCTAACACCCTTGCCAAGGCAGGGACAGAGAGGCTATGACCTCTCACCCACATACATGTGTGCTACATTATGTGTGTAGCACCTCTATTGGTTGGCCACAAGATGTCACTAACTCCCTTCTTAGAACTTTAATATCATGAGCCTTTCATCCCTTATCAGCCCTGTCCACCTGGATGCCTCAATCCTATTTAGAGCAGCCATTTTAGATTTCCTTAGAGTCATTTTGATTTAGGTTCAGAGCATTGAGGATGTAGCTTTTCAACTCTCTGGTGAGGCCTCCATGACTCAACAGGAACTTTATATTTTTTAGAGAGTCCTCTCTGTGCACACCCTGCCAGAGGGTTGTCCTGTGTTTTTGCCTGATTCCCTTTCTGGCAAAAAGGCTCTCAATCCAGAGACCTAAAGACCTGTGAACCCACTCTATACCCTAGGTGAGGCAAGCATCAGTAACAGATCCTATGTGGAAGATCTTTGATAGCCAAGATGTATCCTGACTTTTTTCCAAGAAGGGATTCCTTCTTAAACCTTGCACCATTTGTAGAAGTCTCCCCCCTGACACACAGGACAAGGACTAAAGACCTGTGAGTCTTAATCTACTCCCTAGATGGGGCAACCACCAGTGATAGTAAAACAGCAGTCACAGAGAGATCTTTCAGAAGACAAGTATTTGTATATTGGTTGTGGGGAGGTTTTTGACTCACCCTCCTAACAGGGTTCTAAGGCTGTGATAGCCTGGTTCTCATGTTCTAAAGACTTTTCCTGCTAAGGAAGTCACCAGTAACAAATCAGAAAAGAAGGATCAAGATCTGGAGTTTCCCAGCTATATCTCTACCCCATGGGATCAGGACAGCTGGGTAATCGTGAATAAACTAGTCTTGGATAGGACTTTTCCATGTTTGAGGGGTCACCTCAACTAGGATTCCCATTTGTCCCACTGGGAAAACTTTGTGCACATTGAAATCACCATGGGAAGCTTTACCCAGATTTCTGAGACAAAGGACACCTACCCAGAAGAGAAAAAACACCTTTGTATATCAGTCAGCTGTAAATTCATATGTATTAAAAATGGACTTTACTGCTTCTTTAACAATTAAACATTTAATTTAAATCCCAGTGCCTTATCCTGACTGGATTGTTCTGGTATCTCACACCCTGGAGTGCAGCAACTAACCTAACAGAGAGAAAGAGACACACACAAACATCACTGCCCAGGCCATAAGCAAGAGCTTCCTCCCATATAAAGAATCCACCATGGGATAGAGAGTCAATCTATTTGCTAGCCAGAGCAGCCCCAAAAAATAAATACGTTTGTCTGCACTTGGAACTTAAAATTCCCCAGAATGAGTTACATGTGATCTATGTGTGAAAGGGAGATTCACACTCTAGGCCAGAAATCTGACACATATGAAGATCATGCTGACAGAGGAGGTCTGTCAACTAGAGCACCAGAGGTTGAGGCAGAGGAAGGATGTAGCACATGAGAAAACACCATTATTGGTCAGGTCAGACAGTAGTGCAAGTCAGAACAGAACCCTGTCATTGACACCTAGAACTCTCTCCTCCACTGTAAAATGGAAACATTCCTCACTTCTGTCCCAGGTGATCGCAAAAGCAACTGGGAAGAAAGACTCACATCCGACACAAGCAAAGGAGATGACAGCTCAAATCTTAGTGACATTATATCTTGCAAAGACCATCGAGGACATGAACATAGATGTACTGGCATATTGGTCTCATAAGTCCAGCCGCTGGCCAGAACTAGCAAGAGTGGCTCAGTGCTATCTTTCTTGCCCACCAATGATTGTGCCCAGAGAAAGAGTGTGTTTGATGTCAGGGGATATCATAATCCCTCATCTGTCTAGCCTGACACAACACTTGATGGAAAAGCTAAAGTTCCTGAAAATTAATCTGCCTTTGCGTGGATTTCCAGATTTGCCATGCGAGTGAAAGGAATTTGAAGGTCCTGTAGTTCTTCTGCCCGTCTACCTGCCATACCTCAATACCAGCAATGGAGCATATGCCTACATCCAATATCCAGCAACATCCAGTGACTGATTGAATCTGCCTGCTGTGTCCCCACACAGCTGCTGGCTCCCAGGCCCAAGAAGAAATTCAAAGGGCCTCAACATCCCCAATACTGCCCATTGGGTCACACTTCCTGAAAAATACTGCTGTTGCCTCCTAGGCCTAAGAAGCCATTCCCAGGGCCTCAATACATCAATGCTGAGTCCTATTGTATCCTCAAAATTGCCGGTTGGGCCGCACACATCCTGCTTCCTCCTGCCATGTCTCCAAAAACACCACTGGTTCCAACATGCATTGACACCTTCTGCCTGCCTTGCTCTGTTTACCATCACTGGGACCAATCCTGCTGCCTTCCCATCAATAACACTGGAGCCTGTTACATCCTGCAGCCTTCTAACATGTCCCCAACAACAACACTGGGGCCTAACACATCATGCTTCCCCTTGACTTGCCCCCATCAAAAACACTATGGTCTGTCACATCCTGTTGCCTCCTGACTCATCCCCATCAACAACACTGGGGCATCAGTCCTCCTGCTTCCTCCTAACATGCTCCCATCAACAACACTGGGGTCTGATTCAGCTTACTGTCTCTTGACACATCCCCATCAACAATACTGAGGCTTGTCACATCCACACAGGGGGTGGACTCAGCTTATTTCCTACTGACCCATCTCTATCACAATACTGGGGCTTCACTATTTCTTCTACATCCTGACATGTCTCCATCTACAACATGGGGGTTAGACTCAGCTTATTTCCTACTTACATGTCCCTATCACAGCACTGGGGCTTCACTTCTCCTCCTATATCCTGATATGCCCCAATGTTGTTGCTAGAGATGTGTTAGAAGTAGGCAGGAGGATTTATACTCTAGTTTTGTAGATGGGGATGACTCAAGAGGAAGTAAGCTGAGTCTGACCCTAGTGTTGTGTTGGAGATGTGTTAGGAGGTAGCAAGACGTGATAGGCCCAGTGTTGTTGATAGGGACTTGTCAGGAGATAGGAAAAGGAGTAAAGGCCCAGTGTTGCCAATATGAATGTATCAGGAGGAGGTAAGCTGAGACAGAGCCCAGTATTGATGATGGGGATGTGTCAGGAGGTAGAAAAGGGAGTGAAACCCCAATGTTGTTGATGGTGATGTGACAGGAGGCAGCAGGATGTGTCAGACCCCAGCATTGTTGGAGGTATATCAGGAGGCAGCAGGATGTGACAGGCCTCAATGTTGTTCATGGGGACATGTCAGGAGGTAGCAGGATGTGACAGGCCCCAGTGTTGTTGACAGGGATGTATCAAGAGGAAGTAATTTGAATCAGTCCCCAATGTTGCCAAACACCACCATTGAGGCATGCCTTCATTGACTTCCCCTGCCCGCTTCACCTCAACAACTATTTGAAATGAAGCGGGCAGGGAAAGTCAATGGAGGCATGCCTCAGTGGTGGTATTTGTCAAAATTTAATGGGGCATGACTCCACTGAGATACTCTTTCTCCTTTTCTCCAAAACCCACCAATGAGACTTGGCCTAATGTATCCTGCATAAGCTTGTCTTACTCCAAATATAACCATAGTGGCTTGACACTTCCAGCTACAGAATGCCATGTTGCAATCATTACCTCAGTGGCCTGACATTTCCATCTGTGGCATGCTATTCTCCACCATATCCACTGAGGCTTAATGTATACTGCATAAGTCTGTCTTGCTCCAACCCTACCAATGTGGCCTGATGCTTCCTGGTACAGAATGCCATGCTCCAACCATATCTTTAGTGGCCTGTCACTTCCAGCTGTGGCCTGTCACTTCCAGCTGTGGCATATCCACTGAGGCTTGATGTATCCTGCATAAGCCTGTCTTGCTCCAAACATTCCCACTGTGACCTGACACTTCCAGCTGCAGAATGCCATGCTACAACCATAACCACTGTGACTTTACACTTCCAGCTGCAGAATGCCATGCTACAACCATAACCACTGTGACTTTACACTTCCAGCTGCAGAATGCCATGCTACAACCATAACCTTAACCACTGTGACTTTACACTTCCAGCTGTAGAATGCCATGCTACAACCATAACCTTAACCACTGTGACCTGACACTTCCAGCTGCAGAATGCCATGCTACAACCATAACCATAACCACTGTGACTTTACACTTCCAGCTGCAGAATGCCATGCTACAACCATAACCACTGTGACTTTACACTTCCAGCTGTAGAAAGCCATGCTACAACCATAACCTTAACCACTGTGACTTTACACTTCCAGCTATAGAATGCCATGCTCCAACCAACATATTAAAATCGTCTTAGAGAAGCTTGAGATCCTTAATATTTTCCAATAAACTTTGCAATCCCTAAGAATGTTACATTTTCTACCTGCATAGGTATTTTACAAATGTTCCATTTATTTATTTATTTATTTAAAGCTTTTCTGGACCGTCATTCCTTGGAACATCACATTGGTTTACAAGGAACTGGATGTACAGTGAAAGGTGCTTTACAGAGAACTGAATAACAACAATAAATAACAACATGAACCTGATACTGACAATACCACAGTTTTGGAGGTGTTACAACCATACTTCTTGCCACATTACTCTGCTCCTACCATTCTGGTTGTTTAAAATGAATAACCAACATAACTTCTGCTGCCACTGCTCTTAGTCATTCTTGCCACATTATGGTGCCTGTTTGCTCCATTCTTCTGTGCATGTACAAGAACTGGAAATTGCCTTTGGCGGTATTATGGCTACCCTCCTTGCTGTGTTGGTCAGGTCCTACCATTCCAGTTCTTAAGATATCGAACACCACTGCTGCCGCTGCCATTCCAAGCCAGTCTTGATTCCTTACAGTGCTTCTTCCACTGCTCCAGCTGTGTTCAAGGTTCTTACCAAATCCCCTTCCCCTCCATTACTTGCCCATTTTTCGTCTTGCTCTAGCCATGCATTGCTTTGCAAACTTACAGAAATACTCCTCAGCCTTTTCATATCATTCTTCTTCTATGGTACTCACCTTCTTGTCATCTCTTGATCTTGACATGGCGATCCATTGTTCTGCTTACTTGCTGCATCACTCCATGAATTGTAACTGATTTCATGGTTCATTTGCAGTTCCACCACTATACTGAGCACGTGGGTACCTATGACATGCATGGCTTCACTTACAAACATATGCTACTGGACTGGCTACTGGCCAGGTGCAGCCACACTTTGACATGGAGATACATCCTCCTCTTTGGTTGTCTATCTGCTTGAACGGAATGATTGGCATCTCCCATGCCACTCTGCCTTAATGCTATGCCCCTCATCCTACACCTTCAGCTCCTAGTGCTACTCAGCCTTGCTGCCATGCACAGATTTTACACCTTGAGGTTCTTAACTTATTTCTGCCACTGGTCCTTACAGGCATACTCCAGTTTTTACACCTTGAGGTCTTCTTGATAATCTAGGGTGCTGCTGTGCACCTCTCCTATGCTTTTGAAATCTTGATGCTACTTTTCTGATTTTTCTTAGTCCCTTTATCCTTGGAATTTTTCCTGCCATGTTTTCTGCTCCATTCTGACTTCAGGGTGCCTTAGGGTGCTGATGCCACTTTCAGTGCCACTTTACCTCTCATGTTGCCATCAAGCGTTCATGTCACTATTGCTGGCATCCTATTTTCCCATTTTGGGATGTTCTTCCTCATCTTTCTGCTTCTTTGCTCTTGTCACAGTATTTTGGAGAACTCCTGCCAATGCTGGAAGGAGTCTGGTACCCTTTTGTCTCTTTGACGAGCCTTAGGCTACTTTATGCCACTTTTGCGATTCCACTTTGCCACAGTCTATTTGTCTGAGTACCTTGCAGCTCTTTCCCCCTTCTTATGATTTTCTTCTTACAACTTTCAGTAGAATTGATAAGAAAATCCTTATTCTGGAGCCCAGAATAGACTGCAATACTTCCCCCATAGCTTTTAATGGCAAACAAATAAATTAATGAAATGAATAAACTTTTTTTTTTTTTTTGTATTGCAACTAATGAAACAAATTTGGGCCCAAATGAGTCAAATGAACTAACCAAAACACAGTTTTTTCTTCTGCACATTTCTAGTGCTTAGTTTTGACCACACTGGGGGAGGGGACAACATTCAGACCATGTTTTTATGATGGTAAATACACATTTACCCATGTCAAAAGCTTTGATTATTATCCCCAAAATGTACTATACTTGTCAACTATTTACATAAATATCAAATGTCAAAGATTTTTTGTTACCACCCACGAAAAAGTGGACAAAAAGGCAACCACGTATATCTGGAAATCCAAGTGTCAGAATATGGTGCACTTAAATTTCAGGTCTGAAGAGGCAAATTCAAATAACACCAAATAAATTTAATGTATATAGAGAGAGATTTTTCATAGTCAAATATTTTTAAAGCAAGTTACACTTGTGTTAATAAAGAAGGACCAGAATTGTTTGTTCACATTTTTGAGAATATAGAATGATGAGGTAGAGACATTGGATAAAGTATTAGGGTTTTATTTTTGGCAAAACTGAGCAGCAACAACTTATGAGAAATAGTGCAGTATATTGAGTAGACAGTTTACAAAAATATTCCAGATCTAAACTACTTTTTATTTATGTGACTGCAGTTTATTTAATGGGTTTAATTTTAAAATCTCTGTAAAGCGAGTAGAATTCCATTAAATTAATTTATTCATTTATATACTGCCTCACTAAATCATTACAATTTAAATAAACTGGTTTACAAAAAAATGATGATCCTAATCATCAACATAGCATTACATATTTTCAAACATATAAGAGTAATACTATACCAGCAATTCACACAAGCCAGATGCCAAAACATAACAAGACTGTTCCACATGGCCACCTTTTTTCCATACTGTAAACTCAGTACACCCTTTATCTATACCATACCCACTTTCTATACCCATCAACTTTCCTTACTGGCTCCCCAAACTACCCTCAACCAGATTTTATTAGTATGGGTTTTCTCAGTGGGGACAGGGTGGGGTTGTGATGGCTGAATTTGGCTACTAGTGCTTCTTTTTTTTTTTTTTAACAAAATGAAAAGGGAATTAATTTGTTTTATTTCATTTTTCTTACCTTTATGTTCTACATCTTCCTATTTTACATTTTAAGAAAATACAATACTCACAAAAATAGCTTCAAAATCTTTTCAGGTCCTGTTCTTTTATGTCTGATCCACTGTAAAATTGATTTCTAATAGTCTGTCTTGTAACATATGTTATTGTTGCTGCTATTCTCAGTCTAGTATTTGCTGAGCTGAAGAGAATATTGAACATTTTTACTGGTTCCACCTCAAACATTCAGTAACTAAACTGAGAAAAGGAACTAGAACATGAATCTGTTTATATTTTACAAAAGAATGGTTAGTTTTACAACATAAGTGCTATGAAAATATCAATCTGTCCCGGTCTGCATTCTAGAAGAAAACAGTGCTGTCATTAGGAAACTTTAGCCAGCTGCATGATCACCTGATCCAGGCATTGCCAGCTGTGATAAACTCATAGAGAATTCATTCAGAATCCTGATAAAGCCATTGCAGGATTCCCCTGGTCAGTCATTGCTAGTCCAGGAATTTTTGTAATGCCAACTGCAGCTTTATGGCAGATGTCTCTTCATTGTACTATTCTCTTGTCATAAAAATATTTCCAGGTCTTATTCAAACTGTTTTATACAAAACTGCTAGAAATTACTTTGTAAAATGAAGTTTTGGGATTGTTCAATAAGTTACGTGCCTTACAAGTGATAGATATTTTCCAGCTCAGTAAGGAAACAGCTAAAGGATTCATGCTTCAAGTAGTATTTTAGATAAACGTATGAGGTCTATATTCAAAATTGTGTTTCTACCTTAGTTTAGTACTTAGCTGGATTTGGGGGTTTTAAATATGTCCCTCGCTAACCAGATACGTTTCAGTCAGATAGGTGACTACCCACCTAAAACCTTTTGGATAAAAACAAGTCATTGCAGGGTGGGGTTCAAACTTATCAGGTTAGCACCAAATATATGAGCTGTCCAATTAAGTTTATCTGACTAATTGGGAGATATATCAAGCCGCAGTGGAGATCTAATGACTGAGAAAGTGGTCAGCTGTGATAAAATAATACCTATTTCAAAAGTGGTAAGTGTGAGGCGAGAGCCCCAGGACCCTAATTCAGTTCCCAAGGCTCCCACCTCACATTTAAAGTGCAGGCCAAAAAATATATTGCCAAGACTTGAGAAAAGGTTGCGTGGGAGTCACTGCTGAACTTTAACACAGGGTTGTCATTTAAGCCTGTCTCAAATGCCCAAAAGCTAAAAATACACTTGAAGATGCCTACATGATGTTAGCCTCACCCCCTCCTCCACCTAGGGTAAAAGCAATCTTTGGGATTCAGGGGTCCCCAACCCCCCTTTCTCCCCCAAAGGAGTGTTAATAAAAAATGTATGGTTCCGGCCCCCTCTCACCACCCTCTTCACATTTAGTAAAAAAAACGTATTGGGGGTTCAGGGATCGCGCTTCTCACCCCCCAAAATGGTGACATTAAAAAATTGGATTCAGTGCCCCCCTGGCAAACCCTCCAAACCTTTAACATCCATAGCAGTTATGCAGATAAGCCTTCTGGTCCTCTTCTGCTGCAAGAGGTGCGGGGCCTCTGAAAACTGGGGCTGTGGAGTTCAAAGCCTGGATCGCTTGCCGTGACATATGGTGTCTTCTTCCAGGGCCTGCTTATAATGGTATGCAGGTAAGCCTTCCGGTTCCCTTCTGCTGCAAGGGGTATGAGGCTTCTGGAAGCTGGAGCTGTGGAGTTCGAAGCTTTGATTGCTTACCGTAACCTTGGGAGGCCTCTCCCGGGGTTGAATGGGAATGACATACAGATGAGCCTTCCAGGCCTCTTCTTCTGCAAGGGATGCAGGGCCTCTGGCAGCTAGGGCTATGGAGTTCAAAGCCTGGATCACTCGTTGTGACCTCTGGAGTCCTTTCTCAGGAGTTGGTATGCAGATGAGCCTTCCATTCCTCTTCTACTTAGCCAGATAAGTCAGAAAAGTGTTACTTGTTCATATAAGTTGCTCTTTTTGGGTTTATCCATCTATGTAAGATAGCTAGATATGTCTAAAGAAAGCATTACTTAAATAGATAAGTAATTGAACCACTTAGTTAACCATCCATGCTAAGCAATGGTGTATTATCTCATTATACTCTTAGGAGAACTCTGTTTAAACTAATTCTTCCTCTTTCAATTGTCCTGTTTTGTAATCCCTGTTCATTTTAACTTTCTCTCTTCTGGTTATTGGTTTCCCTTGGTTATACTGTAAACCGGTAGGGATGTGAATCATTTTAGGACGATTAAAATTATCGTCCGATAATTTTAATATCGTCTTAAACCGTTATGGAACACAATACAATAGAGATTCTAACGATTTATCGTTATAAATCGTTAGAATCGTGAGCCGGCACACTAAAACCCCCTAAAATCCACCCCCGACCCTTTAAATTAAATCCCCCACCCTCCCGAACCCCCCCCCCAATGACTTAAATAACCTGCGGGTCCAGCGGCGGTCCGGAACGGCAGCGGTCCAGAACGGGCTCCTGCTACTGAATCTTGTTGTCTTCAGCCGCCGCCATTTTCCAAAATGGCGCCGAAAAATGGCGGCGGCCATAGACGAACACGATTGGACGGCAGGAGGTCCTTCCGGACCCCCGCTGGACTTTTGGCAAGTCTTGTGGGGGTCAGGAGGCCCCCCCCAAGCTGGCCAAAAGTTCCTGGAGGTCCAGCGGGGGTCAGGGAGCGATTTCCCGCCGCAAATCGTTTTCGTACGGAAAATGGCGCCGGCAGGAGATCGACTGCAGGAGGTCGTTCAGCGAGGCGCCGGAACCCTCGCTGAACGACCTCCTGCAGTCGATCTCCTGCCGGCGCCATTTTCCGTACGAAAACGATTCGCGGCGGGAAATCGCTCCCTGACCCCCGCTGGACCTCCAGGAACTTTTGGCCAGCTTGGGGGGGGCCTCCTGACCCCCACAAGACTTGCCAAAAGTCCAGCGGGGGTCCGGAAGGACCTCCTGCCGTCCAATCGTGTTCGTCTATGGCCGCCGCCATTTTTCGGCGCCATTTTGGAAAATGGCGCCGGCTGAAGACAACAAGATTCAGTAGCAGGAGCCCGTTCCGGACCGCTGCCGTTCCGGACCGCCGCTGGACCCGCAGGTTATTTAAGTCATTTGGGGGGGGGGGGTTCGGGAGGGTGGGGGATTTAATTTAAAGGGTCGGGGGTGGGTTTTAGGGGGTTTAATGTGCCGGTTTTGCGATTTTACGTTTTTTCGATTTTTCACGATTTTTCACGATTTTTCACGATATTTTACCCCCCCAAACGGCAACAATACGATTCCCTCCCCCTCCCAGCCGAAATCGATCGTTAAGACGATCGAGGACACGATTCACATCCCTATAAACCGGTATGATAAGACTTTGTCTTGAGCATCGGTATAGTAAAATAATCTAAATAAGTTCAATAGCCAGATAATTCTAAAAACATTACTTATCTGGCTGACTGATTAATCTGGATATGTAGCATTTTATTTATTTATTTTTTTGTTTATTTATTTATTTATTTATTTATTTATTTAAAGTTTTTTTCTATACAGACATTCGTTAGATATATAAGAACATAAGAAATTGCCATGCTGGGTCAGACCAAGGGTCCATCAAGCCCAGCATCCTGTTTCCAATAGAGGCCAAACCAGGCCACAAGAACCTGGCAAGTACCCAAAAACTAAGTCTATTCCATGTAACCATTACTAATGGCAGTGGCTATTCTCTAAGTGAACTTAATAGCAGGTAATGGACTTCTCCTCCATGAACTTATCCAATCCTTTTTTAAACACAGCTATACTAACTTCACTAACCACATCCTCTAGCCCCAATCTGTGCCCTGTATCCGTCTTTAGCCAGTACCTGTGTATCCAGTTTCCAGCCTGCGCCTGCCCTCAGCTTCCAGTCCGAATCATGATGTTCCTCAGACAAGTCCTTCCGGATCCCAGAACCCAAGGGCTTAACCTGCGGGGAAACTGGGTTGGTTTGGCAGAAGACCAGCTCCAGTCCTGCCCTGCAGCCCTATACTGCCTCTGTGAGGGGAGCTTCCTGACTCCAGCCTGCCAAGCTATGACTTGGCTATTTATACCATTATCAGAAATTGACATGTCACATTAGTAGCACTAGTAGCAAATAATTTGCTTGTTTGTTATGTTTGTTCAGAGGGCAATTTTCAAAGTATTTTACCCACAGAAATGGGCTCTTTGAAAATTTCTAACCCTCTGAGCGAATAAAATTATTTGCTGGATTTTACCCACATTGAGCAGAGGCATTCCTGTGTGCAAGGTTAGGTCGGAGGAGGCAATAATGCATACAATTTTACCTGGCAACAGTAGCTGCAGAAAAGCGGGTGAAAAGCCCTGAGGATACTTTTTCTCATAGAAAAAGTATGCGTTTTAGTTTTGCTTTGATTTTTGGCACATCGGTTTACATTATAATGAAAACAATAGCAAAAATTTGCTTTACAGAAAACAAGGGAATTAAAAACAAGGAGTTGTGGCTACAGGGGGATTAACAGGGAGGAGGTTGGACAAACTATCTACATGATACATGGTTATTCGTAATATGTTAGGAGTTTGCAGGTAATGGGTTGGCTATTAATTGACTGATTAATCTGGATATGTAGCATTTTTTTTTAGATTTATCCAGCTATCTGATTTAGCCAGATAAGTAGGATTTTAAGACGTATCATACATAGCTGGATAAGTATGAAAAGCACTTCTTAGATGGACAAGTAGCATATTTCTCACTTATCCAAATAACTAAAGACTTTGCCACTACTTAGCTGAATAAATCAGAATTTAACCAGAAAATTGCCACCACTTATCCAGATAAGTCCAAACTTGTGCTGTGCATGGTTTTTACATATGTAATCACATTTACATGCATATGTATTAGTATGTATAACTTGTAAAGGTTATAAAGTATTAAAGCAACTTTGCACGCACACATATACATGTGTATAAGGGTCTACACACACAGCTTTGAAAGTTATCTTCCCTATGTTTTATATTGTCCCCAGGACTAGTTGAAGGGGAATTAAACCAGTTGGCAGATATGCTGGTCAGCCTCCAACTTAAATATTCTAAATTTATTATCATGGGGGATTTAACCTCATCCAGTCATGCTAAGGATATCTTATTGCTAGTTCTTTGCTAGTTTTCTTTGAAGTTTGGAATCTTGGTGTTTTCTTGGAATTTAAACTGATTTTAAAACCATATATTCAGTACTAGGCAAAAATTGTTTTTTATAAGTTGAAATAGTTTTTTACCAGTCAATGGGGCAGATTTTCAAAGGGGTACACGCGTAAAATACGCCCTTACCCCCCAAAAACTTGCCCCAAGCTCCCCCTGCGTGCGCCAAGCCTATGTTGAATAGGCTCGGCGGCGCGCGCAAGCCCCTGGACGCAAGTACGTACCAGGGCTTTCCTGGGGGGCATGTGGGGGGTGTGTTGCGGCAATGTGTCATCCAGGGGCTGAGCTACAGGTGTGGTTCCGGCCCAGGGGCATTTCAGGGGAGTGGCCAAGACCTCTGAAACTGCTCCCGGGCCGGGGAATCATGCGCCGGTGGATGGCCTGGCTCTCGCAAGTTACGCCTGACTCGGGCAGGCGTAACTTTGCCAACAATGGTAGGGGGGATGTAGATAGGGCTGGGGGGGTGGCTTAGGTAGGGGAAGGGAGAGGAAGGTGCGGGGGTGGAAGGAAAGTTCCCTCCGAGGCCGGCTGTGTGGATCTCTACCCTTAAGTTTTAGCACAACCCTAGGCAGAGAGCCAGGAATTAGAACAAAGAAAACAACCCAAGCAAAAGTGGGCTAATGAGTGTTAGAAAAACACACTCCCTGCAAAACACTTCCCACTGGGGAATGTCTGAAACCACTACACCAGGGGTCCCCAGATTTGGTTCAGGTGACCACAACCCAGCCAGGTTTTCAGGATGTCCACAATGAATATGCATAAGATTTGCATTTAATGAAGATAATGCATGCAAATGAGGACCGAGCTTGGGAAACCCTACACTAGAAACTCCTTCACTATTTCATCACCCTGTTGCTAGAAAGACAGTGATTCAATTAGTAAGGGACTATGAAACATATAGGACCTTCTTGCATTGTTTTGCTGGAAAAAAGGCAAATGCTCCTGAAGAATAATGCAAAAATGATGGATTAAGTTCAATAAAAGGTGAATCATCCTATGAAGCATAAGACAAAGAGTATCAACATGAAATTGAGGAATACTTTTTCCCTGAGAAGGTGGTAGATATTTGGAACAGACTTCCAGAGGAATTAATAGGAGTGAAAACAGTGGCAGAATTCAAGTTTTCATGGGAAAGACACAAAATGGGATATTTTCAGAAATCTGCTCAGCAGAGGGGGATTTATTGCCAGTCTGGGGACACATGAATAGCTTGCTAGATTTAAGCCTGCTATTCATGACATGGACTAAGGGTTAACTAGCTGAAATGAATCAGTTAATACTGAAAATCATTGATAATCAGCTGTGCTCTATCCCTGACACCCCAAATGTGAGTGTCTATATTTAGATGGGTATAAGTAATTATATTTAGCGGCTCAGCAGGAATATATTTTCAATAGCAAAGGTTGAACTGGTTAAATCCCAAAGTTATCCAGCTAGACCCTTTAAAATCTGACCCTAAAGGGGCTTTCATGTCAGGGGGAGGAAAGGACTAGGGGTGTGTATTCGTTTGCAACATATTGGCAATCCACCACATATATGCCATATTCGTTGTATTCGTGGGGGACACGAAACATATGGCGAACCCCCACAAATAAAATGTATCACTAATGAATAAACCCCCACCCTCCTGACCCCCCCAAGACTTACCAAAAGTCCCTGGTGGTCCAGCGGGGGTCCTAGAGCGATCTCCTTCACTCGGGCCGTCGGCTGCCAGTATACAAAATGGCACCAATAGCCTTTGCCCTTACTATGTCACAGGGGCTATCGGCGCCATTTTGAATACTGGCAGCCGACAGCCCGAGTGCAGGAGATTGCTCCAGAACCCCCGCTGGACCACCAGGAATATTTGGTAATTCTTGGGGGGGGGGTCAGGAGGGTGGGGGTTGTAGTAAATTAAATTTAAAGGGTTGGGATAGGGTTTTTTTTGGGAAACAAATGCATATGTAACTAATGAACGGATCGGGGTCCCACGAGAATGGATGCAATGGATTTGGGTCCCGACGAATCCGAATACTGAATGGGATGAATCCGTCCCTGCTGCACATCCCTAGAAAGGAATGTAACAGCATAGCAAGCAAAAATAAATGTGCAGATTTAGTGGGTCCAAGTTGTCCTTAGCTGACAACATAATTCACGTCCAGACTTAGCCAAATAACTTATTCAGTTAACTCTAAATATTGGAGTTAGCCAAAGAAGTTATTTGGCTAAGTCATCTCTGCCACAGAATGGCCCCCAAAATGCTTCCAAGTTATCCAGATAAGTGGTGATAATATTCAAATCTTGAGATTTATCTGGATAACTCAAAAGATATCTGGTAAATCCCTTTGAATCTCAACCTTAACATGTTTCGCTGTTCTAACACTTAGATATGTCCTGTATGTCAAGTGAAAAAAAAAAAAGAAAATACCTTAACTTTAGGAAATAGCTGAATGATCTAGCAGGGAACCTTGTCAAAGAATGATGCTATTGTTTCTGCTGTAATTAAGGTCCTGAGATAGCTAAAAGCAAAAAATCTGTTGTATGTCTTCTCTGTCGTTTTCAACTTCAGAACATTTTATTAACACAACAGGGCACTACAAGATGTTACTTGTATCTTAATAATACCCTCATGGCACTCAATTATGCCCTATGCCCCACAATACTCAAAGCAGGTGGATGAACATCATTATATCTTTACAGTGTACTTTTGGAATTTGTTGATACTTCGTTTCCTCTAAAACCTTGCTATTGAATAGCTCAGGGACATTAAACATAGTTATACTGATTGTACTAATTGCAGTAATTATACCATTTCCTGAACAATCCATAAGTGGTTAACTATGAAGGCATTAAAAAATTCTAAATAGTGACAACTTTTACTACAATCCTGAATGATAAACTGAGTGCTGTTACATTCTTTTTTTCTTCTAATTTCAGATCTGCATTGAGTAAGGCTTGAAAAAATGTTACAGCAACTTCATGATTGGAAATGGTTAACAGTAGGAATAACACTTGGTACCATTTTCTCACACTGCTTGGCCCAATATGAGGAAGGTAAGCTTGTTCAAGATATTTCCTCTGAATTAAACAAGATAAAGAGATCACTGTGGTTTAAATTGTTCAAAACAAATATTTCCCAAAGGATAAAATGTGGATGGCATATTTTCTTCTAAAATGACACATGCAGAAATAGCAGGCTAGAAATATGTTAATCAAACCTCACATCATACATCTCAATTACTCTCTCATTTTAGACTCCAATTTTTCATCATTTTACATTTTCTTAGCATAAATTACAAGATATTAGACATTCTGAATCATGAAACTGCATCTATATAAAAGCTAATTTTCAAGGTTCTGTAAATACATTTGGCATTCTTTCTATTACCTCACATTTCAAAGGAACAGTGTCACTTACAGGCTTCAGTAAGTTGAGAAGGATGCCCTTCAATATTTTTGTAGAAATATAATGATAACATTTTATATTACATTATACTAAACACCTGATTTATGAAAAGTTTCGGCTTCATTTTCAACCAATGGAAGAATCCTGTAAATCAAATCCCAAATCATATTGTTTCAGCTCTCCATTTTAAATGTATATTCAATATTTACCAGATTTATAACTATTGTATGAGACTACTGCCTGGCTGAGCATAGCGAGGATAACTTTCAAAATTGCTTACATGCACCATTTCTACACATGTATATATGTACACAGCAAGTTGCAACTGTATTTTTTTACCTGTGTGGATACAATATGTGCAGGTTCTACAATACAAGAGCATATGCATGCACAAATGCTCGTGTATGTAAAAGCCACAAGCTATGTAACTTCGGACACATCTGGAAAAATAGCGGTACTTATCCAAATAAGTTCCAATTTATCCGGCTAAGTAGTGGCAGCCAGATAAGTCTGAAAAGTGCTATTTGTCCAGCTAAGTAACATTTTTCAGATTTATCTGAGTATGTAAGATAGCCAGATAAGTCTAAAAATAGTGCTACTTAGCTGGATAAGTTCAAATTTGTCAGCCTAAATAGTAGCAAAAGCACTACTTTGCCAGACAAGTTGGAATTTAGACAGTTAAGGGTGTGCAAATTATATAAACACATATTTGTACTTCAAATTTTAAAGGGATATGCAAGTAGTAGGGGTGTGCATTCGTTTGCAACGTATAGGGCCATATTTGTTGTATTCGTGGGGAAGCAAAACGTATCGCGATTCCCATGAATACAACAAATCTTCACCAAATTATTTGGCCATCTAAAGGAGCGAATTTAAACAAAACCCCCACCCTCCTGACCCCCCTAAGACTTGCCAAAACTCCCTGGTGGTCCAGCAGGGATCCGGGAGCCATCTACTGCACTCACGCCATCGGCTGCCGGTATTCAAAATGGCGCCAATAGCCCCTGTGACATAGTAAGGGCAAAGGCTATCGGCGCCATTTTGATTACTGGCAGCCGACGGCTCCTGGACCCCCGCTGGACCACCGGGGATTTTTAGCAAGTCTTGGGGGACCCTCCTGACCCCCACAAGACTTGCCAAAAATCCCTGGTGGTCCAGCAGGGGTCCGGGAGCATGGTGCCATCATGTGCTTCTACCATGTGACAGGGGCCGACCAATGCCACCAGTAGCCCCTGTGACATAGTAAGGTCAAAGGCTATTGGTGCCATTTTGAATACCGGCAGCCGACGGTCCGAGTGTAGGAGATGGCTCCTGGACCCTCGCCGGACCACTAGGGAGTTTTGGCAAGTCTTAGTGGGGGGGGGGGGGTCAGGAGAGTGGGGGTTTGTAGTTAATTAAATTTTAGCCGGGGAAACAAATAAGAATGGAACGCATGAACGGATCGGGGCCCCCCTTGGCGAATGCAACGTATCTTCCCCCTCACGAATATGAATACCGAATGTAACATATGCAGTCCCTCTGCACATCCTTAGCAAGTAGATTTTGAGTTTTTTAGACACATTTATACACTCACTGTAAGTCAGATTTTACATTTGTAGGTCAGGGGATTGTCTAGCATACACTCAGCAATGAAATAACCAGTTTTACCCAGTGCATCTGCAACTTGTGAAGATCTGTCTGGCTCTTCAGCCTTAAGTCCGTCCGTCCCCCCCCCCCCCCCATATTACCCAGACCCCCAACCTAGTCATTTTTTTCACATTTAAGATGTTTATAATCACTTATGCCAGATAATGACCGGATACAAATATATGCAAGTAAAAGACTTACAAGCATCATTTTGGCAGGTTGTAAAATACCAACGTACTTACATAATTGTTAGTCCCTCCCTGGAATGTCCCTGGCCTGCCCTTTTTTAATGCACATATTTACTCATAGACCCTGATTTACACATGTATGTTGCAGTTGTAAAAATAGCATATACTCGTGCAAGTGCTATGTTTTTATATGTGCAACTTTTGAAATTCACCCTGTAACTTGTATAACTCTATAGAACCTATAAACACAAAATGGGAAAAATCCCTTTAGCACATCAAGCTCTATTTTTAGGATCTAGGTTGGATTCACGAGCAAATCTCATGGAAAAGATTATTGCTCAATGCATATAGGCTTTATGATTTATACTTATATCACATAGGTTTTACATTTTCATTCATCTCATCTTGAGAAGCCAATATGTAGATATATTACCATTATATCTCATAATGTATACTACCTTGTTTCTAATGAGTAGCAAGAGCCTTATCTTTACTGTACTTGGCTACATATTTTTTCTTAGATGCAAAGGAATACAGAGCTATAAATAGTGATGTGTATTGGTCACTCAAGATTTTGAGACTTGAATATTATGCTGTGTGATCTACTTTGATAATGCATCACAGCTTGCTTTCCTAAACTTATCATTGTAAGAAATTATGGTGATCATGGTCTGTGGCTGTTGTATTCTTCTAGGAAGTCTAGAAGTTGGATGTAAAATATTTTTCTATTACCTTGGACAAGAATAGTAGGCTAGAGACTGTGTGATAGTTGTCAATTATTTTTGGATCAGAGCCAGGCTTCTTCAGGTTTGATGAGTGTTTTTTGTTTTTTTTTTTACATGAGAAAGATAGGGAACTTTGGGTTAAGATTGCATGGGGTTAGCTTTTGCTATAGGTTACAGATGAATCTGGGGGGAATAAGATCTAATGGTTCATGGATTGGAAGATTCTCTGGAGGATCTTCTCCACATCTTGGGGGAAGACAGTACTGAATTTGGACAGAGGGATAAAATCTGGAGGGAGTAGGATTGGGTCCATTGAGTAGAAGGAGAGAGAACTGTTTTCTTAGGTTGATTTTGGTCAGGAATTAGAGAAGTGGAGGTGGAAGTAAAAGCATCAAAGGAGGAATGGATAGCATGGATTTTTTTCATGGAAAATTGGACAAATTCTTTAGGTGGGTGATCCTCTGTGGTGATAATATTTGGAAAAGGTTCAGGCTTGGACAGTTTTCATACTAATTCAAAGAGTTTACCTGGGTGATTCATCTTTTTTTGCTTGACAAATGGCTGCTTTGTATTTTTAGGAGTGTTCTTTGTAAAGATGAAGGTTGGTAAATGTTTTTTTGTTTTCATCATGATTGTTCAAGTTAACAGGCTTGCTGTTTGAGAGGAAGATCTTTGTGGAACCATGAGGAATTTCATGGGGGTATGATAGTATAGGGTTTCAGAGTGCTAGATTCTCTATAACTGTGGATAAATTATTCCACTGCTGGACTAGTGGATATATTAGAGATGTGCAGGGGATAAAAATTTGTTTTTGTTATTCGGTTCATATATGGGAAGTATTTTCCTACACATTTCGGTGCATGGATTGCTTGATTTTTCATTTGTGTGAAAAAAATGAATCAAGCAATAAAAAAAAAAAAAATCAGAAAAGGCCAAAAAACAAAAGCAAAGCCTCCCTCCCACCCTCCTGAAAAAATGCTGGGGTACGGATGACCCTTGGCCCCCACTTATCCAGACTGGTGGGGATCCACTGGCAAGGACTAGGCCAAGGCTTTAGTCTTGAATAGGACCAGGCTGCAGTGACCTACCCAGAGGCCTGACACTCAGTATTGGGACCTGTCCTTCTCAGATACCAGATGAATCAGGTAAATATTATTATTTTTAATTTTCAGAGTCTCACCCACGGTATTGGCTTGTGCCTCCTCTGAGACCACAGTGTGGTATTTGGGCCTAGGCTGTGGCCCTTGCTTTGGGGCTTGATCTAGACCCTAGGCAAGGCCCTGGCTTCTGGCTTAGGTCGAGGCACTGGCATCATGCTCGGGTGTAGGCTATGGCTCTCACTTTAGGCCTCATTCTATGCTGTAGGAGAGGCCCGAGCTTTGGGCCTAGGCATAGGCCCAATGCATTAGTTTAAAACAAAACAAATGAATATGGTTTGTTTCATTGAGGGTGCCCTATTTCATTTCGTTCCCCTTGAATGAAACAAATTAATCTATTCTTTGCATTTTTAACTTTCGTTTAAAATGAATGGATATCCTTAGTGGATCTGCAAAAGAAAGGTTTGCAGATATGTTACTAGAGTTTAACCGATCTGTAATACACACAAATTTGTTATCCTTGCAGGAGAAAATAAGCTAAAATTTATGCCACAAATATATTTAATTTTAAGTGTGAAAACTGCCCAAAATGAGTAAGCTGAACCATGGAATAGAGAAGGTGCAGAGGAGATATGATACAGAACTTCAAATATCTGAAAAATTGGGATCATGCACAATCTTAGAACCTTTTCTATTGGAAAGGAAACTGCATTTAATTTATTTAAAATCAATTTATAACCCACATAAATCCTGTAGTTCATAGTGGTTTATAATATACATGTACAATTAAAAAACATTAAGAAATCAACAAATGTAGATATAGGTGTCATTAAATGAAACTCTAGGGGGGAAGACTCAGAACCAACATCAGAAAATACTTCTTCATGGAATGGGTGGTTGATTCTTAGAATGTCCTTCTAGAAGAGGTGGTGAGGCCAAAAACAGTAAACAAATTCAAAAGAACATGGGATAAACACAGTGGATCCCTAAAGACTAGAGGTTGGAACATAAGATATGCCATACTGGATCAGACAAGGATCCATCAAGCCCAGCATCCTGTTTCTAATAGTGGCCAATCCAAGTCACGAGTACCCTGGCATGTACCTGAACATTAAATAGATCTCAAGCTACTATTGCTTATTAATTAATAGCTGTTTATGGATTTTTCCTCTAGGAACTTATCAAAACCTTTATTAAACACAGTTATACTTACTGCTTTAACCACATCCTCTGGCAATGAATTCCAGAGCTTAACTTTGTGCTTAGTGAAAAATAATTGTCTTCAATTTGCTTTAAATTAACTACTTGCTACCTTCATTGTGTGCCCCTAGTCCTTCTATTATATGAGAGTAAATAACTGATTTACATTAACCTGTTCAAGTTCTTTCATGATTTTGTGGTCCTCTGTTATATCCTCCCTCAGTCATCTTTTCTCCAAACTGAATAGCCCTAACTTGGCCTTTCCTCATAGAGGAGCTGTTCCATGCCTCTTATAATTTTGGTCACCCTTCTCTGCACTTTTTAAAGTACAACTATATCCTTTTGAGATGTGGTGACCAAAATTGTAGACACTATTCAAGGTGCAGTCTTACCATGGAGCAATATAGAGGCATTTTGAAATCCACCATTTTATTTGCCATTCCCTTCTTAATAATTCCTAAAATTCTGTTTGCTTTTTTGACAGCCACAGCACACTGAGCTGCTGATTTCAATGTATATTTCAATGTGATGCCAAGATCTCTTTTCTGGGTGGTAACTCCTAAGAAAGGACCTAACATTGTGTAACTACAGCAAAGGGTATTTTCCCTATATGCATCACCTTGCATGTGTCCTCAGTAAATTTTGTCTGCCATTTGGAAATCTCACAAGGTTCTCTGTAATTTCTCACAATCCGCTTGAGATGTAACTACTCTGCATAATTTTGAGTCATCCACAAATTTAATCATCTCATTTGTTGTACCTGTTTCCAGATCATTTATAAATATATGAAAAAGCAGAAGTCCAAGTACAAATCCCTGAGGCATGCCACTGTTTACCTTTTTCCACTGTGAATACAGATCATTTAATCCTAACCTCTGTTTCCTGTCTCTTAGTCCAAGTTTGCAATCCACAAAAAGACATCTCCTCCTATCCTATGACATTTTAGTTTTCTTAGAAGACTCTCTTGAGGGATTATGTCAAACATCTTCTGAAAATCCAAATATACCACATCTACTGGTTTACCTTTGTCCACATGTTTATTCACCCCTTCAAAAACATGTAGGAGATTTGTTAGCAAGACTTCCCTTGGGTAAATCCATGTTGGCTGTGTCCCATCAAACCATGTCTATCTAAATGTTTAGTGATTTTATTCTTTATAACAGTTTGCATGATTTTTCCTGGCACTGAAATCAGGCTCACCAGTCTAGTGTTTCCCAATTTACTCCTGGAGCCCTTTTTAAATATTGGGGTTATATTGGCCACCTTCCAGTCTTCAGGTACAGTGGCAGATTTTAATGATAGCTTACAAATTAATTGAAATAGGTCTGAAATTTCATTTTTTATTTCTTTCCCTGGGTGTTTAACATCTGGTCCAGGTGATGTTCTACTCTTCAGTTTGTTAATCTGGCCTACTACATCTTCCAGTTTCACCATGATTTAGTTCAGTGAATCTGAATAGTCACCCATGAAAACCATCTCTAAAACGGGTATCTCCCCAACATCCTCTTCAGTAACCACTAAAGCAAAGAATTTGCTTAGTCTTTCCCTAAGTTCCCCTTTTAATCCCTCGACCATCAAATGGTCCAATCGACTGCCTCACAGGCTTTTTGCTTTGGATATATTTTTAAAGTTTTTATTATGAGTTTTTGCCTCTATGGCCAACTTTTTTTCAAATTCTCTCATAGACTGCAGCAGTCAAAAAAGCAAACAGAATGTTAGCAATTATTAGGAAGGGAATGGTTAATAAAATGGAAAATGTCATAATGCCTCTTTATAGCTCCATGGTGAGACCACACCTTGAATACTGTGTACAATTATGGTCACTGCATCTCAAAAAAGATATAGTTGCAATGGAGAAAGTACAGAGAAGGGCAAACAAAATGATAAAGGGAATGGAACAGCTCCCCTATGAGGAAAGGCTGAATCGGTTAGGGCTGTTCAGCTTGGAGAAGAGATGGCTGAGGGGTGATATGATAGAGGTCTTTAAGATCATGAAAGGTCTTGAACAAGTAGATGTGAATCAGTTATTTATACGTTTGGATAATAGCAGTACCAGGGGTCATTCCATGAAGTTAGCAAGTTTCACATTTAAGACTAATTGGAGAAAATTCTTTTTCACTTAACGCACAATTAAGCTTTGGAATTTGTTGCCAGAGGATGTGGTTAGTGGAGTTAGTGTAGCTGGGTTCAAAAAAGGTTTGGATAAGTTCTTGGAGGAGAAGTCCATTAACGGCTATTAATCAAGTTTACTTAGGGAATAGCCACTGCTATTAATTGCATCAGTAGAATGGGATCTTCTTGGTGTTTGGATAATTGCCAGGTTCTTGTGGCCTGGTTTGGCCTCTGTTGGAAACAGGATGCTGGGCATGATGGACCTTTGGTCTGAACCAGCATGGCAATTTCTTATGTTCTTATCAATGTCTTACATTTAACTTGCCAATGCTTATACTTTATCCTATTTTCTTCTGATGGATCCTTCTTCCAGTTTTTGAATGAAGAACTTTTGGATAAAATAGCCTCTTTCATTTCACTTTTTAGCCATGCTGGCAATCGTTGGACCTTTCTTCTACCTTTCTTAATGCATGGAATATAGCTGGACCGCACTTCTAAAATGGTATTATTTAGCAATGTCCATGCCTTCTGCACACTCTTAACATTTTGTAGCTGCATTTTTTAGGGTTTTTAAAACTATTTTTCTCATTTTATCAAAGTTTCCCTTTTGAAAGTTTAGTGCCAGAGCCATGGATTTAATTACCGTTCCCCTTCCAGTCATTAATTCAAATTTGATCATATTATCATCACTATTGTCAAGTGCCCCACCACCTTTACCTCTTGCACCAAATCCTGCTGAAAATATGAAATGAAGAAAATGGTGCATGGGAGTAAACTGCATGGAGTGGCAGTTACCACCCTTAGCAGAAGGCTTGGAGATTACTACCCTTAACCAATTAGCATAATGTTTGTCACACTACTCTACATCGCTCTCTGCTTCAATGGTGGGAGAAAAAAGGAAAATTAGATTGACAATAGCCAATGCAAGGCCTCAACTTTTATGGTCCAGGATACTGATATGCTGAAAGTAGGGACAAAGCACAGGACTGCTTTTATGGCCAAGTGCAAAAAAGCAAAGCATGTTCAAGCAGCATTGTCTAAATTATCAAGAAGGCTGTTCACCCTGTAAAAACAGTTGCTTGGTTTAAATTGTAAATATTGCTACAATTAACATAAGGCTTGGGGGTAATACGCAAGGAACTGCAGTTAGTAACCTTAACCGAAGGATGAGGGTAACCTGCATGAAGCAGCAGTTACTACCTTAAGAAACTTACTGGGCAGATTGAATGGATCATCTGTTTTTTTTCTGCCATCAATACTGTTAATATTTACCAACAGGAGGGTAAAATAAGTGTAGGGAACATGGAATCTTTTTAAAAATTGTGAAACACTGTGTGTAAGAGGATAGAGGAAAATATTACTATGCAAAGAAGTGTCCTCTCACACATGCAAGAATTCATACAATTAACAAATGTAAATAGACCTTCATAAGAGAGATGTGAATTGTGTGATCGATCGTCTTAATGATTGATTTTGGCTGGAGGGGGAGGGAATCGGATCGTCGCGGTTTTGTTTTTTTAAATATCGTGTAAATCGTAAATTGGGGGAGGGCAGGAAAATCGGCACACTAAAACAACCCTAAAACCCACCCCAACCCTTTAAATTAAACCCCCCTCCCACCCGAACCCCCCCAAAATGTCTTAAATTACCTGGGATCCAGTGGGGGGGTCCCGGTGTGATCTTCCACTCTCGGGCCACGGGTGCGTTGATAGAAATGGCGCCGGCGCTACCTTTGCCTTGGACAGGGCAAAGGTAGTGCCGGCGCCATTTTGGTTCCTGTCCCCCGACGTCACGAGTGTAGGAGATCGCTCCCGGACCCCTGCTGGACCCCCAGGGACTTTTGGCCAGCTTCGGGGGGCCTCCTGACCCCCACAAGACTAGCCAAAAGTCCAGTGGGGGTCCAGGAACGACCTCCTGCACTCGAATGGTGTTGCCGTATTGCAAAATGGCAATATGGCCATACGGCCGGCGGCATTTTGTATTGCAAAATGGCGCCGGCCATATTGCCGTATTGCCGTATTGCAAAATGGCGCTGGCCGTATGGCCGGCACCATTTTGAAATACAGCAACACAATTCGAGTGCAGGAGGTCGTTCCTGGACCCCCGCTGGACTTTTGGCAAGTCTTGTGGGGGTCAGGAGGCCCCCTCAAGCTGGCCAAAAGTCCCTGGGGGTCCAGCGGGGGTCCGGGAGCGATCTCCTATGCTCGTGACGTCGGGGGACAGGAACCAAAATGGCGCCAGCACTACCTGGACAGGGCAAAGGTAGTGCCGGCACCATTTCTATCAACGCACCCGTGGCCCGAGAGTGGAAGATCACACCGGGACCCCCCCACTGGACCCCAGGTAATTTAAGATATTTTGGGGGGGTTCGGGAGGGAGGGGGGTTTAATTTAAAGGGTCGGGGTGGGTTTTAGGGTTGTTTTAGTGTGCCGGTTTTCCCGCCCTCCCCCTTCCCCTCCCCCTTCCCCTCCCCCCTCCCCCTTCCCCCGATTTACGATTTTTGACGATAAATCGGGGGAATTCCTATTATATATCACCTCTAACGATTTTTGACGATTTAAAATATATCGGACGATATTTTAAATCGTCAAAAAACGATTCACATCCCTACTTCATAATAGGCACTACCAGCTTGACCGCAATGGCCTTCAATTGCCTTCAATTGAGCTAGTCCATCATAATAAGGTACCATGTTGGGGTTATTACAGCGATGGTGCAGCTTTTTTGGAGAGATTAATTCAAAATCATCTGACCAAATAGATTTTATATGTAATGAAAAAAAATAAATAAAAATAAATAAATTAACCTTACTATGACGGACTAGACCAATGAATATGTAGAAGGCAATTGAAGGCCATTGCGTTCAATGCGTTGAGGCTGGAAGTGCCTATTATGAAAGTCTATTGACATTTATTAATTCTATGACTTCTTGCCAGTGTGCGAGGACACTTCTTTGTATAGTAATCTTTTTAAAAATACCATAGAAGGCTTGGATTAATAGAATAATTTTAAAAGCCATATCCATGAGTAAAACAGTGCTTTACTGATGAAAAGTGACTTTTAGAAAATTAACCTCTCTGTGTGCAGCATGAATGTGCATTAATTTGAAACCAATGGCACAACTGAAATAAAATAACCCATTTTTGGTTTGTTCCAAATGGAAAGAACAAAATGACCAATGTTACCGAATTAACAGAACATTTTCAGATTAATTCATCTTGGGAAATATCAAGCACTATTGTAAAAAGCGTGTGCTATTTATAAATATTGTATGCTTTTTTTCTGAAATGAATTGACACAAATTAAAAAAAAAATCTCCTAAAATGAAATTCATGTAAAAAACTGGCCTAAATTAAGAAACTAATGATTGAAACTGAATATTTTTATTGCATACATCCCAAGGATGCAAGTAAACATAGGGACATAGTGTAACTACATGCATAACTTCTCCTGCACTGTGAAGATGCTTTCCCAGGGCAGGGCTGAAGAGAGTTTACATTTGTGTACACATTCTGGAATTTTCAAAACTAACAGGGTCATTTTCCAAGATGCGATAGCCCATTATTGCCACGGTAAAATTAAATTTAGGGGAAGAGGTGGAGTTAGGGAGGATTTTGGGAGGGGTTTAGAGAAATTGGGTGGTGGCACCACTGCCGGTGATAATGTTTTGATGCGGCTGCACACTTGCTCCCCCGTCCCTTTTTTCGCCCCCCCCCCCCCCACCCCCTTTACCGCGGCAGCTCATCATTCCACAGGGAATGATGATTCTAGCCCTAAGTATCTTCAGGAAAACCATCTGCATAATATAGTAGCTCTAAATATGTAGTTTTCTTAGGATAATTTAAAAAAAAAGAAAGCAGGCATATATTTTAATTTTGAAACTGGTGAATAATCCTTGAGTATTTGAATTTGCAGAAATGTGGGCAATTAGAAAATTACCCACTAAATATATATCACCAATCAAAACAGACATGGAAGAGTCTAACATACCCTTTAACAGTTGTATACCACATTAGAGGCAAATAGGTTTGATTCCTAAAATTAAAATCGTGCAAATGAGGAAAACGGAAAGGTGTACAACGCCTTCCAAATTTAATCCTTACCTGCCATGAATAAGAAAACTATTAATATTGTTTAAGGGACATTCATACCCCATAAACAAATACTGATGCAGTTCTGGGGTCCTTAAAAATTGAATTTAGTGAAAAAAAGAAAAGAACAACAACATATCATATTTTCTATGAAAACACTTTTATTTTTATATACTTTGATAAAAAAAAACATTTTTATCAGAAAACATGTAATAATATACACATATTAACATCAGTGTTTTCACTGAACTCAGTCAGAACACAGCTTAATAGTAGTTATATGCTTTCTGCATTTTGCAGTCCTCATATCTTTATGATTGGCAGTCTGCTGCTCTGGGACAGACATCACAGAATGCTCTTTTCCCTCAACAAGTCCAGTGTTAAAATACTCTGATTTTGTTGTCAATACATTTCTGACTGGACTGGTCAGATTATCAGTATTTTCTAGTCTTTGTAAGACCAATCTATTGATCAACTGCTCTCCCAGGTGAATAAGGAACAGGCATCATCTTTCTCCAAATATTCTGCTGTTCTGTGCAGGATGATTTTTCATTCAAACAACACAGCTGGCAATTGCACCAACATCAATCAAATTGAAAAGCATTGTCATTGGCCACCTGTTTGTTTTGTGTTTGCAAGTAGTTATACATACAAAGTTATTCAGGTTGTGCACCTCACCATTGTTTTGATATTATCCATAATAAGTGGTTTTCTTTCCTCTCCAACTACTGTCATAGCATTGTGCATTGTTGATAGCAGCAATACTTCTTTTAAATTCCTGGGCACATATTAAAACTAAGGTGTGATCCCAGTGAAAAACAAAGATGGATAAAAATGTCTTTATTTTGGAATCAGACTATATTTCATTTGAAATGTTAGTCTAGTTTCTCCTCCAAGGGCCCAGGAAGATCAGCTTTTCATTTACTAATATTTCTGCTAGGTCTGTGCTGGTGAAAAAAATATTGCCCACAAAATTATTTTCTGATTTTTATCAAGGCCAAACATTGGTAAAACATCCCTACCTAACTGTTTTTGCTGTTCTTCTCTAGCTTGCTTGCTTGCCCGCCCGCCCAAGTAGATATCCCCATTAGGGAGTATGATGTTGACACTTTAGAACATCATCAAACCTTGATGCCATATTTTGAGGTTTTGCTGGGCATATATTGCCTAAAATAGGGACAGTACCAAAAAAATAATTTTGATTTGTTTTTCCTGTCGTTTCAAGGGTCGGCCATTTTGGGTCCTTCCCCGGATGATAGGTTTTGAATTTGTTTAATTTCCAAAAAAGAAAACAGCTGCAAGAATCTGCCCCAACTCTTCCCCCTTTTTCACTATTAAATGCTGTCCAGCTATCCTACCCTAGTCGACCATCCCATGCCTCCTCAGACTCATCAAAATATCCCAGGTGGTTTAGTGGGGGCCCTGGAATGACCTCCTGCTCCTGGGTCTGGTAGCTGTCATTATCTAAAATGATGCTGGATGTCTTTTGCCCCATCATGTGATAGGGGTTACTGGTGCCATTTGATAGATTTACACTGTTCTAACTTCTCTAGGCATTGTGAATAAATAGTAATCTTCACTGAGAGATCCGCTATTTCGTATTTGATTTTCCTATTCACAATAATATTTATTTTTAACATTACCTTAAGCTGCAACAGCTCATCAATTACTGCATTCTCTGAGGCCTCAGTTTCAGATCTTGTTCGCAGGATATTCACTGGTGAGAGAGGATCATGCTTAGTTCTCTTTGTGCTGGAAGCACCAGAAAAGGCTGCCTCTATGCTCTTACTTTTAGAAGTGGATTTATTCAGCAATATATACAAGAATTCCAATGGCAAAAACTGTGTGTTGAATCTGATGGAGCAACACTTTGAAAAACAATACCAGCAGGAGTGAGTGAATTTGGCTTCTATCTTCTAGCTGTTTTCTAGCTCCCCCCTGTACATGCTTTCTTAATTCAAGAGCATGGGAATTTCAGTAGGAGGATGTACAGGATAGACTGAAATATTTGAACCTTCGTTTTCTTAACTTTCCTTTGAATAGATACCTTATAGTTGTATTTTCTATTTCCTCAGACTCTCTTCTGTCTTCTAACAAGGTTTGTTTTTTACCATCTGGTCAAACAAACCAACGCTGTTGGTGACTCTTCTCTCTGCATATGACAAATCTAATTATGAAGAATTACTTCAGAAACATGAATGCCCAGTTTATGAATCAATGTGTAAGAATATTTCAGATCTGTCAAGAGTACACATAAGAGGTGGAAGGGTTTTCTGGCTTTACACCTGGACACTCTCGCTTTAAGAGCTTCATTCTTTTTGAGATTCCCATGCACATGTAGAGTTAAGTACAACAATGATTATGCTTTTTTTTTTTCAATTCCAGAACAGTAAAACATTGTTATACACTCAAAGAAATTGTTGTTGCCACTTGGTCCTCATAGTGTGGCATCTAGTTAAATGGTTCATTTGGATAATATTACAGTTCTGGCTACTGGGCAGCCTCCCATCCACCAAGGGACCTCGGCGAGTCCTGTTTGTGAACCATACTCTTCAGCACATCTCTTGTCTCTGGCCTCCAAAAGCTGTACTACCTCCACTCTATCAGGGGTTCTCCATGAGCACATCCCTCAGGCTGTCTAGGCCCCTCTCTCCAGCCTGCACCACACCCAGACATTTGCCCTACTTAACCCTGCCTGTCCTTTCCTCCAATACTTCAGCATTGAGTGCTATTCTGCTCCTTGCTTTAGCCACCTCTGCCATGCGACCTTCTAAGGCCTTTCCTTGTTTCTCTGCATGGTCTCTGGGCCTTCTGATTGCTTTGTCCTGTGCCCTTTGAGCCTTCTGACCTTCGTCTTTGCCTGCTTTGTCTTGTGACTATCCATGGAATGTTCACTATCTTGTTATTTATTTGAGGCTTTTAGTTCATTTATTCATTGGGTTATAAGTCAGGTATCAGGTCTTAAGAATGTTGTTCATTACCGGTATTTAGATGATATTTTATTTGCGGGCCCAGATGGTACGGATAGTTGTGAGAGTTTTATGGAAGCTGCTGAAGAATTTGGTATTCCTTTAGCTCAGGAAAAAACAGAAGGACCAGTTCAGACTTTAACCTTTCTGGGTATAGAGATTGATACAGTGCAGATGACCTCTCATTTACCAGAAGTTAAGGTGTTAAGCTTCATGAGTTGATTGAAGAGACGTGTAGAATTAAAAAAGTGACATTGAACAAAATGCAATCATTAGTCGGTAGCTTGAATTTTGCCTTTAAAGTTATTCCTATGGGAAGGACTTTTTAAAAGGAGGTTATAGTCATCTATGGCAGGTGTTTTGTAAAAGCATTTTCTTATTAGAATTGCAGCAGGAATGAGAGAGGATTTGTTGGTGTGAAGATAATTCTTACAAGATTTTAATGGAGTGTCAAATTGGCAGACAGAGGCAATTATTTGTAATGATTTAGAATTATATTCTGATGCATCAGGTGGTTTAGATTTTGGTGTATATTTTAGTGGGGTGTGGTACATAGCTGCATGCCTGATGAGTGGAAAAAGTCAGCAATCACACAGAATATCATCTTTTTATAGCTTTATTCGATTGTCGTAGCAATAATGGTTTGGCCAGGGTTCTTGAAGGATAAAAAAGTGATATTCTGGTCTAATAACAGGCTGTAGTAGATGTCATTAATTGGCAATCTGCTAAATGCTGATGGTAATGAGGGAATTGGTTTTGTGCTGTTTGAAGATTAATGTTTCTGAGCAAAGCATGTTACAGGTTATAATAACAAGATTGTGATTGTTTATCTCATTTGAAATGGAATATATTCAGGAAGTTAGACTCTAGAGTGGATTTAGAGGGCACATCAATATCAAATTATTTATGGAGCCTTGGCAGGAAGTGGCATGGGAATTTCTTAATAAATCAATGGTTCTAGCAATGTGGGCTGAGTATAATGGAGGATGGCTGAAAGTGACATCATTTCTAAGAAGCTTGGGATGGCAATCAGTACCTGTCTCAGAAGAATTCATGATAAAATATGTTATATGCTGGTGAGCAAGGTTACGCGAAAGGGGCAGCTATGAGTCATATTGCTGGATTTTCATTTCTTTAGTAAAGCATATGAGTGGGGTAATCCTGGATCTAGTTTTGTTTTATTGAAAAATATATTGTAGGGTTGGCCAAAATTGGGGGTGATGCCTTTGGATTGGAGTCACCCTATTACACACAATATATTAGAAAGGTCGCCGCATCTCAAAAAAGATATAATTGTGATGGAGAAGGTACAGAGAAGGGCTACCAAAATGATAAAGGGAATGGAACAACTCCCCTATGAGGAAAGACTAAAGAGGTTAGGACTTTTCAGCTTGGAGAAGAGACGACTGAGGGGGGATATGATAGAGGTGTTTAAAATCATGAGAGGTCTAGAACGGGTAGATGTGAATCGGTTATTTACTCTTTCGGATAGTAGAAAGACTAGGGGGCACTCCATGAAGTTAGCATGGGGCACATTTAAAACTAATCGGAGAAAGTTCTTTTTTACTCAACGCACAATTAAACTCTGGAATTTGTTGCCAAAGAATGTGGTTCGTGCAGTTGGTATAGCTGTGTTTAAAAAAGGATTGGATATGTTCTTGGAGGACAAGTCCATTACCTGCTATTAAGTTCACTTAGAGAATAGCCACTGCCATTAGCAATGGTTACATGGAATAGACTTAGTTTTTGGGTACTTGCCAGGTTCTTATGGCCTGGATTGGCCACTGTTGGAAACAGGATGCTGGGCTTGATGGACCCTTGGTCTGACCCAGTATGGCATTTTCTTATGTTCTTATATTAGGGAAAGTTTATAGCTCAGAGTTTGAGATATATTTATTTTGAGCAACATTTTCTTTTGTGTATATTGGTGTTTTTAGGATTGGTGAATTGGTAGCATCTTCTAGGAATGATTTCACTTAAAGAGTTTTATTGTTGGCTGATGATTTGATTTTTGAGGATCAAGTAAAGTTATGGGTGCAGAGTTCTAAGACTGATCTGGTTGGTAGGGGAGTGGAATTAATTTTGAATACAATTTTGGGAATGATAACATGTCCTGTCATAAACACGTGGCAGTATTTGAAAGTGAAACCATCTGGAAAGGGTTATTTTTTAAAGCATTTAAATGGTACACCCTTGACACATTGTTTACGTCAATTTTGTAGAGATTACTTTGGGAATTGGTTTGGATGCAGCTCAGTTTGGGAATCATTCTTTTCGTATAGGGGTAGCAACATTAGTTGTAAGGTTGTGTTTGACTGTATCAGCAATAATGCGTGTTGGGCGTTTGTGATCTGGGGCTTATATGTCTTATATTCCTTAAATGTTCAATTTATGTTTGAGTTAATATAGTATTTCTTTTTCATATTCAAGGAGAACCAGATGTTCCATTTGACTTACGGGTCATTCATTTGTACACTGGGCTGGGTGGAGAGCAGTTTGTTGGCTGCTTGGCATTCATTTGGGTCTGGCTCCATGAGGATTTTATTTGCACTGGTTTGGTAATAGAGGAATGCACTTGTTTCAATTGTTGCCAGTATTAAGACATAATTTAGCCAGTAGTCAGTGACCAAATATATTAATTGTATATTTGGATGCAAATGATCTAGTTCAATGGACTTGTAAACTGTTAATTAGAGCAGTTTAAAATGATTTTCTTGATATTTTGGAATCTCTTCCCAAGTTAGTGATTTGTTGGCCTGATGTAATTCCAGACATTGTTTTAGAGATAAAAACAAAAGATGGACCAGGGTCTTATTAAAATTAATCGGCAAATTAGGAATGGGTAGTAAAGATGGATTGTAGACAGATTCATCATGATTGACTTGATACCGAGTGTGTTGGCTTATATCGGAGTGATGATATAAATTTGTCAGATATTGGCATTGATTTGTTGCTGAATGACATTCAAGAAACTTTAGAACAAATAATTCTACTTTAAGAATATTTTGTGCAGGCTGCAGCTTTTGGGTGGGAGCACAGGGTAGACATGTCTCCCTGTGCTTGTGGCAGATATCCGAGCCATAAACTATATATTGGTTATTAGGGATGTGAATCGTTTTTTGAAGATTTAAAATATTGTCCGATATATTTTAAATCGTCAAAAATCATTAGAGGCAATATTTAATAGGAATTCCCCTGATTTATCGTCAAAAATCGTAAATCGGGGGAAGGGGGAGGGCGGGAAAACCGGCACACTAAAACAACCCTAAAACCCACACCGACCCTTTAAAATAAATCCCCCACCCTCCCGAACCCCCCAAAATGCCTTAAATTACCTGGGGTCCAGAGGGGGGGTCCCGGTGTGATCTTTTACTCTCGGGCCTCCGGTGCGTTGTAGAAATGGCGCCGGCGCTACCTTTGCCCTGTCATAACGCACCGGAGGCCTGAGAGTAAAAGATCACACCGGGACCCCCCCCCCCCACTGGACCCCAGGTAATTTAAGGCATTTTGGGGGGGTTCGGGAGAGTGGGGGATTTATTTTAAAGGGTCGGGGTGGGTTTTAGGGATGTTTTAGTGTGCCGGTTTTCCCGCCCTCCCCCGATTTACGATTTACACGATATTTAAAGAAACAAAACCGCGACGATCCGATTCCCTCCCCCCCCCAGCCGAAATTGATCATTAAGACTATCGATCACACGATTCACATCTCTATTGGTTATGCTTTATTCTTCCTCCTTATTTAATCTGCCTGGTTGGCAGAGTGAAGGTGAGGGTGTCAAAGTACCGCAGGGGAGCTAATATGGAGGATATGGTGGGAGCTTCTCCAGCTAGTGGTATGGTCGGGGAGCTTATGGCCCTCAATCGGTGTTGGGGTGTTTGAATTGGCTAATTGGCTGGAAGAGCTGCTTTGCTAATAACATGGCAAGTGGTTGGAGTTCATTGGCTTGGTTAGGTTGGTGCTCAGGCAAAATAATTAGTTTGTTTTAATAAAGCTGTGGCCTAAATTATTCCAAAATAATTACATTATATGGATCAGATTTTAAAACGTAGGTGCAGGCGTAGATTTGTGTGCGCAACCCAGCACACACAAATCTACTCCCGATTTTATAACATGCGCGTGCAGCAGCATGCATGTTATAAAATCTGAGGTCGGCGCATGCAAGGGGGTGCACACTTGTGCACCTTATACGTGCCGAGCCCTAGGGAAGCCCCGATGGCTTTCCCTGTTCCCTCCGAGGCCGCTCTGAAATTGGAGCGGCCTCGGAGGTAACTTTCCTTCCACCCCCCTACCTTCCCCTTCCTTCCCCTACCTAACCCACCCCCAGCACTATCTAAACCCCCCCACTAACCTTTGTTCCATAAGTTGCGCCTGTCTCCAGGCAGGCATAGATTGCGTGCGCCGGTGACTGCCGGCCCACGATCCTGGGCACAGTGGCAAATGGCCGCTGTACCTGGAAGCTCCGGCCCTGCCCCACCTCCAGACTGCCCAGAGCACCCACCCCACCCACGCAACGCCCCCTTTTTCAAGCCCTGGGACATACGCGCGTCCCGGGGCTTGCGCATGTCGCTGAGCCTATGCAAAATAGGCTCGGTGTGTGTAGGAGCGGTTTTTCGGGGTTACGCGCATAATATATGCACATAACCCTTTGAAAATCCGCCCCTATATGTTTATTTAAGAATAATGAGGGACCAACCATTAGCATTATACTGGTTACACCTGTTATATGTCCTATGTCACTTTATTAAGATCACTTTCCATTGTGTTTCTGTACAAAGTGGAAGCTTTGTAGATAATATGTAAAATTTACTAAAGTTAAAAAAAATGAAAATTAATTTGATATTATATTTTCAAGCGTACATGCTTTATTTTTCATATAAAATTTACCCACAGAAAAATCTAGTGCAAAAATCTGCAAATGTGGCAGTTTTCAAAGGGAATGTTCATGCAACATATTTTCCTTTGAAAATTTAAGTTCAAATACCCATCGACTTTCACCTTGGTGGACAATTTGAATATTGCCTCCTAAAATAACAGATGCATAGAATTTAATTAAATCTTAAATGAAGGCAAATATTCAAAGAATGTTTTTTTTTCTGCTTTTTTTTTTTTATCCACTAGTAGAGGAAATGGAACTCCATAAAAATGTTTAATGTAGAATACATCCTTTTTCTTATTGTACAATACTCTGAACAGAAAGCAGTCTATAGATCATACTATGCTTCAAGCAAAACATATATACAAACTTCTAATTGTTCTCTTCAAATTTGTTTTAAATGTTCTCTCACAAAATCTACCATACTCTAAAACACTTTTAGTGACAGTCATACGTTTCTTACCTAAAGTATCATAGGTTTGTGATGCATTAAGATTATTAAGCCTCACATGGCTTTCTGGGACATTTGAGATCAATAAGTTATCACTAATTTAAAATCAAACCCAGACTAGTAGAATTGTTCTTAGTCTCTGGGCATTTTGCCAGCTATTCATGAAACATGAAGACTTTCCACAATCTCTGATTTAGGCTTGCAAACTCAAGAGAAAAGTGAAAGAACTTCAGTAGGGGATTTATGTGATATAAGACTTAAAATAGTAACATTCTGTGTACTTGCTCTTCATTAAATTATGCACACTCTAGAACAATCCATGATTCTTAATAAATAAATAGGAAACTAAAGGTGTGTTGTTCTGTGCCAGTTTTATAAGAAAAGTTTGTGAAGTGGGGTTTATATTTGTTGAACAGAAAATACATTGAACAATTGTAAAAAAAAAAAAAAAAAAAGTATAAATCTCATGGTATCCAAGTTCTGATATTTTGTAAGTTACATTTTCCATACAATGCAATGCAAACATTTCTTATTTTACCTTTTATTAACACTGAACTAATATGATATAATACATCAAACTGCTACAAACTGTCATAAACTGACAACTTATTATTAATTTTTATTCCCTCTTAACTGAATCCTAGTCATGATTTTAGTTAGTAAAATGTGCCAAGTGAGACACCTTCAAATAAAAAAGGATTAGGTGGAATAGGATTGACATGACATTAGAATCTCTGATTGGCAGAGAAAAATAAGAAGTGATTAAAAAAACTGAAGTAGATAATAGTTACTTAGCACCCTGTTATCTGATCTGGCTAAAATTACCCTCAACCTTCTCATATGTACAAAGAGGATGGGGCATGAGGCAATCTAGCCCAATTAATTGTGTGAAAGTAGCCTTCATGTCCAGAGTTTCCCATTAACTCTTCCATCATATTTTTTTAGATTTGTAGCATTTGTGTGCAGACATTTCAAAGTAACAACCTGCTGATCAGCTGACACTGGTTACTTATTAAATACTAGGGATGTGAATCGTTTTCCATATCGTCTTAACGATAGAAATCGTGTGGCAGGGCAAGAAAATCGTCTTAGGCACAATTTTTTAGTTAAAAAATTGTTAAAAATCGTTTTTTCCGATTAGTGCGCACTAACTCGAGTTAGTGCGCACTAACGGGAGTTAGTGCGCACTAACTGGGAGTTAGTGCGCACTAACTGAAAATGATACAATTTGACACTTTTCAGGTCAGTTAAGGTCAGTTTAGGAATGAATATGTATTCCTATTGGCTGCCCTCTTATTTATTCATGTTACCAAGTTTCCTACTGACAGTATATGGGGGATGGGAAATGGAAACAGTTGGTAGCTTGACAAAACAAGTAATGTGATCAGTCAATGTGACTAGAACTTGTGCCCTAACCCTGATACCAGGGGTATTGTGATCTTCCTGCACACAGTGACCTATCCCTATTAATACCAGGAGTGTTGTGATCTTCCTGCACACAGTGCCCTATCCCTAATACCAGGGGTGTTGTGATCTTCCTGCACACAGTGCCCTATTCCTGATACTGGGGGTGTTGTGATCTTCCTGCACACAGTGCCCTATTCCTGATACCGGGGGTGTTGTGATCTTCTTGCACACATCCCGATATCAGGGATAGGGCACTGCATGCAGGAAGATCACAACACTCCTGGTATTAATAGGGATAGGGCACTGCATGCAGGAAGATCACAACACTCCTGGTATTAATAGGGATAGGGCACTGCATGCAGGAAGATCACAACACCCCTGGTATCAGGGATAGGGCACTGTGTGCAGGAAGATCACAATACCCCGGAGGAGTGAGGGTCAGGCAGCTCCCCCCTGTCTGTGAAGCCAGCCTCTCACTAGTAATGCAGGGAGGGAGCTGTCTCAGACTTCACCATCCTCCCCCCCCCCCCCTCACCCACACACCATTCACTAGCTGGGACATGGGGGAAGTCAGGAGTGAGGGTCAGGCAGCTCCCCCCTGTCTGTGAAGCCAGCCTCTCACTAGTAATGCAGGGAGGGAGCTGTCTCAGACTTCACCATCCTCCCCCCCCCCCTCACCCACACACCATTCACTAGCTGGGACATGGGGGAAGTCAGGAGTGAGGGTCAGGCAGCTCCCCCCTGTCTGTGAAGCCAGCCTCTCACTAGTAATGCAGGGAGGGAGCTGTCTCAGACTTCACCATCCTCCCCCCCCCCCCCACCCACACACCATTCACTAGCTGGGACATGGGGGAAGTCAGGAGTGAGGGTCAGGCAGCTCCCCCCTGTCTGCGAAGCCAGCCTCTCACTAGTAATGCAGGGAGGGAGCTGTCTCAGACTTCACCATCCTCCCCCCCCCTCACCCACACACCATTCACTAGCTGGGACATGGGGGAAGTCAGGAGTGAGGGTCAGGCAGCTCCCCCCTGTCTGTGAAGCCAGCCTCTCACTAGTAATGCAGGGAGGGAGCTGTCTCAGACTTCACCATCCACCCCCCTCCCTCACCCACACACCATTCACTAGCCTGGACATGGGGGAAGTCAGGAGTGAGGGACAGGCAGCTCCCCCCTGTCTGTGAAGCCAGCCTCTCACTAGTAATGCAGGGAGGGAGCTGTCTCAGACTTCACCATCCTCCCCCCCCCCCTCACCCACACACCATTCACTAGCTGGGACATGGGGGAAGTCAGGAGTGAGGGTCAGGCAGCTCCCCCCTGTCTGTGAAGCCAGCCTCTCACTAGTAATGCAGGGAGGGAGCTGTCTCAGACTTCACCATCCCCCCCCCCCCTCACCCACACACCATTCACTAGCTGGGACATGGGGGAAGTCAGGAGTGAGGGTCAGGCAGCTCCCCCCTGTCTGCGAAGCCAGCCTCTCACTAGTAATGCAGGGAGGGAGCTGTCTCAGACTTCACCATCCTCCCCCCACCTCACCCACACACCATTCACTAGCTGGGACATGGGGGAAGTCAGGAGTGAGGGTCAGGCAGCTCCCCCCTGTCTGTGAAGCCAGCCTCTCACTAGTAATGCAGGGAGGGAGCTGTCTCAGACTTCACCATCCTCCCCCCCCCCCCTCACCCACACACCATTCACTAGCTGGGACATGGGGGAAGTCAGGAGTGAGGGTCAGGCAGCTCCCCCCTGTCTGTGAAGCCAGCCTCTCACTAGTAATGCAGGGAGGGAGCTGTCTCAGACTGGTATCAGGGTTAGGGCACTGTTTGCAGGAAGATCACAACACTCCTGGTATTAATAGGGATAGGGCACTGTAAGAGATGACTGTAGTAGATTGAATAAAGATCTGATGTTTCTGCTCTCCTCACACCAAACAAAAACAACACACAAGCAGAGAAGCCCTTCTTACAAAGCTGAGCTAGTGAGTTAAGTAGGAGGAAAAGTAAACATACTGGTGCCAGTGTGGCTACTTAAAAAATACACTTACCAACAATCAATTACATATATTTGAACTGTGTACAGTTCCAGCCAGGACCACCTTTCTAAAATGCACAGTGATTGGCAAATTCAACATGCACTAGCATTTCAGGTGCCTGCTAACAAAAATAATAAACAAACAAGTTCTAGTCACGTGAGTGCTGATCATTACATTACTTTTTTGTCAAGCTTCCAACTGTTTCCATTTCACATCCCCCCCAACCATATTGGTAACATCAATAGATAAGAGCACAGCCAGCCAATAGGAATACATACATACATATTCATTCCTAAGTGACCTTTACTGACCTGGGAAGTGTGAACACTTTGTTTCATTTTCTGTTGGTGTTCGTTAGTTTCCAGTTCCATTTCCCATCCCCCCAACCATCACCTCAGTGGTAACCTTGGTAATATCAATAGATAAGAGGGCAGCCAGCCAATAGGAACTCATATTCATTCCTAACTGACCTTCAGTGACCTGGAAAGTGTTTATTTGTATCATTTTCAGTTAGTGCGCACTAAATCGAGTTAGTGCGCACTAACGGGGAGTTAGTGCGCACTAACTCGAGTTAGTGCGCACTAACACGATTTAACGATTTTTAACGATAAATCGTTAGAATTTCTATTGTATCGTGTTCTATAATGATTTAAGACGATATAAACATTATCGGACGATAATTTTAATCGTTGAAAAACGATTCACATCCCTATTAAATACTATATAGAATATAAAACCCTGAACATCATACACAAATTAATACATTTAGATCAACCAACTGGTCAATTATTAATCTCATTCCTCACATGACTCAATGGAACCTATGTTCAAATAACAAGGGCTTTCTGAGAATTCCCCCTGTACGATCAGCTCAACTATCAACAACCTATGAAAGAGCATTCTCCATCACCTGCCCTAAATTATGGAACTCAATCCCATTGGAACTTCGAATGCAATCCAACTTAAAAACATTTAAAAAGGATCTGAAAACATGGCTTTTCTTCAAAGCTTACAATGACACCCAAACTCTCACAACAATACCTCAGCAACTGAACTCCCAAATGAACTTTAACTTGCTCAGTTTCCATGGACAACAATACTCCGAACCACCTGCAGCTGCTAACTCATACGTTCCCTTAGCTTGTTAACTTCCACATTATTACATCACTCCTCTTTACCCTACCTGCTGTACTTTAACCTGACTGTATCTAGTCCCACCCCCTCTCTATACATCTATCCTACCTTTACCCTGACAATGTTACCTATATATAGATCCCCCTTTTTAAAAATATGTAACCTTTTTATCCCCCTGTTGAAATATGTAAACTGTTGTGATGGCATTACTGAATGACGGTATATAAAACTCAATAAATAAATAAATAAATTAAATAAATGAGAAGGTTCAAAAAATAGATATTTTGAACTCTGATATCTTAACAAACATTTAAATGAAATCTCAAATCAAATTTCACTCCTTTGCTTAACACTTACGGTTTCATAGAAAGAAATTTCCTCCTACATTCTTGGGTAATCCTAGTAATGTCTGGAAAAATCCAGATTTTTTGACCATGAAATAACTGATGGCAGTTCCGAAGAAAAAAATTTAAAACAGAATTTCTCTTGGATAGAAAGGCAAAAATAATTAGCAGAGTGCCCCTCTTCTGAATAGACGTCTCTTGAGAGAGTTCTAGTATTTCCGATAAATTTGAAGCTGGGAATGATTCAGAGTCCTTTGGAATACCTTCATCAGAAAAGGCAAATAATAAAACTTTGTTATTACAGGAGTGGCTTCTGGAGGAAATTTAAGAATTTGCACCAAGTAGTTCTTAAATATCTTTAGGAGGAAGCTATTTTATATAGGGAAAGTTCAATACTCTCAGATTCAATATTCTTAAGGCATCATCAATATTTTCTAATTTTTTAGAATAAACTATTTCAGATCGAACTAATTTATGTTGCACTGTTTCTACTTTTAAAATTCTTGTATCCAAGTCACCAATTTTAGCGGCAAATAAATCAACTTGACATTCTGTAGCTGAAACATGCCGATTAGTGTCCACCAATACAGCTGTTCAAGAGGTAACAGCTTTCTCCAAAGAAACTAGAAAAGTCCAAACAGATTCCAATATTATCACTTTAGGCTTCTCAAGAATTGATTTTATTGAAGGGCATACCTGTTCAATCCCATCTCCTTCACCCATGGGGTTGCTTCTTCCTTCCATAATTCCAGGCAGATTCAAGGCAAGAAAAAGACCTGAGGAATCCATTCCAAATGGATTATCCAAAGGTAAAACTGCTATGATTTCTCTTCTTGGGGTCTGACTGATCTTCTTATCTCTTTGTCTCAATTCAGATACATCCAGGATCGAAGGAAATGGTGGTGGAGGGATTATTGGCACACCAGGGCTAAGTGATATCACTTCAGCTATCGTAGCCAATAATCGCTCAGTGTCTGACTCTGAAGCGGCTCTCCCCTCCGGCGTTCCAGTTAGGGGCACGCGAAGAAGGTTCCAATCCAGGGTTGAGAATGCTCAGGATGCTCAGGAACAGGAGAGGAACTTGAAATCTCCCTCAACTGGACCTTACTCTTTGTATGAGGCATTCTTTCAAAAGTAAAACAAGTTTTAAAGATAAAACTAGAGGAGCACTTCTTCAGCATGTAGATCAGGTGGTGGCCATTTTACCCTCACCTCTGAGCGCATTTTAAAAATTGCTCAGCCACGTGCACATCTCCCGATAGGTGTGGAAATGCCAGGCTGGGTCGGGGGCTGGCCATGACACTAGCCATTAGGCCCCGTCCTGGAGAAGCACAGGCCAGCAGCTCTTACTACATCTCCAAAGAGGAAGTAAGTTAAAAAACAAACAAAAAAAAAAGATTAGGTAGGGTAGATTTAGGGGTTGGGTGGAGAGGGAAAAAGGGAGGAAGGTAAGGCAGGAGTGTAGGGAAGTTCCTTCCCAGTCTGCTCCTTAATTGCAGTGGACTGGCAGGGAACTGGACAAAGGCTCGATCACGTCGCCATGCGTGCATTACAAAATTCTCCTCCTTCGTGTTGCGCTTGGCTGACCATGGAGGAGGTAAGTCTGCAGTCGTCCGCTCTTACCTGGGACTTCGGGTAGCAGGGAGACCACCACTGCTGCAATGACCTCTTGGCTCCAGACGTGGCAGGCCGCTATGCATGATGGGACATGCCACGCCAGGAATGCAGCTAAACTGTTCGAACATCTCTAGGTGAGCTCGCATGCACATCTCACTCTTACTTAAAGGGCCTCATGGTAGGAAACCTCCCATGGCACCTACTGATGACGCACCTAGGTCTTACTATTAAGGCCTGGTCAGATCTACATTGGACGCTTCAGCAACAGATCAATCTCCTTGGAGTAGCTGGTTGCATGTTCCTGACTCCATGTTCCTGACTCAGTCTCCACGTCCCAGTCTTGGCTTCCCTCCAGATTGTTTCTTTGGCCTTGACCTCTGGTATGTCTTCTGGATTTTGCTTGATCGCCACCTGCCTTGACCCCTGGAATGCGTTGACACTGCTTACTGCCCGCCAGACTCTTTAGATACTATCTCAGCTCTAGCCTCCATCTTCATGGGAATCATCACCATTGGAGACCCGCACCTAAGTCCAAGCACCCATGGCACCAAGGGCTCAACCTGTGGGGAACAAGGACTGGTAATGGTGAGGGTTCTGTTGGGCCTCCATTCTGACCAGTTTCTGCCTTCTGACAATGAGGACCTGCAGGGCTCCTCCCTGCAGGTAGCGTCAACCTCATCTCAGTCCAAGGGTCCACTTCTTCAACAGTTTGCTGAGGCCATGGACCCAGCAGATCTCTCAGGCCTTCGAGCCATCTGGACCTGGTTAAGAAGATCCAGCAGCAGCAATTCCTGGAGGCACTGGCAAGCTCGATGGAATGTCTAAGCACCCATCTTGATGCCACCACTGCTTTAGCAAGCACCGGACCTCCAACAACACCTGTACCCATCACAGCTTCTCCAGCAGTACATCTTCCAGTACCTCCCAATTATGCTGGGAATCCTAGACAATGCCGTGGAGTTTTAAATAAGTGCTTTATGCACTTCTCTCTTCATCCCACCCTGTTTTCTAGCAACATTATGAAAACCACCTTTATTTTCTTGACTGGAAGGCCTTAGCCTGGGCCTCCCCTCTCTGGGAGTATGGAGACTTGTTGCTTCAGGACCTACAACAATTCGTCAAGGCCTTGAATCAGGTATTTGATGAACCAGGATGTCTAGATACTGTCAGATCGGAGCTGCTGCACCTGCGGCAGGTCTCCAGACTCCTGATGGATTACACCATTGAGTTCCACACTATGGCCATGGAACTATATTGGCGGGAAGACAGTCTTTGGAACATTTTTTTTTTTAGAAGGAGTGTCCTCCCGAATCAAAGATGAGCTAGCTTCCAGAGAACTGCCTGACTCTCTAGATGCCCTCATTGATCTGACCAGGAGGTTTGACCGTCATCTTCAACAACGGGCTCAGGAGCTGTGAACACCTCGCAGATAGGTGCCATTGGCCCTATCCTTCTCAGATCTCCATATACCAGCTCCTGTGACAACACCTGGTTCAGCCCATCTGGAGGAACCCATGCAGCTCAGACAGAGCCACATCACATTGGAGGAGAAGAACCATCACCATACTCAGGGTCTTTGCTTTTACTGCACAGGGAAGAGGCACTTTCTAGTACAATGCTCACTGAAACAGGGAAACTATTGAGCCTAGGGAGATATCCCTAGGTTATAGTGTTCCCGCTCCCCAAATCACTCTTCCTGTGGAATTCACCTCAGAAGATTGCGTATTCTCTACCCTTGCACTTGTGGATTCTGGTGCAGAGGGTAACTTCATTGTGAAGGGCCTGATGGATCACCTGAAGCTACTGACAGTTCCCAAGGACCCACCATTAATCATCTCCACCATCTATGGGGTACCTCTTCCAGGCTTGATCACTTCGATGACTTCTCCCCTATGCCTCCACACCAGTATCCTACATGTGGAGGAGATAACCTTGTTTATTATTGAGAAGGCTGTATACCCGATCATGCTGAGGTTTTCCTGGAAGCAGCTTCATTCTCCCAGTTTTGACTGGGGAACTCTGCAACTAACCAAGTGGGGTCCTTGTTGCCAAATCTCTTGCCTCCATCCAGTTTGGCCCCTCTCTCCTGTTCTGCTACCCATGTCCTCAGTGGGAGTACCACCACCATATGCTGATTATGTGGATGTGTTCTCTAGAAGAAGGTGGAGACCTTACTGGAGCATCAGTCTTTTGATTGTGCCATCAATCTTATACCAGGCACTACCCTACCTCGAGAAAGAGTATATCCCCTGTCTCTACCTGAATCTAAAGCTATATCTTAGTGCCTCCAGTAGAACCTTGAGAGAGTTCATATGACCATCTATGTCCCCGGCCGGGGCAGGATTCTTCTTTGTGTCTAAGAAGGACGTACACTACGACCATGCATAGACTGCTGTGGTCTAAACGTATAACGAAGAAGGATTGCTATCCCTTGCCTCTTATTTCAGAACTTCTCAATAATCTTGAAGGAGCCAGGATATTTACAATACTTGACTTCTGGGGGGCATACAATCTTATTCTTATTAAGTCAGGTGATGAATGGAAAATATCATTCAACATGCGGGATGGCCACCAAGAATACCTGGTAATGCCCTTTGGTCTGTGCAGTGCCCCCACTGTATTTCAAAATATGATGAACAAGATTTTAAGAGACCTCTTGTACATCTGCGTTGTAATCTACTTTGATGATTTTCTCCAAAGATTTTCCTTCTCATTGTCGGGAAGTTCGGCAGGTACTCCAACACCTATGCTCTAACAATCTGTTTGCTAAATTTGAGAAGTACAGTTTTGAAAAGGGAAGCTTACCCTTCTTGGGGTATATAATCTCCAGCAGTGGCTTCTGCATGGAACCTGAGAAGGTAGAAAGTATTCTAAACTGGCCACAGCCCTCTGGCCTTAATCCCCTGCAAAGGTTTCTGGGATTTGCGAACTTCTACTGACATTTTATTCCTTATTACTCACAGATCGTTGCACTCCTCATAGCTATCACTGAAAAAGGTACAAATACCAAGGATTGGCCCCTGGAAACAGTCAATGCTTCCTCAAGTTGAAGCAAACTTTCTTTTGTGAGCCCTGACTCCACCGTCCTGATTCCACACGTCCTTTTATTCTTGAGATGGATGCTTCCTCCATGGGACTAGGGGGCATATTGAGTCAACACTCAGATACAGGGGACCTCCATCCATGCTACTCCTTCTCTCAAATATTTTCCCCTGCTGAATGAAACTACACCATCAGGGACAAGGAAATATTAGCCATAAAGATGACACTCGAAGAATGGCAACAGTGGTTAGAAGGTGTGCAACACTGCATTACTGTTTATACCAATCATAAAAACTTAGTGCATCTCCATCTTGCCCAATATTTGAATGCCTGCCAAGCCTGATGGTCCCTGTTTTTCACCCGCTTGATTCTGAGGTGAGATATAGGCCGGCAACTAAGAACATAAGAAAATGCCATACTGGGTCAGACCAAGGGTCCATCAAGCCCAGCATCCTGTTTCCAACAGTGGCCAATCCAGGCCATAAGAACCTGGCAGGTACCCAAAAACTAAGTCTATTCAATGTTACTATTGCTAATGGCAGTGGCTATTCTCTAGGTGAACTTAATAGCAGGTAATGGACTTCTCCTCCAAGAACTTATCCAATCCTTTTTTAAACACAGCTATACTGACTGCACTAACCACATCCTCTGGCAACAAATTCCAGAGTTTAATTGTGCGTTGAGTAAAAAAGAACTTTCTCCGATTAGTTTTAAATGTGCCCCATGCTAACTTCATGGAGTGCCCCCTAGTCTTTCTACTATCTGAAAGAGTAAATAACCGATTCACATCTACCCGTTCTAGACCTCTCATGATTTTAAACACCTCTATCATATCCCCCCTCAGTCGTCTCTTCTCCAAGCTGAAAAGTCCTAACCTCTTTAGTCTTTCCTCATAGGGGAGCTGTTCCATTCCCCTTATCATTTTGGTAGCCCTTCTCTGTACCTTCTCCATCGCAATTATATCTTTTTTGAGATGCGGTGACCAGAATTGTACACAGTATTCAAGGTGCGGTCTCACCATGAAGCGATACAGAGGCATTATGACATTTTCCATTTTATTCACCATTCCCTTTCTAATAATTCCCAACATTCTGTTTGCTTTTTTGACTGCCGCAGTACACTGAACCGACGATTTCAATGTGTTATCCACTATGACACCTAGATCTCTTTCTTGGGTTGTAGCACCTAATATGGAACCCAACATTGTGTAATTATAGCATGGGTTATTTTTCCCTATATGCATCACCTTGCACTTATCCACATTAAATTTCATCTGCCATTTGGATGCCCAATTTTCCAGTCTCACAAGGGCTTCCTGCAATTTATCACAATCTGCTTGTGATTTAACTACTCTGAACAATTTTGTGTCATCTGCAAATTTGATTATCTCACTCGTTGTATTTCTTACACAGGCAGATGCCCTATCCCAGTCCTTCGAGGTAGAAGACACACCAGACCTTCCGGTACCATCAGTAACCTGTAACAAATCCTCCTGGAAACCACCGTGACCATTCCTACAGGAAAGAGGGTCATTTCAAAATGACTCCATCAAAAGGTTTTGGAATGATCCCATAATTCTATGGTCGCAGGCCTCCCTGGTCAGGCCAAGACTCTTGCACTTCTCCAGAGCTATTACTGGTGGTCCTAAATGCAAACAGATATCAAGGTCTTTGTGGACTCTTGTCTGACCTGCACCCAGCAAAAACCTATGGTGGGACAACCTTGGGGGCTGTTACAGCCATTGCCAGCCCCAAAGGAACCATAGATCCATTTGTCCACCAACTTTGTCGGGTATCTTCCCATTTCAAATGGCTGTCATATTATCTGGGTTGTAATCGACCAGTTCTTTAAAATGGCCTATTTAATTGCCCTTCCTGGCTTACCATCTGCACCTGAATTGGCAAGTTTGTTTATCTTCCATGTCTTCTGCCTACATGGATTGCGGCAGCACATTCCCTCGGATCGAGGCACCCAATTTACTGCCAAGTACTGGCATTCCTTATGCCGTAAATTCAACATTATGCTGGATTTTACCACAGCATACCATCCACAAGCCAACGGTCAAGTGGAATGGACCAACCACACTCTAGAAATTTTCCTTAGGTCTTTCATTAATGAATGCCAGGACATCTGGGTGACTCTTCTCCCATGGGCAGAATTCTCACACAATTCCCATATCAATGTTGCCACCAGATCATCCCCTTTTCTGATAGTATATGAAAGACAGCTGGCTCCTCTTCAACCAATTCCACTATTGGTTGCTCCCCAGAAACCCAATTAAAGGCACAGATACTTCAGGAATTGTGGATCCAAAAGGAGGCAATGATCCAGAGGGCTGCCTTGAAAGCAAAAAAGACAACTGACTCCCCTGATGACCTGCCCCACAATTCAAAATTGGGGACAGGGTTTGGTTAAATACTATATCCAGCTCAGAGTACCCTCTATGAGATTAGCACCATGCTACATTGGGCCTTTCCTATTATCCGCCAAATAGGGCCCGTTATCTATCAACTACATTTACCAGTTTCCATGAAGATTCACAATGTATTTCATGTTTGTCTCCTCAAGCCTCTGGTATTATCTTGGCCAACCGGAAGATTCCTGAAGCCCCAGAGGTAGCTCAGAAGAGGGAGGTCCTGGATGTCTGAAGGCGGAATAAGTGGTAGGAGTATCTAATCTCCTGGGAGGGGTACAGCCAGGAGGACAATACCTGGGAGCCTGCCTCAAATATCCTGGATAAGGATCTTCTTAAGGCATTCTATGCAGCCCATCCTAGGAAACCTTGGCCCTTGGGGGGAGGGCTTAGAGGAAGGGGGTACTGTTGTGCTTGGCTGACCACAGGGTAGGTCTGTGGCCAGCCTCTTTTACCTGGGATTTCATGTGGCAGGGAGACTGCCACCGCCGCAACAACTTCACGGCTCCAGGCGTGGCAGGCTGCCACTCACGAAGGGACATGCCATGCTGGGAATGCCGCTTAGCTGTACGAGCATCCCTAGACGCACACATGCACATCCCACTCCTACTTAAAGGGATCGTGGTGGGAAACCTCCCATGCTGCGTACCGATGACATCATCAAGGCTTTACTATTAAGGCCAGCTAGATCTGCATTGGACTCTTCAGCAACAGGTCGAACTCCTTGGAGTAGCTGGTTGCATGTTCTGGACTCCATGTTCCTGACTCCATCTCCATGTCCCTGTCTTGTCTTCCTTCCAAATTGCTTCTTTGGCCTTGACCTCTGATATGTCTTCTGGATTTCGCTTACTAGCTACCTGCCTAAATTTCTGGTATGTCTTCTGGAATTCACTTGATTGCCACCGCCTTGACCTCGGGTACATCTTCTTGATTTTGCTTACTTGCCGCCTGCCTTGACCCCTGGAATGCTTTGACACTGCTTTCTGCCTGCTGGCCTACTATAGATACCATCTCGGCTGCTAGTCCATCTTCATGGGAAGCATCACCATCAGAGACTTGAACCTAAGTCCAGCCAGCCTCTGCACCCAAGGACTTAATCTGCAGGGAAAAAGGGCTGGTATTGGTGAAGGTCCTGCTGGGTCTCCACTCCGAGCAGTTCCACCTGTCAACAATGCGGAGCTGCAGGGCTCCTCCCTGCAGGTAAGCGTCAACCTCGTCTCTGTCCAAGGGTCCACTTCTTAAATATTACGTGCGCAAGTGGGCACCCATGCACAGATGTGCTCGCTGATACAAAATTGGGCACGCATGTGCGCACGGGCATTGGGTTTTATAACATGCACATGGCAACATCCATGTGCACACACCGGGAACCACATGCACATAGACGCACCAGTGCATCTTTGAAAATCTACCCCTATATCTCTACTCTTATCGGATGGCTTTATAGTAATAAATAGGATAGGATGCTCATTGATACAACAGAACTGTAAAAACAATTTACAGTAGGTTCCATTCATCAGACATCAAGATAAGTAAACTGTATACAAGTGTGAGATAATAAAAGTATAAGGGAAAATTGGTATTTTAATTGTAAACACAAATTAAGAAAAAAAACCTCATAATAGGACTGATGATTATGTAATTAGAGGACAAGGCAATCAACAGTTGCCATATGAGCTGTTGTGATGTAGTCAGCCCAAGTTATGTCAGTTCTTAATCCATGAAAATGAGAGTGTGGGCAGTACGGTGCAGCAAAAAAGAATACATATCACTATATGTCAACAGTGTAGAGTGTTTTATTTTAGCTATTGATAGAGTCAGAAACATCCTTGCATAAATCAAGTTCTTGATGTTCAGAGATTGATACATTAGATTTAACAAAAGACTAATTCTGTTCAAGCTTTGACATATCTATCAACACTAAAAGGTGAATTTTTAAACCCAGCATGCACCAAAACCAGGTGTCATGCGCACAACTTGGGCCTGCATGCACCAAGTAGATTTTAAAAGCCGCCTGAATACATGCATACTTGCTGCTATGTGCACAAATGAAAAGTTCAAAAAAGGGTGTGGGGTGTGGGCGTTGTCTGGGTGCAGCATGGACATTCCTGGATTTTAACTTGAAATTAATACGTAAATACTTATGCGCACAGATACGCATCGGGGGCTCCTGCTGCATAACTTTACTTCTGCTATGGATGATGTGTAAGTTATAACTTAAAGATGCATAGACAGATTGGCCGCATTTTAAGGGTTGGGGCTAACAGGGGAGAAGGGAATCTATTAAACTAGGTGGGTTTGGAAGTCCTATTCCTTACCTGGGTGAACTGGGAATGAACTATGGCATTGGTGTGCATCTTCTAAAATCCCCCCACTTATGCAGTAGAAGCAGCATTTGCATGCATAGATGTCCAGCCACTTAAAACTGCATGCACAAGTGCTCACGATCAGGCTATTTTATAACATGCTTCATATAAACATGTATGTTATAAAATGGCCTCATCCCTGAGAAGATCAGAAGTTTCAGTAAGCATCCACATAGACTTCTGCATCAGTTTAGACCTATTGATACTAGAGATGTGCATTCATTGTGGTTCAGGGGGACCTGAACCAGGAAACGGATTTTCCACGAGCTTTGGGGAAAATTTGTTTTTCAGGTTAGTGTGGGGGGAGGGGCACATTTATTAAAAAAAAAAAACAAAACACCCCAACCCTTCACATTTACTTTCTTATAACCCCCCACCATCCCAATCCCTCCCCAAGACTTACTAAAAGTCCCTGGTGGTCCAGCGGGGTCCTGCGAGCGATCTCTCCCTCCATGCCGTTAGGCTGTCGGGCCTGCTTTGACTCAAAATGATGCCGATAGCCTTGCCCTTACAATGTCACAGGGGCTACTGGTGCCATTGGTCAGCCCCTGTCAAATGGAAGGAGCACAAGATGGTGCAGATGGCCATGTGACAGGGGCTGACCAATGGCACCAGTAACCCCTGTGACATAGTGGGTCAAAGGCTATCAGCGCCATTTTGAAGCAAGGCAGGCCCGAAAGTCCGATGGCACAGAGGGAGAAATCCCTCACGGGACCCCGCTGGACCACCAGGGATGTTAGTAAGTCTTGGGGAGGGATCAGGATGTATGGGGGGGGGGGGGTTGTATTACAGTAAATTGTAATGCTTGGGGTGGTTTTTATTTTAAAAAATAAAATGTGCCCCTCCCCCTGTACAAACCCGAAAAACTAATTTTCCTCGTAGCTCAGGGAAAATAAGTTTCAGGGTTCGGGGCCCCCGACCCACGACGAATTAGGCAATTTTGTTGAAATTGCCTCATTCGTGATAAACGAACCACATCTCTATTTGATACTAAGATTTATTTGGGAAAAAAAAAAGTTCTCTTCATTCTCCTAAAAACTTGAATAAATCAACTCGCACAGAGAAGGATTCTTACTTAGAAGTGAGTACAAATGAGAATCCTCTATTTGACAAGAAAATCTCATCTGAAGTTAGCACTCTAGACAACAAATTATATAAAGAAGAGGCTATTTGTATAGCACCCAAATTCTGTGATTCTCTTTTATTGGCTGAAGTGGATGATGAAACTGATTGGAATTTGTCCTCATATGTCGTGTCCTCGATTATAAAAAAATGAGGGGCCTCAGAACTATTTTCATCAGAGGATTGTAAGTCCAATAATACAAGATACTTCAGCCTCAGCCTTAGAGCTCTATAATTACTGTCCAATTTTGAACCTTTATTCGATCAGTAGTGTTTTGGAGATGTGGGTTCTATCCCAGTTGGATGGTTTTTTAGCTGAGAACAATTTATTGGATAAAGACCAATATAGTTTCAGAAAAGGTTTTGGAACGGAAACCTTGTTACTTTCTTTATTATATGATATTCTCTGTAATTTAGAGTTGAATAAGATGGGGACCTTAGAGCAGTTGGATATTTCCTGTGCATTTGACACAACGTGCTATGACATCTTGCTTTCAGTGTTATATCAGTTTGGTATTGGAGGAACAGTACAAGCTTGGTTTCATTCTTATTTACATGACAGAAGTCAGCAAATACAATTGAATAATGTCAACTCTGACTTGTACATGAGCTGTACAAGGGTTCCACAAAGATCTGCTTTGTCTGCGGTACTTTTTAATATTTATTGCCACCTTTAGCAAAAGTTTTGCCATTGCTTAATGTGCCCTTTAAAATATATGCGAATGATGTTCAATTTTATATTTCTAGTCTGAATGTGGTGAATTTCTGTATAAAATGTTTAATAGAAGCATGTCCCTTATAAAGAATTGGGTATGCACAAATGGTTTACTTTTGAATGGTGAAAAAGAACCACCTGTGATTTTAGCAAATATGTTTTCTTGTGGATTTAAAGTTGAGTTATCTAGTGAGGTTAGAACTCTAGGTATGATACTTGGTTCCAAACTTTCACTTAAGCAGAAGTAAAAAAAAGGTTGTAAACATCGCTTTCTACAAGCTACATATGCAGACTTTCTTGGTAATATCTGACTTTAGAAGTGTAGTGTTGGCAGTTGTATTAAGCCATCTAGATTATTATAATTCATTAAACCTAGGGATGGTGAAGAATTTACTCCATGTACTGCAATTAGTACAGAATACAGCTCTCCTCATAGTATTTGGTTTGCATTGAGCTACTAGTATATCCCCTTACATGAAAGAGATGCAATGGCTTCCTATCTCTTCACATGTTAAGTTTAAGCTTTTGATGTTGGTCTATTAAGCTATATATTTTGAGAATTTCTGTTTAAGGGAAAAGGTAAGCTGATACATTCCAACACAAATCATTCAATCTGCACCACAAGGGCTATTAATGATTCCTTCTACAAATTCTTACTACCTGCAGGAGACAAGGTAAAATGTTTTTTGCATTGCAGATTTTGAGCAGTGGAACTCATTACCATTAGGACTTTGTAATGAGTATGATAACTTGTGCTTTCGGAAGCAACTAAAAGCAATGCTTTTTGCTCAGGCTTTCTCTGATCATCCAAAAGTTATTTGACAGTATTTACTTTAATTGTTTACAGTGTATCACATTAATTGTAAATGTTTTTAATGATTAAACATTGTTTTATTTGATTTTTGTTATTGTGCTAATTTTAATTGTATATGTTTTATTGAACATTGTGGAAACTATGGAATATAGGATCAAATAAATAAATAAAATGAAGCTGATAGGCTTATAAAACTTTGTTGTTTTTGTAGGTTAGACAGCTCATATAATTGGACGTACTTCAAGTCACTCCAGTTTATACGCTACATCAAACGGAAAGTTTAGCTCTCCACTGCTTTCATGATAAGTTGAAATCATTATTTAATAATGCTGAACTGGTTATAGCAATAAGCATTATTTGAGAAGTCATTTTTAGAGTAACAATGATATCTTGAAGTAGAGGTAATCATCAGAAAGAAGTTCATCCATTAAGGTTTCCTCATGATAAAGCTAACCTTTTCTAAAACAAGGGCCTTTTGTCAGGGATCATTGGAAAGGTTTGATTGTTTTGAGACATGAACATTTAGTATTACATTTTTTTAAGGAATACCACGTGGATTGAGATGAGGATTATGGATATTAAAACTATTTGGGGAAATTGCTATCTTTGAAATATAAGAAAGATGCTTAATTGGCCCATGGATGCTGGGGATAACTGGGAGGCTGTACTTGGAGCAGGTGGATATCCAGGTTGGTCACTTACCATGGGGCTGAAGGATGGGTGCATGGCATCGGGGTGGCATTGCACTGTGTTGCTGACTTCAATGGAGTGGTGACAGCACTCCAACATGATGTGATGTGCCAGTGCCACCAAGCAAACCCTGTAGTGGGGCCGAAGAGGGAGGGCCTCGGTGCTGGAGGGTTGAGTTCTGGTGGAAGAAAGCCAAATGGGTGGGCTGGAAGGCGAAGTAAGGAGGGACGGGACAGGCCGATGGCATCATGGCAAAGATCATTGGGCCATTCTAACCTGGGAGACTAGATCGGAGATGAAGCTGGTTAGCACAGGGAGAACAACTCAGGATGCTGCCTGTGAGGCTTCCCTTTGTTCCTGGCCCCCTGTGGTGTTGCTGCTGCCACATCCCATTCACTCCCTCTTCTTTTGGGCTGTCCGAGTTCTCAACTTTAGTTAGTGCACATTGTTTGTTAGGCTTAAAAATGTTGTATCCCTGATGATGTTGCAGCAGTTGGGCAGGTACCTGAGCCAAGAAGTGGGCTTTTCCAACCAGAGGCAGAGCACAGAAGGCCATTTTAGGCTTTACATTTGGCTAAGGGATTGTCTGCTGTCAAGGCCTGGTATGGTGGTAGACCAGATGCCCCTGTATTTTGGGCAATCATCTTATTTGTGCATGATGGGCTAACTGTGAATGTCTATGATGAGAAAATCTTGAAAGAACTGGGCTTTGATTGCCTGTGGTGGGCTGAAGTCCTAGAGATGACACACTGTCTACCGCATCTGCCGAGGATAGCATTTATCTCTGAAATGACTCAGATACATAGGTATTGTTTGTATTGCGGTTTATCAACAATAAGGTTATGGCAGTTTATACTCCATTCTATGGTTGGTGTGGATTGATGATTGGATTACTGAAGCAGGTGTGTTCCCTACACCTCGCACCTTCGCAATGACTGGTTGTGACTACCCTGGTTAGCTTATTTAGGTTTATTACTTTAATTTAAAATGTCTTCAGTGTTTTACAGAGTGCTGCAATTTGATGAAGGACTCTCTTCTTTTGTGAGTGAAATCTTCTTGCATATGCAGTGTTGATATACCAGTTTTCACTCAACTATTAGTAGGGTAGGAAAAGGGGGAACATTTTATTTTTTTGTTTCATTTTTGAGGGTTGTTTTCCCACAAATTTCATTTCAGCATGATTTTGACTAATGGCAGCCACCAACCTGGGAGTGGAAGGTTACTCCTGGGCCCCCCACTAGACCACCATGGATTTTTGGTGAGTCCTGGAGGGGTCAGGAGGGTCAGAGAGTGGGCAGGGAGCTCTGATGGTGGGAATGCTCCTTAATTTAATAAATGGGAATGGTTGGGGGAGGTTTTTATTTAAATTAAATTGAGAATGAAAAGAAAGTAAACAATCCAGGAGTGGACCTGAAACAGGCCCATCCCCAGAATGAAAATGAAAACAAGTTGAAAAATGTTGGGGGTACCTCCTCTAATAACCATACACAATAGGCAGGGAGAAAAAATAGAGACTAAGACTCACATCCTATGCAGGCAACCTTTACGGTCCTACCCCTTTCCATGCAGGGTCAAGTGACAGTCATGGAATGTTAACTCCTTACTGTCTGGTCTAGATGATGATCTTTTGCTATTGGTCCTCCAACATAGCTTCTCGATGGCTGAACAGTCATTCCTCAAGACAAGTCCTCTCCAGGTGTCACAAGTCACTACCTAGGACCTGCAAGACTCACTGAAAGTTTTCTGGAACACACTGCTTAGGGTCAGCCAATTGTAGTAAAAAAAACTTTATTTCATGCATCAGTGTTTACTTCACACTCAATTCTCAGTTCCTGTCCTGAGACACCAGAACCACCCCAGTTGAGATACTGTGGATATTTTTACTTTTCTCTCTTAGAAAGAGAAACATAGAAACATGATGGCAGAAAAAAATTGTATGGCCCATCCAGTCTGCCCATCTGTCCAATTAATTTAGCATTATAATTGTCATCTCTTCCTTAGAAATTCCCTATATTTAAGAACATAAGAAATTGCCATGCTAGGTCAGACCAAGGGTCCATCAAGCCCAGTATCCTGTTTCTAACAGAGGCCAAACCATGCTACAAGAACTTGGCAAGAACCCAAACACTAAGAAGATCCCATGCTGCTGATGTCATAATAGCAGAAGCCATTCCCTAAGTCAACTTGATTAATAACAGTTAATAAACTTCTCCTCCAAGAACTTATCTAAACCTTTTTTAAACCCAGCTACACTAACTTCACTAACTACATCCTCTGGGAACAAATTCCAGAGCCTAATTGTGCGTTGAGTGAAAAAGAATTTTTCTCCGATTAGTCTTATCCCATGCTTTCTTAAATTCAGATACTGTTTCTGTCTCTGCCAGCTCCACTGGGAGGCTGTTCACACATCCACCACCCTCTTTGTAAAGAAATATTTCCTAAGTTTACTCCTGAGTCTACCCCTTTCAACCTCATCTCATGACTCCTCATTCTAGAGCTTCCTTTCCATTAAAAGAGGCTCACCTCCAGTGCATGGAAATGTTTGAGATATTTGAATGTCTCCATCATATCTCTCCTGTCTTGACTTTCCTCTGGGGTATACATTTTTAGATCTTTAAGTTTCTCCTCTTATGCTTTAGAACAAAGACCACTGACCATTTTAGTAGCCATCCTCTGGATCAACTCTATCCTTTTTACATCCTTTTGAAGGTGCGCTCTCCAGAACTGTACATATTATTCCAATTGAGGCCTCACCAGGGACGTATACAGGGGCAATATAACCTCCCTTTTTCTGCTGACCATTCCTCTCCTTATGCAGCCAAGAATCTTCCTGGCTTTTGCCATCGCTTTATCCACCGGTTTGGCCACCTTAACATAATCAGATACATATACCTCCAGATCTCACTCTTGGTGCTTAGAAACATTTTGCCTCTAATATTGTTCCTTTCCTCTGGGTTTTTGCATTCTAGATTCATTACTTTTCATTTTATAGCATTAAATCTTAGCTGCCAGACCATAGATTATTCCTCGAGTGTTGCTAGATTCCTCCTCATGTTTTCCACTCTTTTCTGACTGTCCACCCTGTTACAGATTTTGTTATCAATGACAAAAAGGCAAACAGTTTGCTCTACAAAAATAGACAAGGATGTATCGGTTCCAGTATAAAACTGCCAAATGTATTTTTCCTGTAATATTACAAGAAGGCCACACATTAAATAAACTTTCAGTGGGCATTCTAAAATCCATTACATACTGCAAGACATTTACAGGTGGGGGTGGGGGGTGTTAAATCAAGGCACACACAAATCACGGCAGCTATGCGCATGGCTGAGCTGAGTGCGCGCAGAGTACATTTTCTAAACACTATGCATGGAAGTGCTGGGATTTACAAAAGGGGCGGACCGGGAGTGGGGTCAGGGCTGTTATTGGTGTTTGGGTGGATCCTTGCACACTGTGGCAGCTGACCACGTCCACGGGGGGCAGTCCCGTGAGGGACCACAGTGTCAGGCTTAACTCCGGACAGACAAACACAGAAATTGAATCTTTTATTAAACAGTATATGGAACCACCAGAGGTGGCAGTAGTGAATAGTGCTTGTAGAGCCACTCTCCCAGGATGCTGGAACAGTGGATCCTCTGTAGGCAGTGCTGTAGTGAAAGAGAGACTGAGAGTTATGAACACACAATAGAATTAGCATTCAGAGTCCCAAGTAGAATAGGAGAGCTCCGAGACAGGGAGAGCAGGCCTTCAAAGAGCGAGTACCTGATCCCTTGGAGCAGAGAGACTCAAAAGGGAGCATATGGAAAAGAAGGGAAAAGGATTATGGTAACAGTATTGGTATTTAAACATCTTCAGGATGGTCTTCTAGTGTTGTTAATTATAAGTTCATATTGCTATTATGATGGTTGTTGCCAGACAATATTTCATTACCTCTTTTGCATGAGTATGATTGGTAGTCTTGGTTAAAATTAGATTGTTGAAATAAATAATCATTAACCATAGACTTTATGAAAAAGAAAAGTCTTTAGATCCTTCTTGAAAATTTTGATATTAGTTTGAGTTCTTAAATAAGGTGGTAAGGAGTTCCATTTTTTAGGACAAGCAATAGAGAAAGCTCTATTTCTTGTTGTTGAAAGATGAGCATCTTTGATTGGTGGAATAATTAGACGAGAAGTGTTATTTGATCGAAGATTCCTTTTGTTGTTCTGTAGCATGATTTTTAAGCTTGTTTGTTTGTGGTGATCAGAATGAATTAATTTGTGTATAATTATTAAAATCTTATAATCAATTCATGATTTAATAGGGAGCCAATGTAGTGAAGATAAAATAGGAGTAATGTGATCATTCTTTTTTTTCCACTTAAAATTCTTGCTGCAGAGTTTTGAAGAATCTGTAAAGGCTTGATGTTGATATATGGAAGGCCAATGATAAGGGAATTAAGGTAGTCAATGGTTGAGAAAATAATTAGTTGTAAAACTGTTCTGAAATCTACTAAATTTAGAAAAGGTTTTATCCGCCGTAGAATTAGGAGTTTGTGATAACCTTCTTTGATTTTACTGGTAATGTGGTTATTATAAGATAGGTTATTGTCAATATATCATGTTATGACTTACAAATTAACACATAGTTTACACTGTAAGGTAAAGCAATAAAGCTATAGAGGCAGTTGTGCAAAAAAACAAGGGAAATACTGTCTGGGAATCTGTATGGGATTGCTCCTTGCAATGAAGCTGAAGATTACGCTGAGTGGCCTTTAGCTGGGGAGTGAACAATTTTCTCAATTTATTTTGGGTTTTATGTAGGGAGGTGATGAGAGGATGTAGTGCTTAATTTGTGGATTTATGGCCTGGAACAGAGTTCCACCATGTCTTTTTAGATGTAACAGGGTTGTTGTGCTCCGGCCTTTTCCATCCAGACAGCCTTTTTGTTCTGTAGGGCACAGAAGGAGAAGGGATGATCCTGAAGCAGACACTGTAGAGCAAATAACAGAACATTAAAAAGAGACAGAATTAGCACAAGTTTGAAACTTGTGATCCATAGAATCAAATGTCGAGATTTCAACTCTGGCCTTGATGAACAGCACTACTGGTCACAAATTTCAAATTGGGCTGAATTAATTCTATTGTGTTTGTTAATTCCTCGTAGAATGACCCAGAACTGCATTCTACTCCCCTTTCTCCAAGTAATGAAGCAGAGCCAGTAGTAGCATAGACCATTCAGGCTTCTCTAGCCCCTGGAGGAAGCAAAGCAGAGAGTGCTGGAGCTGCAGACCCTGAGACGGGGGCAGGCACATGGCCGTGATGTTTGTATAGTTTCCCAGCACAAATAAGAAGGCTGTGAGGGAGAACAGTCAGTTATAAAGGCATCCAGGTTGAATGCCTGTCATCCCCACTGCTTCAGCCGTACTAGTATGGTGTTTTACTGACCCCCCCCCCCCTCCACACACACACACACACACACACACACACACACACACACACACACACACTGCTTATTTGCGCAGGTTTCCTGGGCTCACTTGTGTCCCTGGTGACCAAACAGGGGAAGGAAGGAAGAAGAGGCAAGAGAATGAGGGGATAAAGTGGGAGGCAAGAGAGTAAAGAAGAGGATTAGAGGGAGGTGTGGTTCAGCTGAAATGGGATGTGGGAGTGCAAAAGAATGAGTGAACAGTTGGTAAAGAGTGTAGGGAGAGAGTGAGAGAATCATAGGTGCTGTGGAATGTGAGTGAAGGGATTGGATGAATTGGAGGGACTGAGGATGAATAAGATGATCAGCACTGGAGGTGGAGTCTGTTAGTGAAGCAATCAGAAAGTAGGGGAAGAGTGAGGAGAGAAATAGTTACTAATGCTGATCCCTTCCTTTCTCCCCCAAGAAGGAAAAGAGCAGGCCACACATTTGAATTCTTGTCCCTTCCAGTCTGAGGAGGCTAAGGAGAGCAGGCAGTACATGGTATTCTGCTCTTATCTCAAGGCAGAGGACAGCCAGCTGATTTTGGCTTGAAGAGGAGGCCTGTGCCTTAATGGCTAAGGAGGGAGAGGAGGAAAGTTGCTAGAAAAGTTGATTTTCTGGCTGGAAGGTGAGGGAGCCTTGAGGACTACCAGGAATTAGGGGTAACTTGGGAGGCCTAGGACTAGTAGGTGGCAACACGGGTAGTGGGAGGATTCATGGGGGCTGGGGGGAGACAGCTGAGTCTGGAGGACCAGAATCACCAGGGCAAAGTGGAAGTCAACAATGGAGAGAAAGGACCTCCTCCTCCTTTTTACCTCAGTGACCTTCCAACTCCAGCCCCCATAGACCAACTGCCTGTAATCCTTTCCCACCAGTGCTTATAAAGGGTCTGATTTTAAAAAGCAATTACATGCTTAAAATTGGGTTTTACACATTTAAATGCACTTTACCCACATAAATGGCTTTTTAAAATTGCTAAAATAGTATGTTACATATACAAATGTAACTCCTTTGAAAATGACCTCCTAAGTGAAGAATGGCTAGAGGGTTGAGAACTGATAGGGGCTAGGGATGGAGGATCACTGGGATAAAGAAGAAAACGAAGCGTGAACAGTATATTCACATTGTGAGTGTGAGAGAGAGAAATAGATTTCATACCAGACCATGGCCTCACTAACTCACTAACTCCTTTTTTCTATAAATTAAGCCCTGAGGAGATGGGTTAGCTAATTAGTTGGATGATTGTTAGTGATGAGGTAATAAGGGGTAGATTTTAAAAAGCCTACACACATAACTCGGGTTACGCGCGCCGGGCCTATTTTAGAAAGGCCCGGCGAAGTGCGTAAAGCCCCAGGGCTTGCCGGCAGGCTGCCGGCATGTGCAACAGGTAGGACAAAGGTACGGAAGAGTTTAGATTAGTGCTAGGGGGCAGGAGGGTTAGGGGAAGGGAAGGGAGGTTAGGGTAGGGGTTGGGAATGGGGGAAGGCTGCGGGCATCGGCGCGTGCAAGTTGCATAATTTTGAACCCCCTTGCATGCGCTGACCCCCGATTTTATAACATGCGCACTAGTTTTGAAAATCTACCCCTTACTGTTTAACCTCACAGTGAGAGAGGGGGGTTGATACAGATTGTCTGATAGTGTTTTACGACGGCAGCGGCCATCTTTAAATACGGTGGCGGCCATCTTTAAAGATGGTGCCGGCCAGCCAGTGCTCCTACCATGTGACAGGGGCCGGCATATGGCACGGATACCCTGTCATATGGTAAGGGCAAAGGGCCATTGGCGCCATCTTTATGAGTGGCAGCCGACGGCCTGAGAACGGGAGATTGCTCCCGGGACCACCACTAGACCACCAGGTAATTTTAAAATGTTTTGGGGGGATCGGGAAGGTGGGGGAAGCTAAGGGGTCGTTTTTAAAGGGTCGGGTGGGTTTTTTTTTATCAGGCCATCGGCACCATTTTTGAGTGGCAGCCAAAATGGCACCGATGGACCGAGAGCGGGAGATCGGTCCCCGCGCCCCCACTGGACCACCAGGTACTCGTAAAAAGTTTAGGGGGTGTTCGGGAGGATGGGGGAAGGTAAGGGATTCTTTTTATAGGGTCGGGGTGGGTTTAGGGGTTGTTTTGGTGTGCCGGTTTTCCCCGCCCTTCCCCCTCCCCTGATTTACGATTTTTCACGATAAATCGGGGGAATTTCTATTGTATCGCGACTCTTAACGATTTTTGACGATTTAAAATATATCTGACGATTTTTTTAAATCGTCAAAATACGATTCACATCCCTAATAATTAGGTTACTGTTTAAAACTTATTGCTGAGCAATGCAGTGATTTGAGATGGAACAAAAATTATATATCTAGCTCTGTGGAGATTAACTAAACATTGACATGAATATTTTAAAAAGAAGGGACTATTCAACTGTAAAATGAGGCTTCATCAAGATAAATTACTTCTTCTTTTTTGGGATTTCTAGAAAGACATCAGGAAATATTTTGAGTGTGCAATTCATAAACAGTATTTCCTTTACCTTAAAGAATACCTTTGATAATCAATGTCTAACAATCAGGTAATAATCCTAGTAGATAATACTGCCTGATACATCCTGATCCCTTCAACAGCCCAGTTAAATCCAAACTATCTAGTGATGTCTGAGAAGCTTGAACGTACCCCTCAGGTTCATGCCATTCATAAAAAAAGTTAAAAAGCTCTGGAGAGAGGTGGAAAGAAAGTATCTTTAAAATCATGATGGCATATGTCTAGGAGACCTTCATTTTCATTTATTTTATATTCTCTAGCAGTGGATCAGTGTTTGGCATAACAAAATAAAAAATGGGAATAAAATCAGAGAGAAAAAAAGCAACTCTTTTTTTTTCATTGAAGTTCTCAAGTTTTTTCACTGATATATTCCTGGGAATAATAAAATAAAATCTGAAAATGAAGATCCCTACATATATCTTAAATATCTCTGATTTTGAAATAGAAGAAATTATAGGAAAATTCAAGAGATGCAAATCAGGTCTTCTCAAAGTATTTTCAAATGTTTCCAATTTACACTGACTCTTTAGTACAAACCTCCTCCCTGGCCTGTGTGCTAAAGCTTAGCCTTTATCAAATCCCAACATTGCTTAATTTTAGCAACCTCCTCCATTCGAATGTCAACATTTTTCAAAGATGAAAATTTAACTGAAAGTCCTTGGATTTGAGAGGATATTGATTGTTGACAGGGGTGGATTGAGGGAAAATAGTGGCCCGGGGGATTTTTCTCCATACTAGCCCATGGGTACCCAATTACATATACAATATAATTTACATATATAATTTACATATATATGAACACACCCCTATATTTCGGCATGGTCCTCCCGTATCAACACAGTACTATTTGCCAAAACTCAAAGAATAACAACCCCACCTATGAAAAAGAATACCACAAATATTACACCAGAATCTAAAATATCAATACACCTCCTAATCAGGAAAACAGAATAGGCCAAGCTACTACAGATCCCTACAGAGAAACCACATGCTAAAAGAATGCTTATTCTCAGTCTTTACATGCAGAACACAAACTCTCACCAAATACAGAATAAAGCCACACAAAGTATAAATAGAAATGTACAGACAAAATCTAAACTGTAAAACGTATCATGCCAGACTCTATACAGTGCAACAATGGAAAAACAAAAATCACACTAATCCTCATGAAACAATCAATAAAATCAAGATATATAAATCATGAATCATAATTATAAAATCATACTAATAAAATAATTTCTAAACAGCTGATAAATAGAATATCCAATAATTAAAGACTCAAGCAAATTTTAAAACCTTTACCAAACACCAATAAAATATTTCAAACAGCAGACACATCACATACTACCCAATAATTAAAATGGTAGTCAATCAAGAAAAATGAACTTAAAAAGCCACCTTTACTTTCCCTCTCCAGCAGTTCTTCTACTCCTTTCCCTTGCAGGCCACACCAGAAGCAGCAGTAGCTGCTGAAGCTGTCCTCACGGTCCTCTTCCTTAGGGACCACAACCAATCTCTTCTCTATCTCTCTCACACACACACACACACCAGTCATACCCTCAAGACCAATTTCTGTCTCTCACACACCAATCATCTCCCCAACCAGTCTCTCTCTCACACACACACACATACCAGTCAACTCCCTGATCAGTCTCACACATATACACGTCACCTCTCTGGCCAGTCTCTCTCAATCACACAATGCTCTCGCTCTCTCTTACTTACACAAAGGCTTTCAATCACACACATGCTCTCTCTATTTCACTTACACACAAGCTCTCAATCACACACATGTTCTATCTCACAGCCACAAGCCAGCCAAAAACATGCTCCATCTCTCTTGCACACACACATTGACACACAGAAGCACATTCCCTGTCTCACATACACATTACACTCTCACATAAGCACCTTGCTTTGACTTGCAGCATTTTTTGCTTTTACTAAAAGTGAAAGTGATGATCCCAACCATTAAATAAGAAAACCACATTCCTATCATAAGGCGAAATTACATCCTTCCTTCAGGTTCTGTCCTCCCAAGGGACAGCCACCCACACCGTACAGCTTCTCTTGTTTTGCACTTTCAGGCAATAAAGCAAGTTTCTTTCTTCAAACTATCAGTCATATGATTATTCATGTGGGAGATATGGCACCAAAGACATCCTTAGTCAACTTCCCTTTTAAATGGGAAGATTTCAGTCTTAGTCATTTAAAAATATACATTTTCTAAAGGCTTAAAAAAAATGGCAAAACCGTTTCAGATTGGAACTATTCTAGTCTTCATGCTTAAATTATGCTTAAAAAAAACAAACAAACCCCACCTGGCATCAGTATCTTAAATTTGTGATTTTGCTGAGATGAACATTTTAATTTTTTTTGCTTTAGTATTTGTCTCTACCCACTTTGCTAAATTTTATTTTCAAGAAGAGGGATGCTTAACATTCAGTAATTTAATCTTTCATCCAACTTTTCAAAAGTTGCATATGTACTATCACATTTCATTTTTTTTTAAACTGGCAGATTCCTTTCTCACATACCACATACACACAAGCACCGTTCCTTTCTCACACACAGAAGCACCCTTTCGATCCAAGGCCTCCGCTGAACAGCTGTCTCCGGTGCAGTTAGCAGCACCTGTGTTCACTTCTTCGGCCCCCGCCGGCCTCGATTTTAAATTTCTTCGGCCCCCGCCGGCCTCGGTTTTAATTTCTTCAGCCCTCTTGGTTTCCGGCGGGGGCCGAAGAAATAAAAATTGAGGCCGGCGGGGGACGAAGAAGTGAACACCATTGCTGCTAACCGTGCCGGAGACCAGCTTTTCAGTGGGGGCCTCGATTTTAATTTATTCGGTCCCTGCCGGCCTCGATTTTAATTTCTTCGGCCCCCCGGCTTGGTCTCAGGCGGGGGCCGAAGAAATTAAAATCGAGGCCGGCGGCCGAAGAAAAGAAGATAGGCGCTGCCCAGCCAGGTCCCGCTTGAGGCTGGCTGGCTGGGAGGTGCCCATCTTCTTTTCTTTGGCCATCGGCCTCGATTTTAATTTAGTCGGCCCCCTGCTGGCTTGCTCTATGGTGGGGGCTGGCTGGGAGGCTCCCATCTTCATTTCTTCGGCCCACGCTGGCTTGGTCTAATGGCGGGGGCTAGCTAGGAGGTGCTGAGGAAGAGCCACGCGGTCGAGACCACGTGACCAGCTAGACCGGCCCACCGGGGGATGCCCGATCCCCCGATAGGTCAATCCGCCCCTGATTGTTGAATTACAAATAAACTTTCTTGGAAAGTTTCAAGAAGTACTCTGGTCTTGGCAGTCATAATAGAAGTGCACCTGTCCTCTTTCTGTCATCCTTCCAACCCAGAATTAGGTGCCAATCCTCTGCAGAAGCTGAGAGGGTCCTTGCCAAGAATCCTCCTCCATTCCCCTCTGTAGTCACATATCTTCCTCCCAGGAGTTGGTCCTAACTACTATGTGGTGATGCAAAGTAAAGAACTGCTGAATTTCTTTCTTTCTCCAAAGGCACTGGCTGCCAGGGCAGCAATGTCTTCATTCAAGTGTGCCATCTCCAGCGATGTCAGGAGAACATGGTGCTGTAGGAGGAAACTACATCTCCGGGCTCCGGCTGACTGAATTTAGGGTCACTGTTGAGCCTCCTTCCATTCTCGGTATTCCAAGCGACTGCTGCGCTTGAGTCAAGGTCATAGTGCCCGGGTACAAAACAAAACAATTTATTGGACCCAGAACAGCTGAAGGAGAAACAGATGGAAATGATCTCCGATGGCCCTTGCCATTACATCCCATGGATCCAGGTCAATGCCCCCAGCAAAAAATCTCCTTCCAGGTATACAGGTACACCTATACATGTGAATATGGGCGTGCGGTCAGATACATGACAATTTTATATCCTACGCGCACATATGCACACATGTATAACATAGCCTTCGTGTGAATATGTGTGCTTCTGATTTTATAAGTGTGCACACAGCCGTGTAATGTCATCTTTGAGCCGTGCATGTGAGGGAATTTTAATTCAAATATTTTTATTGAAAAGGATATGCAATCAATACACACTACAGGTCCAGGGAACATTTGTTCCTTATGTCCCCAGGCTTTACATGCTGATACTTTCAAAAGTTCTATCTAGAAATTCAATTTTTCTCCCAGCAGAATCCCATCCCACCCTACCTGCCCTCCTTCCAATCTAAGCTATCTACCCCTCCCTCCCCATTCTCTCCCTTCCCACTTCCCTTTCCCTTCCTCTCCTTCATTGTCCCTTGCATATCCCTCTTAGCCCTAAATCTTACCAATCTGTTAGTGGAGATTTCCAAAGCCCAAATTTTCAAAGCTCGGTGTGAGCAAACATCGCGGGATTCACATGTGGCTGGGCCATGCGCGCAGAGTGAATTTTAAAAATGGCCTGACCATGCCCGTATTTCCCAGTATGCGCCGAAGTGCCTGCCTCTTTGAAAGGGGCAGGCCAGGGGGTGGGGTCTGGGCAAGGCAGGGACCAACCGGGACTGCGGGCCATTAGGCCCTGTCCTGGGGAAGGGCGCACCAGCAGCCGACTGGGGCACGGAACTTACTCCTGCTTGGAGGAGCAGGTAAGTTCTAAACCAAAAAATGTATGATAGGATAGGTTTTGGGGTCGGGGAGGAGAGGAGAGGGGAAAAGGGAGGAAGGCTAGGTAGGAGGATAGGAAAGTTCCCTCCTAGTCCATTTCTTAATTGGAGTGGACTGGACAGGGACTAGTGTAGGCCTGATCGTGTCGCCGTGCATTATTTTTTAAAATCCCCCCTTGCGTGCATGAGACGCCACCTGCCTGCACATGTGCGCACTGATATTAAAATCTGGTGTGTATGTGCGTGCGGGAATCATATTTTAACATATGAGCGGTGATGTGCGCATGTTATAAAAACGCACGTGCGGGCCTTTGAAAATGTACCCAAAAATGATTTAACCTTCCCCAGAAAACTTCTATGAGATATTAACACAGTGTTTCAACCGAGAATTAATGACCAAAATACAGTATATACACAATGGAAAAGATTACTTTATCATCTAAATAAATGTACATACAGATATAAGATAGATGTATGTATGTATATGTAACACTGAATACTGACATCAGCTAACAGTTATCACATCGCCAGAACACCGAGCACTTTAATGTACAAGTCTTACAAACAGTCCTTACCACATCCTGTAAAACATCAGGTTGGGAAGCCCCGTATTTCAGCCGAAGACAGGAGCCTCAGTATCCTGGGAAAAGTCCCAGGGAATACATATGTTCCATAGCTGAGGCTTCTGGCTTAACAGAAAAAATCCCTTCGCTAAACATCACAGCAAAAACAAGTTTGCTCGTCATCCTTGTTCCTGATGTTGAGGACAGAAAAGTAAGACATGATCCAAACAACAGGACATTGGCCAGGTGCCCAGCCATCTGGATCAACATCCTCTGCCCTGCCAGTCATAAACAATCAGAAAGCTCACCTCTGGATTACAAAACTATATATATTTCTTTCATGCTATTACATTCGGCCCTTGAACTATCTCGATTATTTATGCAGCACTATATGTAACAGTATGTACCATTCGTAGATTGGATCTTAATACTTTAAACATACATTGAATTTTACAATACATGATGATTATTAAGGTTAGAATACATAAACCAATAAACAATATTAGAATGGGATGTATTAAAGTCCAAAACATGTTATCTGCAGTTCCAGATTTGCCAGTAAAGATATCCCATCAATGGTTAGCAGTATTAGCAGCAATTTTAGTTGCTAATTTAATTAACTGATTCTTGGAAATAATCACTTTTATCCCATGGTCCAAGATGGAACCATTAATAATGCCAGTATGTCTTTCCAGTTCTATGGTGCTGTTCATCAATTGATGTAATTTTGTCAAAGGGAGATTGTATCTTAAACTTTCAATCAATTTAACATCATATTGATAAGTCAGGTCTTTAGATATTTGCCTAATTGGTGATAGGACATATGCATAAACTTAGTAACATTATAGCCACATCCACTAAATGGTAAGGATATTGATAACCCAATGTTAGTTGACGTTACAACACACAACACCTGAGAACCAATCACCTCGAAATAAGCATCAGTGGGCAATATAGTCCAGGGTCATATGTTTATAGAATGGTGTAATTAAGAAATATATTAAGAAAAGCCAATAATATCCCAAAGGTTAAATTATTACTAACTTACTACATGTTTGCATGGCATGTTATCATAATTATATCTGTGATATTTATGAATGATTCTAATACTAAGCATATAAAAATGCAATATCAAAATTTTAAAGCAATCAAATGAAACATTTTGTAAGAAGGCTCATAAAAGTAGTCCAAAAATAGAGATGGAACAAGAATATCCAGCACAGAAGGTCTTTTGTGTTCCTACTTGGTCAGGGCTTGTGAATTCATTCTCATTACAGACAAGCAGATCTAACAATGTTTGTCTGCAATGTACAAAGTACCCTAACTAAAGAGGAAAAGCATAGTCTATTAGTCTATTGCTCTCTCTCTGCCCCCTCTTCATCGCTGTCTCCCCTTATACACTACAAATGCTTGTGAAAACAATGACCTTCCCTCCCTCTGAGTTCTTATCAGTTTTCAGAAACAGCTGTAGGGCCTTCAAACTAGTCTGTGTCTGGATGAAAACTCTGAATCCATATGGCCTAACCTCTATAATCATCCTCAGCAAAAAGTAACAAAAAATGACTCCAACATAATCCACCCCTGGATTCAGAATGTTCACACTGACACCTGTTTCCTAATCTATAGTTATGTTGGTGTCAGCATTAATCAGAACAATGTGTATTACTTGTTGGATATATACATGCATTAAACACTGGTCCCCTTAGGACTAGCAAATATAAAAGACCAGGGCTACTACCATATTTGCAAGAAAAGCAAAATCCATTAACTCATTGCTCCCTCTGTGCAATTGGTTAGAATAACCGTATCAAGAATACCTAAGCCCCATCTAAGCTGTAGCCCTGGAGTTTAACTGACCTAGAGATCTGGCCAATTTAAAACATTAGCAAGATGTACCTCTGGCCTGCCAGGAGTGTTTATAGCGATTGGTCTCAGTATCTTCTGTCATCCGTTGCGATCTCCTTGCTGGTTGTGTGGTTGGCCTCTCTGACTTCTAGGGGATACCCAGCTCATCAGGATATATAGACCAACATTCATTGATTATCCAGTATCAGGCCTACTGCATTCAGCATAGCCTGCGTACACAAGTGTAGTTATTTGGGTACCTCTCCATCCATCGATGAAATATTTGTTTATTTTTGTTTATTTATTTTATTTTTTATATTCCGCTTTTCACACTTCTTTCAGCACTTCAAAGCAGATTACATTCAGGTAACATAGTAACATAGTAATGACAGCAGAAAAAAATCAAAGTAGTCCATCTAGTCTGCCCAGCAAGCTTCCCAAGGCAGTTACTGCTGCTCGGTGCAGGTTCCGCCCATGTTTCTCTTAAGGGTAGTAACTGACGCTCCGTACTGGTTAAGCTTTTTTATTTATTCCCATCCTCTAGCCTTTAGGGATCCATAGTGTTTATCCCATGCCCCTTTGAAATCATTCACAGTTTTAGTCTTCACCACTTCCTCCAGAAGGGCATTCCAAGCATCCACCACCCTCTCAGTGAAGAAATATTACCTGACATTGGTTTTAAGTCTTCCTCTCTGGAGTTTCAAATGGGAAAAAATGGGGGAAAAAAAAAGAAACGGAGCCTCACACACCACCCAGGGCCAGGATCGTCCTCAGCCCCCACCTACCTGGTCTGGAGGGGGGGGGGGAGATCTGACACTGAGGCTAGGCCCAGGCCGAAGCCGAAGCCTTGCATAGGCCTAGGGCATAGTACTTTGCTGTGACCTCATCTTAGGCCCTATGCATGGCCCGTACTTCGAAGTCTAGGTCCAATACCAGGGCCTAGGCCAGACTTTGGAGCCTCAGTCTCAGCCCAGGTCTGATGCCGAAGCCAGGTCCAAGAGATGGGGTCATAACCCCTGGGCCTAGTCCTGTGGCTGGTCCCAATGCCTAAGCCAAGGCCCAGGCCAGACACCAGAGCATAATCCAGAGACTAGATTCCAATGCCGGGGCCTCAGCCTGGATACAGACCCAACACTGGGGCCCGACCCAGAGGCCAGGTTCTGTCATCTGTGTCTCAGCCTAGGTCAAGGATCTGGCCTAATCTGGAAACCATGTCCTGATACCTAGGCCTCAGTCTGGACACATGCCTAATACTGGGGCCCAAAACAGAGGTACTGTAGGCATTTCCCTATCCTCAGAGGGCTTACAATCTAAGCTTGCACCTGAGGCAATGGAGGGTAAAGTGACTTGCCCAAGGTCACAAAGAGCAGCAGTGGGATTTGAACCCTGGTCTCCTGGTTCATAGCCCCCTGCTCTAACCATAATCACTAGGCTACTATGGTCTCAGGTCTTTGCTCAATGGCCTCTCCCACTGGCAGCATACAGCCTGCTAATCTCCTTATTTTTTAGGTATCTTGAACAGTTAAACTCAGGTGTAGTACATACTCCCCCCATCCCCTGGTGGTGCACAAAACAACAACAACAACAAAAGAAAAAAATTCCTGTTTCAAAAATCTATTCTAGCTCTTTCTACAAAAAAATTACTATCTGAACCATTAACAAGGAGAACAGCAACTATGGAGCAATAAAACTGCATATCATTAATGTGAGAATCAAAATAGTAGCATCTACAAGCAACAGTGTGGCTAGGTATTAGCTAAGTATATCATAATCATATTTCAACATGATAATCAGTTATTACATTTCAAGGAGATATAAATATACATATTGTTTAAAAACCGTGTCTAAGTAATGCCACCCCCGTGGAATAAGGAAATTATGTGCACTTCAGTCCATAAAATGAAAGATTCAAGATGTGGCAAAGGGTGGGATGATTTGACGTTTTGAGGTCAATGGCAAATGATGTGAACAATTCTCGCGGCACAGCACTCTGGAAGCTGTCTCCAGTACAGCCTCTCTGCACTCTCATCACTTATTCAGATTCATGGCCACCAGTTATGAACATAATATGCAAGAATATGGGCATCAGGAAGCTTGAACATGTCCCCAGTTCCTTTTATCTATAGGAATAGCAATAGTGGGTGTGAATCAAATGTGGCTTCAGGTGAAAGAAAAGGTGTAGCAGTTTTGTTTGTCTGTTTACATATATAACCTAGTGTCAGATATTGTACCAAAGTATTCCACTTTTTTAAATCTCCAAATCCTCCCACTCAAAACCAGAACACAATAAAATCCCATCCCTTCTCAACCTCTTAGGTACCTTACCCCAACAGTTATTTCTAATGTTCATTACTACTTGGACAGTGAGAAGTGCCTTGTAAAGTTCTCCTCCTTTCCATTTATTTTATTTATTTATTTAAAATTTTTATATACCAACATTCATCCAGGATATCACATCGGTTTACAGTGTAACACGAACAAACGCCAGGCATGGCGCTTTACATTGAACAAATAAAACAAGTTAACAAATGAATAAATGAGGGTGTGAATAACAAGGGGAAATTTGCATTAAATAATCAACGAGGTTTGTAAATATATACATATGTACAAAAGGAAGACACTAAGAGATAAGCAATTTAGGAGTGCTAGGAGGAGAGGGGGGAGTGGCGAGCAGAGGGAAGGGAACGAGGTGAGGGGGGGAGAAAAAGGTAGGAGAAAGGGCGAAGTGAGGGGATAGAGGGCCAGAAGAGGAGGGCAGAGGAGAGGAAGGGTGGGCAGTGGAGAGGAAGGGAGAAATTAGGTGTATGCCTTGGCGAAGAGCCAGGTCTTGAGCTTCCGCTTGAACGATTTGAGGCATTCCTCTTGCCGTAGTTCAACTGGCATTGTTTTCCAAAGGGTCGGCCCGGCTATCAATATTGCACGGGCTCTGGTAGATGTTAGTTTGTAGAGTTTAGGGGAAGGGATGGGCATAGTTGCGAGATGTGCGTGTCTAGTAGGCTTATTAGACTGGTGTAAGCGGAAGGATTCATTAAACCAGTTCATTTCAGGATTGTATAAAGCCTTGTGGATGAGAGAGAGAGTCTTATATTGTATACGGGAAGCTATTGGGAGCCAATGTAGATCTTTTAGAACAGGTGTAATATGGTCGTGTCTGCGTAAGTTGGTCAAGATTCGGGCTGTTGTGTTTTGTAAAATTTGAATGGGGTGAATGGCGTTGTTAGGAAGGCCGAGGAGAAGGGAGTTGCAGTAGTCGGTTTTGGCGAAGATGGTGGTTTGGAGCACTGTTTGGAAATCGGGGGGGTGTAGTAAGGATTTTAGTTTTTTTAGTGTATGAAGTTTAAAGAAGCCATCTTTTAGTATGTTGTTGATAAATGTCTTCAGTGTGAAGTGCCCATCGAGAATGATACCCAGATCATGGACTTGTTGTGCAAATTGGAACTGTGAAAGAGGGGGAAGGATCGAGTGGTTAAGGGGTGAGATGAGCATGATTTCAGTTTTAGTAGTGTTGAGCGCTAGGTGGATGGAAGAAAGGAGATTGTTTATGGATTGGAGAGTATCGTTCCAGAAATCCATGGTTTTAGAAATAGTCAGTGATGGGTATGAGGAGCTGAACATCGTCAGCATATATGTAGTGTGGGAGATTTAGGCTGGATAGGAAGTGACAGAGGGGTAGGATGTAAATATTGAAGAGGGTTGAAGAGAGGGATGAACCTTGAGGGACACCTTGATTAAGGGGGATAGCCTTGGAAACATGATTGCCATGTCCTCCACATAGATGAACACTGAAATAAATGTTGCACATTAGCAAACCACATATCCCTCCATTGGGACTAAAGTTGGGATCAAAGGGGTGGTCAAAATAGGAAAGGGAGAGACCCAAAAAACATCCCATTAACCTCCCCAAAATCCCCAATTTCCCCAACTAACACTGAACAGAGCAACCAAAGAAGTACCAAACATATGAATCAGTCTGGTTGCAGGAATGCCAAAGAAGAGATCAGAGACCCAAGTACATTGATCGGAAAGACCTCCACCCTTCTGGGCCCTGACTCCTTACATTATGGTGAGGAGAGCATCCCTTCACCCAGAATCCCTTGCGGGTCTGGTCCTTAGGAAGGACTGGGCTAGGTAGCTATGGCCAGTCCCTTAAGGAGTTCTGAGAGAGTTTCCTGTACACTCCCTCACACTCACCTTGAAAAGAAAACATTTCTAGTCAAGGCTAAAGTCACCCTATCAATTAAAAATGAGCACTTTTTTTCTGGATATTTTTTTCCCTTCCAGTGTTTGCAGGATATACAAACTTTGGACAAACTCATATGCATTGTGTACATATATTGTCCGTTGTTTTTGCCCAAATTTTGCCAAGACCTTAAATCTGGCAAGGGATATCTACTGAAACCAATGATCTTAAGATATGAATCTGGACACAGATGCTAGGATCTGTGTTTCAGTCAAAGAGAACAAGGAATCCTATTACGGTCTAGTTTGTATTATATTTTGGTTTTAACATTTTTTATTTTTGACATCTTTTCTATATTTGTTATGGTTGCTTTTGTAACCCCCCAACTCGGTCTGCTCTTAAACATGGGGCACACAGGGAGGGCCACAGACCACGCAAGGCCCATGACCATCTTGGAATTCTCACACCCAGGAAATACCCAGTTTTCATGGCCCATAGGGTTCTATCTCTCGGGGGATTTTTTTGCACACTAGTCAGTTACACTAAAAAATAACTCTTTACTGCAGCTTGTTGTTCAAAATAAAGTTTTTATTCAAATAATCTTTTGACAAAACACAAAGTCCCAAAATAGTACACTTGGGTTATTGTACTATAGCTGCAACTCAATCCAAAAAGCAAAATCACAGTCTCTTTCCACCTTGCCTTCAAACACATTGCTCTTTGGGACAGGTTCCCCTTTTACCTTGGGCCCTCCCAGTACCTGTTTGGAAGATATAATCTGCTTCTCCAGAGATCAATATTCAAATGCCATTTAGATGGATAACTAAATAACTAAACTTTAGCTGAATAAGTTGGGTGCATTTTAGGGGCATGCAAAGGCATTCTGGGGATGAGAGGAGTTAGCCAGATAAGTTAACCAGCCTACTCCGACATTTGGAGTTAACTGGTTAACATATCCAGCTAACTCTGGGGCAAACTGTAGAGCTGTCTTAAAGCCAACCAGTTATACATAATTGGCTAACTTTGATATCCCAGTGTATTCAGTAGTGTGACTTTGTGCTGCTCAATATACACCGCTAGTTAGCCGGTTTGGTATAACTGACTAACTGGCACAGCCACAAAGCAGTTGAATATGGACCCCCTCCCCATGTCCTTTTCTCTTCCTCTCACTCTTCTGTGGGTCTCAGGCTGAGTTTAGTTGAGAACATCCTCTAATTCTGGTGAAATTTTCCAAGGCAGGTTGCCTTTTCCCTTTTGCACCTCCCAGTGCACAGGTCCACTAAAGTCTGCAGCAATTTCTTCTCTCTCCTGCAGATCTTACAGGCGCATTTACTCTGAAATTCTTCTCCTGCACTCACCCTCTTAAATCTCTCTGGGACTGCTGAGTGGGACACAGACTCTATGGAGCCCCTCAGTGGGAGAGGGCTCTCGACACTTCTTAGGACTCTGGGACTAAGAATCTTACTCCTTTACTCCTCTGAGCCTTCTCTGTAAAGGGAAAAGCCCCCGGTGCTTTTCTGACGAGAGAGCTCCAACCTTATTCAGGACCCCAGATCTTGGAATCTCTAACTCCTTTCTCATAAGCACTCTGTTTCCCATGGGGGCAGGGATTTTATACTTTCCTATCACCTCGCTCAATAGGGAGTGGTGCTTCTCCTTAGCACACTGATGCTATGCTGACATCACAGGCAGGTAAGGTCTAATGAGACCCCTGTCATACTGAGTGGGCGCAGACTAGCTGAAGCCACATTCTGCATGCTTGTAATGGGCAGGGCCATTTTCATAGGGGCAAAATAAGTCCCCCCCCCCCATCTACACTTTAATAAACAGTTTAAAACCTTATATTTCTTTTATCAGTTTATATTTGTATGGACAATTTGGCTTCTAGACAGGAAGTTATGGATTAGAATATTTTCATTCATCTTTGAATTGTATTTATTTAAAAACTTTTCTATATTTATTAAACTGACATTTGATCTCAATTGAGATATCACACTGGTTTACATTCAGGTACTGTAGGTATTTCTCTATCCCCAGAGGGTTTACAATCTAAGTTTTGGTACCTGAGGTAATGGAGGGTAAAGTGACTTGCCCAAGGTCACAAGGAGCAACAGCAGGACTTGAACCCTGGTCTCCTGATTCATAGCCCCCTGCTCTAACCACTAGGCTATTCCTCCTCCCTTACTGTCATTAAGTACCATCACAACAGTTTACAGTAAGGCACATAAATTAATAAGTGTATAGAACCATATAATCTATGCATGACTTAATTCAAGCATTTAACCATGTACTTTCATCTGTTCAGTATTAGTGTTCCTGTTTATTAGCATGAAATTCTTGTACTGAGGGAGGGGTGTGGAAGGATTCCTAATGGAAATGGTGAGCTGCTATTCTCATATGGATATTGAAGATTAAGTTCAGTCTCTGTCTCCTCAGGGTGTTGGTGAAATCTATATAACATACATTTGAGGTTTGTATATTAACTAATGATATTTTTATGCATTCCAGCATAGAATACATTGGAAAGAATTATTAGGGATGTGCATTTTAAGAAAATGTCTATTTTCATTTTAATCCAAATATACCAAACTGAAAATAGATCTACCTGAAAATAACCCAACATTCTGGATATTTACAGTTCCTTCGCAAAAAACAAACAACAACAAAAAAGCAGCCTCCCCTGCCCTTCCTGCTACAGCCTAACCTGGTTGGGGCTTGATTCTAACCCCTCTAACAAATGAACTGGGGCCTCTCCTGAACCCTCTGTTCTCCGTTCCCCTCCAAATAAGCAGGGACCTTCCTGGGCCCTTCTGCCTTTGCCCCTGCCCACTTCAAATATGCTGAGGCTGAGACCTGACTGACCCACACTTACCCTATGCTCTGGGGTTCTTGGCTGCAGAAATGGCCTTAAAACAAGTATTACTTTATGATCATAAAACCAGATGGCACAATCCCGCCTGCAGGCCAGCACCCTTTTTAAAAGGGAGCTGGCAGGGCAGGAGTGACTGAGCATCTCTTCTTCCTCTTTCTGAAGTCAACAAACCCACCGTTGGGCTGGATAAACCCTGCTCCTGGCATATTTGAGAGGGGAAAAGGGCATGGGAATAGTGGGGTTCAGGGAGACCTTGGGTTATTTGTGAGGGAGGGGAAGAGGGTCCCAGGGAGGCCCTGACCCATTTGAAGTGTGATGTAGGGAGTCTGAAGAGGCCTCAGGGAGGTTAGGCTGCAGAAAGGGCAAAGGTGACCGTATTTTAGTTTAATTGCTTGTTGAGGGGGTTTTGTTGCATTTATTTTAGTTTGCCAAAAGATCCAAACTGAAATAAACATTAAACAAACTGAAAACATGAATGAAATGCTCACCTCCTGTGAAAAAAAGTAACTGAAATGAAATGTCCGCCACCCCCTGTCCCGTGCACATCACTAAGAATCATATAAAAGGGATTGATTACTAGGGATGTGAATCGTGTCCTCGATCGTCTTAACGATCGATTTCGGCTGGGAGGGGGAGGGAATCATATTGTTGCCGTTTGGGGGGGTAAAATATCGTGAAAAATCGTGAAAAATCGTGAAAAATCAAAAAAACGTAAAATCGCAAAACCGGCACATTAAAACCCCCTAAAACCCACCCCCGACCCTTTAAATTAAATCCCCCACCCTCCCGAACCCCCCCCCCAAATGACTTAAATAACCTGCGGGTCCAACGGCGGTCCGGAACGGCAGCGGTCCGGAACGGGCTCCTGCTACTGAATCTTGTTGTCTTCAGCCGGCGCCATTTTCCAAAATGGCGCCGAAAAATGGCGGCGGCCATAGACGAACACGATTGGACGGCAGGAGGTCCTTCCGGACCCCCGCTGGACTTTTGGCAAGTCTTGTGGGGGTCAGGAGGCCCCCCCCAAGCTGGCCAAAAGTTCCTGGAGGTCCAGCGGGGGTCAGGGAGCGATTTCCCGCCGCGAATCGTTTTCGTACGGAAAATGGCGCCGGCAGGAGATCGACTGCAGGAGGTCGTTCAGCGAGGCGCCGGAACCCTCGCTGAACGACCTCCTGCAGTCGATCTCCTGCAGGCACCATTTTCCGTACGAAAACGATTTGCGGCGGGAAATCGCTCCCTGACCCCCGCTGGACCTCCAGGAACTTTTGGCCAGCTTGGGGGGGGCCTCCTGACCCCCACAAGACTTGCCAAAAGTCCAGCGGGGGTCCGGAAGGACCTCCTGCCGTCCAATCGTGTTCGTCTATGGCCGCCGCCATTTTTCGGCGCCATTTTGGAAAATGGCGCCGGCTGAAGACAACAAGATTCAGTAGCAGGAGCCCGTTCCGGACCGCTGCCGTTCCGGACCGCCGCTGGACCCGCAGGTTATTTAAGTCATTGGGGGGGGGTTCGGGAGGGTGGGGGATTTAATTTAAAGGGTCGGGGGTGGGTTTTAGGGGGTTTTAGTGTGCCGGCTCACGATTCTAACGATTTATAACGATAAATCGTTAGAATCTCTATTGTATTGTGTTCCATAACGGTTTAAGACGATATTAAAATTATCGGACGATAATTTTAATCGTCCTAAAACGATTCACATCCCTATTGATTACTGTCCATCTGTATGCAAAATAACTCTCCCTAAAAGGAATAGATATGATTACTTGCCCTTCCAAATCTGAGTTTAAGGCTAGTTACAAGTAGGCACTAGGTAGGGATGCACATTCATTTGAAATGACATAGGAAATGTCAACAACATTTCCTATTTCATTTCATTTGGTTTCCAACATAGAATGAAGGATGAACCAATGAAATGTAAATGGTTTTCCTTTTGTTTGTTTTGAAAAGTAAATGTAAAAAAAATGTTCCATTGCTGGTATGGGGTTTCCCTTGTCTCTCTAGGGCTTCCCCAATGCTTTTGTATATTTAGTTCACACCTTTTCATTGTTAGCTCAAAGTGAATTTGTGATACAGTGTGCAGTCTTTGGCTTATCAGAGGACAGATGCAGTCTGGACTCTGGCTAACTTTTTCCAGCTTTTCTAAATTACTATAAAACATTTTAACAAAACCCAAGCCTGCTTACCTCAGCAGTGCTGGAAAAAGAAATGCAGTAGTTTACTGACATTCATCATTTAGCAAAGTTCCTGCTTTCTCTGAGTCTCGTCTGGGGCCTCCTATCCTCTCAAAGGCCTTTCTTTTTAACTCCCTCTATAGGGGAAATACCCTGCAACCAGGATTCCTTTGCAGGCTGTCTTAAGGTCGACCAGGTTGAATGTCTAGTCTTTGACCTTTAAGGAGGGTCTAACATGCATTCCTTTACAGAGTTATGTTCAAGTACAGAAATATTCCATTTTTCCAGCAGGCTCACAATCTAAAGGCCTGATTTAATAAGGTTTTTTCTCTGATTCCATGTCTTTGAGGAAAAAGCTTAGTAAATAGAGATGTGAATCATGTGATCGATCGTCTTAACGATCGATTTTGGCTGGGGGGGAGGGAATCTGATCGTCGCGGTTTTGTTTTGTTTTTAAATCGTTTAAATCGTAAATCGGGGAGGGCGGGAAAACCGGCACACTAAAACAACCCTAAAACCCACCCCGACCCTTTAAAATAAATCCCCCACCCTCCCGAACCCCCCCAAAATGTTTTAACTTACCTGAGGTCCAGTGGGGGGGGTCCCGGTGTGATCTTCCACTCTCGGGCCACGGCTGCGTTAATAGAAATGGCGCCGGTGCTACCTTTGCCCTGTCATATGACAGGGCAAAGGTAGCCCCGGCGCCATTTTGGTTCCTGTCCCCCGACGTCACGAGCGCAGGAGATCTCTCCCGGACCCCCGCTGGACCCCCAGGGACTTTTGGCCAGCTTGGGGGGGCCTCCTGACCCCCACAAGACTTGCCAAAAGTCCAGCGGGGGTCCGGGAGCGACCTCCTGCACTCGGGCCGAATTGCAAAATGGCGCCGGCCGTATGGCCATATTGCCGTATTGCAAAATGGCGCCGGCCATATGGCCGGCGCCATTTTGCAATACGGCAATACGGCCCGAGTGCAGGAGGTCGCTCCTGGACCCCCGCTGGACTTTTGGCAAGTCTTGTGGGGGTCAGGAGGCCCCCCCCAAGCTGGCCAAAAGTCCCTGGGGGTCCAGCGGGGGTCCGTGAGCGATCTCCTGCGCTCGTGTCGTCGGGGGACAGGAACCAAAATGGCGCCGGGGCTACCTTTGCCCTGTCATATGACAGGGCAAAGGTAGCCCCGGCGCCATTTCTATTAAAGCAGCCGTGGCCCGAGAGTGGAAGATCACACCGGGATCCCCCCCCCCCACTGGACCCCAGGTAATTTAAAACATTTTGGGGGGGTTCGGGAGGGTGGGGGATTTATTTTAAAGGGTCGGGGTGGGTTTTAGGGTTGTTTTAGTGTGCCGGTTTTCCCGCCCTCCCCCTTCCCCTCCCCCGATTTATGATTTTTGACGATAAATCGGGGGAATTCCTATTGTATCGCGCCTCTAATGATTTTTGACGATTTAAAATATATCGGACGATATTTTAAATCGTCAAAAAACGATTCACATCCCTATTAGTAAATGAGGCTCTGAGTGTGTATCTGAGGCAATGGAGAGTGAAATGACTTGCCCAATGTCACAAGAAGCAGCAGTAGGATCTACATTTTGGCTTCCCTTGTTCTCAGCCAACTGCTCTAACCATTTAGCTACTTCTCCCTCCCCAGCATACAAACATATGTCCATAAAACAAAATGGTGTGGACCAGCCCTGAGATTGGTGCCATTTTGGAATCATGGCACCAGTCTTAGGGTCAACTGGCACAATTTTGTAGTGATATCTGAGGGACAGGAAGTGAGTAAGCATCCCTCTTGCCCATTTTACTAATAGGACCCCATAGAAAAGGGTACGTGGGAGTTGGAACTGCCCCCTTTCCCTTCAACTTTTATAAGGAAGTGGAAAGGGAAGCGGGGGAAAAGGTATTTCCTTTCCTAAGTCTGTATATGAGGCAATGGACAGTGAAATGACTTGTCCAAGGTCACAAGGAACATCAGTAGGAGTGGTTGGATTTGAACCATGGTTTCCACAGTTCTCAGCCCTCTGCTCTAACCACTATACAAATGCACCCCCATACATAATTGATACCCCACTCACAACCCTCTTAGTAGAAGGTATACAGTGTTTCTGGAATGTATACATTCCGCTAACCAGAAACCTTGCATATTATTAGCCCATTGATAGAATACTCAAAATGCATAGTGTGCATTGACCAGTGTTGAGTTCAAGCTCATATCATATGAAACACTTCCACTCCCACCCACTCTCAGCACCACCACAACCAGTGAAACATAGGTGCTACTGCAAAGAAGATGCATTATGTAATATTAAGAAAATAAATTAATAGTTTCATGATCCAGTTCTTTAGTATGTCTGCCAATAGTAACTTTGAGGGACTTCTGTGTGCATAGTGAACATTTGTTTTCTAAATCAAGTGTCATGTAGGTGTACTAATGAACCTTCTGCATGTTTGTGTTTTAAACAGATCTGAAGTACATTTTGTTAAAATGTTTTTGTAAGTATAGTTAATTATTTCAATTTAGTAGACTTATAGGATTGTGAAGCTCTGCTAGCATGCCCTCTGTACTGACAAAAGAGCTGGGCTATTGTCAGAAAAATGTCCTTGTTTTTCTTTTGAAGCATAGGCAAATATTTTTGCCTCCATGTCCACAGTTAACATTGATATTAGAATACAAAGCATGCTCAATAGTCTCTTTCTACATATGCTTAATGCCATTTTGGGTGGGAATGTATCCCAAAAAGGATGATAAGAGGAAAAGATAAGATAATAATTGCAAAGTATTTTGTGGCCAAGTAGAACTTGAATGCCAGGATATTAAATCTTATACAAAACTTCTGGAATTTACGTCAGCCCTATGGCCCCAATGCTAAGACTGCAATGTGGATATTTATATTTGTGCTTGCACCTGAAAATCTCAGTGATTATCTTTTTTACAGTACATTAGAGAAGAACAAAAACTCTTATCTTAGTGAATGAATCTCCTGTTCTAGTGAACAGTTGGACTCGTGACCTCTTTTACTAGGTCTTCTCATAGGAATGCATAGCTATCCCAGTAAGATCAGAAGCAAGATATTTCCCTGTGACAGAAACAACAATGTGGACAGTCTACCATTTGATGTGTTTTTTGCAAAGAGACTATTTACAATTTCAAAAATGTATTAAAACACTTTCAATTAAAGAGTTTATAAATTTGATTGTTGAAGAATTTTTTTTTTTTTATCTCTGATCCATTATTCAATAGGTTAGACAGTTAAGTCCTGAAATTGTGATTTTTAGGAAACTTTAAATTACTAATGAATGTTTGTTTGTTTTTTTGGTTTTTTTTACTAATTTGTCTTTTGATATTAGAAGTTTGTCCCCAGTGTTTTATTATGTATATGTCATTTACTAGGTGCAATATGTGTTTTTATTATAATCCTAAAACTGTATAAACTTGGTTGCACTTATTTATTTATACTAGCTACATTTTACTTAGTGATTGCATTATTTATGGATAACTTGTTTGTTAAAATGATTGCTGCTATTTATATTGTAAATTGCCTTGAGTAGTCACTGAAGAAGCAATCCATATGCCTGCATAAATAAATAAATAATTAGATGTAACCAATTTACAATATTTCTACTTTGATGTTGTTGAACATTAGATGTGAAAAATACAGTGGACAATTTTCACTTTTTTATTTTGGAGAATACCAAGTAACTTAAATTTATTTTTTACTTTGACTTTTATAAAACTTTCATTTTTTATGATGCATTCATAAAAGTGAAAGTTAAATCATCAGAGCTGCCTAGCTTTTATAAAAACTGCCACTTAATTATAATCATAACCTCTAAATTTTTGGTATAAAGTGTACACGGAAAGTGTTCCAAACAAACAAAAAGTGTTCTGAATATTCAAACATCCAAAAGTTATTACAGATATTCCAACACACTTGTGTATCCTACTTTTTTCATACAAAACGAGGCTGTTCCCACAAGATGTTCAAAAATATTAGGGATGTGCATTCATTTTGAACGAATGCGCAATCCGCAACCCCAAATGTTTAGGGTCCTTGTCCTGCTGCATGACCTATTTTCTGCTCCTCTTCAGCTCATGGATGGATGTCTTGATATTCTCCTCTAGATTTTTCTTATATAAAGCAGAATTCATTGTTCCATCAATGATAGCAAACTGTCCAACCCTGACGCAGCAAAGCAGGCCCACACTATGACACCTCCACCACCATGCTTGATAGGATGAAGTTCTTACTTTGTAAGGCATGTATGGTTTTCAACAAATATATTAGCTATTGTGACTGAAAAGTTCAATCTTCTTATTTATTTATACATTTGAAATACTAGCAAAAAAATGCCTGGCATTGCTCCAATTGTCAGGTCCATAATGGATATAAATGTTAAAATCAAACAAAGTTACAATGATATATATATTATAGTATTTTATTAAGTAATTAACAGAAACTATATAGAAACTTAGGGGTGAATTTGAAAGCATTGCATGTGTTAAAAGCCCATATACTCAAATATCTGGGCTGCACATGAGCAACAAACGACAGAGTGCAGAACACATTTTATATAGTCCGTTTGTAATTTTCAAAACAGAACAACAACTTCTTTATTATTGAACGTGGCAATGCCACTGTAAGTGGCCCTGTGAAATTTATCACTTACATATGATATGACCCTGCCCCCGCTCTCCAGCATTCTAACCATTTAAGAAAAGACTCAAAACCTGGCTGTTTAAGCAGGCCTTTGCTGAATCATACGCCAGATGATCTTAATCAACTCTATCACCAGTAACTCATTGACTCTTGCCTGCTTTCTCTCAATTCAGTCAAATGCTATATGTCCTACTTTAGCCCCAATTCCCAAGGCCCTTTGCCATTACCATGGTCTTAAACTAACCATTCTCTACCAGCCATGTATCATAGCTCGATATATATATATATATATATATATATATATATATATATATATATATACCCTGGTTTGTTTCAACAGTTTCATGATCCTAGTTCTGTATTCCTCTGTTTTATGTAATTGCACTATTTGAGGCACTGTTATTGTTATTATCTAAACCGTTTTGATTTGTAATCCTGTTACAAGAAATTCGGTATATAAAACTGTTAAATAAATAAATAAATAACCCCTTAACACACGTGCTGGAGCAAAGGTACTGTTTGAGCCCCCACGGCTCTCCAGTTCACCAGCAAACGCCCCTGCCCTAACTTCCCTTAGGGTACAGGTTATACGTTTCCCTTTTCTGGCTAGGCTGTATCCATGAGACAGCTGGAGGATTCCTCTCCCCTGGAACCTACCTCCATTTCCTTCCTTCTTTTTGTTTCACTGGCACTGGCTTTTTCTGGCCATTGCCACCACGTAGGCACGCCCTCTTCCTCTAGCTCCCCTAGGTTCACCTGTGACTGACTCATTAATCTCTAAGTCTGCCACCTGCTCGCCTCCAGGCTCTCCCCACAGGTCAGGTGGTGATTCTAGGAATCTGGGATTTGTAGTTTCTCATCTTCACCTGCTCCCCCTGCTGTCTGGCTCTAGTATTACCAGCCGCCTTATGGTATCTTATCCATTCCTGCCCCCCGGCAGCGCTGCACTACATCACAATGCATAAAACTGGTTTTACAAGTGTAAATGCACTTTACTCAAGTAAATGACTTTTGAAAATTGGTACAATAGTATGTTACATTTATGCACATAACTCTTTTGAAAATTCCCACTAAATTGTGTATATACAGATGTGCATGAACAAAAATTAGGGCAGCGTTGGGGCAGGTCAGGAGCATGGTCAAAATTTCTGCATGTAAATCCATATTTTAAATCCAGCGGCTGCAATGGGCTGTTAGCTGAGCATGTTTACTTATTCTCTTGAGGTATAAGTCTGCATAAATCTCTAATTAGGCCTAAAACGACTGGGTGAGGAGTATGGGTCAACTACGGGGAGTGCAGATTGAACAACTAGAGGGATCAGGATGATTTCAAGACAGACTGGACAAACTAGTGGACTAACTGGTAAAACTGAGAATGTCCTTCATGCAAGTTATTTTAAAATCTACTTACCTGCATGCATTAAAGCCAACAAAGTTGTAAGGAAGATATGTGAAATACATTTGGAAAAGCAACTGCTTAAAAGTAGGAGTACACATATGTATAGCAGGCATATTTTAAATCATATGTACGCAACTGCATGCACTATTTAAAATTCTAGTGTTTGTGCTCTAGCGCGCCCATATGTGCTCGTATGGGTATCCGCACACTTGTTTTAAAGTTACCGTCCCTGAGAAGCCCTATATAAACTACAGTGATGGTATATGAGACAGCTTCCATTGCTGGCTGCCATGGGACTCTATCTCACGGCAGCTGAAGAAGCCTGCAAGATACCTGCTATGGGTCCTATCCCGCAGTGACCAAAGAAGGAGAAGGCATTCACACTAGTGATGTGCAAAGCCCAAACCTTTTGGTTTGGGCTTTGTTTTTGGCCAGCCACAGGAAATATCATATTTCCTGCGGTTCGGGCCTTTGAAATTTGGGGGGACCTGAATTTCAGATTAGTACGCACTAACTCCCTGTTAGTGCAAGCTGACATTTTAACGTTAGTGTGCACTAACGGGAGTTAGTGTGCACTAACCCAAAAACAAATTTTTCCTGATATTTTGAGAAAAATTCGTTCGGGATTCGTTGTCCCCAAAACTGCTCGAATTAGGCAATTTTGTTGAAATTGCCTAATTCATCCTGAATGAATGTTCATCCCTAATTCACACCCCCTTTGACATAGCAAATTAAGAAGGGGTCTGGTGGTGGCTGAGCAAGAGGCCCTGTGTGTGTGTGTGTGTTGTGTGTCTGTATGTATGAGTGTATGCATTCATGTATATGTATGGGAGCCTGAATGAGTGTATGTGTTTTTGTGTCTGTGTGTGTGTGGGAAGCCTGTATATATGTGTTTGCATGTATGTGTGTAGGGAGGAGCCTATGTGTATGTATCTATGTGTATGTGTGCCTGCCTGTCCGTGTGTGGGACCATGAGAGACAGTGCTATACAGACAGAGCAATTAGTGAAAAGTACCCATTGTTGCTAGGATTGTCTGATTTTCAACTAAAGTAAAAAATTAAGACAGCCTATATATGTATGTGTGGGTGAGTGTGAGTCTGACAGACAGACTTTGCATACAGAGCATATTGACTTTGCACACTGACATTCCACTGTTCCAGTTGCTACCTGGTGGTCACAGATACAACTTTGTGTCTGATGGACCAACCAACCAAAGCATGCCTTTTATGTTTAGCCTGCATCTATTCAACATTCTAAATGGGGTACCATTTCATGTTTATAAAACTTTAAAACAAGAACAAACACTAAAAGACATGACACAGCTTCTTCACTTAAAATCAGCTTTCACTGCATATCTTACAAACAAATACTTCATTTTCAACAGCTTCAGGACTTATAAATAACTACCATACCTACATAAAACCATCTTACCAAATGTTTGGATAACAAGAAAAGCCTTCAGATGTTTCTTAAAAGTCTGAGTACAGACCTCCATCCATAGTACATCGTCGAAAGCTGATTCTGTATTTGAGGGCCAGCAAACATAATGGTCTATGCTCTTGTCTCATATAAACATACAGCTCTAGTAGATGGAATGGCCAACCTATACTGACTATCTGATCTCAATTAACATACTAAACAAAGGCAGAAGCATCTCCATTTAATGCTTTAAGATGAATTTTAAAAGCCCTTTGTATGCTGAAGCCAGGAGATACACGCAAAAATCAGGCTGGCGCATGATGCACATATTTTAAAAATCTCATGAGTACGAGCATGTGTCCCAGTATGTGCACACCATTTTTTTTTTTACCAAAAAGGGGAAGGGTGTGGTCTGGGTGGGGCCTGGGAGTTCCTAGGTTTCTCAATGAAATCTGCACTTAACGTGCACAAACACTGCTGTCCCTTACCATGGATGTTGTGTAACTAATAAAACAAAAAAAACAAGGCTAGTTAGCGAAGCTTTAAAGGTTGGGTCTAAAAGGGTAAAATTGTAGCTTATTAACTAGGGGGATTAGGAAGTCCTATCCTTTACCCAGTTGATCCCCAGTTGGCCCAGTTAAACTGCTTATTGCGTTGGCACACGTATGTACCAAAATCTCCTCATTTACACAGTACAAGTGGCATTTGTTTACATATCCATATAAAATTACATACACGTGTATGTGTAAACAGCCTATATTATGTCTTGCACACATATATGAATATATGATATAAAATGGCTGCATCCATTAGTGTGAGCTGGCATACACATGTACATGTGCACCTGAACAGCTGTTTAAATATTACCATCCCTTTGAATTTAAGCCAGCATTATAAACCTTACCTGTCACTGGATAAGAAATCAATTCAAGGATGTCTTAACTGGTGAAATGTGTTGATGATAATGTTCCAGTCAGTAAACATGCATCCACATTATGGAATAATTGTAACTCTTTAAGTGTACAGGCTGGTAAGGTTAAATATAAGGAATTAAAATAATCCAGACAAGAAATTACTAGGGCATGCAGCACTTTTTCATAATTGTCAGCACTCAAATTTAAGTTGTTATTGCATCCTAAGGTTTAAAAATGCTGATTTGACTACAGCCTTTATATGATTCCACATTGATAGCACCAAATTGATAATGACTCCCATATTATGAGCAGATAAAGTGATTGGAATCAGCCTATCATAGAACTGAAACATTGAGGGGATCAATGGAGACAGAGATCTTCCAAGAAATAACTTCTTTACGTTCAGTGCCACTTTATTTGTGGTTATCCAATATTTAATGGAATAAAGAGAATTAGAAATAATCAAGCGTGATTTGAAATGAAGGTGTCATGGGAACAAAAAAGTGTAAGCTATCAGCAAATAACTGATAATGTACCCCTAATTTGGGAAGCATTTTCACATTGGGGATTATATAAATGTTAAATAGAAGGCTAACCCCTGAGGTACCCTATAGATAGAGGATACCACGTGGATGTTGTACCACTGTATTTTACCTGCTGACAGTGCTCAGTAATATATGATTTAAACCACTTCAGAACTACTAAGGCAATGCTAGTCTCATTCATTTGCATTAACAAAATATTATGGTTGAACTGCTGACACGTTGAGAAAAACTAACAGTAATTTGCGCATAATCAAAAAATACTTCTTAGCTTGATAGTAAAATCAATTCAGTGTTATGGATCAGTTGTGGAACCCAAATTAATTCTGATCTTGTCTAAACATCCCTAAGTTGTTTCAAAACAACTCCCTCAACTCCTTTACTTAGAAAAGGAGTCAGGAAATAAGATGATACTTTACAATCATATGAGGATCAAGCATTGGTTGCTTTATCCAAGGGCATCTACCTCCATCTGGTTTGTTCCAAACAAAATAAAAAGTATATTTGTTTTATTTGTTTATTAATTTATCATTATAGTCATTGGGGAAGTGCTGCAGACTATGTTGACTCCAAAATTAGGGTTTTCTCATAAATTCTAAAGAAACTGCTGAGTAGACATCTTTAAAATGATGAAGGCATTCCAAAACATCCAACTGGCAAAGTGGCACCAAAAGAGGCATGAATAACCTAAGGAACCATAAAGGAGCAAAGGGGTACCAACAGTGGGCAGGAGTTATTCTATGTACCATGAGAAGGGCAAAGAAGAAGCAAGAGTGAAAAGAATACCCCAATGCTTCAAAAGAGTGAACTAACAACAGTGGCAATTACCCTTGAAGGCAGCACGAGATGCAAAGTCAGATCATGTGTGGCATCAACATCCTAAGGCACCAAGGGGGGGGGGGGGGGGGGGGGGGGGGGGGGGAAGGAACAAAGCAAAAAAATTGGCAGAAAAAAATCCCAGGACACCAATAAAGGAACAAAGCAGCACAGCATAGCATCAACACACCAAGACAGCATGAAAGATGCAATGGAGTTTCCCACAGTGGCAAGAATACCCCAAGGTATAGAGTCTGGAGTATGAGAGCAAGGCCCTTAAGGTTTAAGGTTTGGCAGCAATACTGAGTGGAAGACACCCTCCCCTTAAAGTGTAGGATAAGAGGTATAGCAGCAAAGCAGAGTGTCATGGGAGATGTCTGCCTTCCTGTTGAAGCCCTTGCCACTTGTCAAATTTAGTAGAAAAGAATGATTTTTCATCAGTATCACTTTTATGACATAAGCTTTTATTTCATTCCCTAGTTAAACTTGATCTTGCTGCTGGGTAACATTTTGGATTTCTTCTGAAATTTTCTTTCCAATTGAAACTTTTGTCACAATCAGAACATGACAATGATTTTTCATCAGTGTAGCTTTCCTAGTAATTTGTGTGGTTTTGCTTTAGTAAGAAAGCTTTTCCCATATTTTGTAGCTGAATAGTTTCTTTCCTTTGTTGATTTTCTGGTGTTAGGTTAGTTCTCTCTTCCTACTGAAAACTTTCCCACATTCAGAACATATAAAATACCTCTCCTCTGCATTTTTTTCTGTTCTGCTTACATTTCTTCCTTCTGATTGAGGGTTTTTGGCGACAGCACAGCCCAATATAACCAAGAAAAAAGAAGGGTGGGAGAAATAGTCTGGTATCCTTGAGATTTACAATAAACTGTAAGGCAGAGAAACAGAAAAGGAATGAGGTGGGAGGATAAAGTAATAATTGTTGGTTTTTCTTTTTTCAATGGGGACAAAATACCCCCATATAAAAAGCAAAGAAACAGGGTGGGAGAAGTTGGCAGGGACTGTAAAGGAAGAGAACATAAAGATGAACCAGAAAAGAGGTAGGATGGGAGAAGAAAATAGTTTGTTGGGTTTTTTTTTGCTTGTTCAAAAATGACTGACAAATAAACAGAGTGAGATAACTTGGCTGAGATCCACACAGCAAACAACATGGAGACACTAAAACTCTTATGCTGGTACATAATAGTATGGAAGGTAAGTATATTAAGTTAACAGCATGACCCCTAATGTGGTACATCTGGGGCATGGTAGGCAGCATAGCAACAAGGCCTTCAAGGTGCTTTTAATCATCTTACCATTCTCATGAAAATTCTGGAAACCTAAACAAAGGCAGATTGATTTTCAAAAAGACCAGTTTTTCTATCAACTCAGATGCTAGCCTTGAGCGATGATAGCTCAAGATGTCCTCATAATTGAGATGACACATTCACTTGGCAAACTGGTTGATGGGCAGAAAAGATAGTGCTGAGCTACCATGGTTAGATCTGGACAGACTGTGGACCGAAATGCCAGCGCACCTGGGTCCATGTCCTCAATAGGCTCTGTGTTTATTGCATTTTGTACTATAACATTGTTACTTGCTGCTTCAAATCTGCTGCTTGCTATTATACTTTGTTTAGTTTTTTATTTTATCCTCTCAAGATTTGATCTTGAAGAGTATAATTTGATATTATAAATAAAGAGTTGAAAAAGAAGCCTATACTCAAATACATTTAGACAAAAAAAACTCACATTATCCAGATAAATGCTGAGTTTTCAATATCACTGGTCCTTATCCAACTAATTTTTAGCCAGATTCATCATTTATCAGTTATTTGGGAAAGTGTTCTCTGATAACTTTAGACTGACATCGGCCCTGAGACCAGCGCTATACGATTATGTTAAAATGGTGCATTCTCAGCCCCACCCACAATATTTTCTTGTACGGATACATGTTTCTATAGCCATACAAGAAAATGGCACTGGTCAGCCTTGAGAAGGTGCTATTTTACATTTCTGTATGATGCCGATATCATGGATGTCAAGCACCATTTCAATTCAGAAGACTTAGGGACAAGAGGTGAGTGGGTATCCCTCCTGCCTTCTGGAGCCCCACAGATGGGGTAAGTGAGGGCTGAGTGGTTCCTGCTTCTGAGACATTTTTGGGGAGGGTGAGGGCACACAGGAGTCTAAGGAGGCCCAGCTTCATATTTTTTTAGTGGGATGAGAAATTGGAGGTCCTATTTGATCAGCCCCAGGGAGAGCTCTGGGTTGGCTCCAGGGAATGCCAGAAGACCTCTGGGAAATCTCTGGTCTGCTCTAGAGGATTTGTTCACTTTTTAAATTTTCAAAACAAAAATAAGTAAACCAATAAAATTGTATTGATTTTTCTACCATTTTGTTTTGAAAAAGTCATGAAACGAAATAAGAAATGTTGACATTTCCTTTTATTTCAAATGAATATACATTCCTATGAACTGTCTATTCAGAAGAATATCATCAGTTAGGAAGTGACAGTAGAAAAAAGTGACTTGCAAACCAGCTGCCCTATTCTCTGACTCCCAATGAATATGTATAAAGTTGGGACCTGTCAGGTTGAGTTTTCCTATCCCTCCAAACTTCTCTAAGAACATGAGCACTTTTAAAAATAAACCTGGTATAGGTCAGTTGGGCAATCTCAACCCTCCCGTCTTCTCTTTCCTTGTTTGGCAAATTGTGCAATTAATGCATCTTCCTCTCCCTCCATCCCTTCTCCTGATCTCCATCCTCCATCCCAACTCTAACCCTTACACCCACCTGGTAACTTAAGAAACCCCTATCTTTTGTGCAGATTTTGATATGCTTATAGCATAACCCCAGCATCTTTCAACATTGCTATGAAGAAAGTGGTTTCTGAGGATTCTAGTGAATGGTACTATTAGAGTTAGAATGGAGTTAGGGGAAGAGAGTGAGGAGTCATTACTTGCAGAATTTGCTGATCTGGGAAGGAGGAGGGGGAGGGAGAAGATCACCGAGCAGACCCCTATCAGCTAAATTCACTTAGGGGCGGATTTTCAGAGCCCTGCTCGCATAAATCCGCCCAAAACCGGGCGGATTTACGCGAGCAGGGCCCTGCGCGCCGGGAAGCCTATTTTACATAGGCCTCCCGGCGCGCGCAGAGCCCCGGGACTCGCGTAAGTCCCGGGGTTCTCGGAGGGGGGGCGTGTCGGGGGGCGGGCCCGGTCGTCGCGGCGTTCCGGGGGCGTGTCGGCAGCGTTTTGGGGGCGGGTACGGGGGCGTGGCTACGGCCCGGGGGCGTGGCCGCGCCCTCCGTACCCGCCCCCAGGTCGCGGCCCGGCGCGCAGCAGGCCCGCTGGCGCGCGGGGATTTACGTCTCCCTCCGGGAGGCGTAAATCCCCCGACAAAGGTAAGGGGGGGGTGTAGACAGGGCCGGGTCGGTGGGTTAGGTAGGGGAAGGGAGGGTAAGGTGAGGGGAGGGCAAAGGAAAGTTCCCTCTGAGGCCGCTCCGATTTCGGAGCGGCCTTGGAGGGAACGGGGGGTGGCAGCGCGGCTCGGCGCGCGCAGGCTATACAAAATCGATAGCCTTGCGCGCGCCGATCCAGGATTTTAGTGGATACGCGCGGCTCCGCGCATATCTACTAAAATCCAGCGTACTTTTGCTTGAGTCTGATGCGCAAGCAAAAGTAGGCTGATCGCGCTTCTTTTAAAATCTACCCCTTAGAGAATAGCCACTGCCATTAGCAATGGTTACATGGAATAGACTTAGTTTTTGGGAACTTGGCAGGTTCTTATGGCCTGGATTGGCCACTGTTGGAAACAGGATGCTGGGCTTGATGGACCCTTGGTCTGATCCAGTATGGCATTTTCTTATGTTCTTATGTTCTTATTATTTATAAAAGTGCTTTAGAGTCGTTGGGGTGGGAGTTATGGCCCTACAGGGCTCACTTTTTACATATTGGCTGAGGGTTAGGGAATCAGGCCATTGGCTTGTACATCACTTTTTTTCCACCATCCCTATTTACTTTTAGCCTGATCATTTTAAACCTAGCCAGCAATATTCAAAACATGATGAGTTAAGGTCCCAGTTATTGAACAGTGGTGACACCTAGTAGCAGTGGTGACACCTAGTAGCAGGATCTGGTCCCATGATTTCAAGGTGCATGGTCTCCTGCCGAGGACAATCACTGCAAAGATTAAGAGATTTGAAAGGGGGGGGGGGGGAAATAGGGGAAAATGCCTAGACATTTGTGACAAAAGGTTTTTGATGCTATAATCCAACAAAACCTGCATCCAATTGAGCTACCGTAGAAGACCAAAGAAGTCCCTATACTGGGACTTACTAAAGAAGTAATAGCCATTAAAAATCAAGTTAATCAAAATGCCTTTGAAATTGTTGTGTGCCATGGGTTTTCATGTGCCCTTGGGCCTCAGCCCGACCCCAGACAGATCCAGGACCGAACCGAGGGTTGGCAACGTGTCCCAGCATGGCAGAACACCCTCTGCCGGACCTGCAAGCTCCCAGCGCCAACAACAAGATGATGTTGGTAGGAGAATGGTCCTCCGACCGTTCCAAGCCCTTTCTGACCTGCCGCGTGGATCGGCATGGAGCAGCAGGCCGGCCTGAGGATGAGGGCAGATGGAGGCCTTGACACGAAGACATGACACCAAGGTTGATGCGACGGCATCACAAACGAGGGTTGATGTGAAGACATGACACCAAGGATGATGTGAAGACATGACACCAAGAAAGATGAGCAGACATGACACCAAGGCTAATGCAACAGCATCAGAGATGAGACGAGGAACTTGAAGAAGTCCAGACGAGACAAGAAGTTGGGAAGGTAGACATTGGCACTGTCTCTCAGGGCGCCCTACTCAGCCCACCTTCACGGGTGGACCCAATGGGCTGGTCGCGGACCACCCTATCCCACTATGCGCCCTACACAGCCCAAGGAGGCTGGTCACGGACCACGAGGAGAGCGGGACAAGCGCAGGAGAGGATCCAGTCGAGGCGGGACTTCGACGACGAAGCCGATGTCATCCGAAGTGCCACAAAGGCTGGCAGGACAGGACGGCTCAGGAGCACAGGACATCAGTCCACTGCCGGCATCTCCTAAGATGGAGAAGCGTCACCTGGAGATCCACGGCCGGCAGAACAGTAGGCTCCAGAGCAAGAACAACACCAAGGAGGGCTGGAACACCAGGAAGCGAGACATCAGGAAATAAGACGCCAGGACACCTGGATGGGGACCTCAGGCAACGAAGACTTGGCATGACGCAGACAAGACAAGATGAGGATCTCCACAAAGAAGACAAGGACCTGTCAGAGTGCTGGCAGGCAGGAGCCTCCAGGACTGAAGACACTCCAATACAAGGCCAAGACGTAGTGCAAAGACAGCCTTTTATTGGGCTGATACAGGAAATAGTCACAAGGTGGGGCCCAGGGCATATCCGGCCGTGGGCCCTTTAAATGTTGAAGAGAGGCGCGGCCGCGCGCCTAGGAGCAGGAAGCAAGAAGCTGTGGAGGACCGTGGACAGCGGTCCTGCACCGACGTCAGCGGAAGAAGCAGGGCTGGGCCAGGACGCACGCCCCAATGATGGCAGCGGCTCCAGCCACTACAGGAGGCCCTGAGGGCGGCTCCAGCCACCAATCCAGCTCGGGGCTTGCAGCCTCCAGCCGCAAAAATGGCAGAGACGACCACGGCAGCTCCGTGCCGCGTGATGGCAAGAAGTGCACGGCTCCGGCTGCGGTGAAGAGCAGGCAAGACAGAGGCGGCCTCTGGGCTGCAAAGGAAAGCAGAGTCCGCGGCTCCGGCCGCATGGGAAGGCCTGACTTCGGCTTCGTGCCGCATCGGGCAGCAAGCAGCATGGGGTAAGGTGCCTGCTCGCGGGGATTAGCTCCGTGGGCAGGGTTCATAACAGAAATAGCTCAACAGAATCAAAAAATAGAAAGAATGGAAGTCCGGATAACTGATGTGGAAAAAATACAGACTATGATTATTCAGAGTGAAAATGAAGTGAATAGATGACTGGAAAAAGTTGAAAATAATGGGGTAGATTTTCAAAGGGGTACGCGTATATCTTAGGTGCGTACCCCCCCCCGAAAATCTACCCCAACCCCCCCCCCTGCGTGCGCCGAGCCTATTTTGCATAGGCTCGGCGGCGCGCACAAGCTCCGGGACGCGCATAAGTCCTGAGGCTTGCAAAATAGTGGCGGTCAGGGGCATGGCCAGGGGGCGCGGTTTAGGATTGGGGGCATGTCTGGGGGGCGTGTGGGCGGTCCGGTAGTGTGGCTGAGTGCCCCAACACAGCGGCCTGTGTCGGGGCCTGCCGCGCCAGCATGCATAAGTTACTACTGCCCGAAGGCAGTAGTAACTTTTCCGATAAAGGTAGGGGGGGTCTAGATAGGGCCGGGGGGGTGGGTTAGGCAGGGGAAGGGAAGGTGCGGGGGGGGTAGAAAGAAAGTTCCCTCCGAGGCCGCTCCGATTTCAGAATGGCCTCGGAGAGAACGGGCAGCGTGCGCAGGGCTTGGCGCGTGCAAGTTGCACAAATGTGCACCTTGCACCTTCTTGCGGATTTACGCGCGTAGGGCACTCGCGCGCCGGTGCGCCTATTTTGCATAGGCCGCTGGCGCGCGCAAAGCCCCGGGACGCACATAAGTCCCAGGGCTTCGTAAAAGGGGTGGGAGGGGGCGTGTTCGGGGTCATGTCCAGAGCAGGAGGTGTTCCGGGGCAGGTCCGGGGGCGTGGCGACGGTTCAGGGGTGGGCCTGGAGGGCGGTCCCGAGTCCCCCGGCACTGCGGCCTGTGCCGGGGGATGCGGGGCGGCGCGAGCAAGTTACGCCTGCTTCAAGCAGGCGTAACTTGCCCAACAAAGGTAAGGGGGGGATTTAGGAAGGGCTGGGGGGTGGGGTAGATAAGGGAAGGGAAGGTGGGGGGATGCGGAAGGAAAGTTTCTTCCGAGGCCGCTCCAATTTCGGAACGGCCTCGGAGGAAACGGAGGCAGGCTGTGCGGCTCAGCGCGTGCAGGCTGCCGATTTTGCGCAGCCTTGCGCGCGCCATCCCCGGATTTTATAAGATAAGCGTGGCTACGCGCGTATCTTATAAAATCTGGTGTACTTTTGTTCGCGCCGGTGGAGCGAACAAAAGTACGCGCGCTCATATATTTTTAAAATCTACCTCAGTGTCTAACCAGTTCTGATTTATTGCTTTTGTGAAATATTGTACAATAAGGAAGCTCTGATCCTCAGATGATATCAATATACAGACATGCAGTCTTTCTGCCTTAGAAAGAGGTAATGCTCATGTGCTAAAACATCCTAAAACTTCAAAGAAATACCATTTGTTCACAAGTTCATACTGAAAGGTGCATTGGAAGAAACAAAGGAATAACTCCTCATATCAAAGGCCACTATGCAGAGCAAATCATAGGAGCAATGTTGTGTAATACTGACAGAAGAGAGTTAACAGCCAGGTCAATTGAGTGCTAAGGGCTGGGAGAAGGGAGGGAGGTAACCATTATCACTTATAAGAATTCAGGTGAATTGAATCATTTATGAGAGCAAAATCCTTATGCATCCATTCTTCTCTAGGATTCTTGAGCTTTCCCACTCCAGTTATATTTTACATTTTGCATATATTAATCTATCATGGATATGTTATATGGTTAACTATAATTGCTTTAAGTATTGTAAAAGAATTTAGTGAGTTTTGATAAACTGTGATAGATTTTCTTGGAATTTTAAGACATATGTATTGTATTCAAACCTTCTTTATGCAGTCAGTTTTTTAGAAAAAAACTCGAGTTAAATTGTCTGCTTTACAGAAATGTAATATTGGGGCGATATTGTATAAAAATAGACATCTTGAAACAAGATCACTGAACCTATATTTAATGCTGTCATTAATAAGATAATTATGGATTGACCACATTTATTTGCTTACATTTTTATTCACCCAGTTCTATTAAAAGCTGTAGGTAATGTACAAAATAATTTAACTATAACAAAAACAGGTTATAAAGTAACATAAAATTCAAAATCAGAAATAAGGAAAGAATAACAAAATTAATATACAATAAAACATAAATATAATAACAATAAAAACAAAGCATAACATTATATCATATACAGCAATGTTTTGCTTCCCATGGATTCAGTTTTAAACTTGGTCCAGCCCGATATCCCTTCTTTGATAGAGACATTTACATGGTCAAAAGATTTTAATCAGGCCCCAAATCTTATACCATTAATTGAGTATGCTGACATTTTATTTTTATTAAGCAAGAATATTTCTAATAAGCTGTACTAAAGTACAATATATTCTCATATACAATACATTGTGCTGCATGTATAAAAGTAGCTTACAATATCATTTAAACTATACAAGAAAATTTAATTAAAAAAACAAGATTTAGATAAGTACAAAATTTAATCAGTATAATTTTTGTTTTATTTTTAATTTAAGAAATCAAAGACTAGGAGCCGCTGTGTGTAATTCAACATACTTACACAGATACCATCAGACTGCTTAAAGTTAATGTTATCTAAGGCACACAGGTAGAGACCTTTTTTTAGATCCCAAGTGTATAACCTGCAGGAAGACAATATTATTTTTCATTTAATTAGCTTTAGTTCATGAACAATTAGGAAAACATAATTGAATGAGGCTAATCAGCAAGAAGCAGGAGTTTGCCTCCGGGATCCTGCTGAAGTCAATTGCCACTTTTATCTGCAATTTTATCTGTTAAACTAATAGTACCAATGGGTCTAAAGGCACAGAGTAGTAATTGTACAGCTCCAGGGACCCCATGCTTAAGACTTGTATATGTAAGCTTTAAACATAAAAAAATTGTTTTGTCTTTCTTTCCTTACAGGGCTCTGATTAACCCAAGATGTGCTCTTTTCATAATAGGTTATAATAGGAAGCATGAACATTTGGTGGAAAGGGCTCCATAAGATCTCATTTCTTAAGACATGTAAAGGCTAGCCTGACAGAAATTCTAAAATGTGCACACATGAACAGAGTTTCTAAAATCAAGGACTTTTTTCATAAATATGGGGGCTACACATTCTCTTTCGCCAACTCAAAAATTCAATCAGGTTGCAATACTCTCTGATGATGTATAATGTTAAAATATAGTATTATACACCCATACAAAAAGAAAACAGATTCTAGTAATTTATTCTATTCTTTGATGTTAAGATATGTATATTAAATCTCTTGTCCCTTCCCAAGTGAAACTAACTTAATAGAACTAACTGCTATTACAAGTGGAGGAGTAGCCTAGTGATTAGAGCAGTGAGAAGCCAGGGTTCAAATCCCACTATTACCCCCTTGGGCAAGTCACTTTGCCTTCATTGCCTCAGGTACAAAATTAGATTATAAATCATGTGGGAATAGAGAAATACCTGAATATAATCCCCTTTGAAGTATCAAAAAGCAGAATATAAAAATCTAAATAAATGAGTTTCTGCATCAGTTTTCAGACTATCTCAACAGGCCCAAGAGGAAAAATGTCCCTAAAATATGGATAAAAATGTTATGTTTTTCTTATGAGACTGTACAGCACTGTATTGCAAGAAACACTTCAAAATATCAAGCATCTAGTGTTCCTTGAGATCTTCCCTATTGGTAAGAATGCATGAAAAAGTGTATCCTTCCTTTTAAAATATTGTGAAAAATGTAATGTATTTGCACTTCTAATATGGAAAAACCATTGATACAGTAGCTGTTGTGGGATACCTACAGAATTGGGAATAGTGGTTTAGGGATTTGGATTGATAATGTTGAAAATGGAAAAGAAAAACAGAGCCACAGTACTGGAAGAATGGATGGTGGCAAATGTAATGTTAAAAAGGGCACAAGTAATTATAGAAAAGTGAGCCTGATATTGGTGCTAGGCAAAATAATAGAAACTGTTCTTTAAAAAAAAATAATTACTGGCCAAATGAATAGACATGACTTAATGGGGATAAACAGAATAAAAGTGATGTCCTACTGTGAATTGGTAACTGTTTTAAAGACAGAAAACAAAGAGCTAAAACTAAATGGTCAATTTTCCCAATGGAGCAAGGTAAATAGTGGAGTGCCCCAGAGATCTTTACTGGAGCTGCTTAACAAATAATCTGGAAAAAGGAGCAATAAGTGAGGTGATGAAATTTGTAGTAGTCACATATTTATACAAAACTGTTAAAACTCGAGTGGATTGTGGGTAACTGCAGAAAGACTTTTGAGACTGGGAGATTGGTCATTTAAATGGCAGATGAGATTAAATATGGACATGTGCAAAGTCATGCACATAGGGATAAATTATAAAGCCATGATGCTAGGTTCTGTATTAGGAGTCACCATCCAGGAAAAGGATTTTGGAGTCATTGTGAATAATACGTTAAAACCTTCAGATTAGTTTAGCAGCAGGCAAAAAAGCACAGAAGATTTTAGAAATTATTGGGAAAGGAATGGAAAATAAAAAGGAAAATATCAAATGTCTCAAGTACATTTTCGAAGGAGGTATATTCATAAATATAGCATATGCACATGCAAGTAGCTTATACTTGCATACATGTTATTTTAAAAATATCACAAGTGCATATATTAGGTTTTGCGTGTATATTTATCTGTGCAAAATAGGGGTATTCCAGGGTTGGGCCAAGAAATACACATATACGTATATATTTTAAGAGATTTCCGTGAATATATTTGTCAACTTATTTGTGCATTGTTATACCTGCTAAGTATTTGGTGCAACTGAAATCAGACTTGTCTGTTGTCTGCTATTGTTGGATGGGAGATCTAGGTGAATAGTGGGGAGTTAAGGTGAAGTACTAGGAGGGTTTCAATGAACTGGAGATGGATTGGGTGAACTGATGAATATATTGGCAAACTGGTGTTTCAAATATGTATGCAACTTTTAAAATATACATACTTGCACATATAAATCAGGGTTTTACTCAAACAAGTTATATTTTTTGTGCAGAAAATATATGGACGTATGCTAATAAATCAGGAACAAAATGTATGTTCTTTCAACACATTGCTGATATTTGCGTGTAATGAAACATTTATAAACCTGCTCGATATTTAAGATCATTAACACAAAACCTACTTGATATACCATCACCATGACAAGCAAGACTAGAAATCACTAGAAAAAGGGCATTCTCTCTAGCAGGACCCTCACTCTGGAACTCTCTTCCAATCGCTCTCCGTCTAATATCGAATCCACTCCATTTCAAAAAATCTCTCAAAACATATTTATTTCAACTCGCCTTTAACATACCACCAACTCAATCAACTTCCACTACTCAACCTCTTCTTATCCCTTCTACATCCTCATGATATCTAAGTTCAGTTTATCCCAACTTGCTCCACTAAGTGATATCTTTTCACCCATATTTCGTACCCTTGGCCCATTCTTTCCTTTCCTCTGCTTTTCCCTCAAGGCATAAAAATTCCTTTCTTGTTATAAGGTAAAGCACTTTTGTTTAATTGAGCTACCTAGGCAGCTTTATACCATTTTAAGTATTTTTCTCTCCAATTTATTTTAATTTTGTTGATTTTACCTCTTTTGTAAAGCTTTTTGACAAAACTTTATTTTAAAAACGGTATATAAATACTTTTAAATAAATAAATAAATAAAAATATCTGTGTATCCCCTAGATTCATAAAAAAAAAAGTTAATAATGCATTGATAACAAAAATGATCTGTTTATGGAAATTTTTAAGTTACTGCACCATAAGGTAACTTATGGCTGTGTTTTGGTATTATTGCATAGTACAGTAAACTTAAGGGTAGATTTTCAAAGAGTTGCATGTGTAAGATACACATGCAACCCCCGAAAATCTACCCCTGCCTCCCCCTGCACGCGCCGAGCCTATCTTGCATAGGCTCGGCAGCGCGCGCAAGTCCTGGGACATGCATATGTCCCGGGGCTTCGAAGAATGGGCGGTCCAGGGGCGAGGCGCGGTCTGGGCGCATGGCTGAGTGCCCCGACACAATGGCCTGTGTCGGGGTCTGGCCAGCAAGTGTGCACAAGTTACGCCTGCCTCCTAGTAGGGAAGTATTTATATCTTTATAGGAGGGCTATCTAACAGGTCGAGGTGAGGTATTGGTGGTAGTTTAGGGTTTGGGGCTAGTTTTGCATGTAGAGTGAGATGTTCGAACAGCACAGTATATCTTGGTGAAGATTTGACATCATTTGGAGTGAGGAAGGCCTTACAAAGATGAGATTTCCATTATGTTCTCTCACCATAGCTACCATCCTGCCCTCCCAAAAAATTTGCACCATGTGCTACCCTACTTGTCACATGCATTTTGATGAATGATGAGGTCTACTAGTAGATGGACATATGCATATTTTATAAACTGTGCAATCCAGATCCATACAGATTATAAAATACTATAGTAAATCTCTGCATGCCCATAAACACACATATATGGGGCTGCACAAAGTTCTATGACATGAAAGTTACCCTCCCTGTATCTATGCATGTTTTGACTGCACCTTGAGTGCTGTATACAGCTTTGATCATCCCATCTCAAAATGTTATTTAGCAGAACTAGAAAAAATATAGGAAAGAGTAACAACATAATGTAGAGGATGGAATGGCTTTCTTATAAAGAAAAGCTAAATTGGATAGGGCTCTTCAACTTGGACAAGAGATGACAGAGTGCAAAACACCTACAGAATATAAAAGCAGCATCAACACTGGCATACATAACCCAAAGCACTATGAGAGGGGCAAAATGGTACCAGGACTAGCAAGAGCACCCCTAGGCACCAATAGAGGGGCAAAGCAGCACAAACAGTGGCATGAATACACCAAGGCATTACTGCAGAGCTGCCTTGTCCAAGGCAGCTCTGCAGTAATGACTTTATATTAGAGATGCAATGCTATCCATCAACCATGCTTATTTTTGTCATATGTTAAGGTGTTGTAAGTGTCTTGTTATCTGTAAGTTTCATGAATGTTTCTTTTGTACCCTAACTTGAACTGTGGATATGAGTGGGTAACAAGTTTTAGAAATAAATAATTAATTGAGAAGGGTGGCTCTTGTTGAACTGAGATCCTCCATAGCATCCATGAAAGACTTCAGGACTTGTAGACAATCATGATGCCCCTAGAAGCGATCCATTCCTGTCTCACTTTCCAAAGACAGACCATGAAGGACTACCCATTGCTTCACCAACCTCTATAATATCAGATAGCTAGAATTCCATCTGGTGTCTACATGACTTTGCACAGAGGCACCCCCCCACACACACACTCACACACACACACACACACACACACACACACACACCCACACACATACACACACTTCTTCCTGCTACTCATGAAGCTGCTGCTCACCCTTCATATTCTGGTGAAAATGCTCCACATATTTCCTGCATCTCTCTGTCAGATCCTTCAGAACTATGCCACTATATTCCTCCTTGGCTCCCAGGGTGTCCTTTTCTGACTGGTGCAGCAAGTGTCCAAAGCCATTGCCTGTTCAGGTTAATAACATTGTTTGGATAATGGTCCAGATGTTCTTGTGTACCTGGATAAGTCTGCTGCATTTCATACAGTTGACTATCGACTGCTATTGATTTGATTATTAGAAATTGGGATATGTGATCAGGTCTTAGAATGATTTAGGTCCTTCTTAACGGACAGATTTTATCAGGTTATTTGGAATTCTGTCACTTCGGATCCCATAAATTTAGACTGTGGGATTCCACAGGGATCTGTACTTTCACTTATTTATTTATTTATTTATTTTTTAACAGTTTTATATACCGACCTTCATAGTAAATAACCATATCGGATCAGTTTACAATTAACAAGAATAAAACTGGGGTAACTATTCAAGTAAACGAAAGATAAACAGTAGGTAGGAATGAGTCAAAGTTACAATCAACAGGGAAGAGAACTTGGAAGCTTGCAACAAGCTGGAAAGAAGATAAGGCAGGAAAGGAACTTGTCCTTTTTAATCTACAGAATATCTATTTCCCCTGGCTACATTGATTCAAAGTCCAGGTTTCACAAGTTATTTTATTGCTGATGATGTTCAGATCCTTTACAGCTGTGACCTTAATTCTGTGGATTCTTTAGCTGCTTTTGACTTCTGTCTTATAGAGGAAGCTAACTGACTTAGAAGGATTCAATTTGCATTCAAATGATTTAAGTCAGAAGCCATGTGGTTCATTAGAAAACAAAGGTCTGTTTCTCTTCCTGTTACATATATGGGGGCCAATGCAATAAATAAGCATGGAAAATGGGCGCTCAGTGTTGAGTGCCCACTTTCCTAACGCATGCCCAGGCACCTCTCCTGGGTGTGTGATTCAATATTTAAATGGAGTCATGCTGCCAAGGAGGTGCTAGGGACAATTGCATGTCCCTAGCATCTCCTTGGCAGTGGGAGCCCAATAGAGGTCAGCAGTCAGCGGGTTAGGGAAATGAACACTCAATTAATGAGCGTCCATTTTCCTAACCCGTGGCTGTGCACCAGTTAGGAAAATTTAAAATGAGGTTTAATGTGATTTGGAGTGCTGAAAGGTGAAAGAAGAGTAGATTTGTATCATGTTATCTCTACCTAGCTTGATTGTAAATGTACTCTTCTTTCACTTTTCAGCACTCCAAATCATATTAAATCTTCACTGATGGTAACTGTGCTGTTTCTCCATATGACTGTGCATGTAAAACCGCCCCCTCAAAACCCAACTCACCCCACAAACCTCACCCTGAGTTCATAATTCCCCCTCTTACAGTGGCATAAAATGTTAATATATAAGTGAGCCACCACGGAGGCTCGCTCTCTCTCTCTCTCTCTCCCTCCCTTTTCCCTTCCCAAACCACAATTTGTGATAAAGATGTTTTCAGCCAGTAATGCAGAGTTAATGCAGGCAAAATGTAGAGGAAAAAGGTGTAGTTATTTCTAGCATAAATTAAATACCTGCATTGCTGTGTGTTACTCCATCACACCATGCTAACTGACCCTCATTTCCATTTATTCCTCCCACTAGAATACAAATGAAAAATTTGCATATGTAATTTGCAATGCAGTATTTATCATACCCGCAATAATGCCCTAATGCATTTTGATAAATGACCCTCATTTTGAGAAACAATTTAGGGATGTGCATTTGTTTAAATAACTAGGACCCCATTTGTTTCTTTTGTCAGTCCCTGAAATGAATGGAGGGGTTCCCATGAATTAAACAAATCATATTCATCACATTTGTTTTGATCCCCTTTCATTTCTATGGGCCATCGAAGTCTATGAGCCATATAAATTAATGGGGAACAGGTATCAATTAGTAATTGTAACTATATAGCAAGTTAGCAGCCAGCTCTTCCCAGTGAATCATGTGTGAGTCTGTGAGCTGATGTCAAGAAGACTACAGCACAGAGACAAATATCACAGTGATCCAGCCTATCACTGCTCTCCATATCCAGTGATGCTGATCTTGAAGATTGAGAATGAGATTCACTGTGTATTTCCTTTCTATACATTATCTTGGGAGAATGCTGTTACCTGCTTATACCCATAATGCCACCTTAGGGGACTTGCTGCCACATGCCTACTTGCATTTATCCATTTATTTATTTATTTATTTAAAATCACTTCTATACCACCTTCTAGTGACAATGCCAATCAAAGTGGTTTACAATACAAATAAAACAAAATCAAAATCATAATAATAATTCTACATAAACACAAAATACAATTCAAATAAAATAAATGCAAAAATAAACAGAACACATATTAACTGCCATTTACCTCATATAAGCCACATTTTCTACCCTAGAATTCTTGCTGCCACATGCCTATTTACTGTACCCTGGGAAAACAAGAAATAGAAGACTCTACATTCAAGTATCGAATATGGTAAAAGCCCTTAAGAACCCTCAGTCAGAAGGAATAAATACAGGCACAAGAGGAAAGATACTGAGGAGAAATTATTTCAATGTTCTGAATGTGATAAAAGCTTCAGTAGGGAGAGACAGTTCTTGCAAAACCAGAAAATCAAGAAATGGAACATCCTGAGTTATGTTACAGACTATGAGAAAAGCTTTCTTAAGAAAGCAAATCTCACAACTTATCAGGAAAACCACACAGAATAGATGATTAGAAAGTGAAAGTATTTTTATCTTGTGATTGTGATAGCATTTTCATTCAGAAAGCCCGTTTCATAAGAAAGCCACTTAATTCCACTCAGTAGAAAGAATAAACTCAAGTAAGGAATGTAATAAAACTTAATGCCATGAAAATTATGCTTATCACAGTTCATTCCCATGTACTAAATCTGACAAATGGCAAGTGCTTCAGCAGAATGACTGACATTTCCCATGACACTCTGCTTTGCTGATATATCCCTCATACTATACCTTTGTAGTTTCTATGACACCTTTCAGGTGGTCCTTCCACTCTGGGAGTCTACTTACCTTTCATGCTGCTTTTGTGTGTTGATGCCACCTTTTGTGCTGCTTTATCCCTTTATCATTGCCTTGGGATAGTGCTATACTGGGGTACAAATTATATTGCAGTGATAGAGAGAAACATCTTGGTGGCAGGGTGACGCTTTATGTCCAGGATGGCATAGAGTCTAACAGGATAAAAATTATGCATGAGACTAAATGTACAATCAAATCTTTATGGGTAGAAATCCCTTGTGTGTTGGGAAGAGAATAGTGATAGGTGTTAGGGATGTGAATCGTTTTTTAACGATTAAAATTATCGTCCGATAATTGTAATATCGTCTTAAATCGTTATAGAACACGATACAATAGAAATTCTAACGATTTATCGTTAAAAATCGTTAAATCGTGTTAGTGCACACTAACGGGAGTTAGTGCGCACTAACTGAAAATGATACAAATTGACACTTTCCAGGTCAGTAAAGGTCAGTTAGGAATGAATATGTGTTCCTATTGGCTGGCTGCCCTCTTATTTATTGATGTTAACCAGGTTCCCACTGAGGTGATGGTTGGGGGGATGGGAAATGGAAATGGAAACTCAGGAACACTAACAGAAAATGATACAAATTATTGACACTATCCAGGTCAATAAAGGTCAGTTAGGAATGAATATGTATTCCTATTGGCTGGCTGCCCTCTTATCTATTGATGTTACCAAGGTTCCAACTGAAGTGATGGTTGGGGGGATGGGAAATGAAAACTGTTGGTAGTTGACAAAAAAAGTAATGTGATCAGTCAATATGACTAGAACCTGTGCCCTATTCCTGATACCAGGGGTGTTGTGATCTTCCTGCACTCAGTGCCCTATCCCTGATACATAGAAACATAGAAACATAGAAATGACGGCAGAAGGAGACCAAATGGCCCATCTAGTCTGCCCCGCAAATTTTCTCTCTCATACTTATCTGTTTCTCTTAGCTCTTGGTTCTATTTCACTTCCACCCCCACCTTTAATGTAGAGAGCAGTGATGGAGCTGCATCCAAGTGAAATATCTAGCTTGATTAGTTAGGGGTAGAAGCCGCCGCAATAAGCAATCTGCACCCATGTTTATTTGTTTTACCCAGACTGTTATACAGCCCTTATTGGTTGATTTTCTTCTCCCATGCCGTTGAAGCAGAGAGCTATGCTGGATATGCATCGAAAGTGAAGTATCAGGCACATTTGGTTTGGGGTAGTAACCGCCGTAACAAGCCAGCTACTCCCTGCTTTGCGAGTGCGAACCCTCTTTTCTGGATGTGTGAAGTATCAGTTTTTCTTCTCCCCTGCCGTTGAATCAGAGAACTATGCTGTATATGCATTGAAAGTGAAGTATCAGGCTTATTTGATTTGGGGTAGTAACCGCCGTAACAAGCCAGCTACTCCCCTCTTTGTGAGTGTGAATCCTTTTTTCCACATTTCCTCTTGCTGTTGAAGCTTAGAGCGATTTTGGAGTCACAGTAAGCCTGTGTATGTTTATTTAATAAGGGTATTGACTCCAGGCAGTAGCCGTCATTCTGGCGAGTCACCCACTCTTCATTGGCAGCCTCTTGACTTTATGGATCCACAGTGTTTATCCCATGCCCCTTTGAAGTCCTTCACAGTTCTGGTCTTCACCACATCCTCCGGAAGGGCATTCCAGGCATCCACCACCCTCTCCGTGAAGAAATACTTCCTGACATTGGTTCTGAATCTTCCTCCCTGGAGCTTCAAATCGTGACCCCTGGTTCTGCTGATTTTTTTTCCTTCGGAAAAGGTTTGTCGTTGTCTTTTGATCATTAACACCTTTCAAGTATCTGAAAGTCTGTATCATATCACCTCTGCTCCTCCTTTCCTCCAGGGTGTACATATTTAGATTCTTCAATCTCTCCTCATACGTCATCCGATGAAGATCCTCCACCTTCCTGGTCGCCCTTCTCTGTACCGCCTCCATCTTGTCTTTGTCTTTTTGAAGGTACGGTCTCCAGAACTGAACACAGTACTCCAGGTGAGGCCTCACCAAGGACCTGTACAAGGGAATAATCACTTCCCTTTTCTTACTCGATATTCCTCTCTCTATGCAGCCCAGCTTTCTTCTGGCTTTAGCTATCGCCTTGTCGCATTGTTTCGCCGACTTCAGATCATTAGACACCATCACCCCAAGGTCCCTCTCCTGCTCCGTGCACATCAGCCTTTCCCCCCCCATCGAATACAGTTCATTCGGATTTCCACTCCCCATATGCATGACTTTGCACTTCTTGGCATTGAATCTCAGCTGCCATATCTTTGACCACTCTTCCAGTTTCCTTAGATCCCGTCTCATTCTCTCCACTCCTTCCGGCGTGTCCACTCTGTTGCAGATCTTAGTGTCATCCGCAAAAAGACAAACCTTACCTTCTATCCCGTCCGCAATGTCGCTCACAAAGATATTGAACAGGACCGGTCCCAAAACCGATCCTTGTGGTACACCGCTTAAAACCGCTCTCTCTTCAGAGAGAGTTCCATTTACCATCACACATTGTCTTCTGTCCGTCAACCAATTTGCAATCCAGGTCACCACCTCGGCACTCACTCCCAAGCTTCTCGTTTTATTCACCAGTCTCCTGTGCGGAACCGTATCAAAAGCTTTGCTGAAATCCAAGTAGATGACATCGAGCGCTCTTCCTTGATCCAATTCCTTGGTTACCCAGTCAAAAAAGTCAATCAGATTTGTCTGACAGGATCTTCCCCTGGTGAATCCATGTTGCCTCTGGTCCATTAATTCTCCTGACTGTAGATAGTTCACTATTCTCTCTTTCAACAGTGACTCCATTACTTTTCCCACCACCGAAGTGAGGCTGACCGGTCTGTAGTTGCCAGCCTCCTCCCTGTTCCCACTCTTGTGAAGCGGGACCACCACCGCTCTTCTCCAATCTCTTGGTACCACTCCTGTTTCTAGGGATCTATTGAACAGGTCACACAGCGGACCCGCCAGAACATCTCTGAGCTCCCTCAGTATCCTTGGATGAATCCCATCAGGCCCCATGGCTTTGTCCACTTTCAGGTTCTTTAGCTGTTCCCATATATTCTCTTCTGTAAAAGGATTTTCATCTATTCCTCTTCCCTCCAGTTTCTTGTTGTGTAAAGATGGTCCTTCTCCAGGGTCTTCTTTAGTGAACACAGAGCTGAAGTATTCGTTTAATATTTCTGCCATTTCTTCATCTCTCTCCATACATTGATCATTACCACCTTTCAATTTCACTATACCACTTTGGACCTTTCTCTTTTCGCTGATGTATCTGAAAAATGTTTTGTCACCATTTTTTATCTCCTTGGCAATCCTCTCTTCCGCTTGACTTTTTGCCAACTTGATTAATTTCTTTGTCTCCCTCAGTTGATACAAATATTCTTCTTTGTGTTCCTCCCTTTGGGAACTTTTATATTTCTTGTATGCTGTTCTTTTAGCTTTAATTTTGTCAGCCACCTCCTTTGAGAACCAGATAGGTTTCAATTTTCTTTTGCTTTTCTTTACATTTCTAACATATAGAGCAGTTGCCTTGGTGATTGCTCCTTTTAGATTGGTCCACTGCTGATCCACATCTCTTTCATTCTCCCATCCTTTTAGTTCTTCCTCCAGGTACTTCCCCATTTCCTCAAAGTCTGTGTTTTTGAACTGTAAAACTCGGGTCTTTGTGGTTCTTTTCCCTATTCTTTTAGTGATATTAAACCATATCGTTTGATGATCACTGGTGCTGAGGTGGGTGCCCACCTGGACATCGGAGACATTATCTCCATTAGTGAGCACTAAGTCTAGTATAGCTCCTTCTCTCGTGGGTTCCAACACCATTTGTTTGAACAAAGATACTTGCATGGCATCCACTATCGCTCTGCTATTTTTAGATTCTGCAGATGGGATTTTCCAGTCTACATCTGGCATATTAAAGTCACCCACGATCACCACTTCTCCCTTCTTACCTATCTTATGGATGTCTTCAACCAGATCTCTGTCCAGCTCTTCCTTTTGGTTTGGAGGCCTGTAAACCACTCCAATATAAATGGATGGTCCGTCATCTTTTTTTAGGTCAACCCATAGTGCTTCTTCCTTGCCCCAACTTCCTTGCAGCTCAGATGCTTGGATGTTGTTTCTGACATAAAGAGCCACACCTCCCCCTTTTCTATCCACTCTGTCCTTCCTTAACAAGTTATAGCCTGGTATTGTTGTATCCCATTCATGAGATTCTGTGAACCATGTCTCTGTGATAGCAACAATGTCCAATTCTGCCTCTGTCATTAGGGCCTGTAGATCTGGGATTTTATTTCCCAAACTATGAGCATTTGTGGTCATAGCCTTCCAGGTACTCTCTTTAAGGTTATTGCTTTTCCTGGACTCCTTATGAGACTTTGGTTGAGATTTGTTATTCACTTCACTCATTCCTTTTGCGGTTGTGCCACTGTTGACAGAGTTATCCATCTGAATTAGATTTTTCTTTTGGTTATGGAACTTGAAATTCTGCATGCATTGTGTTTTTTTTCTCATTTCTGGTAACACGTCAATGTTTTTCTCAAGAACTTCATTAGTTTTTAATATAGAGAAGGCTTTTTGTTCTTTTTGCATCTGGTACATTGTGTGTCTCCTTATCACAGGTCTAATTCTACCAGAGCCCACTGTAATCCTGGATTTTAAAGAATTTCTTAATGACCTGTTTGAGTGGGGGGGTGTACCTGTTGGCTGCCCATCTGTCAAGAATGGGTGACTGTGGGGCCTACCTGAGCCTAATGAATCTCCTTTTCTTGACTCTTGGTTTTTCTGTGATATTGGGGAATTAATTTCTGAGTAATGCAATGTGGGTGTAATACTTGTAATTGAAGCTAATTGAGCTTTAACCTCAGTCAGCTCCTTTTTCAATGTAGAGAGTTGTGCACAAATTGGGCAAGCTCTAAGTTTCCAGATGCTTTCCCTGGGAATACAGGCTCCACAGCAGTTACATTGGATAGTCCTCATTTTGGTAATATTTGATTTGTATTTCCTTGACCTATCAATGTACTAATTTATCTTGCTGCTAATGTTAAGTTAGGCAGTCTTTATTAGAAAACAAGCCCCAGGGGTGGGTGTGTAGAGGGGTAGGGTGAGAGGGAGTCAAACAGTTTAATCTGGGACAAGCTGGGTAAAGCAGGGCACTTCCTGGAGCAAAAATAGTCCTCTATTAAATGATCTCTCAGTACTTATGTGCCAATGTTAAACAGATTATAAAGATAGCTCTACAATAAGAGAAATGCAGGTATGCTGAATCTTAAAGCAAACGAATTAGCAAAGAACCAGACCAAATATATACTCCAGCCTCTTCACTGACCACAATGGCTCTCCTTCTCACTAACTTTACCTCCCCCAAGGTCTGAGACACACCCAATCCAGTTAGATGAGGTCACTTCTGGAAGTGTATCTGTCCTTTGATCAATTGCTTTAAAACAGACTTTATGCCCCAATATAAAAATTTGACCAGATCATTTATGCCAGCTAACTCCAAAAAGAGAGAGATTTTACAGATTAAAAGCTGGACTGCTTTTCTGTGGGGTTTTTTTTTGTTTGGTTTTTTTTTTTTTACGTTATGGCAGAGCAACCAAACAGCAAATTAACTTCAAGAATATATCTTACTAACAAGAAATGAAACACAGGCAGGAATTATTCACAGAAGCTTTCCACAAAACTTGAAAGTAATAAGCAGAGTACTTATCCAAAATGCAAAATCACAATGCAAATTCCAGTAGCACAAGGAGAAAAACCTTCCAGCCTCTTCACTGACCACAATGGCTCTCCTTCTCACTAACTTTACCTCCCCCAAGGTCTGAGACAGCTCCCTCCCTGCATTACTAGTGAGAGGCTGGCTTCACAGACAGGGGGGAGCTGCCTGACCCTCACTCCTGACTTCCCCCATGTCCCAGCTAGTGAATGGTGTGTGGGTGAGGGGGGGAGGATGGTGAAGTCTGAGACAGCTCCCTCCCTGCATTACTAGTGAGAGGCTGGCTTCACAGACAGGGGGGAGCTGCCTGACCCTCACTCCTGACTTCCCCCATGTCCCAGCTAGTGAATGGTGCGTGGGTGAGGGGGGGGGGAGAGGATGGTGAAGTCTGAGACAGCTCCCTCCCTGCATTACTAGTGAGAGGCTGGCTTCACAGACAGGGGGGAGCTGCCTGACCCTCACTCCTGACTTCCCCCATGTCCCAGCTAGTGAATGGTGTGTGGGTGAGGGGGGGGGAGGATGGTGAAGTCTGAGACAGCTCCCTCCCTGCATTACTAGTGAGAGGCTGGCTTCACAGACAGGGGGGAGCTGCCTGACCCTCACTCCTGACTTTCCCCATGTCCCAGCTAGTGAATGGTGTGTGGGTGAGGGGGGGGGGGGGGAGAGGATGGTGAAGTCTGAGACAGCTCCCTCCCTGCATTACTAGTGAGAGGCTGGCTTCACAGACAGGGGCGAGCTGCCTGACCCTCACTCCTGACTTCCCCCATGTCCCAGCTAGTGACTGGTGTGTGGGTGAGGGGGGGGGGAGGATGGTGAAGTCTGAGACAGCTCCCTCCCTGCATTACTAGTGAGAGGCTGGCTTCACAGACAGGGGGGAGCTGCCTGACCCTCACTCCTGACTTCCCCCATGTCCCAGCTAGTGAATGGTGTGTGGGTGAGGGGGGGGGGGGGAGGATGGTGAAGTCTGAGACAGCTCCCTCCCTGCATTACTAGTGAGAGGCTGGCTTCACAGACAGGGGGGCGCTGCCTGACCCTCACTCCTGACTTCCCCCATGTCCAGGCTAGTGAATGGTGTGTGGGTGAGGGGGGGGGGGGGAGGATGGTGAAGTCTGAGACAGCTCCCTCCCTGCATTACTAGTGAGAGGCTGGCTTCACAGACAGGGGGGAGCTGCCTGACCCTCACTCCTGACTTCCCCCATGTCCCAGCTAGTGAATGGTGCGTGGGTGAGGGGGGGGGAGAGGATGGTGAAGTCTGAGACAGCTCCCTCCCTGCATTACTAGTGAGAGGCTGGCTTCACAGACAGGGGGGCGCTGCCTGACCCTCACTCCTCCGGGGTGTTGTGATCTTCCTGCACACAGTGCCCTATCCCTGAAACCAGGGGTGTTGTGATCTTCCTGCATGCAGTGCCCTATCCCTATTAATACCAGGAGTGTTGTGATCTTCCTGCACACAGTGCCCTAACCCTGGCACCAGGGGTGTTGTGATCTTCCTGCACACAGTGCCCTATTCCTGATACCAGGAGTGTTGTGATCTTCCTGCATGCAGTGCCCTATCCCTGATACCGGGATGTGTGCAAGAAGATCCCAACACCCCCGGTATCAGGAATAGGGCACTGTGTGCAGGAAGATCACAACACCCCTGGTAATAGGGATAGGGCACTGTGTGCAGGAAGATCACAACACCCCTGGTGCCAGGGTTAGGGCACTGTGTGCATGAAGATCACAACACTCCTGGTATTAATAGGGATAGGGCACTGTGTGCAGGAAGATCACAACACCCCTGGTGCCAGGGTTAGGGCCCTGTGTGCAGGAAGATCACAACACTCCTGGTATTAATAGGGATAGGGCACTGTGTGCAGGAAGATCACAACACCCCTTGTGCCAGGGTTAGGGCACTGTGTGCAGGAAGATCACAACACTCCTGGTATTAATAGGGATAGGGCACTGTGTGCAGGAAGATCACAACACCCCTGGTGCCAGGGTTAGGGCACTGTGTGCAGGAAGATCACAACACTCCTGGTATTAATAGGGATAGGGCACTGTGTGCAGGAAGATCACAACACCCCTGGTGCCAGGGTTAGGGCACTGTGTGCAGGAAGATCACAACACTCCTGGTATTAATAGGGATAGGGCACTGTGTGCAGGAGGATCACAATACCCCTGGTATCAGGGTTAGGGCACAAGTTCTAGTCACATTAACTGATCACATTACTTGTTTTGTCAAGCTACCAACTGTTTCCATTTCCCATCCCCCATATACTGTCAGTGGGAAGCTTGGTAACATGAATAAATAAGAGGGCAGCCAATAGGAATACATATTCATTCCTAAACTGACCTTAACTGACCTGAAAAGTGTCAAATTGTATCATTTTCAGTTAGTGCGCACTAACTCCCAGTTAGTGCGCACTAATCGGAAAAAACGATTTTTAACGATTTTTTAACTAAAAAATCGTGCCTAACACGATTTTCTTGCCCTGCCACATGATTTCTATCGTTAAGACGATATGGAAAACGATTCACATCTCTAATAGGTGTATACTACCGTCCACCTGGCCAAAATGGTGAGAAGGACAGTGAAATGCTAAGAGAAATTAGGAACGTTAACCAAACTGGTGGTGCACTAATAATGGGAGATTTCAATTACCCCAATACTGACTGAGTAAGTGAAACATCAGGGCATGCTAGAGAGATGAAGTTCCTGGATGGAATAAAAGACAGTTTTAAGGAGCAATCGGTTCAGGAACTGATAAGAGAGGGAGCAATTTTAGATCTAATTCTCAGTGGAGAGCAGGATTTGGTAAGAGAGGTAATGGTGGTGAGGCCACTTGGCAATAGTGATCATAATATGATCAAATTTGAGTTAATGACAGGAAGGGGGAATAGTATATAAATCCATGATTCTAGCGCTAAACTTTCAAAAGGGAAAATTTGATAAAATGAGAAAAATAGTTAGACACATACTTAAAGGTGCAACTACAAATGTTCATAGTGTGCAATAGGTATGGACATTGTTAAAAAAAAATACCATTCTAGAAGCACAGACCAGATGTATTCCATGCATTAAAAAAGGTGGAAGGAAGGCAAAACTATTACCGGCATGGTTAAAAGGTGAGTTGAAAGAGGCTATTTTAGCCAAAAGATCTTCATAAAAAATTGGAAGAAAGATCTTTCAGAAGAAAATAGGATGAAGCATAATGATTAGCAAGTTAAATGTAAGACATTGACAAGACAGGCTAAGAAAAAATTTGAAAAGAAATTGGCCATAGGAAAAAACTCACAATAAAAACTTTTTAAAATATATCCAAGGGAGTCAATTGGACTGTTGGATGATCAAGGGGTTAAAGGGGCACTTAGAGAAGATAAGGCCATCATGGAAATATTAAATTATTTCTTTGCTTCAGTATTTACTGAATAAGATTTTGGAGAGATACCCTTTCCAGAGAAGGTTTTCATGGGTGATAATTCTGATCAACTGAACCAAATAACGGTGAACCTGGAAGATGTGGTAGGCCTGATTGACAGACTGAAGAGTAGAAAATCACCTGGACTGGGTGGTATACACCCCAGGGTTCTAAAAGAACTAAAAAATTAAATTTCAGAACTGTTAGTTAAAATTTATAACCTATCATTAAAATCATCCGATGTACCTGAAGATTGAAAGATGACCAATGTAACCCCTATATTTAAAAAGGGATCCAAGGGTGAACTGGAAAACTATAGACTGGTGAATTTGTCTTCAGTGCCAGGAAAAATCATGGAAACTGTTATAAAGAATAAAATCACAAAACATTTAGATAGACATGGTTTGATGGGACACAGCCAACATGGATTTACCCAAGGGAAGTCTTGCCTCACAAATCTCCTACATTTTTTTTTTGGGTTAATAAACATGTGGACAAAGGTGAACCAGTAGTTGTGGTATATTTGGATTTCCAAAAGGCATTCAACAAAGTCCCTCGTGAGAGGCTTCTAAGAAAACTAGAAAGCCATGGGATAGGAGGCATTGTCATTTTATGGATTGCAAGTTGGTTAAAAGACAGGAAACAGAGAGTAGGATTAAATGCTCAGTTTTCACAGTGGAAAAAGGTAAACAGTTAAGTGCCTCAGGGATCTGTACTTGAACCAGTGCTTTTTAATATAAATATATATATATATATATATATATATATATATATATAAATGATCTGGAAAGGGGTACAACGAGTGAGGTGATCAAATTTGTGGATGACACAAAATTATGCAGAGTAGTTAAATCTCAAGTGGATTGGGATGAATTGCAGGAAGAACTTGTGAGACTAGAAGATTGGGCTTCCAAATGGCAGATGAAGTTTAACGTGGACAAGTGGAAAGCGATGCATATAGGGAAAAATAAGATAACCCTTGCTGTAGTTACAAAAAGTTACGTTCTATCTTAGGAGTTACCACCCAGGAAAGAGATGTAGGTGTCATAGTGGATAATACATTGAAATCATCAGCTCAGTGAGTTGTGGCAATCAAAAATCAAACAGAATATTAGGAATTATTAGGAAGGGAGTGGAAAATAAAATGGAGGATGTCATAATCGCTCCATGGTGAGACTGCACCTTGAATACTGTGTGCAATTCTGGTCACCACATCTCAAAAAGGATATGGCTGCACTGGAGAAAGTGCAGAAAAGGGTGACCAAAATGATATGGGGCATGGAATGACTGCCCTATGAGGAAAGGCTAAAGAAGTCAGGGCTGTTCAGTTTAGAGAAGAGATGACTGAGGGGGGATATAATAAAAGTCTACAAAATTATGAAAGGACCTGAACAAGTTCATGTAAATCAGTTATTTACTCTCTCAGATAATAGAAGGACCAGGGGCCCTCCATAAAGTTAGCAAGTAGCTCATTTAAAACAAATTGATGAAAATTCTTTTTCACTTAGGGCCAGATTTTCGAACCTACGCGTGGGCATAGATTCATGCGCACAAATCTACGCCTGATTTTATAACATGCACGCACAGCCACGCGCATGTTATAAATGCCAGGGTTGGAGCAGGCAAGGGGGTGCACATTTGTGCACCTTGCGCACGCCGAGCCCTAGGGGAGTCCCGATGGCTTTCCCCATTCCCTCCGAGGCTGCTTCAAAATTGGAGCAGCCTCGGAGGGAACGTTCCTTTTGCCCTCCCCCTATCTAACCCGCCCCTCAGCCCTACCTAAATCCCCCCCACCACCTTTTTCATTTAAGTTGCGCCTTCGGAGGCCTCTGGCCATGCACCCACCCCGCCCCTTTTTTCAAGCCCTGGGACATACGTGCATCCCGGGGCTTGCATGCGTCGCCGAGCCTATGCAACATAGGCTCAGGGCACGCATGAGGGGTTTAAAAGAGTTACACGCATATATTACGCTCGTAACCCTTGTTCAAGCAGGGCGAGCCAGTCTTGCCCTGCGAACATAACTGGAGACAAGTGAGCGAAGGAAAGGGCGGGACGTTAGGTTAGAGGGACAAAGGGGGGGGGGAGGGGATGTTAAGGAGACACAGGCCAATGAGAGGAGTAGAATTTAAACCGGAGGCATGGATTGGTGGATTGGGATAGAAAAGGAAAAGGAGGGGGAGTAACGGCCAGTCGGTGAGGAATGATTGAGGCAGCAGGTTGAGGCTTGCCCACCCTCCCGCCCATTATATTGCAATAATAAAGTGGTGTGTTTCAGTGAAATGTTGTATTTGTCGCAGTGGCTGTAAACCCGAGCCTCAAATGTTGTTAATTGCATTGTATTGTTAAAGTTTACAAAGGGGGGGGGGGAATCTTGTGCAGTGCGGGGGGGGGCTGCTGCACGAGATTGCCAAAGAGCAAGAGGGGGGCCGATGCTCGGAGGCTTTACAGGGGGATGCTCTACCACTGGAAATGGTGGGGGACGCTGTTGGACTGTTACATGAATGGGGGGGGGGGAACATTGTATTGTATTGTAAGTACCTGGCGAGGCTCGGGTCGGTATAATAAACTGCGGCCTTTTATTATTCCAAAAGAAAGTGTTGTGTGATCTGTGGGAAAATTTGTGAACAAAAAGGGGGTAATGAGGGTTGGAAAAGGAATGAGTGAATCTTGCATCTATCAGTTATTAAAATCCACCCCTTAGCACATAGTTAAACTCTGGAATTCATTGCCAGGGGATGTGGTTTTAGCAGTTACAGTTACTGGGTTTAAAGAAGGTTTGGATAAGTTCCTAGAGGTTAGGTAATTAATAAGCAATAGTAGCTTGTTATCTATCTAATATTTGGGTACTTGCCAGGTACCTGTGACTTGGATTGGCTACTATTGGAAACAGGATACTGGTCTTGATGGACCCATTTCTGCTTCATTCCCCTTTCATAGTGCCTCAAGATGCTGATACCTTGAGAATTGATGAGAATACCCCAATTCTGGAGCCCAAACTAGATTGCTATGCTTCACTCATTGACTTTAATGGCAAAGAAAAAAAAAATGAATTAAATATTTTTCTTTTGTTTTTGACACAAATACAATTAATTGTGGTCCACATGAGATGACTGAAGAAAATTAAACTAATTTTTTGCTTCTGTACATTCCTAATACTCTCTTCCTCCTGCCTGTTAAATTATACAGTAACTCTGTAACAGTGAACAGACAGATGATATTACAGTGTTCTTTTCTCACTCAATGATGCTTCAAGAGCAGGCAAGATCCCAACCCTCTTTGTTTTAAGTTTCTCTTTTCTTTCCTTTCCAATCATTTACCTTTGGCTTTGAGCATGAACTACAGAAGCACAACCGTGTTGTCTAAAATCCAGCAGAGAAATGACTGAACACAAAGGTGATTGAAATTTCAGTTTCAGGGAAAAAGAAAAGGGAAACTCATTTTCAGTCCATGATATTGACAGTTGAGATAGGCTAGTTAAAAAAAACTATATGTATTTGACTTTGACTGGACCTGCTCTTTCCTTGTTCATTCCCACCAAGGGTTGACAACTGGCTCCAGCTTTTCAGTACAGTCTGATTTAGTCTTGGCTTTACCCCACTGCATCCATGGACTTGTAGTTCTGATTTCCCTGTTTCATTCCCTAAGAAAAGCAAGACTATAAGTCCCTGCAAGCAATGGGGGTAAAACCAGGACTGAATCAACCTGTTCTGAAAAGCTGGAGCCAGTTGGCCACCCTAGTCCCACCACGGCTTTGTTCTGTCTGGTTTCGGTGGCTTGCCCTAAGTAGAAAGAGGAGAAACCCTACAGTTTTGCTTGCCCCTTAAATTTGAATGGGAACCAAAAACAAATGCAGGACAAGCTGTTCATTCTCTCTTTTTCTGAACACTGCCCTCAATATATTTTTATTGCAATCAAGCTAAAACGTAAAACTGGGCACATTCAATTTACAATGTTGTTGTTAATTCTATATGAGAATAATTCCACTCTTTGAACTCCATGTGTGCACTTATACTGGATAATGCAGTGAAACACAAACAGTTATGTACTGGAGGTGGGGCTTTTTGGAGCCTCTTGTTAACTATTCATTTTTTAAATGAAAACAGTGAATGGCTCAACAGGTGCAGTAGAGCTGAAGACAACTGATAGCTCATCCCTGACTATGAGCAACTCTTATTTGGGAGAATGCATTCAAGCTGTCCAATACTATTTTTTTTGACCCAAGTAGTATACAATTGATTGAGCAAAGAAATATAAAAGTTAATTCAAAATTGTATTGGCTGTTCTGAAGAAGTAGAAGAACTTTTAATGTAGAGGCACATAAATCATGTGATGTGGGATGTGTACTGATGTCACCTGTAAACTTTGAAACCATACTTCTTATTATCTGTGATTGCATTTGGGAGAGCTTAAATTAAAATGTCCTATAAATCTACAAGCCAACACTATTATTTAGGGCTCACTGGGAAAACTGAATAAGACTGATGTGTCAGTCTAGCACTATTTATTAATAAAACAGAGAGGATAACAAATTGAGACATTTGATAACCACTGTCACCCAAGGGGAGAAGTTACAAAATTGCTGCTCCTCAGTTGTCTCACAGTTTAATCTCCTGTAGAGCATAGCGTTGTAAACAGAAGAGACTCCAGTCCTATGTTGCCATTTACTCTTACCGCCTTATTCTATCATTTTGTCACTGCATCATTTTATTTTCATATGCACCAATGCACAATGAGCCTATAGGGAAATGTTTTATAAATCAGACCCTAGACCTTTTTCATGTCATACTGTACTCTCTTTGTCTGACTCATTCTGCTTTCCTTTAATATTTTTTTCTCCATCCATGTTTGTATAATGTGCAGGTTCATAAATAATTGTTTCTATCTTCACAGGTGATTACTTGCCTGCTACCTGTCTATTTTTATAGTGTTTTGAGCTTACAATTTGAAGGAGATTTTTTTTTTTTTTACTACTGAAGTAGAATTGGAAGCATACTTACCTTAGCCACTGTTGACACATTTAAGTCTCAATAAAATGTGCACTTTATTATCTGATAAACCATTGTAGACTCTATGAATTTGTGACCATCCTTTTCTCTTTTTGGCATCTCCTATGTTTGGTTTGGTCTTCCACCTTTGTGTGTCTTATTATCCTAGACAATACCGATTCAAGAGACCATTCCAGACCCATCAAACTTCTCGAAGTTTGATCAAAGAAGGTATTCACAGAAAGTTGTGACCACCAGATCAGTCTGAATAGTGAAGCCCATTAGTAGAATGGATTTATAGTTTGAAATCGACAGCTGGTGAAGAATAATCCCGGTCTACTCCAGGGTGTGACAGTACACACATTGCCCCTAAGTTGTTCAGAAAATCTTGTTTTTTTCTAGTATGTGAAATAGTTCACAAAGGAAAAGGGTGAATATGTGATATGAAGTGTACTGTTCAGTGTATAATGTTCAATTAAAGGCTTCTAATACAGTTGATATATATATAATGTCATGGAACAACAGGAGGGTGTATGACAAAATAATAAAGGCATTCACTGTTCCTTTTTATACTGTGTGGCTGATTCTTTCTAAATACCTAAATAACCAGCATCACCTTCTTTTAGAAAGATTAGGTGAGAAGGCCAGGGTCCCCATGAAATTTGTAATAGGCAGGTAGGGGGAGGGGAGTGTGTGTCCTTGGATCAGACGCCATATTTTCTAAACCAGCTGGAGGGAGGGGGCCCCAAGAATGTAATTTACATTATAGAAAAGCTAAAGGAAAAAGGAAAACTTTTTGGCAGCACAGTGCTTTCATGTATATTTTATTTTTGTCTGGGAATTTATAAATATTTATTATAATCAACAAAAACATGAAATAATTGTGTGGGGGGGGGGAGGAATACTTTTCCCACTGATATTTCTGCCATTTTTGTTGGTCATAATAAACACTGATATATTTCCAGGGACAATAGATGGAAAACTGAAAAAGAATGTCCCTTTGTTTATTCTGTACAGTTATGTTAGTTATAAGCATAAGAATATGTTGTGTCTTATAAGTACAGTATATATTTCAGAATCTACATGAAGATAGGTTTTGTTATATCACTAAAAGCTGAATTTTAAAAGTGTTGCACGTGCAAAAATTAGCAAATACGTGCATAAGTAGCCAGTATCCTGCCTTTTATAAAATCTGCAAGTATACACGTAGATTCACTTTTGTGTGTGAATACATGTGTGTAAAAAAGGGGCAATATAGGGTCGTTCTGGGGCCGGGCTGTTACGCACCCCGTCCACGCCCGTCCCGCACACGGGCCTGCTCACCTTCATGGTTCCACGGCAGGTCCCGGGTCGGCCTCTCTGGCGGCAGCTGCTAGCACTTCCAGGCCCCGGCGTCCCGCGGCAGTGGTCGCCGGGCCTTCTACTGTGCACCAGGCCTCACACCAGAGCTCGGCATCTTCAACACTGTTGGTCACATCCCGACGCATGTGCACGCGAACTGCCTGGCCTCTTGTAGGGCCAAGAGCGAGTCTTAGCTCCTCGGCATGCCCTGATTGATTCTCTGTTATATGGAAGTCCCTACTAGCACTTCCTTGCCTTGGCAATCGGGTCAGCTCATGCTAGATTGTCTCCGCGGTTGTACTTGCTCCTGTCTTGTTTCAAGTCTCGTTCCAGGATCCTTCTGTTCCAGTTCTGTTTCAGCCTTGTTCCTGCTTCCTAGTTCCAGCGTCCTCCTGTTCATCTGTTCGTCTCCCCAGGTAGTTCCTCTGGACTGTCTCTTTGGTACTGACCTAGGTTTGCTACTTGACCTGTCTGATTGCCTGCCTGCTTCTGAAGCCGGTCTGTTCCTTGACTTGCCTGCCTGCCTTCTGATTCCAGTCCATTCCTCAACTTGCCTGCCTGCTGCCTGCCTTCTGACTCCAGTCTGCTACTCGACTCGTCTGTCTGCTGCCTGCCTTCTAACCTCAGCCTGCCTGTGATCTCGTCTGACTTCCGGTACCTGACCTCTGCTTTGTTGACCATTCCTCCGACTGACTCCTGGACTCTGACCTCTGCCTGCTTGACCTTGTCTCTAGATTCTGGCTCTGTTCCTAGCCTTGTCATCACCTACACTCTTCTAGTCTTCCTTGTTCCACCTGACCTCCAGTCTCGAACCTGATCGTGTTCCCCTTCTGCCGTGGGCACGCCAGACTTCCACTCTCCCAGGAGACCCTGCGAGGCCCACCTAAGTCCAAGTGGCCCGGGTCCCTATGGGCTCCTCCCGGGGGGAACTCAGGCCGTGAGTGTGAGGCTCATCCTAGCCTCTGTCTCCTTCCGTGCTCCACCCTCTGGGGGCAGTTGCCTCCTGGTCCCTACCAGGAGGTGCATCTCCACTGCCACAGGACAAAGGTCCACCCCCGAGCGCAACATGGGCCAACATGTGCGAGCATAAATTGCTATTTTAAAAGACACATACTCATGTACATTTACCAACTTACTAGCATATTTTTACACCTACTACTTACCTGGTGTAAGTGATGTCTTTATTGGGTAGTACTGACTGTGGGGGAAGTTTGGGAAAACTGGGGGAGATTTCAGGCTGAAGAACCAGGGGGATCTCTATGGCCTGGGAAAGGACTCGGCAAACTGGTGGACTAATTAATAAACTGGGAATTTCCTTGATGCATGTTATAAAATTGACCAAGTTACGCATGCAAATAGGGACTCAGGAGAACAAGTCCCTGTTTACTTCCACATGTAATTTATATGCGTTTATATATTTAAAATAGGTAGGTAAAGTTTGTGTATTCATTCAATGTATTGGAATATGTGATTTCAATGCATTGTATGTATTGGCGTGTATATTCGAGCGTATGTTGTGTAGCAAACATAGGGCCTCATTTTCCAATAACGCATTAAGGGGCGTTTCCCATGCAAATGAGGCTTTTTTCGTGCAGCGGGGAAACTTCGCGCGCCGCGATGTTTTCGCAATTTGCGAAAACATCTTTGCGGTGCGCGATAAAACAAATCATCACAGTGCACGAAAGTGTCCCGACAGCCTGTTTCAGTGGGGAGAGTGAGAGAGAGAGAGACTTGCTATAATATCTACTCCCTAGACAGGTATTTGTATCCCTATGGGAGGCCCACCTAGTAACTCGAGGTGGGGATTAGGTATGAGTGTAGGGGGTTGGGGGCCACTTTCACATTCAACATGAGATGTACGAACAGAACAGTGGTCTCTTGTGAAGATTTGCTGGCCTTCGGAGTGAGGAAACTCACTCCAGGATGATATTTGGGCAATGTTCTCTCCACCTAGCTTGATGGACACTCTACCTGGGCAACAACAAGCTAGGTGGAGAGAACATTGCCCAAATCTCATCTTGGAGTGAGTTTCCTCACTCCGAAGGCCAGCAAATATTCACAAGAGACCACTCTTCTGTTCGTAGGTGTCATGTAGAATGTCAAAGTGGCCCCCAACCTCCTACACTCATACCTAATCCCCACCTCGAGTTACTAGGTGGGCCTCCCATAGGGATACAAATACCTGTCTAGGGAGTAGACATTATAGCAAGTCTCTCTCTCTCTCTCTCTCTCTCTCTCTCTCTCTCTCTCTCTCTCTCTCTCTCTCTCTCAAAATTGTGCTTCGCACATTTCAAATTATCCTCTTAAAGGGAAATTTTAATACACGCAAACGGGCATCCATGTGCACGTGGTTCCTGGCGCGCGCACATGGACACAACGATTTTACAAAAACCATGCATCGATGCGCTCATGTTATAAAATCCACTACCCGTGCACACATGCATGACCAATTTTATATCAGCGTGCTCATAAGGGGAGAAATTTTATAAGATGCGCAGGGCGATACAATAGGCCCTTTCCCCAGTTCCCTCCCAGTCTGCTCCTTTATTGGAGCGGACTGGGAGGAAACTTCCTAAGCCTCCTAGCTAACCTGCATCCCTTTCCCCCTATCCACACAGATCCCTAAAATCATGTCAACTAACTTTTTTGTTTGTTTGTTTTAATACTCACCTGCTCTCCAGAGCAGTAGCAGGGTGCGCGGCCCTGCCGGCTGCTGCGCACACTTCAGCATGTCAGTTCCTAATGGCCCTGTCCCAGCCCCGCCCATGCCGCAACCCTGGCCAGCCCCTTTTTCTGATACGGTTCTTCAGTGCATACCAGGAGTTATGCGCATAGCCGCGAACCTTTGAAAATCCCTATGGCACGCACATGGCCCTTCCACGTGCGTATCTCCTGGTTTTAATGTGCACTAGGTTTTTAAAATCAGGCTGTTAGTTTCTTAAATGTCTTCCTTATGCTCCATTTTCTTTCTTGAATCTTCTGTACATGACATTTTCATGTTTTTTAAAATGCTTTCCTTTCTTTTTTATCTGTTGTTTTGTACAATTTTATTTATTTTTTGAATTGTATTCCTGATTTGTTAATTTGAACTACTTAAATAAAAAGTATAACTAAATGAAGTTCACTATATTTGAATTTCTTCAGAACTCATAATGCAGGCTGTATTTTTCTCTGGCTGTGAAACCGGTAGTGAAATATAAAGGTGTGCACACAAATTTCCTTTCATTTATTTCTTCCTGTTTGTTTTTGTTATATTTATTTCATTTCATTTCATTTAGTTGAAATAAAATACACATACAAGTTAAAAGAAGAAGGAAATAGAAACCTTTCCTGTAGCCGTCCTCCTCCCAACCAGTGCCATCCCAATTAAAAAAAACAAACAAAAAACCTTGGGCCTTCCCAATCTCCCTACTCTCTCCTTAGCTAGTAACTTATCCCATCTGTGGAGTCGTAGCAATTCAAATGGGACAGGTGCAATATCCAGTCATTGCTGTGCCATCAGGTTCTAGTTTCAAAATGGCACCGGCCACCACTATTCTGTTATATGACCATATGCCTAAGTCCATATTACAAAATGGTGCTGGCCTCAGTGTTGCTTGGTGCCATTTTGCTTCTGGGATCCAGTGTAGCAGGAGCAAGAATGTGATTGTTTCTGCCCTATTTCAACTGCGTTGACCCTATAGTGATAAGCTACTGACTGTGGGAAGAGGGGAAGGCCGGGAAGGGGTATTTGATTTAAAAAAACAAAGAATAAATATATATACATATATACATACATACATTATATGGTAGCTCTTAGGGTTTTATTTCACTGATTTTCCAAAATGAAAGTAAAAATAAAATGGTGCTTTTTGTTTGTTTAAAACAAAATGAAATATAAGTCCTTCATCTTGTTTTTCAGTTAATTTAAAAACTAATTAACACCCCTAGTGAAGTCTAAAGATACAAAAGACATAACTGCTGTCCAGAAAACAGCTCTTTTCTTTAAGTTTTATAGAGATCTGTTGGAGTAAGATAAAGATACTCATATCTATTCTGGTCTGGACAAACCCTATCAAACATAGAAGCATAAATTGTTCCAGTGACAGTAGTGCTTGATTTCTAGGCAAAGCATTCAATAGGCTATTTTTTTTTTTAATCATCAAACTGCATTGTTTAGTATTGTATTAACAACTTCTGCATCTTTCAGTACAAGCATCTATATATTCAGGCCACCAGTTTTATGTGATTCCTTGGCTTCTGCAAGAGCCACAAAATTTGGACCTTGCCGTGGAATTGGCCAGTCTTGGCCAAATTGCCAAGGGAGACAGAGAGCCCTCTCAGAAGAGAAGTATTGGTGGTGGTGGTGGGACTGCTAAGAGGTCCTTCTTTCTCCCCAGAAAAAAAAACATTGGTGGTAGTGTGATGGTGCAGTATTTCCCCTTTGCTAACCTCCACCTCTTTCCTGGAACCCTTTATTCACCCTCTTCTATTGTAAAACAGGTAGAGGAGGTCAAGATCCTTACATCTCCTCTGGCACTTCCTCTCTCCTCCCTTGCTGGGGTCTGAGCATCACACTTTGAGCCACGTGATTTAAAGCCTGACACTCAGACCCTGGCAGTGAGAATGTGAGGAAGTGCTGAAGGAGCTCCAGGGCTAGCATCCTCCTCCAGCTGTTTTACAATAGGAGCAGAGTAAGTAAGAAGATTTATGGGGGCAAAGAGAGAGTGAGTTACAAAACTGGGGATTGCAGGGGGGGGGGCAAGGGAGGGGTGAGTGAATGAACTGAGGAGAGCCATGGGGGAGGGAAGGGAGAAGCGAATGTATTGGGAAAATGTAAGTGGGAAAAAGGGAGAAGGAAGCAAATGAACCAAGAATCGCCTTGAGGGAGAAGGGTGTAAGGCAGTGAACGAACCATTTATTGCTGTGGAGGACAGAGGGATAGAGTGAATGAACCAGGGATCATCATGGGGGGAGGGAAGGAGGGAGTGAATGATCCTTGGATCACTGTGGAGAAGAGAAGGAGGTGAAGGGGAAGGAGTGAATCAGGGTGAATGAGGATTGGATTGGGAGGAAAGAGAGGGAAAGAGTGAGGGAAATAGGATGAATGAGGAGGTTTGTGGGGGGAAGTCATAAAACAGGATTTGGGAGGGGCTGGGTAGGGGAAAAGTGAATAAGGGAGATTGTAAGGAGAGGAAGTAAAAAAAGGGATAGTGAGTGCATCATAGGGGAATTGGAAGGGGAGATAAGGGAAATAGGGAATGGGGGCATGATTTGGAAAGGACTCTGTCCCTTTCTTCTTCACTCAATCCCAACCTTTCCTTCTTCTCCTTCTCCACCACCACCGTCTGTAGTCCTCCTTCTCTCCTTCTTGTCATCTCAATATTTTCTCCTTTTCTTCTACTCTCATCCTCGATTCTCCCTTTCTTCCCACCTTCCCATTACTGATCTACTTCGTCCCGTCTTATTTCCTTTCTTTAAATTCCCTGAATCCCCCATTTTCTCCTCCCTCTGTGTTTCTGTCTGCCTCCATCTTTTAACCCGCAATCCCTACTGCCTTCTTCTTTCTTCATTTCCCACCTCTGTGATCTTCTCCCTTCCCATTTCCAGATCCCTTCCACTCCCCAGCCCATCTCACTAAGATTCCTTTTCCTCTAATAAAGAACCAAATACATTAATTAGATACAGAAATGTCAGAAAAGGACTTCGTTTTTATAAAGTGAAAAACAAAAAATAATTGCATTGTATTGAATTACAAATGCATGCAAAATTAAGCAAATGTGTTCCACAACTAGGCAGAATTTTGAAAAATCTACCACAGATAGTTCTGTCGTCTCCTGCCACAGAATCTTGGGAAATCTCCTGCAGGAAACAGGGGACTCTGTATATGTTAAAAATATCATATTTGATAAATGTATGATTCTGCCCAATGAAATATTAGGAAAGGTCCCAAAAAACAAAACAGAAGCCGATCCAATATAGCTGTGTAGCGACCAAGAAGAGTGAGATCGGTGTATTGGCAAAATTCTTTATTCTCACAGTATATAGGCCCGACTCTGGCCGAGTTTTGCTCTATTGACAGAGCTGCCTAAGGGGCTACTATAATTGAAACATACATATCATGGACATATAAAACCATTTTAAAACATATAAAGATGTTCAGACATGACAAAAAATATAAATAAGAAAAAGTGTAATACACATGTAGACACAAATAAAAATAATTTGTTTTATAAAACAAAATATGATCTATTATTCCCTTTTTTTATCCATGCTGACGATCTCACATGGTCTTCTCTCCATATATCCCTTGTTTTCCAATCTACATATTCCTACTGTTGAAGCGTATTTATTAATTTAAAATTATTTGTTAATCGCCTAACTGATAAAAATCTTTCTAAGCAATGTACAACATATTACAAACAATATCTGAGCAAGTTCTCTTTTGTTACATAACAAGTTTCTCATCAAAAAAGTTCTTCCTAAATTAATACAATAAAATAAACAAATCATCTGGTAGCTGGTCCAACACTCAAAACAATAATGTATATAGTTTATGTACATAAACCCAAATTGTTAATATATATTCAAATTTATGGAACTGAATCAGGTAAGTTGTCTTGTCTTACCTGTGTAAATCATCAGTACATATACTGACAATGTGCTTTATTTTTCAATTTCTTTTTTAATCAAAACAGTCTATAAATATCAAACAATAGAAATTTTCCATATGAATTTAAATAAACTAGGATTGTGAAGTTTTGAAGTCTTAGGACAGATTGTTATTAGTATAAGGAAAATGTTTTGATCCACAGACAAATATAATAACAAACACACCAATAATTAAGTATTCAACCGTTGACAACAGGCTCTTGTTCACAGATATACAAGTAGGCCTGACTGTTCATTTTTGCAGATAGATGGAGAAGAAAAAAAGCATTTAGGGAAAGGCCTGAAAATGATATTAGACTATTTAAAGGCTTCACATTATACAGTGCCTAGGACCTTTTTGGATTTCATCCAGAGAATCCATTATTTTATTGAAATTGCCAAGTATCAGGAGACATGCCAGAAATCTAAGGTACTGCCCTCTCTCAGCCTAGAGGTAGGTGGCTGCAGCTGAATCAGGTGGCTGCCTGGCATTCAGGATGTGCGTTTTTTTGAAATGGCATAGATAATGTCAACTATATTGTCAATGTAGTTTCTTGAACTTTTTAAAACAAGACAATAGAAAAACCACAAACTTTTGTGTTTTTCTTTTATCGTTTTTAGTGCACGCTAATTCTGATTAGTGCGTACTTTTTCTACATGGTCCATTATTTTCAAGAATACTGTGCACTCTTTTTGAAACATAAAATAATGAAAACAAAAACTTGGAAAACAATGAAAATGTACCCCCAAAAGGAACATATTTTTGGATGTATATCCCTACCTGGCATAGATAGTGGAGACGGCAGAAAAATCAGCCCATCCAAGATGTAAGAAGATGGCAACATGACCCACTTCAAGCACTGGCAGTGAGTTAACTGGCTTGTGGGAACTACAGCAGTCACAGCTTCAAAGATGAGAAAATTAGTGGCTTATGGGCTTTGCACATCTCTAATTTATACCTTATATTTTTGGGGGTAGTACAAACCCCTGTCCAATTCCACTTCTGTAAATTCCTCTTTACGATGAGGGTAAATGTAAATGCATAGAGGCCATATGCATGCACTTTTACATGCATATAGGGCAACAATTTTGTAAAAGTCCATTTCCAAGGTAAAGCACTATTATATTCACAGACATGGCTTTCAAAATTATCATCCAAAAGAGTAAATTTGTAACAGTCTGAATACGTTTGAAGGCAATTTTGCATACATTTTATACCAATTTTCAAAGTGCATAAACACTTCCCCTTGAAAATTATCCAAACAACAAACTACCCACTCAGACTTATACCTTGACTAGCCGTTAAAGCCGTAACCAACGGGCCTACATTTAAACATTTTTTTTCGGTCCATTTCCTTCCCATTCCCTCCCCCTCATTCTCCCTCCCTCCCTCTAGTCCTCCCTCCCTCCTCCCACCCTCTCCCCTTCCCCCCTCCCCCTCTATGTCTCCGCCTTCCCCCTCCCCCCTCTATTCTCCCTCCCCTCTATTCTCCCTCCCTCTCCCATTCCTCCCTCTCCCTCCCCTCCCTCTTCCTCCCCCCTTTCCTCCCCCTTCCCCCTTTCCTCCTCCCTCTCCTCCCCCCCACTCTCTCCTCCCCCTCACTCTCTCCTCCCCCCTTCCCCTCCCCTTCCCCTCACTCTCTCCTCCCCCCCTCCCCTTCCCCTCACTCTCTCCTCCCCCCTCCCCTTCCCCTCACTCTCTCCTCCCCTCACTCTCTCCTCCCTCTCCTCAGACACTCCCCCTCTCTCAATCCCCTCCCCTTTCAGATCATCCACAACCGGCAGACGGAAGATCTCCAGGGGGGTGTCCCTCCTGCGCGCACGTGGCGCCGCTACTGCTCCTCCCACTCCTGCTTCTCGCCGCCGCCGCTCCTGCAGCCCCAGTGCCATTTTTTTTTCATCGCTGCCGCCGCTACTGCTCCTCCCACTCCTGCTCCTCGCCGCCACCGCCGCCGCTCCTGCTTCTCGCCGCCGCCGCTCCTGCAGCCCCAACGCCATTTTTTTTTGTCACTGCCGCCGCTACTGCTCCTCGCCGCCACCGCCACCGCTCCTGCTTCTCACCGACACCGCTCCTGCAGCCCCAGCCTCATTTTTTTTTCGTCGCTGCCGCCGCTACTGCTCCTCCCACTCCTGCTCCTCGCCGCCACCGCCGCGGCTCCTGCTTCTCACCGCCGCCGCTCCTGCGGCCCCAGTGCCATTTTTTTTTCGGGCACGCTCAGCTCTGACCGACGTGCTCGCCCGCGCATGCGCGGAAGAGCTGCTCTCTACTGCGCATTTGCGGGCCGTCGGTCAGAGCCCATTTATAAGGTAGATAATATGTGCTGAGAATATTTGGGCAGAATTTACCTGGAATTGCAAAAAATTCCCCAATTCCACACCCTTGAATGCGTCTGTAGGCAAATTTATGCACAAGCATGCTCAACTTTAACTGCATATCATATAGCCAATTTTGTAGCAGGTCATTTACACAGGTAAATGTTAAGCGCCAAGCCATTCTTTATGTCACTTATATATCAGGGATACAAGAACACTTAGATTTTGTAGAAAGCATAATTTTTTATTGATCAATATAAGTATTCTTGGGAGATGCTGGATGTCCTTTCTCCGACAAACTGACCAGCATCTCATTGTATACATGAATTGATCCTTCTTTTTTACAAAGTGGGGTGGATTTTCAAAGGGTTATGCACGTATATTATGCGCATAACCCCGAAAACCCGCTCCTGCGTGCGCCAAGCCTATTTTGTATAGGCTCGGGGCTTGAAAAAATGGATGGGGCGTGGGCGGGGCCAGAGGCCTTGCCACTGCTACTGGGCCCGGGGATCGCGTGCCGGCACTTGGCCGGTTCGTGCAACCTACGCCTGCCCAGAGGCAGACTTAAATAATAAAACAAAGGTAGGGGAGGGATTTAGATAGGACTGAGGGGTGGGTTATATAGGGAAAGGGAGGGAAGGTGGGGGAGTAGAAGGAAAGTTCCTTCCGAGGCCACTCCAGAGCGGCCTCGGAGGGAACGGGGAAAGCCATCGGGGCTCCCCTAGGGCTCGGCGCATGCAAAGTGCACAAGTGTGCACCCCCTTGCGCGTGCCGACCTCTGATTTTATAACATACACATGGCTGCGCGTGCATGTTATAAAATCTATGCCCATGCGTAGGTTACAAAATCTGGCCCTATAGTGCTAGGTTAGAAAATTCTAGAAGTGCATGACTTCCCAGAGAATAATTTACATAGGTTGTCATGTCAACAGCATGATAAGAGAATCTCTAAGCTACCCTGAGAATTTCTCCAAGGTGGCACCCATTTACCATCACTCTTTAGAAAGTCCTTTGTTCTGTTAGAATCTTGCTGGTCAGGGAAATTATCATATCTTAGGCTGTATTTACAGGTGCCCCTAGAAATGGTGCCTCTTATTGTGACAGTAAAGCCTGAAGTTTCCAACCATTGCCTTCTCCTTTTATGACCCTATAATTAGGCATTATAACATGGTGCCAGCTTCAACTGCTTGTCCAGGTGTCCTGGGAATTCCTGCAGGTCAGGCTCAAGAAGTCACTTGGAGTTCACAGAGGCTAAGATAGCAGAGGATTATGGGTCAGTTGCCTTTCTCCATGTTGGTTCTCCAGCTCAGGCACATATATCATAAAGTATGAGTTAACCTATGGAAATACTTTGAAAATTACTCTCTGAATATCCAAGAGAAGCTTTATGAGTGGATATTTTAGCTATCATCCTGGTTACAGTAACCTATTGATAGCATGCAGAAATGTGTAGACCTGCAATCCTGTGATGAACACCCTCATGGACTCGTTTTCATAATGAAATAAGAAAATAAGGACAAGATACTTTTCAAAATATGTTTTGTATAGAATAAGGCCACATCTGGCCATAAAAACAATTTTCATTCTTTAATGGCAGGGATTGGGGGGGGGGAGGGGAACTGGATACAGACAGCATCCAACATGGGCCCTCACTTTTATAGTTTGGGGTACTGACATGCAGGCATAAGGGGGAAAGTACAGGATGGTTTCTATGGCCAAGTCTCAAAGCAAAGAATGTCAAGCAGTATTGTCTGAATTATCAAGAAGACATAAGAGAAAAAACACAGGATGTCTTCTTTGACCAAGTTCTAAAGCAAATAACATCCAGTAGCATTGTATGAATTATCAAGAAGGTTCGTCACCCAGAAAAATGTTGCTAGAAGTAACTTATGGGTTTGACAATTGTTTGGTATTTGATTAATTGTAAATCTTACTGCCTTTATCATAAGGCTTGTGGGTAATAGCACGGAGCGGCAGTTACTATCCTTGAGAGAAACATGGGAGTATCCTGCTGGGCAGATTGGATGGGCCATATGATCCTTTTCTACAATCATTACAATGTTAATATGTTTGCAGTGTTTTGTTACTCTGCTCAAATAATGCATCACTGATAAGCTTGCAACATTTCTTCAAAAGTATTGGGGTATTTTGAGATCATATACTATTATCATAACTATGATATAGAATTTTGTATGCTGACTCTACAGCACTGTTCAGTCAAAGTGGCCACTTTTCAGACTATTTGCTTTTGGAAAAATTCCATGGGTACTATCAATTTGCACCAGTTTTCAAAAAGAAATTATGTGCATATTTTCACTTTGAAAGTTACTGTAGCTACAAAGTACTCATAAAGTTTTTATATTGCAGAATTATCAGCAGAGCAATTCTGGATGATAAACTAGGAGGAGATAAATCTGTATCCTCTTCCTGGCTTTACTGGGGGAGCTGTTTTTATTTATTTATTTTTTGGGTGGGGGTTTTGTGGGTTTCAAAGAGTGGATTGTGGGGGTGGGAACAAACAGTTAGCCCTCCCTCACCAAACTTGCTGGTTAGGGCAGAAGGGAGAGCAGGGGAAGACTCCCCACCAGACTTGAATGCAGGAGAGGGAGGATTGCAGTGGGAACACTCAGGCTCCTTCCTCCTGCTGACTTGTCACTTTGGGTGAAAAAAAACATGGATCCCACAGGGGAGGATAGTGTTGTTGGCCCCCCTGATGACTTTTATCTATCAGCAGGAGGGAAGCTCTGGCTCTTAAGATTTAGGTACGCTATAGCAACTCCTAAACTTGATTAGTGAAGTTAAGACGAAAGTATTGAAAATCAGAACTAGCTTTCAACATTCCCTCTCAAGCCCACCCAGTGTTTGAGAGGCAAAATTTAGTCACTTAGAGGTATATTTTCAAACGTTATGCGTGTGTGTCCATGTGCACGCGTTACCTGGCGCTCACACATGGACATGCAATTTTATAACATGCGCGCACTCACACGTGCATGTTATAAAATTTCAGGTCAGCGTGCGCAAGGGGGGTAGACTAATGCAGGTAAACATGGCAACGCATCGGGGCTTTCCCCAGTTCCCTCCCAGTCTGCTCCAATTAAGGAGCAGACTAGGAGGGAACTTTCCAACCCCCTAGGCTAACTTCCCTTCCCCTATCCTGCCCTCCCCATCCCTATCCTAATTACCCCCAAATTTCTTATATTGCCTTTTGCTTCTGTTGTATTGGGTGCCTCTAGCCCGGCCCCGTCCCAGACCACCCCGCCCCCAAACCACCCCTTTGGCTAGCCCTGGGATTTACACACGTTCTGGAGGTTTATGCGCATGGCTGGGCCCTTTGAAAATTGGCCTGGCATTGTAAGGCCTGCACAGGCATGTAAACCCTGGGGTTTTACGCACATAGGGGCAGATTTTCAAAGGGTTACGCGCGTATATTACGCACATAACCTCGAAAACCCACTCCTGCGTGCGCCGAGCCTATTTTGCATAGGCTTGGTGACGCGCGCAAGCCCCGGGACGCGCGTATATCCCGGGACTTGAAAAAAAGGGCAGGGCGGGGCCGTGGCCAGAGGCCTCCGAAGGTCTGCTAGGCTGAAGAATAGCACGCCTGTCCGGAGGCAGGCGCAACTTAAATAATAAAGGTGGGGGGGGGATTTAGGTAGGGCTGGGGGGCGGGTTAGATAGGGGAAGGTAGGGGAAGGTGCGGGGGGGGGGGGGAAAGGAAAGTTCCCTCCAAGGCGAACATGAAAAGCCATTTGGGCTCCCCTAGGGTTCTGCGCGTGCAAGGTGCACAAGTGTGCACCCCCTTGCACGCACCGACCTCGGATTTTTTAACCTGCGCGTGGCTGAGCATAGATTTGTGCGCGCCGGGTTGCATGCACAGATCTACGCCCGCGCGTAGGTTAGAAAATCTGGCCCATAAAATTTTAAAATCTGGCCCTTAGTGAAATTTAGCTGGCTAAATTTAGCCACTCAGTTGACCCAGTTTTAAAAACCCTTTGATCTAACTGGATAGGTTCTTACTTAACTGACTACATCCCTTTCAAAAATTATCTCTGAGTAAATACATAGGTTGGGATTTTACTTTATTCTGCATTAAGCATGGAAGCATAAATTGCTGCAGTGTCTAAGAATACTTTTTTTTCCAGCTGAGATTGATTCAGAAATTCTACTTTTTTTCTAGGAAAATCAGTGCTAGCTACTGTTATCCATGTCTTCATCTACACACTCTCTCTGCTCTCCTGGCAGAACAACTGCATTTTAATTTCTTTCTGTCCAGGCTGAATCTATTAAAGACTACAGCTGCCCAAGACCTCCATATTCTTTATATAGCTTACAGTCTGTCAGTTTTAAATTCTTAGGCTGCTTCTCCATATCCAAACTCTGGGTTCTATCACTTGCGAGTAGACTTGAAAAAATAAACCATGTGCATTAATTTCTGATTATGTCCAAAACATGCTCTCAGAAACACCTGCCCTAAATTTGTCTCCCCTGACTCAGAAGGGCACCAACATCTATGCCTATTTTTAGCAATATCAAGGGAAGACAATTTTGAAATTGCTAATTTATCTATGTAAATCATTATTTACCACATACACAACTTTGAAAATTGTCCTTTAAAGTGATAGTTCTGTGCCCCAAAGGTATATAAGTTTAGCAAAGCAAGAGTAAGTAAAATATGTTTTTGAAGTTTTTAAATATTGCTCAGAGTGAAGCTGTAATTGCCTAGTAGGAGGGAAACTTTTGATTTCTGCATACTACTGATTTAATTATTTAAAAATCATTTATTAATCATTTAACTGATATAATTTCTCTAGCCTTTAGATTTTTTTATGTATCGCTTTTGTAAAAACATTTTTAATTAAGATTTACACAGGAGACAATACAACAGAAGGGACATAAAATCTCATGATGCAAAAGGGATATAACCAAAAACCTTGGTGAAGATAACAGAATTACAACACTGGGCTAACACTAGGCTAACTGGTGGAGGAACTGGTGAAACTGTTCATCAGCTGGACGTGCATCTGTTATAAAATACCTTTACTTGCGTGTCTGTAAGCCGACTTACACTACTGGGCACGCACAAGCTTAAAATTAGGTGCACATGCATGCATGCTTAGGAAATTTTATAACATGTGCACATATGTGCATGAATGCTATAAAATTGCTACTTATCTGGGTGTGTGCTGACACACATGTATATATGTGCGCCCATGAGCCCATTTCAAAGCTACCATCCCTATGCAAATAGTCAGACCCCGTCTAGAGACAAAACGACTAAACCTATCCCAAAACCCAGTAAATTGCATAGTAGAGAATTTGGACCTTATATCTGTAGTTATATAAATTAGGACAGTTTCCCAAACTTTCAATAGATTTTGATATTTGGTCCTCACATACAAAATACTGAGTTCCATAGAGAATACCAATCAGATCATTTGGAACCAAATTTGCAAAGAGGATTTTCCTGGAGCTGGGTTGCATCTGGCAGTCACCAAGAGATGGCCTATCAGCAGAATCCTGCTCTTACTAGAAGAGTCAATACCTTGAGTTGGAAGACCCAGTAAAATTACTGCAGGATCAAAAGGGAGATGTTCATGTGTAATTCTACAAATCCAAAAGATCATTTCCTTCCAATACGTTGTAATGAGAGGGCATGCCTACCACATATTAAACATAGAACCAATCTCCTCATAATCTCTCTAACTTCTGTCAGAACTCCTCAGATTCATTCTATGATGTTTCAGAGAAGTATAATACCAGTGAACCAGTAAGTTATAGCCTTTCTCTCTAGTAGACATGCATATTGAACTTCTCTCACGTATCTGCCATATTATAAGATCCCAATCATTGTCCTCTAAATTTTTTCCCATTCCTTGGACCACTTTTTATATTTATTAACTGAATCCACTTCTTCATCTAGTAATAACCAATAAATTCACAATATCAGCCTTTTATTACATTGATTCCCCAGTACCAGTTTTTCAAAGGGTTTAATACATCTATGAAGAACGTCTCTTGCTTATCAGATGTCAAAAAAAAGCTGTAGTTGCAAATAGCAAAATATAGGTATTGTATTACCCCCAAGATTTTGCTGTAACTGTTGGGGATAAAGAAATTTGCCATCCTTAAATAACTGACCTATATAATATGTACCACAGCCATATAACCATGAGACACTACTGCTGTTAAAATGTGATGGAAGGCAGGGATTAGGCCTTAAAGGAATAAATGGTGAAAGACACACAAAAAAAATTATCCCTAGAGTCCAGAGGGTGCCAAGAGTGAATAATCCCATCCAAAAAGGGAGCACCTTCAATCAAAGATTTCAATGGAATGGCATAGGAGACATTGTAGAGAAACAGAGAAAGGGAAGAATTTCCTTTTCCATTTCAATCCAATACTTCTCCATAGAATTTTGCCACCACCAGTTAATATTTTTTAAATGAATGGCCCAGCAGTAAATCCTATAGTCAGAAAGTCTCAATCCTCACTTATCTTTATGACCCATTACAACCCTTTTACCTACCCTAGGTTATTTCCCTGCCAGACAAATTCAGAGATGCCCAAGTTGAGGATAGACAACAATTGGGATGGAAATCTGTTTGGAATCATCTCAAAGAGGAATAGCACTTGTGGCAGGATATTCCTTTTACCAATGGAATTCTACCAAGCCACAAGATGAAGTAGACCATCCATTTCTAGAGGTCATATTTAATTTTTTGTAGCAAAATTAAATAATTCAGATAGTACAACATATTTAGCCTATTTGGAATTCTTACACCCAGATATTTCAGGGAGAAGTGGGACCATTTAAAAGGAAAGTTGGCCTTAATAGTCTCAACCTTTCCCTTTCTAAGGTTAAGTTTATATACACAATTTCACTAAATTCTAAGATCAGGTTAGTCACAGAAGCTAGAGACTGAAGATTACCAATGAAGAGAAATACATCATTGGCAAAGAAAGCAATTTTGTGCTCTCATGTCACTATGGCCTGGATTCACCATTCTAACGCAGGTTGGTGAATCCAGCAAAAAGGGGGGGGGGGGGCGGGTCTGCGAAAGCCGGCAGCCATCACACTACCGCGGTGTTATCACTGTCGGCTTTTGCACCCAATAGCACCAACGTGAAAGGTGGTGCTATTGGGTGCCCTACTGGCGACGATAACGTGTCTTACCTTATCGCCGCGAGTGAAGATACTGCTGCGACCGGCTCCTAGCCACCCCAACTCCTCCCCTCGCCACCCCGACTCCACCCCCAGCAAGCTATTTTGCGTGCAATAGCTAGCTGCTTATCGCTATGCGATACTGATAGAAAAGGACCCCCTTTACCCTTTACTTGAGGAGTTCCCTAATTACACACACATGGGGGTAGATTTTATAAATCTGCGCCCACGCGTACTTTTGTTCATGCACCAAGCACAAACAAGAGTATGTGGGATTTTAATAGATACGCACGTAGCCATTAAAATCCTGGGTCGGCGCGTGCAAGGCTGCCCAAAATCGACAGCCTGTGTGCGCCGAGCCGCGCAGCCTGCCTCCGTTCCCTCCGAAGCCGCTCCGAAATCAGAGCGGCCTCAGAGGGAACTTTCCTTCCGCTTCCCCTCCCTTCTCCTACCTAACCCACCCCCCCAGCCCTATCTAACCCCCCCTACCTCTTGTTATACAAGTTATGCCTACCCAAAGCAGGCGTAACTTGCGCGTGCTGGGCCGGCCGCCGGCACGCAATTCCCAGGCCCGGGAGCTGTTTTGGAGGCCTCAGCCACACCCCCAAAATGCCCCCAGGCCAGAGCCACACCCAAGGCCCCACCCCAAATGACGCGCCACCGTGTCACGCCCCCCCCCCCCCCCCCCCCCCCCAGGAAAGCCCCGGGACTTACCCATGTCCCGGGGCTTGTGCGCGTTGCCGAGCCTACTCAACATAGGCTTGGCGCATGCAGGGGGTACTTTGGCCAGGTTTTCGGGGGGGTACGAGCGTATCTTATGCACATACCCCTTTGAAAATCTGGCCCTAAAGGTTCTAAAAAAGAAAAGTATAATCAAAAAGGGGAGAGAGGACATCCCTACCTCATGAATTGTTGAGAGATAATCTTATTAACCCTGACTTATGCTCTTGGACCCAAATATAGATTAGACATTCTGTTGAAAATGTGGGCCTAAAGTTCATCCATCTTAAGGTAGTGAAAAGAAAGGACCATTCAACATGGTTAAATATCTTTTCAGCATCTGAAGAGAACAGAAAACTTATACAATTAACTGGACTAACTTTGTAAATTAAGTTTATGGCAGCTTCCAGTTCCAATTACCAAAAACATTTGTCTTTGTGTACCAGTTTGGGTATACGTCTCTCAATATGATTAGCTAAGATTTTTGCCAAAATTTTAATGTCATAATTAAAAAATGAGATAGGCCTTTATGAACTACAAGTACACGGGTTCCTACTCTCTTTAGGAATTACTGTAATAGAAGCAAACAGCAGAGAGGAAGGAAGAGATCCACCTTCTACTATACTACTGAAAATATCAACTAGCCTTGGGGTAAGGACTGGGGAAAAGGTTTTATAATAATTTAAAATATATACATCTTCTGGAGATTTCTCCGAATAAAAGGAATTAATAGCCTGTTCAACTTTAACATAAGAAAACATTTTTTCAAGGGAAGATGCTTCATTCTTACTCATAGAAGATAAAGATAATTTGTTCATAAAAGATTCTCTTCTATTTAACATGGCGAATGCCTCTTGAGAATAGTGTTTAAGATAATGGGAAGCAAAGACTTCTAAAATGTCTAAAGGTTTTATAACTGCAAAACTATGTTTTTATGTACATATAGTAAACAGAAAGCTTTTGCCAAGAGAATGTTCATCCTGCTTTTTTCTTTTCTGTGGAGGCAAAAAAGATTTTATTAGCAAATTTGGAAACTAAATTAAATTCCTTTGTTTTGCACAAGTGAATCTCCTGTAAAAAAAAAAAAAAGTGACTAAGGGCTTCCAACCTAAAAGTTTTCAATATAGTGGGGGCATTTAAACTCTTTACATTCAAAATAAGGTTTTCACGTTAGCCTTGGTATTCATTATAAAAGTGAGGGAGAGAAAGAGAGCAAAATGAATTAGAACATACAATTTGCAATACTAGGTCAGACCTGTTTTCAACAGTAGCCAATTAAGGTCACAATAATCTGACGGGATCCTCAAATTCACCTTTATAATGGTTCATGAACTTTTCTGCCATGGACTTGTCCAAACCTTTTCTAAAGCCAGCTATACTAACAGCTTTCACTACATCTTCCAACAACAAATTCCAGAGATTGTGTTGCATAAATAAATATTTCTACTATTTAACTTAAATGTTTCACCTTTAAACTTCATTGAATGCTCCCTAGTCTTTGTACTTTATGAAAGAGGAAAAAAAGATTCACTTTTACCTGTTCCAATCCACTCATTATTTTATAGGCATGTATCATATCTCCCCTCAGCTGTCTCTTCTCCAACCTGAAGAGCCCTAAATTCCATAACCTTTCCTCATAGGGAAATCATTCTATTCCCTTTATCATTTTTTCGTCACTCTTCTCTGTACCTTTTCTAATTCCGCTATATCTTTTTTGAAATGCGGTGACCAGAACTTCACACAATACTCAAGATGTGGTCACACCATGGAGCAATACAGAGACATTATGATATTCTCTGTTTTATTTTCCATTCCTTTCCTAATAATTCCTAGCATTCTATTTGTTTTCTTGGCCACTGCTGCAAACCGAGCAGAGGATTTCAACATATTACCCACGATGACAGCTAAATCCTTTTCCTGAATGATGAGTCCCAATGTAGAACCTTGCATGTGTAGCTATTTGGGGTTACACTTGTCTATATTAAGGGGTAGATTTTATAAAGTGCACGCATGCGTCCATGTGCACGTGCTTCCCTGCAGGCACACATAGACCTGCTGATTTTATAACATGGGTGCTGGCACATGCATGTTATAAAATACATGGGCCACATGCACATGCATGCCATATTTTAAAATCCTTGTGCGTATGTGCAGGTGGCACGCACAAGGGAATTTCTGCAATTTCTGTGCGGTGACACATTCCAGCCTTCCCAGTTCGCTCCCAGTCCACTACAATTAAGGAGCGGACTGGGAGGGAACTTCCCTACCTCCTACCTAACCTCCCTTCCCCTTCCCTTCCCCTCTCCTTCCCACCCCCTGAACTCTACATTTTTCTTTTTTTTTCTTTGTTGCACAACTTACGTCAGTTCCCGAGCTGACGTAAATAGCGAGTGCCGGCAGCAGGGTCTTCGGGACAGTGAACAATGGCGCTATCCCAGCCCACACCCCGCCCCGTCCCTCCCCACCCAAAACACACCCTTTCGAAGAAACCTGGCACTTGTGTGCATACTGGGCTTTACGTGCATGGCCGGGCCCCTTTGAAAATTGGCCCGGCCATGCACATAAAGCTTGGATTTTGTGCACGCAGGGCATTTAAAATCTGGGCTTAAATACCATCTGCCATTTGGATGCCCTATCTCCCAGTCTTATAGAGTCTTGAGAATAACTGTAATAAAGCTTACAAATTTGCCCTAAAATGCAAAGAGAAGGTTAAATTCTTCTTTTGGAGATTAAGAGAAAAAAGAATCCATTCGGTTGTATGAAATGAAAGCATCATAAGCTTCTTGTGCTCCCTAAAAACCATACAGAGAACTCCCCCTCCAATCCACCAATTCCCACTCACCCCACCCTGTGACCAAATGGACTGTCCTCGGGTCAACATTAAGGGAAAACTAGAGTCTCCCCCCCCCCCCCCCTTTCTGGTAAGGGGATAGATAAGGGAGAGTGAGGAGCAGCAGGCCTGAAACCACCATATCACGTATTATACTATTAATAATCATCAAAGAAAAAAAGAATAAGAACTCATAGTAAGAACATATAACAAAACAAGCAAAGCACAATAGCAACACCCCCATATTAGGAAGATTCTGCTGGAAGATCATCGCTAGTCAAAGTTTTCTTCCTTTCTCTGGGTGAGGATAGTCGAGAACTCTTCTCAGGTGCATTCTCCTGTACTTAGTAAGTGTTTTTCTCCAACACTACATATTAATCAAATCTTCATCATTTTCAAGCATGTTGCCAAACCTTTTCCTGTTCAATTCTTCCTGTGTATCTAAAAAGTCCTGAACACTGGATAGATACAATCTTCTGAAATTGTTAGTGAAATCCATTGCAAGACACATTTCTTTCTCATTGTCACATGTGAGTTTAACCTCTCTTTTCTCTATTAGCGTTAGTTGGGCAAAATCTGTAAATATCTTGAATTGATGCTCTTTAAACAACACAGACTCTTTGCCTCTGAATTTCAACACTAATTTTTGTTTGTTTATGAATGAGTAAAAGCAGGCTATTATAGCTCTAGGCTGATGGATCGGTGCATCTCTACATTTACTGACTCAGTAGCTTGTTCAGTCTTGACCATATTTTGTGAATCAGATCAGAGAATCTGACTATACAATTTCTTGAACAATGCACAATAGATGGATAAGATATATCTTTGAATATTGGGCCCATTGTGTCTAGGATGGATCTAGCACATGAGAAACAGGCAGGAATACAAAGTTAAATTTAATATGATAGTTTATAATTTATTTCAGAGATGATGGTAAGCTGTTTTTTTTGTTACATTTTGCTGAGTCATAATGATCTAGATGACCTGTCAAATGCTGTCTGCTGAGCTGTAACTATGCCTGATTCTTTTATTGTATTTGTATACTTTATTTTTTTGTTTTGTTATTGAATGTTTTCTTAAAGCGATATTGTACAGTTGTATTAGTTTTTCGATATTTTATAGATGCATCCATATTATAATCTGCTCTGATCACCCTGCTGCTATCAAGCTAGGGTGAGAGTGCATTGACCCTCACACAGTGGTATATATAGTTGACTAGTATGTGAGCCACCTAGAGGCTCTCTCTCTCCTGCCCAAAATGGGATTTGCAATAAATATCACATGCCCACGATATCGCCCTAACATGATTTGAAAAATGACCCTGTAATCAGATAGCCAGATAAGTCTAAAAAGTGCTACTTCTCTAGCTATCTGATTTAACTATATAAGCATTTCAGACTTTTCAGGCCATCTTACTTAAATGTATATGTCTAAAAACACTACTTAGATAGAGAAGTAGAACTTTTTAGATTTATCCAGCTAAATATCGGTATTTGATTGAAATATCGTACCGATATTTAAATATTGGTATGATATTTCAAAATTCATCAGATATCAGAGCCCCCCCACAAAAAAACAGATAGGAAACCCCACGAATGGTTCGTATGGTTTTTGCATCTGTTTGGGGGGAAGGGAGAAAGGGAACACATTCAAACCCCCCCCCCCAAAACCCACCCCGACCCTTTAGATCTAATCATTTAGCATCCCCCACTCTCCCGACCCCCCCAAAAACTTTTTTAAAGTACCTGGTGGTCAAGCGGGGATCCCGGGAGCGATCTCCCATTCTCGGGCTGTCAGCTGCCAGTAAACAAAATGGCGCCGATGGCCCTTACCATGTGACAGAGGCTACCAGTGCCATTGGTTGGCCCCTGTCACATGGTAGGAGCTATGGACGGCTGGCACCATCTTTAAACATGGCGCTGGCCATCCATTGCTCCTACCATGTGACAGGGACCAGTCAATGGCACCGGTAGCCCCTGTCACATGGTAAGAACAAAGGGCCATTGGCACCATTTTGTTTACTGGCAGCCGACGGCCCGAGAATGGGAGATCGCTTCCGGGATCCCCGCTAGACCACCAGGTACTTTAAAAATGTTTTGGGGGGGTCTGGAGGGCTGCTGGACCACCAAGTACTTATCGAAAGTTTTGGGGGGCTCGGGAGGATGGGGGGATTCTATAGAATTTGATTTTAGGGGTCAGGGTGAGTTTATTGTTTTTGGGATCGATCGCAGCCAATAAAAAAATGGCTATGATTCCGATCCCGATCCCAATCACACGATTCCGAATGCGGACCCGATTGCGGACCCGATTCACATCCTTACTAAGTAGCTTTTCCACTTATTAGCCAGTTAAATTGGAACTTATCCAGATAGCTCTTAGCTTGCAAGACTCATGGTTTATACATATACCCTCATGTTTAATCACATATTTGCACATATTTTACATCATGCGCGTATCATATACATGCATGTTATAAAACAGAGTAATAAATGTGAGTGTGTTCACATACATGCATATATGGGCACATTGCTGCCAGCTTTGATAATGGGGATGAAGGGGAACTGGATACAGACAAAAACCAACAGGTGCCCTGAGTTTTCCAATCTGTCCTGCAGACATAAGGGAAAACCCCAGGATGGCTTCTGCGATCAAGTCCCAAATCAATGAACATCAAGCAGTATTGTCTGAATTATCAAGAAGGATCCTCACCCAGTAAAAATGTTGCCAGCAGTAATTTATGGGTTTGACAGCTACTTTGTTTTGAATGCTTGTAAATATTACTACTCTTAAAAAGAAACATGGGGATATCCTGCACAGAGCAGAAGATACCACCATAAGAACCCTGCAGGACAGACTGGTTGAGATATCTGTTCCTTTTCTGCCATCATTACTATGTTTCTATGTAATGCTAAATTCTTACAGTCATAAAATGACATTTTAAATGCTTATAAAGGCCTTTTGAAAATTGCTCCAGTGGTTAGTATGTACAAATATGCACTGAAATATTTCCATACTTACTTTTATGCATGCTTGAAAGAGACATTCCTTAGGACACACTTAAGACAAGTAAACTGTTTACTTGTGTGTTCTCTAAAATCAAAATGATGCATGTAAATAAATGTGTGAACATTTACACCTGCTCCTATGCAGGTGTAAAGGTGATTGTGTATGCAATGCAAGGGTTTACATGGAGCCATTAATTTTCAGAGTGTACTTATACATGTATTTCTGTTTTGAAAATTATGGATTTCAATCCTAAGCCCTATGTTATACAATTTTGGCTCCCTAAGCCAAAATTGAAAAAGGCTATTTCCTACTGTATTAGCTTTAATGTAAGAAATGCCAAAAAGTTAGAAATTTTGTTTTAGATTGTTACAGTACCAATAATTTTAATGTAAACTTTTATGATTGCTCACAAACTGATTTTACTGTTTTGACATGTTTTTAAGTTTTTGTTGTAAATTGCCATGATTGATAACAGAACGCCAGTAAACAAATAATAAAACAGCCCAAGGATCTGTATGTGTAATTGTTTGCAGGTAACTCTGTTATGTGCACATTTTTCTGTGAACTGCAGAGACATTGTGGGGGTGGAGTTGGAGTTAAAATTTGAACTTATGTTTATACTTTGTAAATTTTAAAAGTATGTGCCTAAGTTACCCAGTATAAATTATGCCCTCCAAATAACAGATGCAACTTTATGCAAATTAATGTGTCTTCGTATTTGTCTAATTAACCAAGAATTTTCAAAACAGTGTTGTATTTGTTAATTTACTTTGAAAATACTTATCTATTTATTTATTTATTTTAAAAAGTTTATATTCTGTTTATATCAAAATATGTACTAAATAGATTATAAAATATATTGACATTTAAAGACAACCATACAATTGAACAATAAATAGCAATAACAACATAAAAGCTGAACAAATAAAATAAAATAAAAACATTTGTAAATCACATCACTGTAAACCATACCTTATCATAAAGGATCATAAGCCTGCCTAAAGAGTTCTGATTTCAGCATTTTTCTAAACAACTTTAAATCATCGTGTAAACACAATTTGGATGGCAAAGCATTCCACAAAATAGGGCCAGAAACAAAAAATGATCTCTGGCATGTTTCACTCAGCTGCACCATTTTTACAGCTGGAATAGAAAGCAGATTTTTGTCAGCAGAACTCAATGTCCATTTTGGCAGGACACTGGGATATAAAAGGACTGGTCTTCTGCTGAATTATCCCCCTCTCACACAGGTTGAGCCCTTGGGCTCTGTAGACTAGTAGCACTTTGCTGTGGTGGCAGTACATCATGGTGAGTCCAGATAGGCTGGAGTAAGGATGGACAAGCTGCAGCAAGTCTGGACAGACTGGAGCAAGACTGGATAGGCTAGAGCAAGGTTGGAGCAACTGTTGCAATAGGACATTGAACCAGGAATGGAACTAAACCCCAAAAGGACAAAGCAAAATACTGAGCATAGACTGAGAGAGACATTAGGGAAGGCAGAATTCAGGGCAGGAACTGGAAGTAGATACTGGCTGGGGCAAGATAAGGTACTGAAAAGACAGTGAGAGAATACCAGGAACAGGACTGGGTTGGCCATGGCAAGACCAAGCAGAGACATGATTGGGCAAGACAGACTAGGACAGGACCAGGCAAGGACTAGGCAAGGCAACACAGAACAAAGAATATAGATGAAAGGATGGAGGCCCAAAGGCTACTAGGCAAATACCTGGAGGCCTCAAGGCAAGATAATGCCTAGATAGGCCACAAGGCAAGAAGCAAGGAACAAGCAGACCCAGAGGCCACAAGGCAAGGTATAAGACTAGAGTAGTCAGGTCAGAGAGCCAAGGGTGAATTAATGAAGAGGCAAGGTGGTTCTGGCAAGGCAGGATTAAATGGGGATGGAGCTTGGGCATAGTGCAAGTAGTAAGGATTAGCTTGGCAAGGCTGAAAGTGAAGCTCACTCAGGACCTTTGATAATGAGGAAACTATGCCACAGGCTGAGTCAGGTGACTAGTGAGGAGATGGCTTAGGTAGCTGGAAACAGAGCTTACTAGAGGCCTCTGCAGGTGGGAAGGTGTCATAGCAGGCGGACCAGGACATGGTGAAACTATATGGCAGGCAAAACCATGGCAGTATTCCCTCTACCAGGGTCCCATTTTCCTTGAGCACTGCAGCTAGCAGGTTCTTAATTCTGGAGTACTAGGTGTATATCTCTGCAGAACTGGAATAAGTCAGGGTATTTCAAGGCTGGATGAGGCAAGACAAGACTTGGTAGAAAAGTTGGATGTCTGGAACAGCACCCACCACTAAGTGCTCAAATTCAAGAACATGACCCTTTCTGGGTGCTTGAAGTCTAGAACAGTGCCACCTCCTGGGCAGTCTGGTTTGTAATAGTGGCCTTTTTGGGTGGTTGATGTTTGGAACAGGGCCGCCTCCTGGACACTGAATATCTAGAGTGGTGCCTCTTTTTCTTTCTGAGTGCTCAGTGTCTGAATCAGCATCTATTCCTGGGTGCTGATTATCTGGAGTAGCACCTCCTTCTGGGCACTCAGTAGCTGGAACAGTTCCTTTTCCTGGGTGCTGAGTATTTGGAATAGTGCCACCTTCTGGGTACTTTGCATCTGGAACAGCGCCTCCTCCTGGGTGCTGAGTATCTGGAATAGTGCCTCCTTCTGGGTGCTTGGCATCTAGAATAGCACCTCCTCCTAGGTGCTGAGTATCTGGAATAACACCCTTTTCTGGGTGCTCAGTATATGGAACAGCACGTCTTCCTGGATGCTGAATATCTGGAATAGTGCTTTGTCTGGGCGCTGGGTGTCCTGGAACTGTGCCGCCTCTAGGCACTGGGATCCAGGAACTGCACCTCCCATTAGGTGCTGGGAGTCTGGAACTGTGCCTCCTTCTGGGCACTGGATATCTAGAACTGTGCCTCCTTCTAAACATTCAGCATCTAGAACAGTGCATCCTTCTGGCCACTGAAAACCTGAATAGTGCCTCCCTCTGGGCACTGTGCATCTGGAACTGTGCCTGCTTCTGGATGCTGGCATCTTGGAACCTCACCTCCCTCTGGGTGCTGGAAGTCTGGAATTGTACTTCCTTCTGGGTGCTGGGCATCTGGAATTGTGCCCACTTCTACACACCCGGTGTCTAGAACAGTGCCTTTTCTTCCTGGGCACTGAATATCTAGAATATCAACTTACTCTGGATGCTGGCCAACGGGAACTGTGCCTCTTTCTGGGCAGTGGGAGCAAGGATCTTTGCCTCCCTCTGCATACTAGGAGTTTGGAATTGTGCCTCCTGGGTACTAGGCATCTGGAGCAGCATCCCTCACTGGGCACTCAACAGTTGGGGCAGCACCTCCTTCTGGGTGCTTGGTAAGTTGATTAGAGTCTCTCCTGCACAGGCTAGCTAGAATAATATTGCTTCAGTACAATCTAGCTGGAACTGATGGAATGGACTCCTTCTGGAGGACAGGACTTCAAAGCGGCTTGAAGTTCTCTCAGTCTTGGAAGACAAGGCAGGATGGGCAGAAGAAATTAATGCAACCTTTACATTCTTAACTGGCTGAGAAGAGACACTGAACCTTTCTGAAGACAGACCTGCAATTTGAATGGGAGCAGCAATCTAGAATGACTTCTGTGAATCAGGATAAGGGTTGGCCAATGAGCTGTAGCTCCTCAGAAAGGGTTCTGACAAGGGAGGCAGAGGACATGTGAAGGCTGCCATCCTAGCAATGGCTGCCATCCTAGCAATGGCAGCTTACATTTACACCTATTGCTTTATCTTTTATAAGTGACAGTAAATGTCTTTAATGTGAAATACTGACGAGGTAGGAGGTCTGAGTAAACCAGGGGAGTTCAGGCTGAAAAGTCATGAGGTTCTCAATGACCTATAGATGGATTGAGCAAACTGGAAGATAAATTTGTTGGAAATACAGCACTTGCTGAATACAGCTGTAGTTGCTGGAGCTCTAGAGACAAGTTTAATTAGTTCTTCCTGACTTGGAGTTTCTTTGGACGGGGACTGAGAAAAGTTACCTAGTGCTTTTAGTTGTCTCTGGTTACTAAGGCTGGATTTAAATGGATGAGTTGCTTCTCTAGATAAACAGCTTCAGTCAGTTGGACAAGTTGAAAAATTTAGATTAACTTGGCAAGCTGTGGTGCTCAAATTAAGCTGGCTAGCTATGACTTTCAGACAGCTAGTACTTGTCATGGATATTAGAAGACCTAGGCTTTTCTTTGCCTTAACAGGTGAAAAGAAGACCAAGTTTGCTTCTCCAGGCAAAAAACTTGAAGTAACTGGGGAAGCAGTAATGGCATTGATGGTACAGTTCAAATGAGTCTGGTTTGCTGTGGTGCCTAAATGTGCTGAAGGTTTCTCTGGTTTTAAGGTAAGTTTCCTCTGAAATGTTTTACCTGCTCACTTAGCAGGTAGAGTGAGGCTATTTTAGAAGCTCCACAATTGCATCATGACTCTAGCCACTGGAGACTAGCAGGTATTGTACCTTGACTTAGCAAGGTTAAGGGCGTGACACTGAATACATTCTGAAAGGTAGAAGAATTATGAAGCTGGCAAGCAGGGCAAACATAGTACAATAATTTTCTGGGATGACTTATGGTGCTGAGGCAGAACCAGATTTATCCAAGTCTATCATAAGGTTTTTAAAAACAGTCTCACCAGCTGGGCTGAGGATCCTGTAGTTACTCCTGTGGGCATTAGATGGCCTTTTCATTCTGTCAAGGTTACTGGGATCTGGGTATACTACCTCAAGAGCTGTGCAGGACTGCAAGATAAGACACTGGGCTAAACAAGGGCTGGTCTTCTGCCTAGCCAGCCAACTCCCTCACAGGTTGAGCCCTTGGGTTCTAAAGGCCAATAGGTCTTTGCTGCAGTAGAGGTATATCATGGTGAATCCAAGCAGGCCAGAACAAAGCTGGGACAGGATGCTGATTTGGGACTGGAGCTGAGTACAAACAGGGACAAGGTAAGGTACTGAGCATGGACTGGGATAGATATAGGCATGGCAAGATATAGGACAGTAACTGGAACTAGATAATGGCTAGGGCAAGAAAAGGTACTAACAAAACAAGGAGAGAATATAATGAACAGGATTGGGCTGTGCAGAACAGGATTGGGCTGTGCACAGACTAGGACAGGTCTTGACAAAGACTAGACAAGACAACACAGAACAAAAAACATAAAAGCCTGAAGGCAGCAAGGATGGAGGCTCAAAGGCTGCTAGGCAAAGGCACAAAGGCCACAAGGCAAGGTAAAACCTAGATAGGCCACAAAGCAAGGAACAAGAAGACCCGGAGTGTACAATATACAATAAGGCCTATAAAGGCCAGAAGGCAAGGTAAGACTTATATAGGTGTTATGTTTTGTAGGGTTTGGGTGGACCCTTGGACACTGGGCAGCTGACCATGCCCACAAGGGGAAGTCCTGTGAGGGGCCACAGGTCAGGCTCAGCTCTGGACACACAAACACAGATTATGTCTTTTATTAGACAGTTTGTGAAGCCACCAGAGGTGGCGGTAGTGAGAAGAAGATGGAGCCCGGCTGGGCTAGTATTCCTTAGGGCGCTGGAACAGTTGCTTCTCCGGTAGCAGTGCTGTAGGAAGAAGAACTAAGAAAATGAGTAGACTGAGATATTCACAGAGTCCCCAGTATGGAGAAGCCCCGAGATAGGGAGAGCTGGCCTTCTAGGAGTGAGCACCAGATCCCTGGGCACAGAGACTCATTGGCAAGTACTCACAGAGCAGTTCTCTGTGGCAGATGGCACTGGTGCTGGAACAGAGGCAGGCCTTCGAGAAGCGAGTACCTGGTTCCAGGAAAACAGCTCTGAGGAGTAGATGGTAATAGTACTCTCAGATGGTGTCTGTAGCGAATTCTTCCAAGTAGAAGAGGAGATGGACACAGGCAGCGAGCCAGGGAACATGGGCCCTCGAGGAGCAAATACCAGTTCCTGATAGCAACCTGAAAGAAGCAGAGAAGCCCCCGAGGAGCAGATACCCCGTTAACAGCAAAGAGTCCAAATAGAAGTTGCAGGCAGAGTAGCTGGGTACGGAGAGCAAATCCCATCCATTGGAATTCCCATGCTAACTCAAAGGCTAGCAATAAACAACAAGTTTAAATATCCGGGCAGTGTGACGTCATCACAGGGGGACACCCCTGAGGTTCACGCCATAGAGAAAATAAGAATGAGGGCCGCACGGCGTGCGCACCCTAAGGTACCTGAGGAGCATGGCGGGAGGCAGCACCCAAGCCAGTCCGGGGATGCCGGAGAGGATGGCGGGCAGATGCCTCGGCAGCCAGACGTCCACAGGGAGCAGAAGGAGTTGCAGAAAAAGAAAGGTAGGCAGAGTGAAGCCATCGGGCAGCAACAGTTGCAACTATAGGCCTCAAGGGAAGGACCAAGGAACAAAAAGGCCTGGAGGCCACAAGGCAAGGTAAGGTCTAGATAGGCCATAAGGCAAGGAGCAAGGAACAAGAAGGGTTGGAGGCCACCAGGCAAGGTCAGAGAGCCAAGGGTGTCTCCATGAAGAGGCAAGGTAGTTCTGGCAAGGCAGGGTTAAATAGAATTGGAACTTGAGTATGGTATGAGCAGCAAGATGGAGCTTAGCAAGGCAGAGCTTGGCAAGGCTGGAAGTGAAGCCAAACACCATATGATGATGAGGAGGCAGCATCACAGACTGAATCAGGTGGCCAGGGAGGAGATTGCTTGGGTAGCTAGAAGCAGAGCTCATAGGAGGCCTCTTCAGGTGGAAAGGTATAATAGCAGGTAGGACCAGAGCACCTTGAGGCAGCATAGGAGGTGAAACTGTGACTCGTACTTAGCCAAATAAGAAGTACTTTTAAGACATTTCTGATTATGTAGCAGTAATTTATCCAGCTAAGTTGCGTGTAACTGCTCTGTGTGTGTATTTTTACTTCTTACTTTAAATATATATGCAGGGAGATTTTCTATGCATAATTTATAAACATTTATACCCAGTAAGTCAGCTTTTATGCATGTAAGTTGGAAGAATTTCCAACAAATTCATCTTCCAGTTTGCTCAATCCATCTATAGGTCATTGAGAACCTCATGACTTTTCAGCCTGAACTCCCCTGGTTTACTCAGACCTCCTACCTCGTCAGTATTTCACATTAAAGACATTTACTGTCACTTATAAAAGATAAAGCAATAGGTGTAAATGTAAGCTGCCATATCTACATGTGTAAATTTCTTATAAAATTGCATCTTACTCCCATAAATTTTGGCTCAGCCCCAAAAAAACCCTGGACTTCCACTTTTTTACATGTAAATATACTCTTGAACCCTTACTTTGCATGTATGTTTCAGGTTTATAAAATAGCATATATGGGAGTATATGCTAATTTTTATGTGCACAATCTTTTGAAAATTCATCTTTAATTGTTGCTGGAAACAGAATGATGTGTTTACATGTCTCAAAAGGGATAATTAGAGTCTTGCATATTGTAATATGACTAAGTTTTATTCTAGTCTAAGCAGTCAATGTCTAAAAGTCTGCATAGAAGGTGTTTAACAATTTTACTGAAATATGCAAACTCACTCACTGTTCTCGGAAATCAAATGCATTGTTATGAGCAATCACAACAGAACTTGATATGTCTTCTTTCTTTCAAGCAATCATACAGGGTTCATCAAGATTTTATCCAAGAACCATCATAACACTCTTGTCGTTGGTCACAGACACTTACTTGCCTGATTTACTAAGTCTTTTCTCCCATTCTGTGTCTATGGAAAAATAACTTGATGAATCAAGGCCTTAGTCAGTAACTTTAAAGCAAGCATGCATGCACCCATACACGTGCATATGGGTGCATGAATGGACATACACTGGAATTTTAAATCATGGGCGCAGTTGTGCATGTATGATTTAAAATATGCCTACCACGTATATGTGTGCTCCTAATTTTAAGCCGTTACTTGAGGCAAAAGTACTTTGCATATCTTTCTTAGGACTTTGTCAGCTGTAACGTGTTCAGGTAAGCAGATTTTAAAACATGCTCGCATGCAAGACATTGCTAGTTTTTCCAATTACCCCATCAGTTTGCACAGAATATCTCGAGGTTATCCATACCCCTCTGGTTCTTCAGCCTGCACTCCCCCCAGTTTACCTGGACTCTTCACCCTGGCATGTTAGGCCTAAAAAGAGATTTCTGCAGACTTACACCTCATCATGAGCAGCAGTAAATATAATTGACTAACAAGCCACCACATACTGCAGTTGCCAGTTTTAAAATATGGATTTATGCGAGTAACTATTGTGCCATCTCTGGAATGCCATGACATACCCTAGCTCCTCCCCCCCTTTTTTTTTTTACTCGCACGCACATATCTACATGTGTAATTTATGGCTTTTAAAGCATGCATTGTTTGTGTGCAGCCCAGAGATTGATGTATATGGGCCTTTTAGCATAAGCAATGCTTTTAAAAATCAATCCTTAACCTTTATGGTTTTAAGGTCCTTTGTAATCATAGGTTTGGCAATTTTTACAAAACGTATTTTACAAAAATGCAAATAAAATTCATGAAAATCTACTTGCCTTCTCATCTATATCAATACCCAGCATGATGTAATGTTTTGGATTTCTGCTTCAGGGGATACCAATGTGAAAGAAACACTTTTGCTGCAAGCCTATTGGTACATATTATTCATCTTCAGTGTACTCGCTTTCTAGTGGCCATTTTGATGGAGCACCACTTATGTACTCAGATTAATTTAAAAAAAGTTATTTCTGACATCAGCAAAACAACACTGGAAGATGTTTACAGGGCATTTTAAGGAAAAAAAAATTAACATTTACAAAAATAACTTCCACTCAATTTCAGCGTTTAGGCCTTTAGGATCTTCTGACTGCACACAAAAAATCCATTGTTGTGCCCTTTCTGCCAACACCCGATTCATCTTCCCTCCCCTCTACTCTGCTCATACATAGTTGAGAATAGTTCATTTAATGTTCATGAAAGAATGCCTCTATTTTAAATCTTGCAATTGGAGCCTCCTGTCTTTGCATCTTCAAACATCTCCTGTGCTCAATTAATCTACACTTTATCATACGTGGACATATGATCAAATGGACTACAAATGCAGATTTGCAATTCCAAACCCTCTTTAAGTGAATAATTTGTATCATTGGTGTTTGTACATGGTTTGATTGCAACATCAGAGGGCACCGAGTGCAATTATCACAATATTGTACTTCAGTTGTTTCTTGTAAATGTTCCACTGGGTCTAGTGATGTTCTATGAACCTTTCTCTAATGTTCTTACTATATGAAAAAGCAAACCATGGAGGTTCAAGCAGAATGGAGTGACTTTAATATGTACCAGTGTCTTCTAATTATAGTACAAAGAGAGGAAATTACTGTGTGTCTCAGAATGCAGGTTTGCCAATCTAATTCTTCTTTATCTTCCTGTTGAAGCAACAGCTGATGATTAATATAAAGGGCCTGACATTAAGAAGGGAAATAGCTTTTCATGAATTTTATTTGCATTAAAAAAAAAAAAAAAAAAATTGTGGGGGGGGCGCTCTCGCGCAGCGATCAAAATGGCCGCCTAAGCTTGCAGCTCCGCTCTAGTCTACCCAGCAAGTCAGGAAATATTGGACTTTAAGCTTCTCCAGACCCATAATTTTTCTCACTCTAGCTCATTAATCACTGTAGCTCCCGATGGCATCCAGTAAAGTCAGGAAAATTGAAGCGGCCTTTGCGGCGTCATCAGGCACTAAGCGGACCAAGGCCGACCCACCGTCGCCGGACAAGGCCCCGCCGTCTAAAGTTATGGCATCGGCGGATGTCGTACTCACCGAATTGCGGCAATTAAAAGATTTGGTCAATGTTAATATTGATGCCACGAATGCGCTTTGGGGAGACTTACAAACTGTCTCTGGCAAACTTGAAGCATACCGCACTCGCCTGGACGACGTGGAATCCCAGGTTTCTTCCCTGCTACTGAATACCGCTTCTGTTCCCCAAATTACTAAAGATCTGGAGCGTTTGCAGACTAATTTGGAAGACTTATCGAACAGGAACCGCCGGAACAATATTCGGGTACTCGGAATTCCGGAGGGGGACGAAGGTAATGATATTAATGGCTTCCTCGTTAAACTGCTTACCACCAGCCTTCATCTGGATTTCCACTACCCTTTAGAAATCGAACGGGCACACAGGGTTCCTTCCAGGCCGCTCCGCAATTCTAAATATCCGAGGCCAATCATACTTAAATTGTTGCGTTATCCACAGGTCTTGCAAATTTTAACAGCTGCCAGAACGCAAGCGCCAGTACAATATCAAGGCCGCACTGTGCTCTACGTCCCCGACTTGGCTAAGGCCACTGCGGCACGGCGCAAAGCTTTCCTCGCACTGCGCCCGAAACTTCAACAAATTGGAGCTAAATACGGTTTATTATACCCGGCTCAAATGCGGGTAACGCATCTCAACCAGACGACTCTCTTTCAACAACCTCGAGAGTTAGAGATATTTATTCAGTCCATCAGCAATACTCACGACATGGTGACCTGAATACAGAAGGTATATGGCAATCATGCCACGTGAACGTATTTCTATTTATGCTTACAACGTCTGATGCTTGGAGAAGCGATACCAGATGTCTGTATGATTTTTATTCTTATTTCCTAATTGAACTCTGTTTTACTTTATACTCACATTGAGCGGAGATGCTCGCTCGGTTTGGCCAGTGGTCCGCCTAGAGGCCCGTCTCAGTTGTCCCTTCGGGGACTTGTAAGCTTAGCACAGGTTGTGCTTTTTTTTTCTATTTTGGAACCGGTCGGATCCATCCCTTTTCTACTTCCCTCTTCTCTGCCCCTTTTTTTTTCTTTCTTCTCTCCTCTCTACTACATTCCATCTTTGTCACTCTCTCTCTCTCCTCTTTTCCTACCTGCCCCTGTCTTCCCTTCCCACCGCTGTACCTGGACTACAAGACTACTTGATACAGAAGAATTTCTTTTTTTTTTTTCTTTTTGACTTTCTCTGTTTTTTCTCCTTTGATTTCTCCAATATGACGGCCACAATTGCTTCTTTCACTGTGGTTTCCCTAAATGTTCAAGGCCTATCGCATCCTATCAAAAGGAAGAAGATCCTCACCTATCTCCAGTCTCTACGAGCTGATATTGCTCTCATACAGGAGACTCGGTTAACAACGGCCGAATCCCTTAAACTGAAACAATTATGGGTAGGCCAGGTCTTTTTTAGCCCAGCGGCTCACAAAAAACGGGGCACGGCCATGTCTTTTTTAGCCCAGCGGCTCACAAAAAACGGGGCACGGCCATTCTCTTACACAAACGACTGGAGGCTACGGTCACTCACCATTCGGCTGACCTGGACGGCAGATGGAATCTCATTCAAGCCTCAATCAATAAGGAGCCATATACTTTTCTCAATCTGTACGCTCCTAACATTGATGATCCCTCTTTTTTCCACGACACTTTCACTCAGTTCCTGACTAATGATTCCAATTCGACTATTGTTGGAGGAGACTTTAATCAAACCCTTGACCCCTTTATTGACAGGAAATCCAATGCGCGTCTAACCAACTCTAAATCTAGCAAGACTCTCAAACATCTCATGTCTTCTCTCGGTCTAGCGGATGCCTGGCGCCTTCTAAACCCTGGGGAGAGGGAGTACACCTTTTTCTCGGCCCCTCACTCCTCTTACTCCCGTATTGACTTTTTTCTAGCTTCCAACGGCTTAATCCCGAGGATCCTGTCTGCGTCGATAGCTCCTATTTTAGTCACCGACCATGCGGCTATTTTACTTCAATGTAGACTACAACATCCTACCGCGACTGACAAACTTTGGAGATTCAACTCTCAACTTCTATCAGACCCGGACTTCTTGGTGCATTTACGCGAAAAAACTAATGAATATTTTCTCCTTAACTCTAATCCTGATCTCATTATCCACGCTCTGGGATGCATACAAGGCTACTATCAGAGGAGACATTATCAGCTACGCTGCGCACAAACGGAAGGCTGAACAAGCTGACCTACTTTGCCTCCAACGTTCTGTGGCTTCCTTAGAAGCGGAACATATAAGACACCCGACTACCGCCTCACTGGCCAATGTATTGAAAGCGAAATTCCAATACAATCAGCTGCTTAGTTCGTCAGTACGTCTCCATACCTTTCATAACAACGCTACGTACTATGCGGAAAACAACAAATGTGGACATTTGCTCGCCTCATATTTAAAGAAACGTGAGGAAAAAAAGCGCATCGTTAAAATCAAAACCACTTCCAATCAAGTTCTGACTCAAGATGAGGACATTCTACAAGCCTTCAGAGACTTTTATGCCACGTTATATCAAACAGAAACGCACCCTTCAGAGGACGACGTGCATTCTTTCTTCTCCTCTCTATCTCATCCTTCACTTTCAGATCAACAATACCGAGACCTGGAATCTCCTATCACTGCCCTGGATATCGAACTCGCCATTAAAGCTCTTCCTACTGGGGAAGCCCCTGGTCCTGATGGCTTTACTATAGACTTCTACAGAACCTTTAGTAAAGAACTTATTCCACATCTCCAGCAATATTACTCTTCAGCTCCGGTTCACCCACAATCGTTTGCGTCCTTTTCTACAGCTTGTATAGTAGTTCTTCCGAAGCCAGGGAGAGATGCAACTGAGGTTGGCAATTATCGGCCCATTTCCTTATTAAATACAGACTATAAAATATTCACCAAAATATTAGCCACTAGACTATCTAAAATAATGCCTTCCCTTATCCACCCCGACCAATCGGGATTTATTAAAAACAGATTAATTGCCAACAACACCAGACTCTTCTTTCACATCCACGAAGCAGTTTTCTCTGACCCCTCTCCAGTCATTGCAGTTTCCTTAGATGCGGAAAAAGCTTTTGACCGCGTAGAATGGCCGTTTCTTTTCTCCACCCTTCACAAATTTGGATTTGGCCCTAATTTTATCTCCTGGATTAGACTTCTCTACCACTCCCCCAATGCCTTCCTATATATTAATAATCGTAGATCCCCTTTTTTCTCTCTTTATAGAGGTACACGGCAAGGCTGCCCCCTCTCTCCATTGCTTTTCAACCTGGCTTTGGAACCTCTTCTCATTGCAATCCGACAAAACCATATGATTAAAGGTGTACTCATTGGGTCAGAGGAATATAAGCTGTCAGCGTACGCAGATGATGTTTTGTTGTTTTTATCTAACCCTGATTCTTCACTCTCTCACCTTCTTCAGCAAATCACGACATACTCGGCCCTCTCGGGCTACAAAATTAACTGGCATAAAACCGAACTTTTGCCTCTTAACACTTTGGGGTCTTTAATTGATCTTTCCAATTCTGTTATACAAAAAGTACCCCAAAGTCTTAAATATTTGGGCATCTACTTTTACTTGGATCCTTCCCTAACTGTGTCCAACGCTGAGTCTCGCATACTGCAAACACTCGAGAACCTAACCCTTAGTTGGTCTCCCCTTTACCTAACTTGGTGGGGTCGACTGGACACTATCAAAATGGTCATAGCTCCTAAAATTACGTACTATTTGTCAATGATACCCATTTTTTTTTCTAACGCATTCTATAAGAAGGTAGATCGGCTTCTATCCTCCTTTTTATGGAAGAATAAGACACCGAGAATTGCCTTGTCCAAACTAAAACTTCCCAAAATAGACGGGGGTGTTAATTTCCCCAATTTTTATGGCTATCATCAAGCTTTTATATTGCAGCAGGCTTATCATCATTTTACCAACCACCTAGATCCGTGGGAACAACCTCGATGGTTAACATTAGAACATTCACTTCTTTCTCCCCTACCACTTTCCTATTTCCCTGGAACTAGGATGTCAGCACAAAATGCCTCTAATCCCATCTTACATTCTTTACATAAAACGTATGTTTTCTTTGACTCTATTCGCCCTGAACAGGTGCCTTCTTGGAATCACTCCAATATGGCCCCTATTTGGAACAACCCTTTACTAACCATTAATGGACATCCTCTTAACTGGCCGAAATGGCAAACGAAAGGTATCTGGTTTCTGTCCTCCATTTTGGATGATGCTAAGATTTTGCCTTACTCTAGACTCATACAGGAATTTGGACTGCCAAACTCCCAATTTTATGCCTGGCTCCAACTCCGAAGCGTTCTTTCTTCTTCTGTATACCAGACCACCTCCTTAAGCACCTCTCCTTACCTTCTACAATTATTTCAGGACCATGGCCCGAGAGGCCATTTAGCCTCCAGATTATATAAGCTTATCAACTCTACTGCAGTTGATCGGCTTAGTTCCGGCTTATACCCTGTATGGTCAAGAGAGGTAAAGTTACCATTGCCAAAAATGAATGGAAACATCTTTGGTCTATAACTAATCGCATTTCACTATCTTCCAGTTTGATGCAGTCCTCCTTTTTCTTAATGCACAGAGCTCTATGGACCCCGTGGCGACTGCACCGAGCTGGTCTACTTGCTTCCCACCAATGTTGGTCCTGCTCTGAGCCCAAGGCCACCTTGGAGCATATGTTTTTCACTTGCTCCTATGTCAGGAATTTTTGGTCTCAAGTTTGGCACACTATCTCCACCATTCTCTCCTTAGACCATCCTCTAACTTATGCAATGGTCTTCCTTAGGGGAGCTAATTCCTCCTTGCAACTATCTCTCCCAAACAGGAAACTAATGGACTTTTTATTTACAGTTGCCATACACACAATACTTTCAAACTGGAAGCGCAGTGTTTTGCTCTCATACCCTTCGTGGTGGAATTCGGTATGTCTCTTCTATAAATATGAAAAAGCAATGGCAATTAAATTCCACAAGTTGGCCTCATGGGCTCAAGTATGGAAGCCCCTGGAGGATTATGTAGCTTCTAGTATGAAGGCCACTCCCTCATAATGTTTGTGTCTACTAGACATAATGTTTATGTATACTAAACATGGATCTTCTTTCCTTCTTAACATCCCTACTCCTCCCCCCCCCCCTCTCCTCCTCTCCTTCTCTCTTCTTACCTTCTTCTTCTTTCTCTTATTTGTCTTCTCAAGTTTTCATTTCTTGATGAGTCCACTGATAAATGTTAGATAATATGGCTCTTTAGTTCTAACGCTCCTTCCTGCCACTTAATTTAGGAGTTATACCTGCTACTCACAGACTAATAGTTCTCCACCCCTCCTTTAAGCTTTCTATTCAAGATACTTCACACTTATCAGCCACTGGAGCTAAATGTCTGTAGTCTTGCAACCTACCGTGTTTATTATATGCATATTGTATCACTGTTCGCATTCGTTGTTTTGGTGCGATTTGTTCAATTTCTGTGGACTATACCATATTTGTGTATTACTTTTTTGTTCTATATTTTGAAAACATCAATAAAAAATTTAAACACAAAAAAAAAAAAAAAAAATTGTAAAAATTCCCAGACCTATGTTTATATAAAATCTTAATGCTAAAAAGATTACGCATCTGTGACCAATGGCAAGGTTGTTATGATGGTGCCTGGATAAATCTTGACAAATCTTGCAGTATTGCTGGAAAGAAAGAAGATACATCATGTACTTTTTAGTTGGCCATTGATTTTTCTAAATCCCAAATTTGAATAAATAAAATGAAATCAAGTTTATATTAATTATGTATGTGCAGAGTTAAAAATTAATGCCTTTTTGTGACCTATAAAATAATTAAATAATCATTTCTTAGGTTGATTTCAAGTAAAAAAAAATACCGTATATATTTTTCAATTTTATTAATTAGTTTAACATTATAGTCATTGAGGGAAGTAAAGTCAGCTATTTTGTGCTTCCAAATTGGGATTTTCTAATAATTTCTAATGAACCTGATATATAAACATCATAAGAATGTTGAAAGCATGCCAATGCATCAGGACTGTGTCAAAGTGGCATCAAAAGTGACATGAAAAGTCCAAGGATCCACAATGGGGCAAAACAGAACCAGGAATGGTAGGAGTTATCACTGGAGGCTAAGATGTGAGTGACTAGAGGCACCAAATGCTCTTTAGACAGGGTTGGATAGAAGAGGTGCCATTTTTTAAAATGGTGCGGGTCGTCCATTGCTCCTATCATATGACAAAGGCCGGCCAATGGCACTGTTGGCCCTATCACATGGTAAGGGCAAAGGGCCATTGGTGCCATTTTGATTAGCAGCTGCCGACGTCCCGAGAGGGGGAGATCACTCCCGGGACCCCACTGGACCACCATGGACTTTCGGTAAGTCGTGGGGGGGGGTCAGGCAAGTCTTGGGGGTTCGGGAGGGTGGGGGGTTGCAATTAATTAAATTTTAAGGGTTGGGGTGGGTTTGGGTTGTTTTTGTTTTGTTTTTTTTTCTAATCTGAAGGGTTGGGGTGGGTTTCGGGCATCATTTCAGGGGGCAGGTGAAATAAATTCGGCCCAAACCACGGGAAAACAAAATTTCCCACAGTAGGCTGATAACGAAGGCCGAACAAGAGGTTCGGCTGAATCACATCTCTAGTAGTAACATAGTAATGACAGCAGAAATGGGCAAGAAGGCCCATTCAGTCTGCCCAGGATAGATTCTATAAATGGCTACTATCAAGCTAGACTGAGAGAACATAGTACAAATCTCATCTTTGTGAGACTTTCCTCATTCCAAATGACATCAAATCTTCACCGAGGTGTACTGTAAAGTTTGTACATCTCACTCTGCATGTAAAACTGGCCCCTAAACCCTAAACCACCCCCGACACCTCACCTTGAACTATTAGTTGACCCTCCTATAGGCATATAGATAGTTGAATACTATGAAGACCTTATGAAAAGTCTCTCTCTCTCTCTCTCTTTCTCTCTCTCTCTGCTCTGAAATGCAATTCCCCTCATTTTAATTAATCCTGCCAAAACCCCTCTCCAATCCTTCCCCTTCTAAAAATTTGCATTTGTGCCATGCAATAATCGATTTATTGCATGTGTTAACACCAGAATGCACTTTGATGAATGACCCTGTTGGTTAGTGGGTACATATTTAAAAACTTTAAAATATGTTTTATATAACATAGGCACTTGTAGGCTGGCCAGTCTGTTATCCCTTATTCTCTTCAACAAAGTTGTTAAAACAAATTTTCATTCTTACTCTTCTCTCTGAATTCATAGACCAGTCATTACTCAGAAATAAAAGTGGTAGAAAAATAGTATGCTACAACTGTATTATTTACAACTGACCAATTCTACAAAACATGCAGACAGAAAAAGTACAGTTAACAGAATGCAACTCAGTTCAGCCTTACTTCCCAAAATCATCCCAGTCATTGTACGAGTCTCTGATGATTACACTACTACTTCTTTGCAGCCTGTTAGATATAATCCACTCTTATTGATCTTCTGTATAGAGCCCAGAAGATTGCTGGTAACTGCTAGACTGTTGGATCAACTCTACTGCACAACAAAATCACTAGGTCATGCATGCTTACTTTTCTTGTCTGTGCTGGCTAAGAGCCATGTGTCGCTGCCTTCTGTGGTACCATTCAAAGATAAAAGGGCATTTTGAATACTGACTTGAGTATAGTAATACAAAAAAAATGTTCTTAGGCTGAGCCTAGGGTCCTGAAAACTTTCCTGTCATAAATGAGGATAAATATTCATCATTTATCATTGGTCACAATCATGAAAATGAAAAGAGTTTTGATCTCTTCTAAAACAATTTGAAACTAATTCAATAGTAGGTCCAACTCTATGTCTGATAAATGTACTCCGTATGGCAGTAAAGGCCACTTCACTATTATGTCACAAGGTTATACCTAATTACCAGACCCCAATTTTAGGGGCAGATTTTAAAACCTGTGCGCGGGCGCAGATTTGTTCGCACAACCCGGCACAACCCGAATCGGAGCGGCCTCAGAGGGAACTTTCCCTCCGCTCCCCCCCCCCCCCGCACCTTCCCCTCCATTCCCCAACCTAAACCACCCCCAGCCCTACCTAGAACCCCCCTTACCTTTGTTGAAGTAGTTATGCCTGCCTCCCGGCAGGCGTAACTTAAGCGTGCCGTCCAACGGCCGGCCCGCGATCCCGGGCACAGCGGCAAATGGCCGCTGTGCCTGGAGGCTCAGGCCATGCCCCACCCCCGGACCGCCCATTCCCCGCCCTTTTTTGCAAGCTCCAGGACATACGCGCATCCCAGGGCTTGCGCGCACCGCTGAGCCTATGCAAGATAAGCTCGGTGCGCGCAGGGGCAGGCACGAGAAGCTTTTTGGACATTACGCTCGTAACCCTTTGAAAATCTGCCCCTTAGTAATTAATCTGATCTACCAGTTCATTCTTCTTCTATTTTTATCTATGCATCTATGATCTTCAACATTTCTTCACACTCTTCTAAGGATGATATCAAATCAATCCATCTTTGTACAGCTGAGCATTGACATTAGCTGAACTATATCTCTTTGAGATGATCAACATGGCATTCTTTAATCTTTATGGTGGCTAGGTCATTGCCTACCAGATAAATTAGAATTACACACTGAGAGACAAGGGCCCACCTAGCCATCCATACTATTTCTATCTAGCTGCCAATCTTAGATGATATCAAATCAATCCATCTTTGTACAGCTGAGCATTGACATTAGCTGAACTATATCTCTTTGAGATGATCAACATGGCATTCTGTAATCTTTATGGTGCCTAGGTCATTGCCTACCAGATAAATTAGAATTACATACTGAGAGACAAGGGCCCACCTAGCCATCCAACATACTATTTCTATCTAGCTGCCAATCTTAGATGTTCTTCGTGAGGTTTTCTTTTTGTGAAAAATATGAATAAATGACCATAGATTAGTACATTATTTGCTTGACCTAAAAGGGAAGAATACACGTTAGGAAATTATTGCAAAGGCTGTATTGAGTAGTCAGTGATTCAGTGCTATTTTTAACTTATGTGGAACCTGACATAACTTTTAAATTTCTTAGATGTCAGTATCTGAATCTCCTAATTGCTGTCTCAGAAAATCTGCAAGGAGTAAAGGTTGTGTAAAGGGTATAGAAATAGTGAGTACCACATAATTGTAGGTTGTGCTTGATAAGGTTCAGGTACTTTTAAGATGACCGAAAACTGGAAATTATTAAATGAATAAACAACCCTCTGTACCAGGAAGGGAGTGCTATGGCTGGGTTTAATTTGCAGGAAGGTTTGCACGTTTGGAACTGGGCTTGTGATTATGCTTCTTACCTGGCCCAAATGAATCTTCTCTCCCCAACCTGTCTGATCTATTCTTAATTTGAAAATTCTCAGTTTGATCAATTTATTTAAAATTACTATGTCCCCACACAGGAAGCCACTAACTTAGGAGCTGATGTATTAACCATTGGGATTTCCCTGATTTAAAAACCTCCCTCATGTAGAATTTTCTACATATATAAATTGACTATGTAGAAATCTTCTGTGCTCACCCGGTCTCTGAGGAAGGCCGAAGAAAGATAACTACATTACATTGATATGTAGTTCTCTTTTTTGGTGAAAATCAGTGTATGAAGATATCTTTTCATGCTAGTTTTCAGAGAATTCTGAGATAATGAACTGCTTTGCATAATATTGGCTCACAGAAACTCATCTGAAAATTGAAATAAACTTTAGTGCATATGGACTATGCATGAAAGTTTAATACATGGGCAGGGAGTATTTTGTAATTTGTTTTGCAAATATGCAAAAACAAAAATGCCTGCATTTTTTGTTCATTTTCAGGCTGTTTTGCACGTTTTAACACATGTAGGGCCTCCTCTGGAAAACATCACACTTCACTACAATGCTTATTAACCTTTTTTATTTCATGGCACACTTTCAAGCTTGCTCAATCCTTGCAGCTCATCAAACCAAATTCTATACAATTCTCATTCCCCTCACACACACACACACACACAAACACACACTAACACCAGCAGGAGGACTGTAGCACTTTTTACCTATGTTTGCCTCATTATGCCAGCTTCAAGCTGATGTCTGAACATGCAGAGCCAGCACATTCAAACATCAGATTGAAGCTGGTGTAGACTTTGATGTGTCCCAGTATATTTTATACTGAAGATTCATGCAGCCGGATAACTTAGAAATCTAACTGGCTATGTTTGAATATAGGCTAGGTATTTAACTATCTGGCCTTATGTGGATGGATAACTTCCTAAGTAACCAGATATCTTTAAAAGATATCTGGTTAAGAAGCAGTATGAATTTTAAAAAAAGAAGAAAAACTAAGGAGCCTATGGCCACATTTTTCAGCTTTTCCCACAAACTTTCCATAATGCCCAGATGGGCCATGCTCCCCTTTTAAATTTATCAAAATTTGTGCCATGGTCTGTTTGTGCTATCTTCTCACCCACCCACCCACACACACACACACACACACACACACCAGCCCCTTCCAAGGATCTATCACAATTGTAAGTTGGAAGTTAACCAGGCACACAAGGCCAATAACTTTAGACCTGCTGTTAAACAGGTCAAAAGTTATCTGGCTAACTTAGCCAGATATAACTGAAATTCAGCTAAGTTAGCCAGATATCTTTGGCACACCCTGGTAAGCTTCCAGAATGCCCCTTTTTTATCTAGATACATTATAGCCAGATAACTTATTCAGTCATAATTTAGATGGATAAGGGGCTGAATATAGCAAAACGTATAAATTATCCATCTAAATGGCTTTGAATATTAACCTCGTGCTTTCTTCCACCCCTTGTCTTTTTAATGAGAGGGTACCAATGCACTATGGAGATGAGAGGACAGGAGTTTTCTGGAATCTTCAGATAAGTACATTTTAAGCAAAACCAGAGGCAGATGAGAATACCCTTAGAAAATGAATTAATCATAAAGTGTGACTTCTTAACATATTTTCTAAGAGGTACAGTTGGGGAGCAGAAAAGTTATCTGGGTAAAATTACCCAAATATCTTTAAATGGATAGTCTGCGAAACATTCTAAGATTCGTTTTCTGATGTAAATATCCATATAAAATTATCCAGTTAAGTTTAGAACAACCAGATTTAACCTGCCTGTCTTTTTCCAGGCAGCACTGAATACTAGCACTACCCGGACAAAGTGAAACTGTGCTCTGGGAACCCCCTAGTACTGCCTCTTTGTAAGCAGGTACATTTTGTGGGGGTAATGAATTTCCCAAACAAAATTTGGCCAGGGGGTGGAGGGGACAATGGCACATCTACCGTAAAGAAAGTACAAAGCCCATGTGACACAAGCCAGACACAAATTTTCAAAAAGAAACTCTATAGTGATTTTCCCTTTGAAAATTTGCATGCAGGAGTACACATGAGCTTACAAGCATCTTGAGGATTTGAAAATTTGCCCCCATAATTTATGGAAACTAATGAAATAAATAATAGATATCACTCAGAATTAGCAAAGTGCAAGCCAGGATCTAGTTACTGATTCAAAGAATTGACAGTATGTTTAGCTGCCCAATAATTAATTTTGCATCAGGATACAGTGTGTAGTTTTAGTTAGGTTGCGAGGTGGATCTCCAGCAGATGGACAATAGAAAACACAACATGAATCACCTCACATTTCAGTCAAGTGAAACAAGCAAGAGACTGAAATACTCCCTGGTAAACAGACACTGACAGTGTTAATTACCAACAGTATATGCCTGGGAATTACTGCATATCTCAGGCCCATATAAATAAGAAATAAGTAGTGACTAAGTTACTTTATCTTAAATTATACAATTTGTCTGCGGCATAACTCCCTCTTTTTCTCAGAAGGGATAATCTTATGGCAACTGAAAGGTGACTATTTGAGGTGTTAGGTGACTATTAGTTGCTCTATATATTAATCTGAATTATAGTTTTATGACTGATTTATGTTACTGCCACCCCACATTGAAAATATTTAGTGTCCTATGTTTATTTCAATTACATTTGTAATAAGCATTTGTTAAGCAAATACTAAGTATTAAGGCCTAAATAAGAGCCTTTCGCAAACTGAAATTTAAAAAAAAAAACAAAAAACGTTGGAAGATTTGGATAATAGGGACTCTATGAACAATGGAGGTTGAAAATAAAAATAATTTTTGAAGAAGAAAGAATTGTTTTCTTTCATAAGAACATAAGAAATTGCCATGCCGGGTCAGACAAAGAGTTCATCAAGCCCAGCATCCTGCTTCCAACAGTGGCCAATCCAGGCCATAAGAACCTGGCAATTACCCAAACACTAAGAAGATCCCATGCTACTGATGCAAATAATAGCAGTGGGCATTCCCTAAGTAAACTTGATTAATAGCAGTTAATGGTCTTCTCCTCCAAGAACTTATTCAAACCTTTTTTGAACCCAGCTACACTAACTGCACTAAACACATCCTCTGGCAACAAATTCCAGAGCTTTATGGTGCGTTGAGTGAAAAAGAATTTTCTCCAATTAGTCTTAAATGTGCTACTTGCTAACTTTATGGAATGCCCCCTAGTCCTTCTATTCACATCTACTCGTTCAAGACCTCTCATGATCTTAAAGACCTCTATCATATCCCCCCTCAGCCATCTCTTCTCCAAGCTGAACAGCCCTAACCTCTTCAGCCTTTCCTCATAGGGGAGCTGTTTCATCCCCTTTATCATTTTGGTTGCCCTTCTCTGTACCTTCTCCATTGCAACCTTATCTTTTTTGAGTTACGGCGACCAGAATTGTACACAGAATTCAAGGTGCGATCTCCCCATGGAACTCTCATGAAGGGAGTTATTTACCTGGAAGGATAAAATAAGTGTATTGTTTGTAAAAGCAATTTCCTTTTTTATGCCCATGTTATTGTACAAAGTTTTTGTGCTTTGTTAATTTGAAATTGAATAAAAATAAAGTTAAATTAAAAAGAAAGCATTTTTAAAGAAAATGTAATCTTATTTTTTTTAGAATTTCTTTTTTTGTATTTAACATTAAATTCCGGAATATTGAGGAAAATTATTGATGTAACATCAGTGGCACTTTGGAGTGCAGGCTTACAATATATATTAATGGCTCAGCAGGAAAGCCTTTAATAGTTTCAAGAAAGTTTCACAGCATGCACTTTCACTGGGAGAATTATGAAGTTTTTCAATGAAAAGAGCACAAACTGTAAGATTACTAAAGAGGTCTTCATGAGTAGCCATTAAAATGCCTTTTATAAACAGCTAGATAAAAGGCATATTTTTAGATTATAGGTAGAGAAGATTCAATTATTTTGTAAATTTAACTTATTAAAACTTTAATTTCACATTACTTACCTATCCTCAGTCGCCTCAGTTCCAAATGAAAAATTAAAATATATAATTGAAGATGTATTGCATTTTAATTCACCTCTGCTGATAATTTGCCACCAAAATTACCCACATACAAGTATATCCGCTAATTTGTGTGCAGACTTTTTCAGGAAAATTTACAATTAAGAGAAAATAGAGATTCTGGCTTGAGCAAATCCTTTTTTAAATCTATCAGATAAACCGCTAAGAATGTTTTATTTATTTATTTATTTATTTATTTAACACTTTTCTATACCGACCTTCATAGTAATAACCATATCGGATCGGTTTACATCGAACAAGGGTAAAAAACTGAAGTGACAACTAAGTAAATAAACAATTGAAGTGAAAGAGGCAAAAGTTACATTCAACAAGGAGTAAGAACTTGGAAGCTGAATCAGCTAGAAAGAGAGGTTAAAACAGGCAGTAATATAAATCATAAAATGTTATCAACTTTGTTCTATTTTTTTAAACATTGGCTGAAATTTTCCATTCAAAAATGGCTTTTCAAAGTAGAGTGTCATGCTAAATTTAAAAAAAAATATTTGGGAGAATAACACTTAGAATCTCTTCTAGAACATGTGCACCATTTTTCATCATAAACTAAATATTATCTTACTACTTTTCTTTAATATGTTCATTCAGTCACACCTCAAACTCTTACAAATGACCTTCTAATGCAAAATATTTTAGACATATTCACCTTTCATCTTCTACAATACATAGCACCTATGTATGTGACAATTTATTCCTAGGACTACAGAAAAATCAAGAGACATAAAATGAAGCATGACTCATCCACATTACCACTCATAACACTTTGTAGTACTACCATATAGTTCTATTTCTAATAAGCAACTTAGAATTCAATCTAGAATTCATTTAAATTCTTCCAGTTCAAGGCACAACACAAAACAATTCAAAATTATTAAGATGGGGTAAGGGGTTAAGTAAAACGAACTTTCTTTGCAACTTCTATACTACTTACAGAATAAGTAAGCCTCTTTGTCTTGTTTGTGAACTCACGCTCTGTCATGATATTCTGATGTCTAGCTGGGGGCAGCATGAATCCAGCAGGAGAAGGGGATTAAGTTGGGATTTGATGTGGTACTTTTCTGCCATGGTGTGAAGAATTCCATAGGCAATCAAAATCATAGCCACTTTCTCAAGAGAGTATTGTAGGGCCACACCTCGGTGGGCCCTAAATACGTGAAATGACTAACCCTCCAAATGTGAGCTCTGTTACATAGTGAATGGAAGTGTGGGCTTTGCTGTTCCTCCTGTGTCTACTTCCATGCATAGGACAGTCATTGTAATGAGGAGCCAGGGCTGACACTCCTATTTTAATATTCTTTGTTATCTAGGAGGATGACCCAGAAAAAGCAAGTTGCATTGAGATTCTTAAATGTTGACTGGTCAACAAATATACAATTCTATTTTGAGAGTGTCTTTCCTGCCAAATCCCTGCCCCTGCCCCTGCCCCATACCCCTAATGGTTGTAGCGAGTGAATAGTTTGTGGATGATAATTTTGTTCCAAGTATGAAAGCTGTTAAGTTTGCCGGACGAAATGTGTGAAGATACAGTTATAAAGTATAAAAGAGATGGAATATGTGGCTTAAGGATAGATAAAATAAAGGAGTGCTTACCTATTAGTTACCCTCTGCTTTATAACATGCCTCCATCTCCTTCCTGTCCTCTGTGCTCTTGTCCTCCTCCTGTATCTCAGACCCAGTCAGATCTTCATCCTCCTCTTCCTCTTTTATTTCTCTTTTTCTTTTTCTGTCTCTCTCTATGCCCACTCTACTTCCTTTCCTTTTCCCTCTGTTTCTCTTTTCTCTCTGACCTCCTCCTCCTCTGTTTCAAACAATCTCTTCTGTGTCACTTCTCACCCATTTTCCACTCCTGCCACAATGTCTCCTGCTCCAACAATCACAATTCCTCCATATTAAAACCCAAAATTTATGCTGGCAGCTGAGCCTTTTATCTAGCAAGTGAGATAACCAGTTAACACATGGTCTAAGGCAGGTGCTAAAAATAAGCATTAGCAAGGGTACTAATTAATGTGTAAAGTAGATCATGCCACACTAATTTGTGTGTGCCCACTAAAGCCTAATTTGCATTCCTTCATTTATATGTGTTTACACACTGGGGCGGATTTTAAAAGTCCTGCTCGCGTAAATCCGGGTGGATTTACGCGAGCAGGGCCTTGCGCGCCGGTGCGCCTGTGTTCCATAGGCCTACTGGCGCGCGCAGAGCCCCGGGACTCGCGTAAGTCCCGGGGTTTTTCGAGGGAGGCATGTTGGGGGCGTGTCAGATCGGCGCGGCGTTTTGGGGGCGGGACGTGGCATTTCGGGGGCGTGGTTTCAGCCCGGGGCGGTTCGGGGGCATGGCCGCGCCCTCCGGAACCGCCACCAGGTCGCGTCTCGGCACGCTAGCGGCCCGCTGGCGCGCGGGGATTTACTTCTCCCTCCGGGAGGCGTAAATCCCCCAACAAAGGTAGGGGGGGGGGGTCTAGATAGGGCCGGGGGGGTGGGTTAGATAGAGGAAGGGAGGGGAAGGTGAGGGGAGGGCGAAAGCGAGTTCCCTCCGAGGCCACTCATAGGGGTTTTAAGATTTTAAGATAGTGCGCCTTCGCGTACTTTTGTTGGCGCACCAGGCGCAAACAAAAGTATGCTTGATTTTAGTAGATACGAGCGTAGCCACGCGTATCAGCTAAAATCCAGGATCGGCGCGCGCAAGGCTGCCGATGTCGTGTAGCCGGAGCGCGCTGAGTCGCGCAGCCTGCCGCCGTTCCCTCCAAGGCCGCTCCGAAATTAGAGCGGCCTCGGAGGGAACTCGCTTTCGCCCTCCCCTCACCTTCCCCTCCCTTCCTCTATCTAACCCACCCCCCCCCCGGCCCTATCTAGACCCCCCCTCTACCTTTGTCGGGGGATTTACGCCTCCCGGAGGGAGAAGTAAATCCCCGCGCGCCAGCGGGCCGCTAGCGCGCCGAGACACGACCTGGGGGCGGTTCCGGAGGGCACGGCCAAGCCCCAGGACCGCCCCGGGCCAAAACCACGCCCCCCGGCCCGCCCCCAAAACACCACGCCAATCCGACACGCCCCCCGACACGCCCCCGACACGCCCCCCTCGAAAAACCCCGGGACTTGCGCGAGTCCCGGGGCTCTGCGCTCACCGGTAGGCCTATGGAACATAGGCGCACTGGCTCGCAAGGCCCTGCTCGCGTAAATCCAGGCGGATTTACGCGAGCAGGGCTTTTAAAATCCACCCATAATGCACAAAATATTTTTCACACTAGTTTAGCATGGACACTAAGACAGTAACTTTAAAACAAGCTGTAAAGGGGAAGCCCTACTCCCCCCTCCTTAACCTGTGTGGGACCAGACTATAGACTTGGTCTACCTTAAGCACCTCAGAGAGCTTGGAGCACATTGTCAGAGAGCTTGGAGCACATTGTCAAAGTAGGCAGTCTACTGTTATGTTGTTTGCTGATTATGTTAATAAAAGTTGAAGTTCCATGAAGAAAGGCTGGAGTCGGCATGATTCCTGCTCCAGCCTATAAAGAATTCACGTGGCTATCCTGCATATGGTGTCAGTTCAGGGATTTTTTTTTCCTCTATGCTGGGCTCAGATTAAAATCCAAGTCTCCACTGGGAGGAACAGAAAGACAGAAGTTTGTGTTACCCTGCCTAAAGAGGTGAGCTGGGAAAGAAGAAAAATATTGCTAGAGGTAGATAGCACTAAAGATTTGAAGCACTCTGGCTCAAAGAAGAGCACAGAAAAAAAATATTCTTTAAAGCAGAGTGTTGTCTTTGGGGCCTACATGGAGATCAGGTATAAGTTATTAGCAAGTAAGGAGACCGGTTCCGCTTGCTTTAAGTTAGGGGAAACCTAGTCGGTATTGAGTAAGTTGGGGGTGCCTTTCTTTTTACCTGTGGAAAGACACACAAGGAGAAACAGGGCATGGTTCCTACACAGGCCGAAGCTGCCAGAATGTGTGTGAGTGCGCACAAGGTATGGCCCTCTAGCAGCAAACTGTGGCTCTGCAGCATTGTCAGGCGAGTGAAAGGTGACTGAATTAAATATGAACACAGTGATTCATATCCTCCTAGAATGGCAGTGGCAGCTACAAGAAAGTGCCCTGAAACATCAAATTTTCTGGGAAAATGCCTGGAATGAACAGGAAGCAAACTGGGCATTTATAACTGCCAGCCTGACTAAAGTAAAGTCAACATTTGACTCAGTACAACTGAAAGAAGAGGGAGCATAGCAGCTGAGTCACATGATTGCAGGTTCATCCTTCAGAGGGTATAGACCTGGTCTACCCTAAACACTGGAGAGACAGAGTGTTCTGTGGGCAGGATCCTGCTGGGCACAAGCACACATGTGCTTGAATTTTATCTCATCCACACAAGTGCAGGCAAATTATGTAAAATAAGCCTAGCACTCGTATGTGTGCTCTTAATTTTAAACAGTTACATGAGGAAATGTTATTTGCCTAGTTTCCCTAGGACTTGTCGACATTTACATGCACAAGTGAGTGCATTTTATAACATATGCAGGTGAAGGAAATGACCAGTTTTACCAATTAGTCCTCCAGTTTTCCCAGTCTATCTCTAGGTTATGAAGAACTAGAGATGTGAATCGTGTGATCGATCGTCTTAACGATCGATTTCGGCTGGGGGGGGAGGGAATCGGATTGTCGCGGTTTTGTTTTTGTAAATATCGTGTAAATCGTAAATCGGGGGAGGGCGGGAAAACCGGCACACTAAAACATCCCTAAAACCCACCCCGACCCTTTAAAATAAATCCCCTACCCTCCCGAAACCCCCCAAAATGCCTTAAATTACCTGGGGTCCAGAGCGGGGGTCCCGGTGTGATCTTTTACTCTCAGGCCTGCGGTGCGTTGTAGAAATGGCGCCGGCGCTACCTTTGCCCTGTCATATGACAGGTCAAAGGTAGCGCCGGCGCAATTTTGTTTTTTGTCCCCTGACATCAGGAGCGTAGGAGATCGCTCCCGGACCTCCGCTGGACCCCCAGGGACTTTTGGCCAGCTTGGGGGGGCCTCCTGACCCCCACAAGACTTGCCAAAAGTCCAGCGGGGGTCCGGGAGCGACCTACTGCACTCGAATCGTTTTGCCGTACGGCCGGCGCCATTTTGCGCAAAATGGCGCCGGCCATTTCTACAACGCACCGCAGGCCCAAGAGTAAAAGATCACACCGGGACCCCTCACTCTGGACCCCAGGTAATTTAAGGCATTTTGGGGGGGTTCGGGAGGGTGGGGGATTTATTTTAAAGGGTCGGGGTGGGTTTTAGGGTTGTTTTAGTGTGCCGATTTTTCCGCCCTCCCCCTTCCCCCGATTTACGATTTTTGATGATAAATCGGGGGATTTCCTATTGTATCGCGCTTCTAACGATTTTTGACGATTTAAAATATATTGGACGATATTTTAAATCGTCAAAAAACGATTCACATCCCTATCAAGAACCCCCCTGGTTCTTCAACCTGCATGCCCCAGAGTTTACCCAGACCCTTAACCGGTAATTTTTTGGCTATAAAAGTTTTATTCTGACTTAAGCCTGATAATAACATGGAAACATAGAAACATGGTGGCAGAAAAAAATCCATATGGCCCAACCAGTCACCCATCTGTCCAATTAATTTAGCATTATAATTCTCATCACTTCCATAGAAATTCCCTTTATTTATCCCATGTTTTCTTGAATTCAGATACTGTTTTTGTCTCCATCACTTCCACACATCCACCAATTTCTCTGTAAATAAGTATTTCCTAAGATTTCTCCTGAGTCTACCCCTTTCAACCTCATCTTATGACCCTTCATTCCAGAGCATCCTTTCTATTAAAAAAGGCTCACTTCCTGTGCATAGAAAACTTTGAGATATTTGAATGTCTATCATATCTCCCCTATCTTCCCTTTCCTCTAGAGTATACATGTTATATCATTAAATATATTCCCATAGGCTTTAGAACAAAGATCATTGACCATTTCAATAGCCACCCTTTGTACCAACTCCATCCTGTTTATATACAGAATTGTATACAGTATTCCAAGTGAAGTTTCACCAGGGACCTATACAGAGGCAATATCACCTCCCTTTTTCTGTTGACCATTTCTCTCCCTATATAGCCAAGCATTTTTATGGCTTTTACTGTCATATTATCCACCTGCTTGGCCACACTAAGATCATCAGATAAAATTACCCCCAGATTCCACTCTTCCTTTGTGCTCAGAAGAATTTCACCTCCAATATTGTACTTTTGTATTGGGTTTTGCATGCTAAATGCATTTCTCTGCATTGTTTGGCATTAAATCTTAGCTGACAGACCTTAGACCATTCCTCGAGCTCTGCTAGAACCCAGCTCATGCTTTCCACTCTGTGGCTTTCCACCCTGTATACTATGCCTAGCGCTCTCCCTTAATCCAATTATCTGGTCAACCAATCAAAGAAATTGATCAGATTTGTCTGACAAGATCAACCTCTGGTAAAACCATGCTTCCTCAGATCTTGCAATACATTGGATTCCAAAAATTGCACTAACCTTTGTTTTAGCAGTGATTCCAATTTTCTCATCCAGCTAACGATTCCTTGTGGAACTCCCCCATTTTGAGAAAGTTAGTTTTACTGAAGTTTAGGACCCTCACCTTAGAATGAACCTTCAGCTCTTTGTTATGCCCGTCAGTCACAGACGGCTGTGACCGCATCTACTTACATCCTGCACCGTTCTTTTGCCCTTCCCGGGTCTGCCAATCTCCACCACTACGTTCCCCATCACTTCTCGTGGCGGCTGAGATGCCGCCACCACCCACGTCGTCTCCGGGCCTTCCTAGGCACGCTCGTGTGTCACCGGGCCCTCCTTTGAAGTCTCTTTGGTGGGAACCTCGGGGACATCCCTGATTGATGATGTCATCAGATCAAGGTACTTAAGCTCCACCTTCATCCTCAGCTAGCCGACTTGGCAACAAGTTCCGTACGTCTCTACTAGCTCCTGCCTCCGTGTTCCTGTGGCTACGCTATTGGACTCCATTGGACTTTGGCTGTGACTGGTACCCGCTACTCGGGGGCCAGTTTGCGCACCCTAAAGGGACTTTGTCTCCTGGCCTCCCCTGCTCCTGGGGCTGGCCCTGTGCTTCCTGAAGTCCTACTCTGCAAGTCTCCCTGCTCCTCGGGGCTGCCCCCTGGAACACCTTTACCGCTCGGGAGTTCTACTCTAGTACTTCCCCACTCCTCTGGGTTGTGCCTACATACTAGACAAGAGACTGTCAGCAACATCCCGCTCCTCAGGGCAGTACTCTCGTGCTACACTGCGACTGTCTGCGCTTCCCCACTCCTCGGGGTGGCGCTTACATGCTACAAAGACTGCCAGCACTTCCCCGCTCCTCAGGGCAGTGCTTCTGCACCATACAGAGACTGTCAGTGCTTCGTGCTCCTCGGGTTTCAGCATATGTCATCATTGGAGACCTGTCTCGGGCTTCCCTACTCCGTGGATTGGTCTACGTCACTACAACTGCACCTCCTTTGCTCTGAAGCTCCGCCCCTCAGGGTTGTCTCTCCGATATACCTCCTGCATGCCAGTCTCACGCCTCCTGCTCTGCAGCCTGCCTGGTGCCTTCCCCTTCAGGGGTCTCAGTCCAGGTATTATCTCTATCCTGCCTGTCTACTGGGGAATCCCTCCTGGCTCCTTGGGACCTCTCCACAGTCTCACCCAGAGCTCCCTGCTGCGCCTGACCTTGCCTCCCGATGATGTGGGCCTGTGGGGATCTTCCCCACAGGTGGTAACAACTCATACCTTGGGTCAAGGGTCCACATACCCACAAACCTTAACACTCTTGTGTCCTAATATTGAACCACACCAACACTTGTTCCCAGATGATCGTTCACTACAATATCAGAAATTCCCATTGATAAGCACCAGATCCAGTATTGCCCCCTTCCATATGGGTTCTGTCACCAGTTGACAGAACAGTTCTTGCAGAGAATCCATGATCTCCCTGCTTCTAGAATGCCCCAATCAACATCTGGAAGATTAAAATCCCCTAGCAGCAGCATCTCCCCTTTCACAGCAATTTTGTAAATATCCTTCATTAAATCGCTATCCATCTCTTCTGTCTGCGATGGAAGTTTGTATATTATATCAATATAAATAGATGTTCCAGTCCCTCTTTCCAGATTAACCCACAGTGTCTCCTCCTTACCTTGTAAGCCTAGCAAAGCTGTTGCTAGGCTTACAATTAATGCCACAGCCTAGCTTTGCTTTCCTTCCTACCTGATCATTCCTGAATAGATTGTAGCTGGGTATAACTGTATCCAAGTCATAATTTTCCATGTTCCCGGTCACCTTGAAAGATACTATATCTAAATTAGTTTCTTCCATGATTGCTTCTCGATCTGGAACTTTATTCTTCATACTATGAGCACTAGTGTTAATAACTTTCAAAATTTTGCCTTTTTTCCCATATATTTCATTTCTATATGTTTTACTTGCCTTAGGGTTTCATTCACCCATCCTCGATTCTAGTTTAAAGCCCTCTTCAGTAGGTTTGTCATTCTGTGTTCATAGACGCTATGCACTTCTTCAACAAGTGGATCCCATTTCTGCTCAGCAATCCTTGAAATATCACCCCATGATCCAAGGAAGCCAAAATGCTCATGCTGACATCATCTATGCAGTCATTCATTTATCTCCAGAATGCAAGCTTCCCTGCCTGGGCCTTTATCCTTAACTAGGAGGATTGAGGAGAATACTACTTGTGCACCTATTTGCTTTACCTTCTCTCTCAGAGCCATGAAGTCATTTTTGACATGATCTGTGTGGTACCTCATAGTATCATTCATGCCAATATGGATGAACAGCATTGGATAGTGGTCAATAGGCTTGAGGAATCTCAGCAATCTCTTCATAATGTCTTGGGTTTTTGCACCCTACAGACAGCACACTTTCTGTGACAACATTTCTGGTTGGCAGATGGATGCCTTCATGCCCCTCAGAAGTGAGTCACCAACAAGCACTACCCTCCACCTCCTAGGTGCAGTGGTTGCTGTGCCTGCAGCTTTGGGGTTTGCATGTCCTGGTTCCTCCCCATGATGGGATGACATCTCCTCCTCCTACTCCAGGGCTGCATACCAGTTCTTCAATTAAGGAGAAATTGGAGCTGTGGTGTAGGTTCTAATAACCATAATAATCTGGGTCTAGCTGTCATCTCATGCACCAGTTTCACCTTCCACTCTGCTTGCATTCTCCATCTTAGATGCCTTGATAAGTATTTCTTTAATGTAGTCCTCTCAGCAGAAGAAAAATGTGAGCAGGTAACAGCCCTGCATTCACAAGTTATAAAATTGAAATTAATGTGCATAAATGTTGACCCCCGCCCTGGAATGCCCTGATCTGCCCCAAATCTACCCCTCTTTTACAAAAGCAAAGTTATTCGCTCATTGGTACTTGCACGCATATGTGCAAT